>NC_080684.1:25272886-25908686 GCF_030445035.2 Dasypus novemcinctus
GGATAAGCAGATAGCAACTAAGCCAATGAAAGGATCAACCTCCTTAGTTATCAGAGAAATACAAATTTCCACCATAATACCTTCACTACACTTCTATTTGGATGGGTAAAATAAAGTGAAAACACAAAAAAACTGGTGAGGATGCAGAGAAAGTATCATTCATATCCTTCTGCTAGTGATGGAAAATATTACAGCCACCCTAGGAAGTTGATTAGCAGTTCCTCTTAAAATTAAAATTGATTTACCCTTTGACACAGCAATTGCATTCTTACATATGGAACAGAATCTCACTCAGAGCCTCTGAAATGAAGCAGCCCTGCAAACAACTTGATTCCACATTCTGGCCTGCAAACTGTGAGATTTCTATTGTTTAAGCACCAATTGCAGTAATTTGTTATGACATTACTAGGACAGTAATATGCCAGGCACAGATAAAAATGCTGAAATTTCTTCCCTTAGGTTAACTTGTTGGATTTGATAATGAAAAGTAACAAAATCATGTCAATTCCATGGAATTGGATGAGCAGGGTTATATAATATTTCCAAAAGCCAGTGACTATCATATCCAGGATATAGTTATGTCCACAAATCAGATGGACTCCTACATTACTGAAAAATCATCTGTAATCATGATCTGAGTCAGTGAGTATCTATGTATATAGGAAGAAATCATTCTGTTGGGGAGAAAGACTGGAGAATAATACCGTAATTTTCATTGATTTATGGTGTGCCAAACATTACTTTGACCTCTGTGCCATAGAAAGTTTGTAAAATACACTGTAAATATAGTTTGTAAATACATTGATAGAATTAAATATAAACCTCTTTTTCAGACAATAGTGCCCTGGATCAGAAAATATTTTATGAAGTTTAATTTGAAATCTACAAGTGTATATTCACTATGAAAACCAATTTTCCAGAAAAGGAAATATATTCAAACTTAAAAAAAGTGTAGAAACTTGATTAAATAACTACAAAAAAAGGTTGAAGGAGGAAGGAGAATAATTTAACTTAAAAGGAATATGAAAAATGACACAGAGGAAAATTTCATGATTAACATGACTTATGGAGGGAATTCCTATCCTCTTTGATTATTCAATTATGGCAATGTCAGAATCTTATTAGGTATAGTAGTAGTTGATGATGAAAGACAAATAATGGAAACTACCTATGGAACTGTGGCCTAAACACTCTGTAAATATAAATGACACAAATCCCAGACAGTAATTCTGGCCCCACACATTTTCTTTGCACAGTGGTTGTTCTGAGGTATAAAGAGTTTGAGGAGCTGTGCTTTAGGTTCCAGTACTCATTCTGTTACTGACATTCTTCACATATTTGAATTATTAAAATTATTAGTATACTTTGAAATGGCAAGCCATTTCTGATTTATATCATTGACATTTCATTACTTCATTTCAAACTCATGTATTAACAAAGAGGAAATAGTATTTTATGATTTTAAAAAACATAGAAAATGCCTCTGAAATTTTTAAAAGTCTTGATGGCAAATCTCTTAGCAGACAAAGAATATAAAGAATTTTTTTTAATTTGGAAAAGGATTTCTGTATAGCTTTATAATCAAAACGACTTATGATAAAAAAAAGTGAATGTAGACCTTCAGTTTTAAAAAAGATGAATGTCCATGCCAGTGCAAAAAGTCAGGAAAAATAAATTAAATGTGTAGCATTGCTAAGTAATAATTAAAATAATGATTATTAGCAGGTGGCATGAATAATTATTTGAAAAATAATGTTTTTCATCATATTTTGAAACTAAAAATGAAAAATATGCATTAGAAAAGTTATGTCAAATTATGCACTTGAAAAACTAAACAGCAAATGCAAGTAAAATTCTCAGCATGCAAGGAAAAAAAAAGTATGTTTTCTCATTCTGATAAAAAGCACAGTTATAATTTGTTTCCCCCAAATATATACATGTTAATGTCCTAGATCCATACTATATTCTAGCCCTATTTAGAAATTGATCATTGAAGATAATGTTAGTTAAGATGAGGCCAAACTAAACAAGGGTGAGCCCTAAACAAATGATTTCCATCCTTAATAGAAAATTGGACAGAGCAGAGAGATAGGGAGAAGATAGACATGAGGCAGAGACAGAAAATGTCACGAATTGTCAGCGAGTCACTATCAGAAACCTACAAGCTTTACAAGAAGCCAGGAATTATCTACAAATATATTTCAGATTACTAGATTCCAGAAATATGAGACTATAAATTTCCATTATTTCAAGCTACCCAGAGAAGCCCTAAGAAACTAAGACACATATCTACAAAAACCTACAACTATCACCGCATGTAATGTAAAATACTGTTTTATCCATAAGATCAGGAATAAGGCAAGGACGTCAGCACATGGCACTTCTGCTCAAACATTCTACTCATAGTCATGGTCAAGCTGTGAGGCCAAAATTAGAATAAAAGCTAAGATCTTTTAGATAGATGAAAATAGTTGTCTTTATTTGCCTCAACAAGAGCATCTTTATTAAAAATAGATATCTTATTTTTAAAAAGTCAGAATTAAAAAAAGAGTTCTTAAGTATTTCAGGAAAATGATCCACATGCAAAATTGAAAGATATTAGTATATCAACAGAAAACCAACATTAGTTGAAACTTCAAACTGCACCTAAAATAGGAAATATATGCACCTAGATCTGACAAAATAAGTGAAAGACCTATGCACTGAAAACTCAATTTTTCTGAGAGAAATTGAAAAAAGAGACATTAAAATGAAAGCATATTCCACTTTCGTGGACTCAAGGATTAAATGTTGTTGAGTTTAATTCTGTGCAACTCATTCTCTAGATTTAGTGCAAACATGATCAAAAGCCAAGCACAATTTATGTA
Source organism: Dasypus novemcinctus (assembly GCF_030445035.2). Lineage (NCBI taxonomy): Eukaryota > Metazoa > Chordata > Mammalia > Cingulata > Dasypodidae > Dasypus > Dasypus novemcinctus. The sequence goes on from NC_080684.1 coordinate 25,275,754, forward strand.
AAAAGTCAAGAGTTGATTATAACGTAAACAGAAATGCAAATAGACCTGGAATAGCCATAGCAACTCTGAAGAAGAACAAAGTTGTAAGATCTATACTATCTGATTTAACATGTAGTATAGAACTACAGTCATTAAGAGGTTGTAATAATGGTACAAAATAATTTAATTTACATAATAAAAAATGACCTTCTATCCCTCCCATGCACTATTTACCAATATTAACACAAAATTTTTATTGATGCCTGGTTAGGCAAAAACGTATGACATATTAAAAAATCTGATGAGGGTAAGGGTAAGATGTTGGCTGAGTAAGGATTTCCAAAAGTCATCTCTTCTTACATGGTAGTTAGCAAACACCCTGAGTTATATAAAGCACCTGTTTCAGGGGCCCAGCAGACCAGAAGATCATCATGCAACATCCTTGAAAGAATAGAAGGAGAAGTTTGCCCATCTGCAATGAAGTTGCTTGAACAGAGCACTCCACAACATGGAGGCCCATTCTATCTTCCACTGGTGGCCCATCTTTCTCAGCAGCTGTTCAGTGGCTGGTATTGGAAGCTTCTTTACCCCAAATGGGGGAGGAACCAACTTCAGCTACCATTTAGTAAATTCAGGTGATTAAAGTATAATTCTAAGAGCAGGTAAAGTTTGAAACTGTCTGGGGGGAGAGAGGTGGGCAGCTGCCAACTTAACTAGCCCTGGCATAAGGGGAAGCAGGGCTGATTGAAAATCTCAGTGGTTCTGGGGACCAGCTTCTTTCCACCCACATCAGTCCTAGTCTAAGTTCCAGCCCCACCCTCAGCAGGGAGGAAGCTGGTGGAAACTGCACCAGGCAATTTCAGCTGGCACAGACTGCACAGAAGGAAACCTGGGCCTCCATCCCAGTCAACCAACAGGATAGAAGAGGAGTTGTGTTTCCTTGGCCTTACTGGGCAGCTGCAGGTGCTTTTGGTCCTCAAAAACTGGTTTGTTGAGTGCCTTCAATTCCATCTCCACCACTCCAGCCCCATAGGAGAGGAGGGGTTCCTCTTTCTTCAATCTCTCTGGGCAACTGCAGACACTTCCAGCCAGCACAAACTGGATAGTAAGCCACCTGTAACTCCATCCCTGCCCCTAGTGGGGTACAGGGAGAGCTCTACTTTCTCATCCTTTCTGGGCACCTGGAGGTGTGCATGGCATGCATGAGCTGGTTTATTGAGCACCTTCCATTCCATATCCATCCCTGACCTCCCCCCTTAGGATAGTACAGTTCTGATGTTTCCTCAGCCTCTCAGGGCAATTCTGGTTACATATAGCCTGAAGATTATGAACTTTTGGGTGCTTATGACTCCACCCCCAGACATGATAGTACAAGAGCGGGTGGTGCCTCTCAGGAAAACTGAAGGCAAATTTAACCCATACAGAATATGTCTGGGCACTCTGGAGTATCCGTCCTCTCCCCTGTCTGTAGAAGATGGATGCTAGTGCTTTGCCAGTCTATTTTTGACATGCACGGCTTATATTGTTGCCCAAAATTTCTGCTTCATCTCTTCCTCAGGCAAGGCAAAAAGGGAGATGAAGCTTCATCAGTTTCTCTGGGAAATTATGTATGGTCTTGCTTGTATGACGTGCATTTTTACACATGGCAGTGGCTCTGTCCCTACCCCTGGCAGAGGAGAAATGTTGGAGAAACTTCAATGATTCTTGGGACAATAAGGGCAGCTGCAGCTTCCTCAGCTTACAGTATGAACTATATACTTGGCTCCTACAATACAACCAGCAAGGGAGGAAAGGCAAGAAAGCCCTAAACTAAAGGGAAAAACTATTCAGAATATATACATTTAGTAATTCAGATGCCAAAACACCAACAAGAAAATTACAGTCCATACCAAGAAACAAGAAGATATGGCACAGGCAAAAGAAAAAGATTAGCCTCTAAATGACATAAAGGAGTTGAGACAACTAATCATAAATGTTCAAACAAACCTCTTTAATAAATTAAATGAGATGGATAGAGCTTAAGGATATTAAGAAGACCCTGGGTGAGCTCAAGGAAGAACTTGACAGCATACATAGAAAACCAGAAAATCTTCTGGGAATGAAGTTGTAATGAATGAAATTGAAAATACAATGGACAGATTTTAAAAGGCAGATGAAAAAAATCAATGAGCTTGAAGAAATGGCCTAGGAAAGTGAACATAAAAAAGAACAAAGGAAGAAAAGAAAGAAAAAAATTGGATGGTGTTTCAGGGAAATAACTATGACAAGAGACATGCAAGCATATATGACATGGGTGTCATAGAATCAGAAGAGCAGGGAAAGGTACAGAAGGAATATTTGAAGAAATAATAGTAGAAAATTTCCCAACTCTAATGGAGTACATAGATACCCATGTCCAAAAAGCACAATGTACTCCCATCCAAATAAAACTGAATACACCAACACTGAGATACATACCACTAAGAAGGACAAATGCAAGACACAAAGAAAATTTTGAGAGCTGTAAGAAAAAATCAGTCATAACTTACAGGGGATAGCCAATAAGATTAGGTGCCAATTTCTCATCAAAATCCATGGAAGCAGAGAGGTAGTGGTAAGATATATTTTAGGCACTGCAAGAGAAAAACTGGCAGCCAAGAATCTTATATCCAGGTAGGTTTAAGTTTTTCTTATATCATTTCTGTCCTCTTTCAAAACTGAGGGTGAGTTTAGAATATTCACAGATGAACAGAAACTGAGAGAGTTGGTAATCAGGAGACTGACTTTCCAGGAAATACCAAAGAAAGTGCTACAGTCTGAAAAGAAAGGGCATGAGAGAAATGCTTGCAAGAAAGTCTAGAAATGAAGGTTATCTCAGTAAAAGTAACTGAAATTGTAAAAGGAGTGATGAAAAAAATGTAAAAGATAAAACCAAATGTCAAAATGTGTGAAATAAGAATTGTCTTTTGAATAAAAATATTAAGGATTAAATTCCACATTCAAAAGACACAGACTGGCAGAATGTATAAGAAAATATGAGCCATCTATATTTGTCTACAAGATATTCACCTTAGACCCAAGGAAACCAACAGATTGAAAGTGAAAGGGGCTTTATGGACTTCCAGAAAGATGACATTGAGGTAGATAGGCAGGACAGTGGAGAAAGGGCAAATACCTACCCATAGGATCTGCTTGGAGGATCTATAGAACAGGAGCATTCTATGCATCATCCAAGAAAAAGTGAGATAGATGATGAATCCAAAGTAAAACTTTGAGTTACTCACCTCTGTGAGTGGAAATGGCATATATGAAGCAACTTCAAGGCACAAAGCCCTGGTAAAGCTCCTGGCTCACTGTGGCCAACTGAGTGGGAGGAAGAGGGGTCTGGCAGAGGATAGAGAGTATTTTGTGTGTGTGTGTTTGGCCAGTTGAGCCACCTTTGGATCTTAACAAATACACAACCAACACTGAGGCGGCCCCGGGGCTTTCATATTATCAGGCCCTCAGCTGGTATGTTATGACAGGGAACATATAGACAGCTTTTATTTTTGTTTTTGCTTTCTTGTTTTAAATTTACTTGGATCTGTTATTTTCTCTAAGTTCCCTTTTTTTCTCTACTTTATTTGTGAAAACTTGATACATCACCTGTGGTAGTCAGGCTGCAGGGTAATTGATTGATAACTACTGGCAGCCTTAAATGTTCCTTAGCACCTAAAATCAGAGGCTGTTTTTCCTGGGGCACTTCTTGTATGTGTGTTGGTTGTTGTTTTGTTTCTTGTTTGTTGTCTTTTCCATTTGTTGCCTTTTTCTCTTTTACTTATTTTTTCAACCACTTTATTTCTTCCCTTTCCTTTGTTTATCTATCTTCACTCTTCTGTTCCTTTTCTTTCATTCCACCTTTTATTGTTTGGACTTCGTTTTTTAATTTATTTATCTCTCCCTCATTATCTCTCTCTTTTTTTCTCTCATCATCTTTCCACCTGTTAAATTTATTATATTTTCTTTCATTTTGTTTCTTATTTCTTTTTTATTCCAAATTTTTTATTATTTCTTTGTATTTTTTGCAATTATTTATTCATATTATTTATTTTCCTAGCTCTTGTATGTTTGCTCTTTTACTTTTTAAATTATTATTACTATTTTCCTTTTTCTCTTTTTCTCTTTTTCCTTTTCTCTGATCCTAGTATTATTTTTCAAATCAACACAGTTAACTGCAGGGATAGAATAAAAGGAGCCCAGTGTTTGAAAGGAGCCTAACCTGAAACACACAAAAACCTACAACTAAAACCTAGAGTAGAGAGAAAAATTTAACCAACCTAATGGGTCCATCAAAATTAACAGATGCCTGGGCAACAACAAAAAATGAAAAGCCATAATAAGAAACAGGAAACATGGCCCAGCCTAATGAAAACAAACAAACACAAAAACAAGAGGAGTTGGAGATTGAGGGACAAATAGTCAGGGATGTCCAAACTTAATGAAGTGAAGAAAGAAATAAAAGAATATTGAGAAAACACTGGGGGAACATATGAAGAAATAGTAAACATACAAAAAAAAAAACAGATATGATGGTGATGAATGGCACAATGTAAAAAATAAAAAAATATATTGGAATCACATAACAGCAGATTTGAACAGGCAGAAGAAAGAATCAGTTGTGCTGAAGACAGTACATCTGAAATCAGACAATAAAACAGATAGATACAAAGATAGAAAAAAATCCAGCATTGACTTAAGGATTTGAATGACAACATGAAATGCACAAAGATATGCATTATAAGCATTCCAGAGGTAGAATAGAAGGGAAATGGGGCATAAGAAGTATTGGAGGATATAATGACTGAAAATATCCCAAGTCTTTTGACGGACATGGATGTCCATGTCCAGGAAGTGAAGCACACCATGGAAAGTATAAATCTTAAGATGCATACCCCAAGACATATATTTGTCAAATTGTCCAGTGCTCAAAAAAGAAAGAATACTGAGTGCAGCAAGAGAAAAGACATCCATCTCATACAATGGATGCTCAATAAGATTGTTCTGATTTCTCACTTGAAACCAAGGAGGAGAGAAGACAATTGTATGACATAGCTAAGGTGCTAAATGAAAAGAACTTCCAGTCAATAATTCTTGCAGTACTGGCATTCAAAAATGAGAGATAGTTCAAAATAGCCACAGATAAACAGAAATTAAGAGGATTTCTTAACAATAAAATTGCCCTTCAAGAAATACTAAAGGGAGTTCTGCAGGTTGAAAGGAAAAACACAGGAGAGAGCAGGTTGGAAGAGACTGTAGAAATAACAATTATTGGTAAAAATAACTAAAAAGATACAAAAAGGAATATAAACCACACATGACATATATAAACCTCTGGATAATGTAAGTAACACCTTGGCAGTAATAACATTGAAAGCTAATGGATTAAATCCTCTAATGAAGAGACAAAGATTGGCAGAATGGAAAAGGTATTGTGATCCATCTATTTGATACCTATAAGAAGCTCACCTTAGAACCAGGGATGCAAATATGTTGCAAGTGAAAGGTTGGAAAACAATTTTACATACAGTCAATAAGTAAGTACTTGCTCAAGCCCTTAGGCAAGAGAAAGACATAACAGTCATCCAAATTGGAAAGGATTAGGTAAAAAATTAACTATTTGTAGATGATATGACCCTATACAAAGAAAACCCTGGGAAATCTACAGGAAAATTTTTAGATCTGATAAAGGAGTTCCCAAAAGTTTTAAGATATAAGATAAACACACAAAAATATGTAGCACTCCTGTACACCAATAATGAGCAATCTGAGGACAAATTTAAGAAAATAATTCCATTTACAATAGCAATTAAAACAATGAATTACTTAGGAATAAACTTAATTAAAGATGTAAAGTACTTGTACACAGAAAGCTACTCAACATTGTTAAAGGAAATCAAAGACCTAAATACGTTGAGGTATATTTCCTGTTCATGGACAGGAAGACTAAATGTCATAAAGATCTTTGTCCTATCCAAACTGATTTGCAGATTTAATGAAACCCCAATAAAAATGACAACAGCATTTTAACTGAATTGGGAAGGTTAACAATGAAATATATTTGGAGGGACAAGGGCCCCTGAATAGGCAAAACGTTTTGAAAAAGAAAAATGAAATTGGACAAATCACACTACCTAACTTTAAAACATACTAAAAAGTTACAGTGGTAAAAACGGCATGGTAATGGCAAAAGAATTGACCTATTGACCAAAGGAACTGAACTGAGAGTTCTGATACAGATTTTCACATATACAATCAACTGATATTTGACAAGGCCACCAAACCCATTCAATGGGGAAAGAATGGACTCTTCAACAAATGGTGCTTGACGAACCAGATATCCAAATCCAAAAGAATTAGAAAGGATCACCATCTAATGCCATGTACAGAAATTAACTCAAGATGGATCAAAGATTTAAATATAAGAGTCAAGACTATAAAGCTCTGAGAAGATAATGTAGGAAAGCATCTTCAAGATTTGTAGTAGGAAAGGGTTTCATAAACATTACACCCATAGCATGAGCAATGAAAGAAAAAAATAGATAAATGAGACATCTTCAAAATTAAAACAAAATATTTTAAAAATGCTTCAAAAGAGTTTGTCAAGAAAGTGAAAAGGCAACCTACTCAATGGAAAAATCTCATAGGGATTTACCATCCAGCATATGTAAAGAAATCCTACATCTTAAAATTAAAAAAACAACCCATTTAAGAAATGGACAAGTGATTTGAATAGACACTTCTCCAAAGAAAACACAAAAGGCTAAGAAGTACATGAAAATATGTTCAACATCACTAGCTATTAGGCAAATGAAATTCAAAACTACAATGAGATATCATCTTACACCCATTAGACTGGTGGCTCTTAAAAAACAAACACAGAAGCCTACAAGTGTTGGAAAGGTTGTGGAAGAAAAGGAACACTTATTGCTTCTTGGCGGGAATGTAGAATAATGCAGCCATTGTGGGGGACAGTTTGGCAGTTACTCAGGAAGCTAACTATAGAACTGCAATATGGTCCAGGAATTCCACTGCTGTGCACATACCCTGAAGTATTGAAAGCTGGGACAAGAACAGATATATGCACACCAATATTCATAGCAGCAGTATTCACTAGTGCCAAAAGTTGGAAGCAATCCAAGTGTCCATCAAATGAAGAATGGGTAAGCAAACTGTCATATATACATACAATGGAATATTACTTAGCTGTAAGTAGGAATGTAGTATTAATGTACTGGATATCATAGATGAATCCTGAAGACCTTATGTTGAAGGAAGTAAGCCAGAAACTGAAAGACAAATAGTACATGATCTCACTGATATGAATTAAGCAAATTGAGCAAACTCATAGAACCAGAGTGTGGAAGATAGGTTTTCAAGAGACAGAAAAGGAGTAGAAGGTGGTGAGTCAATGCCCATATGGGCAAAACCCATGATAAGGTGGAAGGGTGTAGTTGTCCAGTGGATGAGTATGACAGTGGTGTATCAATGTGCTTGGGTTCAACCAGGCTGGTCTGTGATGGGGAGTAGTTTTGGAGTTTTGGGTTGGACTATAGATGGTCCTGGATAGAGGGTTGAGGGAATGGGAAAGGAACTCTGGGGATTTGCAAGTGTTTGGTTAATGTTACAATATTGGTAATCTTCTTTTGGCAAAAATGGATGGTTACTGGTGTAGAGTGTTTGATGTATGTGGGTACATGAGACAGGGTGTGCCTGAAACTGGCTCCTCTGAAATATGTCATTTTGTCATAGTGTATCATATCAGTAATAAACAAGAAAATATAAAGCTTGCTTTCATTATGTGAGTCCTGCTATATGCTCAATTAGAGGGACAAAAATCCCTTTCAAACATGATAAAAGAAAACAGACTGGTGTGCCAAGTTGTTAAATGTTATTAATAAGTGAAAGGAGAAAATGGGAGGGCATTGAGAATATATGAATCACCTATATACTCTGTTTGACTTTTCTGTACCCAACGGCATCTTTGGAAAAAAAAAAAAGACCAGGGAATATATGGAAGTGAACGTCACTGTACATACAAGACAACAGAAATTACAGTGATGAAAGACACAAAGTCTAAATTTTTAAAATAATTTTTATTTTTTTAATTTTTGTTATTTTATTGGTGATTTTTTATTTTATTTCATTTTCTTAATTATTTTGTTGACTCCATTTTTGAAGAAGTTTGGATCACAGAAGGGTCACAACAGTGGTAGAGGAGCATCATTGGTGTACAGTGTCAGTGATGGGGGGTTACATGGGAATGGTTTACTTGACATATGTCTCTAAGGCACATAAATACGTTCAAGTGTTCATTGAACATTGCTTTGGCGGGTGGAAAGCCACATAATGACCAAAAGAATACTTACTGAGTTCCCATCATGGGGAGTTCAGCTACATTCTCTAACAGGGCAACAAGAATCATCTAAGTAAAAGGGCAGTGCCTAACTGAAGGGAGACAGACCATTATGCCTGACCCTTGATACTGATGACTGTACTTATGAACTTTTTCTTGTGCAATAGGTATTTAGCCTAGTATTATATACTACCCAACACTTATCTCAAGAAAGCCTTCTTGCTGCTTAAATGTGATCTTTCTCTAAGCCAAAATCAGCACATAAACAAACTACCTTTACCTCAGCATGGGACATGATTCCCAGAGATGAGTCTCCCTGGTACCAAGAGATTATTTTCAAGAACCAACTAGCAATGCATGTGGAAGAAGATTATGGGCAAAAGGGGGAAATAGTGAATACAAATGTGTTTTTAGGCTAAGTGATTTCAAAGTGAGCTGGGAAATCACTCCAGAGGTTCTGCTTATGCAAGTCTCAGCAGTATCTCATTGGCTGCCACAGTAAACAGCACCTTAAATAGTGGGGTTCCTGAGGTCTCTAGAGACATCCAGAAAGTACAGACAATTGGACAGCTCAGAAATTCAATACCTTGTCAGTGGGCCTTACTTTGGAATTTATGCTTCTCAGTGTAACAGAGTTAGGCTTATTTATAGCTTCTCTACACATGGCTATTCTGTGCCTTTCATGTGAATCTATAATTAGCACTATGTTGATAAATGTATGTCACAGACTTAAATCTTTAGTTTATCCATTTGCAGTTGCATCCTGAATTTCAGGAGAGATGGCTCAACAACTCTTTACTTGATTGGACTCACCCAGGACAACAAACAAGGAGATGATGATAGACTACACCCATTCCAAAGAACAGAGTATGTGCAACTGCAAGCAAGATAGTTCTATCCATCTGCCCAATGGGTTCTAAGCTCCCACTCAGTTAGAAGTAGTGTGGGCTTCACCATCACCAAATCCTCAATAATGGGGAATGAAAAGTAGACTTAAGTAAACTTATTTTTTTCTACTATAGATATATTTTTATTCTAGTAATGGAAGAACTCAGCATTGTTAAAGAGTTAGTGACCACCATAGGTTCTAAAGGATGGGAGAGGCAAGAAAGGTGTAATATGGGGGCATTTTCAGGACATTGTATTTGTCCAGTATGACATTGCAGTGACAGGTACAAGTCATTGTATATTTTGTCATAACTTAAAAAAATGTGTGGTGCGGAGTAAACTGTAATGTAAATTCTACTCATGTTTAGGAGCAGTGTTTCAAAATGTGTTCCTCAATTGTAACAAATGTACTATACTAATGAAGGATGCAGTTAATGTGGGAAAGTGTGAAGGAGAGGCAGTGAGGCATACGAGAATCCCTTATATTTTTTATGTAACATTTATATCATCTAAAGCTTCTTTAAAAATAAAAAGTTAATAATTGCTGTATGTCATTCCACAATAAATTACTTGCCTCCCTTCATGGAAGGAAGCATCCCTTCACAGCTCTTCTCTCTCAAAATCACAGAACAAAAAAGTGCCATGAACTGAACATGAGATAGACTACATTGTTGGAAAAAATAAATCAGTATAGAAAAAAAAGAGAAAATCAAAGACCGGAAAAAGGTATTCCATGTATGCAGCAATAACAACAAAATGCTGGAGTAGCTGTTGATGTGGGCTATGGCTGGGAGGCTGTTCATCTCTTCATAGATAACCTGAGCTGTATGTGTCCTGAGATGTGCCTGTGGAACAGTGAAAAGCTGTAGCCCCACCCTTGGTAACCATGATAATAACTCTAGTCTTCAGAAAACAATTTAGTAATGCAAACTCTATATACATACCGGTCAATCCAGAGAGACTCTGATAATAGTGATACTGAAGCTTAAATAAACTTAAGCCTGGCCTTGAAGGGGAAATATAGCCTGTGCATGAATTCAAAATTATCTAATTCTATATCCAAGTATGCCTAGAAATCCAATTAAGTAATATAGGCCTTTTAGGCTTTGAATGCTTAGAAAGGATGTGTATTCAAGGTTGCATTTTGATGGAATATGGGTGATATGTTAATTTAAAACCTATCTGGTGCTCAGATAAATACTTAACTAACAAAGAAAGTCATTTTCTTTTATAAAAACACCATTTAACTCCCCACCCTTATATCTTTTCTTTATAAAAGGGAACCCAAAATTCTATTTGGGTTTTGAGTTTTGAACAGAAGCCCCCTGAGTCTGGCCAGCTGTAAATAAATCTTTTTCCTTCCCAAAATTATTCCTGAGTCCTGGCCTTTCTATTTGCAAATAATTGAACCTCTTTTGACTTCTACAACACTATAATTATGTCAGATGAAATATATATTAAAAGCAAATTTGTTTTTAGAGATATAAAAGGAAGGACCTTATATATTAATAAAAGGGGCAATTTACCTGGACGAAATAATTATATATATATATAAATACACACACACGCACATCTAACAAGTATTTCCCATGCTACATGAAGTAAAAATTTTCAAAACTGATTGGAGAAATAGATATGAATGCAATAACAGTTGGAGACTTTAATACCCCACTCCCAGCAATAGACAGAGCATATGAGCATAGGACCAATAAAGAAACAGTGAGTTGAATAATATGATAAATGAACTGAACTTAAACATATACAGAGCATTGCACCCCATATCAGCAGGATATATATTCTTTTCAAATGCTCATGGATCTTTCTCCAGGATACACCATATATTGGGGCACAAAGTAGATCTCAATAAATTCAACAAGATTGAAATGACACAAAGCACCTGATCTTAATGGAATAAAATTGGAAATAAACAAGAGGAAGAAAAAGGGAAATTTCTCAAATATATGAAGATTAAACAACACAATATTAAATGATTAATGGGTCAAAGAAGAAATTGTGAGAGAAAGCAATAAATATCTTGATATGAATGCAAATGAGAACACAACATAAAGAATCTATGAGATAGAATGAAGGCAGTGCTAATAGGGAAATGCTTATATTTAATGCTTACATTAAAAAAGAAGATCTAAAATCAATGGCCTAACTATACAGATGGAGGACCTAGAAAAGAAAAAGAGCAAATTATTACCAAAGCAAGTTGAATAAATGAAATAACAAAAATCTGACAGAGATAAATGAAATTGATAAGCAAAAAAAAAAAAAAATCAAGAGAAAATTAACAAACCAAAACAACTAATCATGAGTTACTGAACCTCTCAGCTAAAAGAAAGATCTTCCCTCCCACAACCCCAAGATGTTAAGCAATGGGTAAAACTGGTGAATTACATCTAACTGACAGGAGAGCAGATAACTTCCTCCTTGCAAGCTGCTTTGGATATTTACAGAATGGGATGTTGTTTTGTGTTATCTAGGATGGTACTGGAGAGGTAAAGAAGCCAAAGGAAAATTGTGAGTTGCTAGCCCCTATGGCTGCAAGAGTCACATATACCCCACCCTCAGGGCAAATAGCTCTGAATGGAATGTGAAGGCAGATTCCTTGGGAGGAAGAGGAGTTTGGGAGTGTAGAGAGTGGTTTCTTGTACTAATTTGGCCACCTGAGCCCTTCTTCCATATCAGAAGGGACCCTGACACAACATGGAGTGGGGATGGTGAGGTCTTCAGGCAGGATGTCATGCCAGGCCACCCAGGTAAAGAGAGGAAGTAGATCAGAGAGGAGGCAGGAATAGACAGGCATCTAATCAATAGAACTCTAGCAAAACTGCAAGGAATTTGACCTGTCTGAGGGAAAAGGGGCGTGTAGCCTTCTGAATGTCTACGTAACCTAAGGAGACATATTAACTCAGTGGAAGTATTCCTGCCTAGCATATACAAGATCCCTAGTTCAGTTCACAGCTCTTCTTAGAGGAGTAATTTGAAGGATTATCTAGCATCCAGCTGAAACTTTAAGACAAGGTACATATAGACATTCATTTCATATTAGTTGTTCTTGGATCTCTCTCTCTCTCTTTTTTAAAGGTTCTTTTTTGTATTTTCCCTATTTTACTCAGTAAAACCCAGTTCAAAACCTGTAGTGTACAGAAAGCAGTTTTGTTGATTGATGAGCACCAGCAGCCTGAGAATATTATTAGGTGTCTAAGAGAGAAGGCTGTATAGCTGAATTTATTTTTGTATTTTTTTTCTATTTTTCATTTTTATGATTGAATTACTGCTGCCTTGTTTCTTGTCAGTTGTGTTTCTCCTTCCTTTCTTTCCCTGTTTTTGTTTTGTTTTTCTTTGCTTTCCAATTTTCACTACCTATGCTATTTCTTTTCAATCTTTCACCATCCTTTCTTCTGTTTTCTGTTGTGGTTCTTTCATCCCACTTCATTTTGTTTAGTCTTCAATTTTTCTGTCTCTGCTTTTCTCTCTTTTCTTTCTTTTCTACTTTTATTCTTCCTCTCTTTACCTTTTTCTTTACCTCTCTTCTCATCACTCCAGCATTTTAAGTCATGCTATAGATTTTTTCTCTATTCCGTGTCTCATTGCATTGATTCTATTACACTTTTCAAATCTTATTCCTTTGTATTTTATACTTGCATTAATTATTCATTTTCCTAGATCTTTTACAGTTCCTCTCCAACCTTTTACTATTATTACTAATTTTTTTCTCTTCCTATCTCTTTCCTTTTCTCTGTTCCTATTTTTTTCCCCCAAGGGAACATAGACAACAGCAGGGAAATAGAATTAAAGGAGTAAAGTATCAAAGAGAAACCTTACCACACACAAAAACAACAGCAAAATAAAACCTTGGAGGAGAGAGTGAAAATTATCAGCTGAATAAACCCATCAAGATAAACAGATGCCTAGACACCATTACAAGCCATGGTAGGAAACAGGAAGACATGGCCCAGTTCAGTGAATGAACTAAAAGCCAGGAGAAAATACAGAACATAGAACACCTAATCAGAGATATCTAAAAAAAAATATGATGAATCAACTTAATGAAGTGAAGGAAGAGATTAAGGATATGAAGAAAACACTGGGAGACCATACTGAAGAAATTGTAAACATACCTAAAAATATAATGGATATGAAGGTGATGAATCACACAATGCAAGAAATTTAAAATACACTGGAAACACATAACAGTGGATTGGAACAAGCAGAGCAAAAATCAATGATATGGAAGAGAGTATACCTGAAATCAAATAGATAGTAGAACATATAAAAAAAAGATAGAAAAAATCCACTAGGGACTTAGGGATGAGACTTGTTTTGGCTGCAGAGGGAAGGTCTGGTGGTCACAGTTCTGAAGGCCAGGAAATGAGAATTCTCTGAGAAGGAAGATTTATTATGCCATTAGGGCAGGGGCATCTCAATTTACTTTTCTTGACATAGAGTTGCTTCTTTTGACAATTGCTGCTGTGAGAGGGTCTGCTTTCTTTTTCCTTTTCCAGTTTTCCTCTCTCCTGGTTTTTACATCATAGTTGATGTAACCCTTGGCGGTTACATTTTCCATGAGCTGGGAAATCTTCACACCAGTGAACCAGTCTAACTTCTGTAGTTTTCTTCAGATGTCAGCCTGTGATTGGGCAACAAATGTTGCATTAACAATTGTTTGACTTTTGGGAGCACCCAAGTTAAAGGGTGTGTATACACAAAATGCCTCACACAGTCACTCATAGAGTTGAGCAGGACTTTCATTGAGAGAGTGAGAGTGTGTAAGACTTGGATGGTCTTCACCATGTTTACTGCCTTTTGGCTCCCAGCTCTGAACCCTTCAACTAATGCCTTGTGGAAAGATTCTAGTTGGTTTAGCCCAGTCATGTCATTGGGATCCCATTGGGGATCCTTGTCTGGGAATTGTGTGTGTGCATATTGGTCACTGTCCAGGGTTTCCTCAGGTGGGTGTTATTTGATCCAGGTTAGAGCATCTTGTGTGACTCATGTTTTCTCCTTGAATTTGAGTAAGGTCATGAATAGTTTGCAGTCAGCCCACATGGGTTTGTAGGTTTGTATTATGGACTGGAAGAAATCTGTCATGGCCTGAGGCTTCTCTGAATATGGTGGGGAGTTACTTTTCCAGTTAAGGAGGTCAGTGGTAGTGAAGATTTGGTGGTGATACACGAACATTTGGTTTCCTCCTTGGACATGGCCATTGGCATCATAATAAAATTAGAGTTCAGGCTTCACAGAGAGGTAGATGTAGGGCAGCCCTTCTCTCTGTTCCACCTGTCCCTGGGGCTCCCTGTGGTCTGAGTTGTCATCTTTCATGGACTCCTTCCTTACTGATGGTTGACACTTCTGCTGGGGACATAGTTGACACTATGTTGCTGGAGGCTGAGATTGGTGGAGACAGTGACTGCTGGGTTTAAGAGGCTGTATTGCTTGGGGAAAATGGCTGTGAGAATGGTGAGGCTGCACTGCTTGGGAAAGGTGGCTTATCCCCTCTCCTTGGCACTGGTGAAGTAGGAGCAACTGCATAAGGCAGCAGGAGGTCATTTTCATCTGGCTCTTCTAGTTGGGGGGGGGGGGGTCAGAACTAGATTTCCAGCTCACTTTCTCTGGACCCTTTGCAAGGTGCTTGTTTAGCCTGGTTCCCTGGTAAACACCTCTGGGCTTTTTTATCAGGCAATCCTGGCTACTTTAGTTACACATTTCCTCAACCTAGTGAACTTTGACTCACAGTGTCCTGCTAGGTGTCAATGTATGGGAACTGGACAGGGTGTCCTGGTTTTCTGGTTACCACATCATGGACTTTATGGATGATCCAGGGATCAAAGGTGCCCTCCTGGGGCCAGCCCATGCTGAAAGTTGGCCATTCTAATTCACAAAGTATTTTAAGCTTCCCTGGCTAAAACTTTATGGTGTATGCATCTCCATGGAACACGACAGAAAAGTTTTTCAGCATACAACTTATCAGGGTCCTACTTTGTGTATTCCCCATGTTTCCATCCTGCATCAGCACTGCACAAAACTCACTCAGCTTTTCACTTCATCCATCTCCAGCTGCCTCTCATGGGGACTTATGGTGTCTCTTAGCTTTAGCAGGTTGCCATAAACCCCCAACTTGGATGAAGAGCCCCAGAGGTCCCTTGTTGCCCTTGACCAGATGGGGTCACCACAGAACTGCACATCAAGACCCTGCTCTCACCATGCAGAAGTATGTCTCTGCATCCCATTCAGTCTCCACAGCCACATGCACACAGTCACCTACTTTCCTTTCCTTTCTCAGAACTAGAGAAGATGGCTTCCTCCCTTTGCCTTGGGAGTACTAGGGTCTTCTTGGGAGCTAATCAGGCTCCCCTCCTAACTTTTAAGGGTTAGGATATTCCTGCACTATGTCCCCTGAGGTCTTACTCATCTGGCATATGGACCTCCTTTTCTTCATTCTCAGGGTTTCCCTCAAACCCTCCAGTGCCTCTG
Source organism: Dasypus novemcinctus (assembly GCF_030445035.2). Taxonomy (NCBI): domain Eukaryota; kingdom Metazoa; phylum Chordata; class Mammalia; order Cingulata; family Dasypodidae; genus Dasypus; species Dasypus novemcinctus. The sequence goes on from NC_080684.1 coordinate 25,291,475, forward strand.
GTTTCCTTTGGGAGGGCTCCAGTGGAGACCACAGCCACTTTCTGAACTAAAAGAGTCCAGGTGTGCCCAGGGCTGGGGTTCACCTGGGCCCTACTGGCATTCTCAGAGTTGTCCAAGAGGGGCAACCTACTGTTACCAACTCTGAACTTTGCAGTAATCCTGGATGAGCCCCTAGAAATGCTGTGACAGCAAAGAGAAGGTCTGGTGGTCATAATATTGAAGGCCAGGACATGAGAATTCTCTGAGAAAGAAGATTTATTATGACCCACCAGGCCTGGTGGACTTCTGTCCAAAAAACAAGAGTTGAGCAAGATTTCCAGGTCCTTTTACACAGAGGATTTAGGAGAGGGAGTCAAGTGGCACATTTGGTGTAAAAAGGACTTTCTTTATATTTTCTAAAATAATTTTTATTTATTCATTTTTTTAAAAAATATTACATTAAAAATTGTGAGGTCCTCATTCATCCCCACCGCCCCCACCCCACCACTCCCCCCACAGCAACACTCTCCCCCATCATAATGACACATCCATTGCATTTGGTGAGTACTTCTCTGGGCATTGCTGCACCCCATGGCCAATGGTCCACACCATAGCCCACACTCTCCCACGTTCCATCCAGTGGACCATGGGAGGATCTACAATGTCTGGCAATTGTCCCTGCAGCACCAGCCAGGACAACTCCAAGTCCCGAAAATGCCTCCACATCTCATCTCTTCCTCCCATTCCCCACACCCAGCAGCCACCATGGCCACTTTTTCCACACCAGTGCCACATTTTCTTGATTATTAACCAAAATAGTTAAAAAATAGAATATCATTAAGTCCACTCTAATCCATACTGTATCCCTCCTTCCTGTGGACCTTGGCTTGGTTGTGTCCATTCAACATCTATGTCAAGAGGGGGCTTAGATTCCAAATGGATACTGGATGCAATCCTCCAGCTTTCAGTTGTAGGCACTCTAGGCTCCATGGTGTGGTGGTTGACCTTCTTCAACTCCATGCTAGCTGAGTGGGGTAAGTCCAATAAATCAGAGTGTAGGAGCTGAAGTCTGTTGAGGCTCAGGGCGTAGCCATCATATTGTCAGTCCAGAGATTCAAATCCACTAGATATATCTTAAACCCCAGAACTAACTACAATTCCAGTAAGGTAGCATGAAAAGCTTGTGAAAAGAGATCACATCTGAGTCCAGCTCTATCACACAGAAACACCAACTCCAAAGAAAGGCCAAATGACATGGCAGTGAACTCCATCTGCCATGACCATAAAACCTGTGGGTCTCTTTAGCCCTCAAAAGAAACAGTACCTGGGGTTGTATCTACTTTATCTGTCCCTGAGACTCTGCTCAGGTGTGCATAAGGGCAATCCTTCTGACAACCTCCAGACTCTTTTTTAGAGACTCATAGCCATATAAACTCATTTGTCCTTTCCATTTCCCACTTAATTTAGGTCAAAGAGCATTTTTAACTCCTGTTATAATATGTAGACAGGGATATTCTGCTGGTCCATGTTGAACATTTAATTCAAGGTCATTTTCTAGTTACATCACCAGCCAGCACTTGGTAGTGATCCCTCGGTGCCAGGGAGGCCCATCCCCGGGAGTCATGTCCCACACTGGGGGGAAGGCAGTGCATCTACATGCTGAGTTTGGCTTCGAGACTGGCCACATTTGAGTAACATGGAGGCAGTCAGGAGGGAACTCCTAGACACAGTGCTGCTCTAGGCCTTGTTTTTATTTCAGGTGTATAGGCTCACAAGCATAGTCATATCAGGGGCTCACTGTTGGACACTCATTACTTCCTGGTCCTTGCCATTGCACCTGGGGACTGCCACTGCTCCCCTACGGACCATGGCAGAGCACCCCCCCCCCCCCCGGCCAAGAACCCAGTACCCCCCAGCTGTTGTTTTAAATTGTTTCCACTATGAGTATATCCAAACATTTCCATGCACTCTGGACACATGCCCTGTATAACTCCCTGTCAACCATATATCCCCTGTCAATAACCTCCCATACCTGTATTCCTCCGCTGCCATTTTTGAACCACTCTGTGATCCAAAACTTCCTGAAAAGTGAAGCTCAATATGATGCCAGGTCCCCTTAATAGTAAAATGGAATATAGCAATGAATTTAAAGTTAGATATAGAATACATATTGATTTGGAAAAATTCTACATCCTATCTTTTTCTTTTCTTTTTTCCTAATTATTGAGCTTCTCTTCACAAGAGCCATAGATCACAGTAATTCATATATATAATATACAGTACTCCCACGTATCCAATATAAAACCTTTTCCCTTCCACAGTGATAATCTTTTAACTTATTCATATCATATTTACTGAAACTGATGTACAGATATTGAGACAATAGCTTTCAAACAAGGTAACATTAGTGTTTACATTGTGGTTTATACTTTAGGAAAGACAGTTTTCTAAATTTTTAGTCATCCTATGTTTTACATTATGATTTACATTATTAGTCTGTCATCCCCTATATGTTTTGGTATAATATTACACGTTTTATATATATCCATCCTTGTGTACTCTTGTGAAACACTTCTATTGTCCTCACATTTACATTGGTTCCATCCATTCAACATCCACTTCTCCCTCCCCTTAGGGCCCACATGACAGTCAATCTTCATTTCTTGAGGAGCCATGTTCAGAGATACTTGCAACAGTGTTGAGGGCTTGACTTGCTCAACTGCCCTAATGACCTGGGAGCCACCATTTCTCTTGAGCGATACAGTTCCCTCTATTTGATGGCATTAGTCTTCCCTAGGATGTGGGCCTACCTTCACTTTCATTATATGGGTCTCTACCCAATGGTATAACCCACTCTAGCAAAACGAGCATTCAGATATTCCCTAGGAGTCTGTCCTGCGTCAGATTATCCCCTTTGAGTATCTTAAATGGGTAACTTTCCTAATTATATTTTGAAAAGGTTTTCTCAGCATTATACTCTCAACCAACACCTGACAATCTCCTATGTTCATATGTTGCCCCACCCTCCCCCCAATTTCTTGGGCAATATTACACATCCACCCATCCCTAACCCCCTTCAAACACGCAAAGCCCCACCCAAAGGTAACCCTATGCCCCCATTTTACCCTTTCCTTGTACACATACTTACCTCCAGCTTATCATAGATTTCACCCATGTGGATATCAGCTTACATCCTTCCTCTACCCCCGGATTTCCTTTAAGCCTATCTTCCAGTCTCTAGCTCTCTGAGACAGCTTGCTTATTTCATATCATTGAGGTCATGTAGTATTTGTCCTTCAATGCCTGGGTTGCTTCACTCAACATAAGGTTCTCAAGATTCATCCATGTTATCCTATGTGGTTTTAGTGTATTTGTTCTTAAAGCCGAGTAGTATTCCATTGTATGTATATACCACATTTTATTGATCCACTCATCTGTTGATGGGCATTTGGGTTGATTCCAACTTTTGGCAATAGTGAACAATGCTGCTATGAACATTGGTGTGCATATATCGTTTTGTGTCCTTGTTTTTGTTCTGCTGTGTATATACCCAGCAATGGAATTGATGGGTCATATCGCAAATCTATGGTTAGTTTTTTGAGAAACCACCAAACTGTCCTCCAGAATGGTTAGACCCATCTGCATTCCCACCAGCAGTGGAAGAGTGTTCCCATTTCTTCACATCCTCTCCAGGATTTGTATTTTTCTGTTTTTTTCATAGCTGCCAATCTTATGAGAGTAAGATGGTATCTCATTGTAGTTTTGATTTGCATTTCCCTGATAGCTAAAGATTTGGAGCATTTTTTCTTGTGCTTTTTAGCCATTTTGTATTCCCTCTTTGGAGAAGTGTCTGTTTAAATCTTTTTCCCATTTTTTAAATGGGTTGTTTATCTTTTTATTTTCAAGATATAGGAGTTCTTTATATATGCAAGTTATAAGTCTCTTATCGGATATATGGTTGCCAAATATTTTCTCCCATTGTGTAGGCTCCCTTTTTACTTTCTTGACAAACTCCTTTGAGGTGCAGAAGTCTTTAATTTTGAGGAAGCCCCATTTATCTATTTGTTCTTTTGTTTTGCTTGTGCTTTAGGTGTGATGTTCATGAAGGCATTTCCTATTACAAGGTCTTATAGATGTTTCCCTACACTGCTTTCCAAGCTCTTTATGGTCTTGGCTTTTATATTGAGGTCTTTGATCCATCTTGAGTTGATCTTTGTATAAGGTGTGAGATGGTAATCCTCTTTCATTCTTCTACATGTGGATTTTCAGTTCTCCAGGCACCATTTGTTGAATAGGCCACTCTCTCCCAGTTGAGAGGGTTTGGTGGCTTTATCGAATATTATGTGGCTGTATATGTGAGGTTCTATATCAGAGCTTTCAATTTGATTCCATTGGTCTGTGTGTCTCTCCTTATGCCAATACCATGCTGTTACACTACTGTAGCTTTGTAGTATGTTTTGAAGTCAGGAAGTGTGATTCCTCCAGTTTCATTTTTATTTTTCAATATGTCTTTGGCTATTTGGGGCCTCTATCCAAATAAATTTCATAGTTTTTCTAGTTCCGTAAAGAAGGTTGTGTTGATATTTATTGGATTGCATTGACTGTGAAGATCAGCTTTGGTAGGATAGACGTCATAATAATAGTCTTCCTATCCATGAACAGGTAATATTTTTCCATTTATTTAGGTCTTCTTTGATTTTCTTGAACAATCTTGCATAGTTCTCGGTGTATACGTTTTTTACAACTTTAGTTAAATTTATTCCTAGGTATATGATTTTTTTTTTTTACTATTGTGAATGGTATTTGTTTCTTGATTTCCTCCTGATCTTGTTCATTATTGGTGTACAGAAATGCTACTGATTTTTGCGCATTGATCTTATAACCTGCGACTTTACTAAACTCATTTATGAGTTCTAGAAGCTTTGTTGTATACCTCTCAGAGTTTTCTATGTATAAGATCATGTCATCTGCAAATAATGAAATTTTGACTTCTTCCTTTCCAATTTGAATGCCTTTTATATCTGGTTCTTGCCTCAGTGCTCGAGCAAGTACTTCTAAGACAATATTAAACAGAAGGGGAGAGAGTAGGCATGCTTGTCCTGTTCCTGACTTTAGAGGGAAGGATTTTAGGATTTCTCCATTGTAAACGATGTTGGCTGTGGGTTTTCATATATACTCTTTATCATGTTCAAAAAATTTCCTTGTATTCAGATCTTTGGAGTGTTTTTATCAAGAAAGTGTGCTATATTTTGTCAAATGTTTTTTCTGCATCTATAGACATAATCATGTGATTTTTTTCCCTTCAACCTGTTTATAAGGTGTATTACATTGATTGATTTTCTTATGTTGAACCATCCTTGCATACCTGGAATGAATCCCACTTGGTCGTGTTGTATAATTCATTTAATGTGTTGTTAAATATGATTAGCAAGTATTTTGTTAAGTATTTTTACATCTAGGTTCATTAGAGAAATTGGTCTGTAGTTTTCCTTTCTTGTGGTGTCTTTGTTTTGCTTTGGTACTAGGGTAATGTTGGCATTATAGATTGAGTTAGGCAATGTTCCTTCTGTTTCGATTTTTTGGAAGAGTTTCAGCAGGATTGGTGTTAGTTCTTTATGGAATGTTTTGTAGAATTCACCTGTGAAGCCATCTGGCCCTGGGCTCTTCTTAGTTGGGAGGTTTTTAATGACTGATTCTATCTCTTCACTTGTGATTGGTTTGTTGGCATCTTCAATTTCTTCTTTCGTCAATATAAGCTGCTTATGTGTTTCTAGGAATTTGTCCATTTCCTCTGAATTGTCATTTTTGTTGGAATATAGTTTTCCAAATTATCCTCTTATGATAGTCTTTATTTCTGTGGTGTCAGTAGTGATATCTCCTTTCTCATTTCTTATTTTGTGTATTTGCATCTTCTCTCTTTTTTTCTTTGTTAGTCTCACTAAAGGTTTATCAATTTTATTGATCTTCTCAAAAAACCAGCTCTTGGTCTTGTTTATCTTTTCAAGTGCTTTCTTATTTTCTATTTCATTTAGTTCTGCTCTTATCTTTGTTATTTCTTTCTTTCTTCTTCCTGTGATTACTTTGTTGTTTTTTCAGTAATTCCTCCAAATGTGCATTTGGTTCTTCAATTTTTGCTCTTTCTTCTTCTTTGATATATGAATTTATGGCTATAAATTTCCCTCTTGGTACTGCTACTGCCTCATCCCATAAACTTTGGTATGTTGTGTTATCATTATCAGTTGTTTCAAGGTAGTTATTGTTTTCTTTTGAGATTTCCTCTTTGACCCACTGTTTTTCTAAGAGAGTGCTGATTAATTTCCATATCTTGGTGTGAGATCTGGGCCTCGTGCCCTTGCAGATTTCCAGCTTCACTGCACTGTGATCAGAGATATTATTTTGTAAGATTTCGATCTTTCTGAATTCATTTAGCCTTTCTTTGTGGCCTAGCATATGGTCTATCTTGGAGAATGATCCATGTGCACTTGAGAAAAATGTATATCCTGCTGTGTTTGGGTGTAATGATCTGTATATGTCTATTAGATCCAGCTCTTCTAATATACTGTTCAAATATTTTGTTTCTTTAGTGATTCTCTTTTGAGATGTTCTGTCCAGAGTTGATAGTGGTGTATTAAAATTCCCCACTATAATTGTAGATGCATCTATTCTTTCACTTAGTTTTTCCAGCATTTGCCTCATGTATTTAGAGGCGCCATTTTTCAGAGCATAAATATTTATGATTGTTTGTTCTTCTTGAGAGATGGTCCCTTTCACTAATATGTAGTATCCTTCTTTGTCTCTCACAAATGTCTTGCATCTAAAGTCTATCTTTTCTGATATTAATATAGCTACTCCTGCCTTTTTTTGGTTATTGTTTGCTTGTAAGGTTGTTTTTCCAACCATTCACTTTCAGCCTCCGTGAATCTCTGGGTCTAAGATGTGTCTTTTGTAGACAGCATATAGATGGGTCACATTTCCTCATCCAATGTCCCAGTCTGAATCTTTTGATAGGTGAGTTTAATCCTTTGACATTCAGGGTTATTACTTTCAAGGAATTATTTATGTTAGCCATATTTTGTTTGGACCTGTGTTTGTCATATTTGGTTTTTTTGTTTTTTTTCTTCTCTTTTTGTCTTTTTTGTTGCTCTTACACTTTCCTCCCACTCTGCCTGTCCTGTTTTTTCCTTTCTTCCTGCAGATCTCCCTTTGGAATTTCTTGAAGGGGAGGTTTCTTGTTGGCATACTCTTTCAGTTTCTGTTTATCTGTGAATATTTTTAACTCTCCATCATTTTTGAATGCTAGTTTAGCTGGATAGAGTATTCTTGGTTAGAAATTTTTTTCCTTTATTTCCTTGACTATATCATACCGCTGCCTTCTTGCCTCCATGGTTTCAGATGAGAAATCATCACTTAATCTTGTGGAGCTTCCCTTATATGTAATGGTTTTCTTTTCTCTTGCTGCTTTTAGGATTTTCTCTTTGTCTTGAGCATTGGATAATTTGACAAGTATATGTTTTGGGGTGGGCCTGTTGGAGTTTATGATGTTTGGGGTGCATTGTGATTCTTGGATATGTACATCTGTCTCTTTCAGTAGATTTGGGAAGTTTTCAGCCATTATTTCCTGCAACACTCCTTCTGACCCCTTTCCCTTCTCTTCTCCTTCTGGGATGCCTATAATACCTATGTTTGTGTGCTTTGTATTGTCATTTGGGTCCCTAAGTCCTAGCTGGGTTTTTTCTATCTTTTTATAGATCCATTCTACTATCTGTTTTATTTCCGATGTATTGTCTTCCACATCGCTAATTCTCTCCTCTGCCTCTTCTAAACTGCTGCTATTTGCTGCGAGTGTATTTTTGATTTCTTGAACTGTGGTGTTCATTCCCATCATATCTGTTATCTTTTTGCGTTTGTCTGAAATTTCCCCTCCCAGTGTTGTTTTCATATTGTTAACTTCTTCCTTTACTTCATTAAATTTGTCTCTGATATATGTTCTGAGATCTTTAAGTACTTGTGCGAAGTTCTGCTCCCCACCCTGGTTTTTAGTTTGTTCATTGGATTCAGCCATGTTTTCCTGATTACTGGTTTGGTTTGTAGTTTTTTGTTGCTGGCTGGTCATCATTTTATCTTGATGGGTTTAATCAGTTCCTTAGCTTCTTTATCTAGTCTTGGGGATTAATCAGCTGTTGTTTTTGCTTAAGTGTTATATCTTCTCTTTGTCACTTTGTTCTTCTTATTCTAATTTCTTATTGCTGGTTTAGTTCCATTTAAAGGAAAATATTAGGACCAGGGAAAGCAATTGTATAAGAAAGGAAAATGTGTAAAGTAGTATTGGTAATAAATGTTAACAGAGCAACAATCTGAGATTGGGAGGATGGATATTAGATTCATGTAAGTTGTGTAGAGTTATAGCATTTATTAGAGTACCTATAATGAGGTAGTCGACTGAATATGGGGGGAATATGGTATGAATTAAAAAGTTAGTGTTTTTATGAGAGTGGGAAAGAGAAAAGAAAGACAATAATTTCAAGAGTGGATAAAAGACAGAAAACAAAACAAAGGTATTAGAAATTAAAAGTTAGACAATTTGGGGATCAAAGAAAGGGAGGTGGAATATAGGAGAGACAGTAGATGATGGAGGATATCGAGATGTGGGGAAAAGGGGATAGTGTAGGTAGCCAAAATCAATTCACACAGAAATGAGGCAATGGAGGATGAGGAAACCCAGTAAATGTGAGGTGTTCCCTGCAGCACCTATTGTATAATTACGATAAAATAAAATAAGAAAAAAATGAGAGACAAGAGGAAAAAAAAGAGAAGAAATAAAGAAAGAAAAAGAGGGGTGGGTAAAGGGAGGGGAACAAGTAAGGAAAGGTAAAGAAGATGTAGAACAACAACAACGGCAACAAAAAAAAAAAACCTAAATAAATGAAAAAAAAGACCTTGGCAGATACAATGGGAGAAAAGACTAGGAGATACTGCAATATTAGCAACCAAGACAAATAAATAAATAAAAAATAAAAAATAAAGAAAACAAAACAAAAAAACAAAAAAGAAAAAATGCAAACGTTGAGGGCTAGGACAATCAAGGACCTCAGATGGACCTCACAGCATTGTCGATTCAGGGATGGAAAGTCTGTGATATTGCAGACTGAAGAGGTGTGTGTCTCTTGGGTGTGGGCCACCAGTGTTTAGGGGACACAGACCTGGCAACCTCAAATCTGGTTAACAGGAAGCCTGGGAGCACCACAGTGCAACACAGCCTTCAGGGATCTCCACAGCTGGGTGCCAGCCCTATGGGGGAGGTCACATCTGCAAACTCTGAGCTATGTGTCAGAAATCCGCAATTCCCCCTCTCACTAGGGTCTCTTCTGTGGGTGTATCACCAATTCGACTTCAGGACACCTCCTGCCCTGCAAGCCCCTGAAACAGCCAGCTGGGGGCTCTTCTACACTGCAGCCAATTTAAGGACGCTGCAGATCAGCAGCCAGGCCCAGGGGGCGGGGCTCCAGCTGTAAGCACTGATATCAGTGTCAGAAACCAAAAATCCCACACCTTGCAAAAGATTCCCTTAATCAGCTTCCAGACGAATCCCACCCTGCAAGCCCCCAAAAAGCCTCCTGGTGATGTCTCTTCACTGCAAGTGATCCAAGGCCGTTGCAGATTGGCAGCTGCGCCCAGGGGGCGGGGCTCCAGCCGGAAGCACTATTTTTCCTGTCAGAAATCAAAAATTCCCTGTCTCGCAAAATACTCCGTCTGTCTCCCCAAATCTGTTTCCCAAGGCCTCCTGCCCTGCCAGCCCCTGAAGAGCCCGCTCAGGGCTTATGAATTCCCCAGCACCGCAGAGCCTCCAGGAATCGCCGACCCGGTGCTGGTGCCGCAGTGCCGCCCGACCCAGGGGGGAGCGTCCTGCGTGCGGCCCCTACCTCGGTGTAAGAGAGCTTCAATTTTATCTTTTACACAAATCTTCTCTGTTACCTTCCCACCAAATTGATGTCCAGACACCTCCTGCCCTGCAAAATCCCGAAACAGCCTGGTCCTGAAGAATTTCTAATGCTGCCCAGCCGCTTCTTTGTAGGAGAGACTATAAGGTACACTCACTCAGCCACCATCTTGCCCCGCCCTCTCAGAACTTTTTTTTTTTCTTAGGGTGTAGGAGGTTGTTTGGATGCCAGGTAAGCTTGAATTAACAGACCACCCACATTCCATCAAGATGTAAGCTCAAATACACATTCAGTCTACATCCTTCCTGAATATACAAAGCCTATAGAGTTTATAACACTTATTTGACTTTCCAGAAACTAAGCAAACTTGGACACAGAATTATATAAGTTTGAATACATGCACAGGCCTTACTAGAAGGACAACATGAAATGGACAAACATCATATGCATTATACACATCCCAGAGAGAGAAGAGAAGGAAAAGAGGACTGAAGGTATGTTGGAGGAAATAATGCCTGAAAACTCCCAAACCCTAGTGAAGTACGTGGACATACATGTCCAGAACACACCCCAAACATAATAAATCCTAATAGGCATAGTCTAAGACATATACTGGTAAAATTATCCAATGCTCAAGACAAAAAGAAAATGCTGAAAGCAGCAAAAGAAACTAAAACCATCATGTACAAGAATGTTCAATAAGATTAAATGCCGATTTCTCAACTGAAGCCATGGAGGCAATAAGGCAGTGGTATGACATAGTTAAGATGCTAAAAGCAAAAAAAGAAATCTTCCAACCAAGTATTCTCTATCCAGCAAAGCTGACATTCAAAAATTAGGGGGAGTTCAAAATATTCACAGATAAACAGAAATTAAAGTTGTATGTCAGTAAGAAACCTTCTCTTCAAGAAATACTAAAGAGAGTTCTGCAAGTCAAAAGGAAAAAAAAAAGGAAAGAGAAAGTTGGAGGAGAGTGCAAGAACAAATAAAAATATGAAAAGAGAAATAAAAACAATGTATGGCATACATAAACCAAAAGAAAATACGGCTAGTGTAAGTAATTCCTTGACAATAATAATATTGAATGTTAATGGATTAAACTCAACAGTCAACAGATGCAGACTGGCAGAATAGATAAGGTAATATGACCCATTTACATGCTGCCTACAAGAAATCCACCTTAGTCCCGGGGATGCAAGGAGGCTGATAATGAATGGTTGGAAAATAAATTTAAAAGCAAATAATAAACAAAAAAGGATGGGGATAACTATATTAATATCAGACAAAATAGACTTTAAATGCAAAAATGTTGTAAGAGACAAAGAAGACTATTATATAATAATAAAAGAGGGTAATATATCAAGAAAAAAGAACAATCATAAATATTTATGCACCTACCAAGTGTGTCTCAAAATACATGAGGCAAACATGGAGAAAACTAATTGGAGAAATAGAAAGCTCCACAATTATACTGGGGGACTTTAATAAACCATTATCACCATAAGACAGAGCATCTCAAAAGAGTATCAATAAAGAAAGAAAGACACTGAATACATTAGAGGATCTGAACCTAATAGACATATACAGAACATTACACTCAAATATAGCAGGACATACACTTTTCTTGAGTGCACATGGTCATTACACAGAATACCATTGATTGTATGCTTTGGATGGATTTATGCTTTATTAGTATGTATTAACAAAAGTGATATGTTTAAAAATGCTATCTGTTATTTATTAGCATTATTTTTAATAATGAAAAATGGTAGTAAAGACATGAAATTAGTGGTGAAATTTTGAAATGTAATTTGTGACTAGGGAATAATACTTGAGAGTCAATGGACATTGTTGCTACTCTTAAAATTACACATAACCAGTGACATATGTTAGTCACAAGTTAAAATCATAAGAAGAGAATTGAAGTAAAATAAAAGTTTTAAATACAATGGCAAATAAAATCCTGAATATGCTGAATTTTAGAACAGTTAGAATAAAGAATATAAAAATGTCTCCAAATATCATATGGAGATTGAACAGCAGTCTTCATTTTTCTGAAAAATATTGTCTTCCATGTTTTAGATTTTTTTGATATCCTGTGTATACATTTAACATAAATTAAGCCTGTACAAACCCAATTCCCTCATAATAATCTAAATAGTTTTATCTAAAGAGTTTAGAACTGAAAAAATGGTATTAATAAATGGAATTCTGGGGGAGCAGGTGTAGCTTAATTGTTGAGCTCCTGTTTCACATGTAAGTGGTCCTGAGTTTGCTATCCAGTACTTCCTAAAGAAAGGGAATTCCGTAACTCTAATGTAATCATTTTTTGCCAAATTTTCAACTTTACCAATATTTATGGACAGGTGAGAATCCCTGAAGGCAGTGGTTTAGAAAATGAAGATAACACTCTGCAAAGAGATGAGAAAATGAGGGGTGATATATAAGGGATTTTGGAATGAGTATATTCCATAGTGTACGAGAACAGTTTCTTCTAGGGCCATATGAAACAAACACATGGGGTGTGCTCATAGGAAGGACGTTTACCAAGGACATTTACTGCTTAGGGAAGCCTATAATTTATGATACCATCTATATATTCTCTCCCCTCTGGGGAGGACTGCTAACCTTTAACTTATGTCTAGGTCATGAAGGCAGCTGTGTGCTGAGGATTTAGGGGGAGTCTGGGTCCCCACATTTCATTTTACTATATGAGAGAACCATCAGGTATCTATTACCAGGTGAAGAGAATACTTGACTTAAGGATATATCATTACTAATGACACTATCTCAGTAAAAATAAACAAAAACTGCTAAAAGGGAAACCACGATGAAGTACAAACATTTTTATTGGCAGGGGCGCTGATGCTAACATACACACCAAGCCATTAATGTCAATTATACCAAATATTCTGAAAGAATATTTGAAGAAAGAAGATAGCCTTATATTGGTTTCACATATTGCAAACAGTATTACTTTTTTTAATTTTTAAAGAAGCTTTAGATTACATAAATTTAATATAAAAATATAGGGAATTTCCACACATTCCCATTAACATGTTTCATTAGAGTGGTACATTTGTTACAATTGATGAACACATATTGAAGCATTGCGTCTACCCGTGGACATAGTTTACATCACAGTTTGCACTCTGTCCTGCACAATTTTGTAGGTTTTGACAAAATATATAGTGACCTGTATCCATCATTGCAATGTCATGCAAGATGATTCCAATGTCCTGAAAATTCCCCCGTATTACTTTCCTCTCTCTCCCCTCAGAACCTTTAGTAGTCACTGCCATTATATAAATTATGTGAGTTCTTCTATTACTAGAATAATAACTCTATAATAGAATAATAGCAAGTCTGTTTTAGTTCATTGTTCATTCCCCAGTCTTGCAGATTTGGGGATGATGTTGCTCACTCTGTTTCTCATTGAGAGGGGGCTTAGGCCCACTGGGGCAGATGGATGGAACTGTCTTGCTTGAAGTTGTACACACTCTCTATTCCTTGGGATGGGTATTGTCCTTCATCATCTCCAGGTTACTTGTTCTGGGTGAGTCCACAGAACTGGAGAGTAGGTGTTGCAATTCTGCTGAGATTCAGAGTTCAAGAGGCACATGAAAAGGACACATCTTTATTACATATATTTACAAGTATAGTGCTAATTATAGCTTCAAAACAAAGAGGAAGAAGAGCCATGTGCAGGGAAACTATAAATGAGTCTAAATATGTTACACTGGGGGACATAAATTGCAAAGGAAGGCCTACTGATGGTATATCAAATTGCTGAGCTTGTCTGCCCTGCTTATACTGACCAGGTGTTGCTGGAGATCTCAGGAGCACTCTTGCTTGAAGCAGTGTTTACTGTGGCAGTCAATGATATCCAGCTGAAACATGCATAAATGTAATCTCTGGAAAGATCTCCTGAATCACTTGGAAAACTCTTGGCCATAAAAATTTATTTGTATTTACCATTTCCCCTTTCTGGTCAAGATCTTTTTTTCTGATGCATTCCTAGATTGTACTTGGTAATAATCCCTTGATGCCAAAGATGCTTATACCCAGGAATCATGTCCCACATCAGGGGTAAGGTATTGAGCTTATTTGCTGAATTTGGCTGAGAGATAGGTCGCATTTGAGCAACAAGGAAGCTTTCAGGAGGTAACCCTTAGTCAATATATAATACTAGCCTAAGTTTAAATTTCACAAGAAAAGGTCCATAAGTACATTCATCAATGTCAAGGCCCTGGCATAATGGTCTGGCTTCCTTCACTAGGAACTGTCCTTGTACTTGGGGAATTCTTGCCATTATCTTAGAGAATGTAGCAGAACTCCAAAAGGTGGGAATTCAAAATTATTTCGGTTATGGTGAGTCTCCGTGCACCAAGACTATGCCCCATGAACACTTGAACATATTCATATCTCTTAGAGGAATGCCCAGGTGTATCCTCCTCATACCAACACCCATCACTGTCATCCCAACCAGTTATCCTCCCCTGTCACAGTTGTGACCCTTCTGTGATCTAAAATTTCTCTGAAAATGAAGCCGACAAATAACCAAATAAAATTAACAGGAAAATGATATAATAATAGTAGTCATAAAAATAAATAAAACAGAAAAAAATTAAAATTTTAATAATATCAAAACTTTTTAGGTATTGTGTCTTTCATAATTTTAAAATCTGTTTTCTTGTATGTACAGTGATATATTCTTCCATATATTCCTTCAGTGTCTTATTTTTTTCATTTTATCTTCAAAGAAGCTTTAGGTTACAGAAAAGTCACATAGAAAATATAGGTAATTCCCATATGCCTAACATCCTGCCCCTTTTCCACGTTCCTCTGTTAATAACACTTTTCAAACATGTATGTTTTTCAAAAGCATGAAGAGCTTATTTTAGGAATTGTTGTAATACCCAAACAAAGACATTACGTTAAAACACTAATCAATAGGAAAATAAACACATCATATATTTATCTTATGAAATACTTCCTTGCATTTAAAAGAATAAACAAGAATTTCATTGTTCAAAAACTCATTGTTATTTGCAAATTTTGCAAGATTATGTCCCTTATCAATTATTCCACTTAACTCGTGCTAAAATATGTAAAACCATAAAAGAATGAAATTCTAATGTTTGAAATAAAAGTACAATAAAAATCAACATATGTCAGTTCTCTAAATCAGTCCAATAGTTAACAGTGCTTCCAAAATTAACTTTATAAATTCATGCATACTACACACATATTTGACATATTTCAACCAAGCATTTATTGGATACCTTATTGGTTATCCAATTGTCTTACTTGAACAGTGAGACTTTTAAAGTCCTATTGACAGAAAGTTAGAAGTCTTTCATATCTCCATAACTTTTTAATTAAAATTTTTTTTTGTCTTAATGACAATTTAGTGTGTCAAAATACTCTGGGCTCCTTATGCATGACTATGTTAGGCAGGCTAAAGCCAACACAAAGATGCCTAAGTCCTAATCTTCATAATTTGTGAAATGCAATCTTAAAGTGCCAAAGGAACTTTACAAATGTACTCAAGTCAAGAATCTTAGGCCAAGGATATCAGAAAGGTTCTTATAAGGAATAGATGGAGTAGGAGAGTAAGAGAAGCAGATGTTATGCTATAAGCCAAGATCAGGGTAAAGCAGCCACAAGCTAAGGAATGCTGGCAGACTTTAAGAACATTTAAAAGGCAGGGAAACAGATTCTCCCTTCTGGGAAAATCACAGATACATGGTCAGTGGTCATTTCCTGGCCTATCCTAGCACCTGCTTCCTTTTCTATTGCATACAGATATTTCCATCTGTTCCATTTCAGTCTTTGGGATTTTAGGTCTAATGAAAAGGACTGACCATTCTTTGAAAGGGTCCTGGGAACAACTAGCTCCAGATACTTATCAGGGAGAGAACTCTCAGTGGCAAGGTCCTCTCCACTGGGGTATATAAATAATCAAAACTCAAACAGTAGAGCATCTTTGCTTGCCATACACTGACCTGACCCAAGCAGTTGGTCTCCCCAGGTGACCAAAGAAAATATGATCTCTTCACGTGCTCTTTTGAACATATTCTGTTATGTAAGTTAAAAAAAAAAAAGTCATTTTCTGAAAGTTTCTATTGTGCCTAAGCCTGTATTCCCACAACACACTGTAGAGCAGTGCAATAATGGTTCCAGTTAGGTCTGCCTTGGTGGGTAAAT
Organism: Dasypus novemcinctus; assembly: GCF_030445035.2. Lineage (NCBI taxonomy): Eukaryota > Metazoa > Chordata > Mammalia > Cingulata > Dasypodidae > Dasypus > Dasypus novemcinctus. The sequence continues at coordinate 25,307,602 of NC_080684.1, forward strand.
GAACAAGTTGCTGAACCCATGCATAACCTCCATTCTTGCCACCTCAAATACTTTTTCCATGAGCTCTTTGGACAATGGCAGGTGCGCTGTAAAAAGAATCTCACTGATCTCCACAGAATGGGACATCCTATTCACTTGATAATAAAAATCCTCACCTGCTGAGGTCACTCTCTGGTGACCATTCACATGGAACACAAATATCTTTTCTTTTTTTCCCATTAAGCAAGGTCAGGTCTATCCACATACATCTCTCCCAGACCTCCTTGTCAACAACTTTCAAATCATGTTCCTTCCACCTCCCTGACCATCCTGCAAAACAGTTGGCTACAACCCATGTATTACATTCAGTCACATGTCTGGTCATTTCTCCTTCAAAACAAAATGAATAACCAGGGTCTCTCCTTGAAGTTCTGCCACCTGGCAGGATGCTTTTTCACAGCTGTCCTTCAGGGACATGCAAGAAAGGACTGTAGAGATTTCAAGTTGTGCCTGCAAACTGTGCAAAACAGCCTGTAAATCATGCCCAATTTTCTCTTCCTCAGTCAGCTGATCATAGAGAACTATGCAGGAGGCTATTTCTATGAGCTGGATGAGAGAAGATAATGTGGCAGGAGTCGGGGTCATTGGCATTTGGGACAGTTCTTCATGTAACATACTTGTGACTTCAGCTGCTTAAACCCTTTCTGTTATATGTCACTTCCATTTGATAATGGAGGTGTGCCATTTACGCTCAACATTACGATGTGTCAAGTTAGACATTGCAGTGTTCATGATGGCAAGCTCAGTTCTAAGGATATTAGTGGCTCTTAAGTGTTCAGTCCCTGTATACTAATACCAGTAGCAAGCCAAATCTATTTCTCAAAAGGAGAGTAGATATCTTCAGAGGATTCAGGGCTTTGCTCCAAAGATCCTAACATCTGAACTGGGATTCACTTAAGGGGGTCTGCAAATTCTCCAAACAGCATATCTGCTGAGCAATTAGTCTGACAATATGAAAAAAAAAGTTTGTACAATGGTTATTCTTGAATTGTTTTATAATTATGAAAAATGAAAAAGGAACTAAAAAGATTTGTTGGAAATAAAAAATTGTTTGATAACCATAGAATTATATTTTAAAATGGTAACACATTGGAACGAGCATAAATTTATAATAAACTTAGGTTTAAGTGCTGATGTTACTTTAATACAGTAGACTGAGCTCAAATGGAATTCAAATAAGCTATATAAATAGTTATTGAGAAAAAAATAGATTCACACATATCTAAGACTGAAATAATATCTAATAATCTATATCTCTCAATATACAACATTTTTTTTAGTTTAACATTCATGCATTTATATTACATGTTACATATAAGGTATATTTGCAAGGAGAAAGTATGGAAGCATATGCTAGTGCATATGAAATAGTGGCATATATTGCAACTTATAAAAATTATTTTCGTTATTGTTTGGCCATGAGTACTTTTGCATTTGTTCATTTGATCAATTCTCCTATCAACATATGATTTATTCATTCTATCAAAAATTAATAAAGGAGAGAACAGAGAAGAAGTATGATCTCTTTTTTTTTTTTTTTTTTTTTTTTTTTTAGGTGTTGGGCCCAAGGATTGAATGCAGGACCTCATATATGGAAAGCCAATGCTCATCGGCTTCACTTTGTTCATTTTCCTTTGTTTTTCTTGTTGTTTGTTTGTTTTTTTTTTTTTAGGAAGCACTGGGAACTGAACGCCAAACCAAATGTATGGGATGCAGGCACTCATCTGAGTGAGCTGTATCTTCTCCAAATGTGACCTTTAATTACATTACATGTTAGAAATTATACAAGTAAGTGGTCTTGGATTTTTAAAATTAAATTCTTATTGTTTTCCAATCTGTCTCTATTAAATGTTTTTGTTTCTATTGCCCACCTCTATAGACCATGTCCCTACTGTTAGAGGATTAGGTTTGATTTTTTTTATTCCCAAAGTTCATTACACAAATGATCCTCCAGTAATTTTTGAAACTGGGTCACCAAGGATCCTGTTGTTTATTAACTTGGTTACAGATTTGACTAATAAAAGAGATACCGCACTTCAAACTGTAAAACCCTCTCTTTGAGCAAAGAGAGTTCAGAAATCCAAGTCTTTCAAACCTAGGAGTTCCTTTTAAATCACTTGATGTAATTGGAAGATAGAAAATACAACTCACCCAAGGATGCTGCAACTATTCACATGGATTCAAACAGGAGGACCAGAAGTTTTCATGCAGGCTTTCAGCATGACATTCATTTTCAAATTTATAAATGTCAGGACTGGTCTAGTTAAATAACTTATAGAAGAAGCTATGATTAACTGACAGAGTGTAAGTAAGAGTGATTCCAGTGTTTGGATTATATTCTCCTTTGAAAGAATAAGTGATATTTGCACCTGGTAAATGGACTGTTCCTGACTGTATAAAACTGAGATGTGAGTGTTATTATGGCTAGAAAGGAAATGCCAGTTTTCATTGTGCATTACTCTAAAATACTCTATATTCATTGATATAATTGTATGCAATAAGTAGGAGCTCGGCAAGTGGACTTGCCCAGTGGTTAGGGCGTCTGTCTACCACATGGGAGGTCCACGGTTCAAACCCTGGACCTCCTTGACCTGTGTGGAGCTGACCCAAGCACAGTGCTGGTGTGCACAAGGAGTGCCCTGCCACGCAGGAGAGTCCCCGGTGTAGGGCAGCCCCACACGCAAGGAGTGTGCCCCATAAGGAGAGCCACCCAGTGCAAAAGAAAGTGCAGCCTGCCCAGGAATGGCGCCACCCACAGGGAGAGCTGATACAACAAGATGACACAACAGAAAAAGAAACACAGATTCCCGGTGCCACAGACAACTGGGGTGGGGATGGGGAGGGGAGAGAAATAAATAAATAAATCTTTAAAAAAAAATAAGTAGGAGCTCATTTAAAGGCAGCCAAGGAACCCCAAAGATTTCAGCAAAGCAGCATCTGAATGCTGCAGACTCCCGGACATATCGAGGCCTGTTTAAACTTGATTTCAGAAACTAGAACCCAAAACCATGAGGCAATAAATTTCTATTGGTAATCCAAATCATATGTGATATTTACCACAGCAGCCTTGGCAGAATAGGACAATAGTAAAACATATCACAAAATAAAGTAATTGGAGATTCCAAGAAAAATTCCTTTTTGGGAAAGAGTAATTCAATTTATTAACTATTTGAATAGCTGGTGTAGTATTTAGTTTGTGCTCACTGAGGAAAAAAAATCTATCAAGAAGACATTGACACAAATTTAGAATTTCATAGTCCCTGAATTCTGATTTGAATTTCTACTCAGGGATGCAGAGGGGAGGTAAAAGCAGCAATAATTAAAATAAAACTGTTCTTGGCAAACGAGCAAAGAGGAGAAGACAAATATCGCTTTTGGCAGGATTGGAGGTAGTGGATACAATCAGAACTGGGCTTCTTTGTATTAAATCTTACTTCACTTTAAATTTTTCTTCAAAAATAAAAGTTGTCACAATATTAGAGAATGCACACAACGAATTGAATAAATTCTCCATTCCATCAGCATTTAGATACATCCTAAATAACATATAATACAGCTCTATGTTGAAATTTTATTTAATTTTTGCCAGGAAGTATTTCTTAGGTATCATATACATGTCTGAAACTATAAGTGATGGATGTTATTCCTTTTGCCCTAAGAGAGGAGTAAGAATTGCTTCCTATGAAATTCTTTCACCCCATATATCAGAGGCTCAAATTGTAAAAAGCAGTGAGCAAGTATTTGCATCCCAAGTAAAACTAGGGTTTCAGGAACATAGATTAGTAATAAAAGAAAGTGTGGCAGAGGAAAGATTATTTTAGATAGAAAATCTGTTGAAAGTCATTAGTTCAATGATGAGAGAAACTTATTAGTTAGATTATTTTATAAAATCATTGAGAGGAAAAGGATTCAGGTATGAAAATTTTTAGTTTGAGGTATATTGACTATGTTCCTGAAATTTTGAAAAGCAACAATATTTGGAGATTGAGAAGTTAGGGAGCCAAGAAAATATTTATGACTGTATTTATTGAGTTAAAAATGTTTACTAAAAAAGAATAAAGAGTGAACGTAATAGAGACCAGAAATAAAATAAGCACTCAGTAATTAGAAATAAAAAAGTGTGAGGAAAAATGGGTATGGTCTTAAGATTAGTTTTGTGACACAGTGTGAGATGAAAAGTACACCTTCCATACATGTTTTTAATATGTTGAGTTAAAAATTGATGAACTTTGGCAAATATACATGGCATTGTAATGGACAAGCATAAAAAGTGAAATCATTATGTATTCAAGTTAATGACAGCACTAACTTATAACTATGAGTCATACCAAGGATAAAATTTTCTAGGTTCTATGTATATTAACAAGCTTAATCTTTTAACAATAGTATATGAAGGATATTTATTATTATTTCTATACTAGCAATTGTATAAGGAACACAGTGAGAACAAGCAGAGTTTGGGTAATTTAATTAGTACTGTAAATCTGTTCTATTTTGCATTTAGTGACATTGATACTGGAATGTTGGAACATGTTTCAATGTTATTTAACAGATGGAAAACATAAAAGCAATTGTGATTATATCATACAACCGGTGCATATCACATTCAACATATGTTAACCATTTTATCAAATAAATTTCTCATTAAAACTAACACTGAGTTCACCACAACATTGGCAATAACATAACTTTAGACAGAATTACATGAGGAGAGAGAGAGGAAAAAGTGAATAGAAAGTTGTTAAAGAATAAAACACCAATTTTTAAAATTGTAATAATGCTAAAACCATAATCAAAAGCAATGGATATGAAAAACCTGTACAGTGATGACTAAATTATTTGTCATATATTTGCAATTCATTACTAAACAAAGTACAATGAAAGCCATAAAAATTTTGAAGAAGACTAAGATTTGGCTTCAATTGCAGTTAGCAGTCCAAGATAAATAATTCCCATATAAAGTACAGAAAAATAAAATATCAATTGGGAATAAAAAGTGGTGTAAAGGAAGAATTCCTAAAATACTGGAGTGTGACATGGGCAAATAATCAGATTTGTTATAAAATATACTATGATATTTCCAAAGCACACACCTGTGGAAACTATGCTTTTTAGTTGCTTATAACCAAATATAAAACTTGCATGAATATGGATGGTTGGCTGAATTATTGAGCCATTAATTGTTGAAAAGTGATGTTTAACACCTCTCTTCTCTTTCTGAATTATAAAGGAAGATTGAATAGAATTCAGGATTCAGTGAAGAGAAACCAAACAATAACAACATTTATCCTGCTGGGACTGAATGATAACCCACAACTGAAGGTTCTCCTACTCATCTTTCTATTTCTCACCTACATATTGAGTTTAACTGGTAATCTGACAATCATCTCCCTCATCTTCTTGAATTCCAACTTTAAAACTGCCATGTACTTTTTCCTTCAAAATTTCTCCTTCTTAGAAATCTCATTTACATCTGCTTGTATACCCAGATACTTGTGTATGTATTAACATGTTCACAATTATCACATATGATAATTATGTCATACACAAATTTTTTACATACCTTTTTACTGTTACAGAAATTTTTTTCCTGGCCACCATGTTCTATGACCACTATGTAGCCATCTGCAAACCACTATATTATGTGACCATCATGAACAAAAAAGTCTGTCAAAAACTGGCCCATTGTTGCTGGACACCTGGATTGTTGATTCTACTCCCACCACTCTGCATGGGCCTAAATCTGGAATTCTGTGACACTAATGTCATTGACCATTTTGCCTGTGATGTATATGCCCTCCTAAAGATTTCATGCTCAGCTACATGGCTCATAGAGCAGATGGTCGTAATCTGTGCTGTGCTGACCTATATCATGACTCTCGTATATGTACTTCTATCCTACATATACATCGTCAAAATCATTTATAATTCCCTTCTGCCCAACAAAGGAAAAAGGTATTTTCTACCTGTTCCTCCCACATGATTGGGGTCTCTATCACCTATGCAGCTGTATCTTTATCTATTTCAAACCTTCATCAAAGGTTTCAGTGGCTGTTAAAAAGTACGCTTCAGTGTTAGCTACTTCCATTGCTCCCGTGCTGAACCCCTTCATTTACACCCTAAGGAACAAGCAAGTAAAACAAGTTTTAAATGACTCAATCAAGAAAATTGTATTGTCTTCAAAGAAACAATGAGATTTACTAATAAAGAGGAATCAAATTTCCATGATAATCATTATTCCTTAAGATCTATCCTTTTCTTTAATTTCCTTTCTTTTCGTGGACAGAAGCCTTATCATGATTACATTTCTCAGTAAGAGAATATAAGACATTGTCAGGGAACAAAAATGACTTCATATCTATTAATAAAACAAAACAAAGTTAATGAATTCATCTTAATAAAATTTCTGAATTGATCAAATATGCAAATTGCCCAGTCCAGTTACAGGTTTTGAGAACCATTTGGATCCTGGCACTTTTTCATGTTGTTTATTTTTCACTTTAGCAAAAAACCAAGGAAGAAAAACCTTCTTGGGACAGTGTTCTTCATACTCAAGATGAGCTCTTTATCATGAAGCAATAATATCAACAGTGTTCCTGTTGGCATTGCAATGACAGTGATTAAAGCAGTCACCGTTAGGAAATCACTAGAGACCTATAATTTCTCCTATCTCTTAATTTATAAAAAGTATTAATTTAATCTTTAGAAAGAGTTAAATTGAATTTCAGAGCAGTTAAATAATGCTAGTAGGAGGTAAAGTCAGGAAGCAATTTCATTTTTAACAGATTCCATGTCCTGGGATTTTACAGCCTGTAACACTCCAGCTACATATATTTAGCATTAAGATGTGCTCCTGGGACATATATGGATAGACTACATATACTGAATATAGTTATAGTTTAATTAATTATATTGAAAATTTATGTGATTTCTAAGAGACAAAAAGTACCAAAAATATAGTATAAAATTTTAATGTAAAGCCTTCATTTGTACAGAGAATGGAAAGATATTTATTTTTCTAGAATACACTTTGTATTTAATACTACATTTAAAAAAGGAAAACTTGTACTTTAACAGAGAGAAATGAGGTGCAAAAAGGTTTGTTCAAAAAGTGAGGTCAAAAACCTGTGTATCAGCCATGCTACTGGCTTTGATAATGCTGGTCTGTGATTGGGGTAGGATGGAGAGTTTGCGTTGACTATCCATGGAACTGCGGGCAGGGTCAGGAAAAAGAACAGATGAACTCTAGAGATTAAAACTACAATGTTGAAATGTTCTTTTGGCAAATACGACAGGGGAGAATTACTGATGTAGTGTATTGTATGGGGGGGAGGGCATACAGGACAGGTTGCACCTGGGGCAAGCTTCTATGGAATATGTAAGTGTTCATCTTGTCAATGTGTGTTAAATCAGTGGATGGAGACCCACAAAATAAACAATAAAATATCAAACTTCCATCCAGGGGCATCCTGTTGTGTTCTCAAATAGAGGGGCAAAAATCCCTTGAGAACATAGGCAGTGCCTAATGAAAGAAAACAACCCAATAAGTCAAGTCCTCAGTATTATTGCAACTATGAATCTTATTCTTCAAAAAATGAAACTTGGTTATTACCATAGGTTCCGAAGGATTGGGTCGGGGAGAAAAGAATAGCTGGAACATAGGCAATTTTTAAGGGACTGGAATTGTTCTGCAATATCTTGCAATAATGGAGATAGGACATTTTAAATTTTGTCAAAACTAATAAAAGTGTATTATCCAAAATGTAAATCAAAATTTTAAAAATTTACCATGGTTAGTAAAAATGCTTCAATATTTGTACATCAATCAAAACAAGTGTACCATCTGTTTATAAAATGTTATTAATAGGGAAGAGGGGAGAAGAGGGAGGTCATTGCATATATGGGAATCCCCATGTTCTCTATATGACTTTTCTGTAACCTAAAGCCTCTTTGAAGATAAAATGAAAAAAAAAAAAGACACTGGGGAAATATGTGGAAGAAAACATCACTGTACATCCAAGACAATAGATCTTACAGTGATGAAAGTTATAATGTCTACAAAATATTTTTCTTATTTTAAGTTTTAAAAAATTGTATTTTATTTATTTTTAAAACTATCATTATTTCATTTCCTTATTATTTTTATTTGGTTATTTTCTTGGCTTCATCTTTGGAGGTGTTTTGGGTCACAGAAGGATACAACTGTTGCAGGGGAGGATCACTGGTGTGGAGTATCAGTGATTGGGAATTCATGGGAGGGGATTCCCTGGGGCATACCTTTAAGGCATATGAATGTGTTCATCTGTTCATGGAACATTGTCATGGTGGATGGAGATCCATGCAATAACTGAAATAATATTGAATTCCCATCCTGGGGATCTCTGCTACATTCTCTAATAGGACAGTAAGAATCTGCTCAGTATCGGGACACTGCCTAGTGAAGGAGAATGGACTATTTTTCCAGGCCCTTGATATTGACGATTGTACTTATGAACCTTTACTTTTGAAATAGAAACTTAGCCTAGTATTGTATATTTCCTAAGAGTTGCCTCCTGAGAGCCTCCTTGTGGCTCAAATATGACCCTCTCTCTAAGCCAAACAGAGCATATAAATGCACCACCTTCCCCACACACCCCACCAGTGTGGGACATGACTCCCTGTAATGAGTCTCCCTGGTACTGAGTGATTTTTACCAAGCACCAATTAGCAATACACCTGGAAAAAGATCTTTACCATAAGGGGCAAATGGTAAACACAAATGAGCTTCTATGGCTGAGATTTCAGAGTCAGGAGTTCATTCCAGAGGTTACACTTATGCAAGTCTCAGCAGGATCTCACTGACTTCCATAATAAATATTGCCTCAAACGTTGTGTTACTGAGGTCTCTAGAGACCTCTAGACACTAGAGTCAAGGCAGACAGCTCAAGAGTTTGGCACCCTGCCAGTGGGCCTGACCTTGGAATTTATGCTCCACAGTATGATAGAGTGGGACTCATTTGTGGTTACCCTAAACATGGCTTTTCTACCTTGTATTTGAGTTAGTACTGAACTTGATAGGTACATGTCCAAGAGACTTAAGTTTTTGGTCCATCCACATGCCAGTTTGGCACTGAATCTCAGCAGAGTTCCAAAACCTGATCTCCAGTTCCTTAGACTCCCCCAGGAAACTAATAAGGAGATGATGATGGACAACATCCATTCCAAGGAACAGAGAGTCTGCAACACAAAGCAAGATAGTTCTATCCATCTGCCCCATGGTATCTAATCACCCTCTGAAACAGTCAAAGTGGGCATCATCATCCTCAAATCTCCAAGATTGGGGAATGAATAATGGACTAAAGTAAACTTGCTATTTTTATACTCTAGATGTTTTGTTACTTTAGCAATGGAGGAACTTTTATCATGAATGTGGAGGCCGTGACCACTAGAGGTTCTGAGGGGTTCGAGATAGAAAAATAGTTGTAATATGAGGGCATTTTTGTTACTTTGAAATTGACCTGCATGATGTTGCAATGATGAATAAAGGCCTTATATAGGTTGTTATAACTTACAAAATTGCATGGGACAGAATGTAAATGATAATGTAAACTACAATCCACAGCTGAGGTCAATGCTTCAATATCTGTTCTTCAATGGTAACCATACGAATGAATGATTTTGTTAATGTGGGAAAGTGGGGCAGGGGAGGGAGTGGGCATATGGGAATACCTTATATTTTTATGCAACATTTATGTAATATAAAATTTCTTTAAGAATAAATAACTAAATTATATAATTTAAAATACGTTAGGTATCTATTTTCTTTCTTTTTTATTATTAAAAAAAGGATAAATACCACTCCTGAGAGGGTAGCTGCATATATCTGTGAATTGGTATACAAAATGGAAGAAATGAATACTAATTGCAATTATACATTTTTCCAATGAAGACCCAAAAAGCAAGGAAAAAGGATTTAAAAAGCCACTCCGTGATCAATTAATTTCAACAGGAGCAAGGATTCATAGAAAAAAATAGGGCTTTATTTACCCACTGAGGTTTCTTCAATCAGGTCTTATGTATTTGCTCTGCCCTATTGGATCCTCAAGGTTGATATTTTGAAACAGGTTCCTTTCATCTGTATGATCTATGTTCTAAGATCACTGGTTTATCCTAGCTTTTCACATTCATATACTGAGGGTTTTATTTTAATGATTTTTTCCTATTTGTCTCATATTATTTATTAACACCATCCTTGCCCAAATTCCCAGACTGACAAAAACACTTAGTTGGTATTTGTAATGACTTGAGGTGGACCCTGATCTAACTGAAAACCTCCTGAACAAATGCTGACAAAAAAAGAGGCCAAACTATTTAACACACTATGAACAAGGGAAATTCATCCCCCACTAACAAGAAAATACTAAGGGCCTCTTTCCAAGGAGAATCTTGGTGTGATGCCTCTGATATATCCAATCCCTGTCCCTACCAATGGCACCCCATTAAATCTTACTCTGGAGACACTAATAAAATCCTGTCTAGAGTTCTAAAAATCATGTCCTTTTAAATCACCACCATAATATGTATATCATTACGTTGAATATACATGCTAATTTTTCATAATTCTAAGAAATCTGGGAGAAAATGAAGAAGTAACATTGTGTCACTCATGAAAAATTTAAAGTCATCAAACAATTACTGGAGATAGAGCAATAACTGTTCCAGACTTTGTAAGTTGTTCAGACCTGCTCAACTATTACCTGTGTTAGAATAAACTGTACCCATTAGTACCTATAGCACAATCTATTTCCATATATTTAGTCTCTCTGGACAATCCTAATCATCTGTAATGGGCTTTTTAATGGCCCCTAATACCTTGAACATAATTCCTGTGAATTTAAAATGGACTTGGCAGCTATGATGAAGTTATGGATCTTAAAATTAAGAGATTAATCTGAATTACCCAGGTGGGCACAATATAATTTAAAAAAGATTCTTAAAGGAGGAGGCAGGAGAATCAAATCACCAGTAGAAATATGATAATGGAGCAAGAGGTTGAAGCGATGCAAGGAAGGGATCATGAGACAAGGAATGTAGGCGGTCTCTAGAAACTATAAAAGGCAATGCTACAGATTATTTCTTTAAGATTCCAGAAGGAATGCAGCTCTGCCGACCTCTTGATTTCAGACTTTTGATTTCCAGTACTTAAGAGAATAAATTTGCTCCGTGTCTAGTAACTAGGTTTGTGGTCAATTTTTGCTTAAGTAATTGAAAATTAAGACACCTGGAGAAAGAAGCATTTCTTCCAAAATAGATGTGCAAATACATCCAGATTAAGTGAAGCTATATTTGTGAATATGGGTACACTAATGTACTAACCCACGAGTGAATCCCATCTCACTATCTTCCACATGATTATCAAGTGGCTGATTAGATACCTGAGAAATTCTTTAAAGAATTAGAGAGGAGCAATAGCTCTAGAATATAATAAATATTTGAAACCCATCTATAAAATCTTCACACAAGTCTCTGAAATTTCAAGTCAATACAGAAATAAATGATCTGGCTTCCTGAAAAAGAAAAACAATCTTTAAAGAAAATATGCATCCAGTACTGTCAGCACATCAAAGAACTTCTTGATATGCAAGGATGCAATATAATGTGACCTTTAGTCTGTGGAATACAGTCAATAGTAAACAATCCTGACATAACACAGATTTAGAATCTAAGGACAAATACCCTATAGAGATATAACAAGTACATTTAAAAACATACATTATAATGTCATAAAATGTGAACTTCAGAAATAGCAAAAAAAAAAGTGGAAACCATCCATAAAAATTAACCAAATGTAATTTCTACCTCAAAAATATGGAATAACTAAAATAAACAATTTAAAGAAAATTTAGGATAGCAGAAAAATGATCAATGCACTTCAAAAATAGATCAATAGAGCTCTCCTTTTCTTTTGCATTCAGTGGCAGAGAGGCATGGAAAGGATTCATCCTCAGAATTGCCAAAGGAACCAACTCTAGTGACACTTCGATTTCACCTTTCTGTACTGTAAGAGAATAAATTTCTGTTGTTTTAAACCATCAAGTTTATAGTAATTTTTTATAAGCCCTGAGAAACTAATATATCATCTATGGATAATACACATGGATAGGCTGGTTGGGATTGGGAAGGTAGAGACAATGCATTTCATTTCTTTGGGGGCCTGGTGAAGGTGCTACACAGACCTCTAGAGGCCAATGTCAGTGAACACTGTACAATGATATCAAGAAAATGGTTATTCCACAAACCAAATGGCCTCCTAAGTTACTGTACTTTGGTGTCTAGCCATGATCCCAGTCACTAAGTTTGAGAGGTAAGTAGGAAAATGTCATTTTTTTAAATTGATTTTGTAAAAATATTACATTAAAAAAAATATGAGGTCCCATTCAAACCCAGCACCCCCACCCCACCACTCCCCCCCCAGCAACACTCACTCCCATCATCATGACACATCCATTGCATTTGGTAAGTACATCTCTGGGCATCTCTGCACCTCATGGTCAATGGTCCACATCATGGTCCATACTCTCCCACATTCCATCCAGTGGGCCCTGGGAGGATTTACAATGTCCGGTTTTTGCCCCTGAAGCACAATTCAGGGCAACTCTAAGTCCCAAAGGCACCTCCACATCTCATCTCTTCCTGCCATTCCCCATACCCATCAGCCACCATGTCCACTTTTCCCACTCCGATGCCACCTTTTCTCTGTGGACCTTGGAGTGTTGTGTCCGTTGCACCTCTATGTCAAAAGGATGCTCAGATTCCACATGGATACTGGATGTAATCCTCCTGCTTTCAGTTGTAGGCACTCTAGGCTCCATGGTGTGGTGGTTGTCCTTCTTCAACTCCATCTTAGCTGAGTGAGGTGAGTCCAATAAATCAGAGTGTAGGAGTTGAAGTCTGTTGAGGCTCAGGGCCTGGCTATCATATTGTCAGTCCATAGATTCAATCCCCTAAATATGTCTTAAACCCCAACACCAACTACAATTCCAGTAAAGTAGCATGAAAGTCTTGTGAAAAGAGATCCCATCTGAGTCTGATTTCATTACACAGAAACACCAGCTCCAAAGAAGGAACATCTGACATGGCAGTGAACCCCATCTGCCATGACCATAGAACCCGTGGGTCTCTTTAGCCCTCAAAGGAACGAATACCTGGGGTTGTATCTACTTTATCTGTCTCTTAGACTCTGCTCAGTTGTGCATAAGGGCAATCCTTCTGACAGCCTCCAGACTCTTTTTTAGAGACTCATAGCCATATAAACTCATTTCTCCTTTCCATTTCCCCCTTACATTAGGTCAAACAGCATTTTAAAGTCATGTTATTATATGTAGACAGGGATATTCTGCTGATCTGCATTGAACCTTCAATTCAAGGTCATTTTCCAGTTGCATCATCAATTGGTACTTGGTAGTGATCCCTCGGTGCCAGGGAGGCTCATCCCCGGGTGTCATGTCCCATGCTGGGGGGAAGGCATTGCATTTACATGCTGAGTTTGGCTTCGAGACTGGCCACATTTGAGTAACATAAAGGCTGTCAGGAGGAAATTCCCAGGCACAGTGCTGCTCTAGGCCTTGTTCTTATTTTGTTTGCGGAATAAGTAGAGTGGTGAATTATACCATAACTTTAAGTGACATATTCTATGCTACTATTTCATAACCATGTGTTACAACAAACACATTTGTAAGTTTATTGGTAGAATTAAAATGAAAACCATTTATTCAGACAACAATAGTCAGGACCAGAAAATACTTTGTGAGGTTAATTTGAATATTCTAATTGATGTACTAACTATACAATCTGGTTTTCAAGAATAAAAATCAATTCTACTGTAGATAGAGAAGAAATTCACTCAAATGCCTATAAAAATATGAATGAAGGAGGAAATTGAGCTGCTACGGGAATATAAAAATAACACAAAGGGGAAGCGGCTGTGGCTCATCAGATGAGTTCCTGTCTACCATATGGGAAGTCCTCGATTCGTGTTCTGGTGCCTCCTTGTGAAGGCAGGCTGAAACAGCACACTGCGGAGTGCTGCTGGGCCCACAGGTGCCACAGAGAGCTGACTCAGCAAGCTGACACAACAAAAAGAAGGGAGACAAGTGAGAACACAGAAGAGTGCACTGTGAATGGACACAGAGCAGACATCAAGGAAGCCACAAGGGGTAGGGGAAATAAAATAAATAAATACAGCACAGAGGACCATATAGCGAATGGACACAGAGCAGACAGCATGTAAAAAGCCACAAGGGGAGAGGATAAAAAAATAACACAAAGGGAAATGGTCATAATTAGCATTTCTTTTAGAGTTAATTCCCATTCCTCTGTGGATAATAACTAAATCCTATTGATGTTGGAATGACAGTATGCTCCTTATTTTTGTATAAAGGATCATAGAAGTTTACATAAAGCAAAAAATAATTCATAATGACTAACAAATCTAGATGTGAAAACTAAATTAACAAATTTTCCAGAAGAATATATATAGAATGAACTTGTGGTTAAAAAAGGATTTCTTAGTACAAAAATGCACTAACTACAAAAGAAATAATTGACATTTTATTTTAGTAAAATTAAAATCTTATTTAATATAACATTAAACCACATAGCTATACAAAGTTAATTTCCTATCCAGAAGATAGAACTTCAAGAATTCAATACAAATTAAATAATGAAAAGAAAGAAAATCAATTGAAAAGAAACAAAACACTTGAACAATAACTCTTTTCTTTGAACAAGCACTTAAAAAAAGTTTCATAACATCATTATTCATCAATGGAAATGAATTAAAGCTTTGGGGATGGAGAACAACTACACACACAAAAGGATGGCAATATTTTTTTTAAGAATAATCCCAATATTGCTGAGGAGATGAAGAAACTTCATGTCTGATTACCTGCTGATAGAAATGTAAATTGGTTCGATTGGTTAGATTGTTTCATTTATGGAGGGGGCCTCTGTATTTAAGAAAATTAAATATATGCTTATCACATGACCCAAGTGTTTCATTCCTAGGTTAATTCCAAGACAAAAAAAAAAAATTGTATATATATTTACAAAATATCACATTTTGGAATGCTCTTAACAGAATTATTCTAATTAGTCACACTAAAGATTAGAAACAACAAAAATCAGCAAGGTTAAAATAAATAAAAATATATGTTCATGAAATTGAAAGCCAAGTATCAATTTAAAAGTTTATCCTATTTATGAATTAAAAAAAACATGGATGAATCTTAAA
The DNA here is from genome assembly GCF_030445035.2 of Dasypus novemcinctus. Classification (NCBI taxonomy): domain Eukaryota; kingdom Metazoa; phylum Chordata; class Mammalia; order Cingulata; family Dasypodidae; genus Dasypus; species Dasypus novemcinctus. The sequence continues at coordinate 25,322,912 of NC_080684.1, forward strand.
GACATTATGTTGAATCAAAGAATCCAGAAGAAATGAGTGTCTATTGTGGGACACCACTTATATGAATTGAAAGTTAAGGTAAAAATAACAACTGGCGATTGAAGTAAAAATAGTGGTTATTTCTGTGTATAGAGGTACATATGAAAAAGGAACAGGGAAAACTTTTGAAGTGATGAAAGTCTTTTATAGCTTGATTTGGATACTCAATGTTATGCCAGCATATGCACACATAAAATTCACTGAGATTTATACTTGTGTTATTTTTTTTTATTTAATATATTTTTTATTTATTTTAAAAATAAACATAGATTACATAAAATGTTATGTAAAAAATATTGCGGATTCCCATGTGCTTCACTCTCCATATCTCCCATTTTTTTCACATTAACAACTAATTTCATTAGTGTGGCATATTCGTTACAATTGATGAACACATTTTGGAGCATTGGCACACAGCATGGATTTTAATTTACATTGTAGTTTATACTCTCTCCCACTCCATTCTGTAGGTTATGGCAGGTTATGTAATGTCATAGGACATTACGATGTCTTTGCAGTGTCATTCAGAACAATTCCAACTCCTGAAAGTATCCCCATATTACATCTCTTTTTCCCTCTCCCTGCCTTCAGCAAATCTATGGCCACTGTTCCCACATCAATGATATAATTTCTGCCATTGATAGAATAATAATAAGTCTATATTAGAATACCAGTAAGTCCATACTAGTCCATATTTTATTCTCCAGTCCTGAGGATTCTGGGATGGTGATGCCCACTCTACCTCAAATTGAGAGGGGGCTTCGATCACATATGGCTGATGGATGGGAATGTTGCTTGCTGTTGTAGACTCTCTCAGTTCCGTGGTGTGGTGATTGTCATTCCTAACTTCCTTGTTAATTGTCCTGGGTGAGCCCAATGAACTGGAGAGTAGGTTTTGCAACTCCACTGAGGCTCAGGGTCCAGCTGACACCTGGACAGCACAGAGATTCAAGTCTTTTCAACATACACCTATAAACTCCAGCGCCAAGTGTACGTGTAATAAAAGGGACAGAAGAGGCATACACATGCCTTGTGCTATGTACCCACTGGAAAAAATGTAAATGTAAAACAAAAAACTGAAAACAGTACCTATTCAATAACAATATAGTAACCAGGGATGCTTCAATCAATACTATTCAAAACTTCTAAACAACTATTTATATAACTTTATTATGTTGACCCAGAAAATATATTCTGGAAAATATTCCATTGAGTATGAATCAGAATGCCTCTCAGAATATTTTTTTGAGTGTGAAAAATGAAGGTAAAATCGAATATGATTTAGGCTTTGGTTAAACAATGAGGATATACTGAAGAGCAACTTTAATACTAGTGGAAATAAAAGCAGGGATTTATAACAATAGTAAATTAATTAAAATCTGAGAGAACATTAATGAGGAAATGAATTAATTGCCATAAGTGATGATATATAACTACATGTAAATAATTTTCAATAGTTTTAGAGGGTAAATATACACATTTTCTTTCTTATTTTTAACAGAGCTTTACTAGTTACAACAAGCCAATCTGCATAATTGATTGAAGATGACTATTTCTGAGAGCTCTATGAATTCCAGAATTGTAATTGGATTGATAAGCACAAATGACCAGATATTCATATGAAAATCTACATCCCAACTATAATTTTCAATTTAAAAGCTGCAGGATTTGATGTGTTTCAACAGAAAATATGATTGGCAGTAAAATGTGTGATCTAATATTTTTCATTTGGTTATATCAACTTGCTTGAGAATTTAGTCATAAGTTTTGGAAATCAGGGAAAGGAAACAAAATTTTATATGGCTCTAACAAAATTCAAAATGTGAGTGATAATTTCTATATTTGTTAAAGCACTGTTTATTTAATTTATTAGAATATAGTTTTTTGGACATATGAATGTCACTCTCTGGGAAATTTTTATGCACAAGAATAATTAGCATTAAAGTGACTTAAAATGTGGTTTGATATACAGAATTATTTATCTGCATTAGCAACCTCACATTAAAAAATATCTATATATGCATATAATTAAATGAGCATACCTCTACATCTCCCAAAGCAGTGACACTGAAGATCAGAGCCCGATTAAAGATCTTGTCCTTATTTCAAACATATATTTGGAAAGTAGAATAGACAGAAACCAATTAGTAATATTTCCTGTCAGTCATTCTTTAAATCTTGTTGCATTTTACTTTGTGATATCTTTGGAAACAAAAAGACGAATGTTTTTAGAGCATTGAATAAAGTCCAAAATTGGTAGGGATGAGTAAGTTTACTCAGGGATGGATACACATGTGGCCTGAGGGATTAGAAGGAAGTGTGGAGGAAGGCAGGTGAGCAGCTAAAATATTTTATTAAATCTCAGTTTGATCTAATGTACTTATTGAATTTGTTCCACATTTCCTGAGAGTACTAATTCTGTCAGGCAAAATGTAGGTCTTCCATAGGGTTTATACTATAACCCTGAGAAGGCCTAAACTGTAGTGGAACTCAAATAAGAACTGACTCTATCCCCACATCAGTAAAAGAATGCCTCATTTTACTCAGTTAAATGAGGCTATGTGCAAATAAACTGGGGTTTCCATGGAAACGTTTCAAAATTTCCAGACCAAAAACATTAATTTTAAAATGAAAATATTTGAATACCTAGCTATGTAATTATTTGTCAGTGCCTCTTAACAATCTCTGAAAGAGCTATTAACACAAACACAGAATCACAGAATCCATGCCTTCTGGGTTTAGTATCTCACAGATAGATGAACTGTGAGGTAAAGTACCATCTACAAAAATACAAGGTTTTATTTTACTAGATCAAGCAACGAGAAGGCAATTTAACTTTCATTAGCAGTGAAGCAGCTGAGAAAGTAAATAAAAGCAGAAACATTGATTCTCTTTTAAAGAAAAAAGAAATTCAACAGCATTCAAATATCCAGAGAAACTTAAGTAGACAAAGTAGATACCAACATAATAAAAATTCGAAGTTCAAGCTAAAAGGCAAATAGTTTTATAGGTGCACATGTGATACATATGTTCCTTTAGAAATATTTCCTGGAATAGGCTATATATCTGGGATCATATTAATATTGCTAAATATTGTAGTGAATAAACACACACACACATTTCAAGACCTTCATAAATTTGTAGTCTTTAGTAAGTGCTCTTGTAGTAGCAAGTTTTGATTTTTGTGGGAATTCACTGATGGGGATTGAAGTTGAAACCAAAAGATTTAATAGGATACTTTACAGGAGGCTTGAAGTAGAAGATGATAAACCAATGGATGAATGGAGGTTACCCTGGTGAGTTAAGGACAGGGAAAAGGTATTTCTATCAGTGTCTACTAAAATAGCTGGCACATGGAATGTGTTCAATAAATGCAGCCTGTTAGCTCTATTTAAAAGAACATATCAAGAGAAAGAGAATGAGATGTAGAAAACTATGAGTTTTATTTGGGATATGGTGAGATTGAAGCCCATGTAATATGTTCCAGTAGATATATCAGATTGAATACATGTATCTGAGAATCAAATAACATCATTAAAAATAAAGATGCAAATTTAGTAATCATAATTGAAAGACAACATTTTGAAACATAGGAATTGATGAAAATACATAGCCAAATTCAGAATGGTTAGAAGTAAAAAGGGATAAAGAAAATACTAAAAATAATAGAGAAATGGGTCAAAGAAAAAGTATCTTCTGCTGTGTTATTTATTTATTTATTTATTTATTCATTCATTCATTCATTCCTCCCCATTGCAGCTTGTTTTGTTCTCTGTTCTTTGTGTCCATTTGCTGAGCATTTTTCTGTGTCGGCTTGTCTCTCTTTGTTGCATCATCTTGCTGCATCATCTCTCTGCGGCACACCGTACCATTAGCTCTCTGTGGCCCACCAGCCAGCTTGCCTTCAGGAACCCAGGGCATCCCGAATGGTAGAGAGGAGCCCAATTTATTGAGCCACAGCAGCTTCCCCCCATATGTTGTGTTTTTGAAACTAGTTTTCAGAAGACTACCATGAAAGAATAACTGTAAGTATAATATGGCATAAAATACTCTATAATGTGCACCCCTGTGGAGTATATGTGGTGACTTAGGGATGGAGAAATGAGAGGAGTCAGTTTTAGCAGGAGTGGAGCTGGGCAAGTTATATGTGTGTTTGTATAGGCATGTGTAGACTTTAGAGCTGTTCATGGGAAAAAACACACCTGATATAAACAAAAGCAGAAAAAGAAATCTTTATTCATACAGCTAGAAGAGAAATTTCATATGACTACAAAGTGTGCATGGTAAACCCAAGTTATTTGGCATGTAATAGCATTTTAAGAAGGAATAAAGTGTCAAGTAAATAAAACAAAAGGAGAATTCTTGAGAGTCAATTGACATCTTTACTCCCTATGAATTTATAAACCAATAGCAACCAAAATCAATCCTTTCCAGACTACAGAATTAAAGAGTATTTTTTTAAGTTATAAGATTTTTCATTTAAAAAACCTGAATATTTACATTAAGTACCAGTAAAACACAGTTTAATAAACTGTCTCTGAATATTACATACAAAGTGGACAGAAGTTAGGAGTCAACAATAAAAAATGGTACAGCAACAAGATTCATTCCACTGGGTGTCACAAACCACCCACAATTGCAGATTCTGATATTTCTTTTTCTTTCTCACCTATATGTTGAGCATAACAGGAAACCTGACAATCATCTCCCTTATTATATTAGATTATAACCTAAAAACAGCCATATACTATTTTCTACAAAATTTCTCCTTCTTAGAGATCTCGTTCACCTCTGCATATATTCCCAGATACTTGAATAACATAACAACAGGGACAATGCTTGTGCCAGCCAAGTATTGTTTATTTACTTCTTCTCACAACTGAATTTTTCCTTCTGGCCGTCATGTCCTATGACCGCTACGTTGAAATTTGCAAACCTCTGCATTATATGACTATCATGAGCAGCACCATCTGCAGAAAAACTGTCTTTTGCTGTTGGTTGGCTGGCCTGTTGGTTATAATACCCCCACTTAGCCTGGGCTTAAATATGGATTTTTGTGATTCTAATGTCATTGATCATTTTATCTGTAATTCATTTCCACTCTTGAAGATTGCTTGTTCAAACACTTGCTTGTTCAAACACTTGTTCAAACACTTGGTTCATGGAATATTAAAATCTGTGCTGTGTTGACCCTTGTTGTAACACTGATAAGTATAGTTTTGCCTACATTTATATCATCAAGACAATGTTAAGATTTTCCTCCACCCAGCAAAAGAAAAATGTCTTTCGCACATGTTCTTCCCACATGATTGTGGCTTCTATAACCTATGGCAGCTGCATTTTCTTCTATATCAATCCTTCAGCAAAATAATCAGTGGCAGTTAATATGGGGGTATCAGTGCTCATGAATTTCATTGCTCCTATGCTGAACTCTTTCATTTACACCCTGAGGAACAAATAGATAAAAGAAGCCTGCAGTCACTCAGTCAATAGAATTGCAATATTTTCTAAGAAACAGGGATTGTGAAGCCCAATAAGCATATACAGTAAATTCCCTAAACTCTCTAATAAGTTAACATTTTAAAAACACTTCAGGGAAATGACTGTGGCTCAATCAGTTGGGCTCCCGTCTACCAACTGGGAAGCCCTGGGTTTGCATCCTGGGGCCTCCTTGTGAAGGCAGGCTCACCCACATGCCATAGAGAGCTGCCGGCCCAGGTGCCACCTGGCCCACAAGTGCCACGGAGAACTGACTCAGCAAGGTGACAGAACAAAAAAAGGGGAAACAAGCAACAATGCTGAAGAGCATGCAGTAAATGGGCACAGAGAGCAGACAGCAAAATCAAGTCTCAAGGGGTAGGAGAAATAAATAAAAATAAATACAGACACAGAAGAACACCCAGCAAATGGACACAGAGAGCAGACAGCACACACAAAAAGCTACAAGGGCGGGGGGGGGGGGGGGGGGCGGGGGCGGTGAGTGATAAAACCCAAAAAAACAAAAACAAAATACTTCAGCTTCTACTAGTCTGATTGTTCTCTCACAAAACTCTTTTTAAAATACATCCAACCATAATAGTTATATTAACATTTCCTGACTTTACCTCCAAATTAGGAATAATAAAAACTAAAATGAAACAATTGTTTATCTCCAAATCATACCATAAGAGAAAAAATTATATTTTTTGCACTTAAAAAAAGTATTATTTAACAGATACCTATATATTCCAAGTTAAAAAGTAAAGGCTCTAGGTTTATGAGAGGTAAAGGGAGAAGAGACATTTTGGGACATCTAGAAGTCTTGCCAGATAGATGAATAACAAGCAAAGTTCTTCTTTATATGTATTTTAAACAGTGTTCCAATTTCCTGTATCTTTTCTCTATTCTTTCATCCTCATAAAAATAAACTAAAACCAAGTGGGATTTATATCAGATATGCAAAACTGATTAAACATTTGAAAATCAATTAATGTAATACATCACATCAACGTAGTGAAAAAGAAACATCATATCAATAGATGCAGAAATTAGAATTTGACAAAATGCAATACTGATTCTGATTTTACAAAAAACTCAGCAATATAGGATTAGAGATTAATTTTCTCAAATTGAAAAAGAACATCTACAAAAACCCTACAGTCAATCTCATTTAATGGTGAGAACTACTTGCTTTTCCTTTAACATCAGGAACAAGATAAATAATATGTTTCCTCTTAACACATGTTCAACTTCATATAGGAAGTCTTAGCTAGAAAAATAAGATAAGGAGAGCAAATAAATGGTACAACAATTGGGAAGAAGAAATTAATTGTCTTTATTTGCAGATGATTACCATTGAAAATATCTCAAATAACCAAAATATACTCCTAGAACTAATAAGGACTTATAGTAAGGTTAATATGCAGGTCAATTATTTTCCTATATAAATCAGCAATGAACTGGAATCTTAATTGAAAACACATTTAAAATTAGCTCCAAAATAGGAAATGCTTAGGTATAAATCTTTAAAAAGTACAGTATTTATATAATGAAAATTATAAAAGTCTAATGAATTAAATTCAAGGCCTAAAAAGATGGAGAAATATTCAATGTTGAGAGAAAGTGTCAATATTATTAAGACGTCAATTGTTAAAAACTTGGTCTGTAAATTTAATGCAATCCCCATTAACACAGTAAGTTATTTTGTGGATTTTGGCAAATTGATTCTAAAGTCTATCTGGCAAAGCAAAAGATGCAGAATAGCTTGCATTATGCTGAAGTAGAAGAAAAAAGTCAGAGAAAGGACTCTACTCAACTTCACGTCTTAATATAAAGCTTCAGTGAGCAACACAGAATATTGTTGGTGAAAATATAGGCAAGTAGATCAATGCAGAAGAATAGAGGATCAAGAAATTGTCCTGCACATACATAGTCAGCTGATCTTTGAAAAAAGATAAAAGGCAATTCAATGGAGAAAGTAAAATCTTTTTAACAAAGATGTTGGAACAACTGGACATTCATATCTGAAACAATGAATTTAGACACAGACCTCATACCATTCACCAAAATTAACTCAAAATGGACCAAATACAGAAATATAAAATGCAAACATATAAAAGCTCTAATGAATGATATATGAGAAATTCTAAATGACCCTTGTTTGCTATAACTTTCTAGATACGGCACAAAAAGCACAATGTATGACAGAATAAATTGATAAGTGGGCCTCATTAAAATTAAAAATTTCTGTTCTGGGAAAGATACCATTAAGAGAATGAAAGTGAAAGACACATACTGAGAAAAATATTTGCAAAATGAGAATCTAATAAAGGAATTATTTCCAAAATATATTTATAAAGAACATTAAAGGTCAACAATGAGAAAATAAGCAAACCAATTTAAAAATGGGCAAAATGTCTGAACAGACAGCTCACCAAAGAAGATGTATGGATGGAAAATAGCATATTAAAAGATAAACAACATTGTATGTTATTAACAATGTAATTTAAAATGAGATACCAGGACACATCTAGCAGAACGGAGAATTCCGAAACACTGACAGCACCAATAATTTGAGTGGATGTGCAGTAACAAGAATTCTCATTAATTTCAGGTGTGAATGCAAAAGGTGCAGACACTTTCCAATAGATTTTGACAGGTTTTTGCAAAACTAAACATAGGCTTACCATATGCTCTAACAATTGTTCTTCTTGGTCTTTGCCTACGTGAATGGAGAACATATACCTACAAAAAAACCTACACAAAAATATTTACAGCAGCTTCAGTCACTATTGTCAAAAATTGGAAGCAACTACAATGTCGACCAATAGGTGAATGAATAAACTGTGCTTCATCCATAAAATGCACTATTATTCAGTGATTTCAAAAATGACATGGGAAAATGACATTAGTAGAGATTAATGTCATTAACTAGGCAGGGCTCAATTGTCTTGTAAACACAACAATGGAAGGGCAAAAAGCGGTCCAAGGGAGCTGCTTTTTGGATCTGCACACCAGGAGAGTGTCCTGCATCATCCAGGAGGTAGAGGGACAGAGAGACCAAGAGGCCAAAATGAAAACCATGGGTTACTCACCCTTGCGACTGTGAATGGTACACATTCCCCTCCCTCAAGGCAAATGGCCTTGGTAAAATCCCTGGCTCACTATTGCCTACTGAGAGGGGAGAGGGGATTCTCTTCCCTGGGAGAAATAAGGGTTTGGCAGAAGGCAGAGTGTATTTTCTTTTCAGCGAGTTTGGCCGGCTGAGCCTGCTTTGAATCTTGCCTAGTCAGCCCTGCAAGTGGAGATTGTAAGAGATACCTCTGTTGGGGTGCTGCACAGCAAACAGGGGTGGGACCAGCACCTAGTCAACTTAGAGGAAGTGAGGTGTAGGATGAAGAGAAGATAGGATGGGGGTAACTGAGGAAAAAAATAACATGCCAGCCAGCACTGAAGCAGCTCCAGGGAAAGGGGAGGGGGTAGCTGATCAGACAGGCAGTCACATCTATCCACCCTGGGAGAAAGACAAACTGAGGTAGTGAGGGAGTGGGCAGACAGGCACTTAACAGCCCTGGAGAGGAGGAGCCTGAAAGAGACAGCCAGCAAACTGTCAGAAGCCCAACTGGCCTGAGGCCAGGGATGGGGACAGACAGACAAAGCCATCAGAAGCCTACCTAACTGGTGGAGCAGGTAGAGCTCAGTGGTTGAAAGTCTGCCTCTCAGATATGACATGAGGTACCTGGCTCAATCCCCAGTACCTTCCAAAAAAAAAAAAAAATCTAATTGGTCTGAGGAATAGGGAGCAGGGAGAGGCAGCCAAGGCTTTGTAAGATGACCAAGCAGCCCTGAAAAGAAGGATCAGGGAGGGATCCAGCAGGTTATCAGGAACCCATCTGGGACCTCATAATAGGAACTTACAGACTAAGATCTTTTCAGAGGTTTTTTGAACTGTTACATTTTACTTTTTATTTTTAATTTATTTTTATTTTAAATTCTTTATTTTATTCTCTAAAACTAGGTAACTTACCTGTGGAGGGCGGGATGCAGGGTGATTGATAGGTGAGTACTGACTGTTGAGACAGTTGCTAGCAAACTAAAAGGGAAGCCTGTTATTCCTGTTTTGATTTTTTTCCCTCTCCTTACATTTTTTCCCTTTTTTCTTTGTTTTTTTTCCCCTTTTTTCTCCTTATTTTTTAATTTATTTTCTTTCTTTCTCTTTTCCCTCGTCCATTATTTTTCTTCCACTTCACCTTCTCTTCTGTGGTATTCATTTTATTTCTTGTCATCTTCTGGTCTTTCATTTTATTCTATTTTTTTTCTGTTTAATTTTACATTCCACCTTTGTTATTATTTTTCTTTTTTTTATGGTTTTCACTCTTATTTTTTTCCTTGTTCTTTTTTGGTTTCTATTGTATTTTTTTATTAATATTATTTTTCTTCTTTCATTCCTTTTCTATGGTCTTAATATTGGGTGAAGGGGGTAACATGGACTACTATAAGAAAATATAAAAGAAAGCAAAATAAAACCCTAGACTAGAAAGAGAAGCTAACCAACTGAATAAGCATATCAAGATAAATAGATGCCTAGACACCAACAAAAAATTACAAGCCATACTAAGAAACAGGAAGCCATAGCCTATACTACTGAACAAACTAAAATCAGGAAAAGACAGAACATAGAACAACCAACAAGGATATTGAAACAAGTTTCTTGAAACAACATGATGAAGTGAAGGAGGCGATAAAGGATATTAAGAAGAAACTGGGGAAAGGTGTAAGGCTGGGGCTGGCATCATGCCCTAGTTGTGCACGTGTGGAACCAGGTCACTATGCCCACAGAGCTGGATCCACTTGAAGAATGGCTGATGATGATTTTGGTGGTTTTGAGCTGCATAAAACTTTGACGGTAGAAATGGTGAAACCCAAACAACATCTTCTGCTATTCCTTGGTCTTCCTTTCCTAAAGTATCTGGAGTCCATCTCTTGCCAATTTCTCCTGATATAGTACTGGATTATGACCACTCTTTACCTTCTGTTGCCTGCCTATCTTCTGATCCCTTCATTCATCACCAGAAGACGGGCATGGAAACAATAGCATTATCAATCAGAATGTTCCTAAGGCACAGGTTCAGCAATCAAGAAGCTACTGAAAAACAGCACATTTCTGCAAATGAGAAATAAGCACACAAGTGTGAAGGCTTGCTAAATTCTTAGCACCAGAGGTTCCTTGAAATACTAGATACAGAGAAGGAACTGCTATATGAAAAAATAAAGGAAGGTTTGAGTCAATCTCAAAAACAGAGGGAAATATTGGGAAAAGTGTCTGGAGGAAGAAAGACAAAGAAATAAAAAGACATTATTATCTGCTGCAAACTTGAGAAAGAAGCAATGAAGGATGCAGTGATAAAAGCCATAGATTAAGAAAGAAAAAAACTTATGCTGATAAAAGAAAATTATGAAAGACTGAACATGCAAAAGATCAAGAAAAATTATCCCAGACAATTCAAAAAGCTGTGGAAGAGGCAGTGAAAAGAACAAGAGAAGAATTGATATACTATGTAAAAGAACAGAAAAGGCTTGACCAAGTCATCCCCCAGAGAAGCCTTTCCAGTTTAAAACTGTTCCTTTCCTATGCTCAGAGACATCTAAGTGGTTTAATAGCTCTGGGCCAGTCAATACTGAATAAAGAGAGAATGACAAACTAACCCACAATGGCAGTAGATAAGCCATTAGACCTTGAATATACATGCTGTGAATTATAAAGATGCTTTTGTTTTCTTTACAAAACTTGGAGAATTGATTTCCAGTTCAAGGATAGACCAAGTCAATATTTAAAACTATCAAGTGATCTAATTTATCTTCTTTGGTTTTCTCCTTTACTAGTGTATTATTTTAGTAGTAATAGCAGCACAAATTACAGTAAGACCCAAAGTCACTGAACATTGCCACATTATCAAAAGTTAATTAACTAAACTTTATAGACTCTGGTGTTATTTCAGGCTGCACCAGCATTATTGGGAGCTTAATAGTGGCTCTTCTTTGTAGACCAACAATTTTGTTAGAGCATCTGATATGTCAGTGACAAGATCCCAGAATAGGAAAAAAATGAAAAGCAATATTTAACTGTCAAGGGCAAGATGGGTATCATTTTCCTAATGTGCAGCAAGACATTAGTGGTAGCCCAGGGTTCATTACTGTGGCAGTTTAATATTATTTATGAATTCCAAAAATAGATTTTGGATGTTTTTACTTCATCTGTTCCTCTGGACATATTAGCTTGTATTAGATTCAAATATTTCACTTTTACTTGATTAAATTAAGATTGGGGTTTTGATTCAGCCACATTAGTAGGACATTGAACCCCCACCCCCTTGGTTTGCAGACACTGACACAAAAGTAAATACACAGAGAAGAAAAGCACAGAGGAAGAGAGACAGCTCATTAGAAACAGCAGAGGACCTGGGAAGAGAGCTGAGCCTGGTAGTCTACAGCTGACCTTGTGAAGGACCTGAGCAGCTGAGGCCAGAAAGAAATGAGTCCTGGGAAAAGAGACAAGACTTATACCAGGCTATGGCTGAGATTGGAAGAAGCTGAGACTTAAGTTAAGACTGGAGTTAAGAGGAAGAAGAAAGGCTGGACTCTTGCAGTCATTGCCTGCCATCTTGCTCCAACACATGGCCAATGACTTTGATTGAGAAAATACTTCTTATGGTACCTTCACTTGGACTCTTTAGGGCCTTATGACTGTAAGCTTTTACTCCAAATAAATACCCTTTATAAAAAGCCAACAGAGTTCTGGTACTTTGTATCACCATCTCTTTGGCTGACTAATACCCTGACAAAAAGAGTTCTGTGGCAACATCTAATTGAGTTTTGTGCAATAGATAGGCAAGGAAATAGGGTATTTGTTCATCTATGAAATAAAAAAAAAGTTCAGGCAGAAGACTCACCATTCCAATGGAAAATCATAATCTTTTATCCAGATTAGAGACTTGAACTAGTTCCGAGTTTGTAGACCCATCAATTGAAAGGCAGGCTATATCCTCTTCAAGAAGGACCATGAAATACAATAGAAAATAGAGGCAAAAGTGATTCAGGTAAAAAAAAAGGTAGAATATGGTGATTCAAGGACCCTACACTGAAGAAAATAAAGCAAACATTGGAACGTAATAAAAGTTTGCAGCAACCAAGAGAACACTGAGTCAAGAAAAATATGACCAAAGTATGGTGTGAGAATTTTGTGAAATTTAACTTAGCCTTGCCCAACTCACCTTCCTGTGGGATGGCTGTCTTGAAGAAGGGAGCCTGCATTGTCAGTGTGGGTGCCTGATTCAAGAGAAAGCAGATTCACATAACTTGAAAATCGGTGAGGTTCTAAAAGTGATTAATTGGGGGAGGGGGAGACCATTCTTTGACAACATTGAAAGGCAAATATACAAACTGCTACTGCTAGTGGCAAAAGAAGTTACTGTTGGGTCAAACAGTATATATGCATAAAGTCTGGGGGGAAAGTAGGAGAGAGAGTTACTATGGGAAATAACAGCTTCAAAAGCTCCTATATATAATGGGGAGCATAAAACACCATAAAACACCATGAACATGGCCTATGCTTTCTCCTCTGGTTGTTCTTTATTCTCGGTGCAAGCAGAAGTAAACTAATACAGAATTGTGATCAGACTGGCTAAGAGTTGAATGACTGCCTCAACATAGAGCCAATCCACAGAGACCACCTGGGCATTTTTTTCCTTTACTTTTTTATTGTGGATGTATTCAGGTATTTCAGGAAATTTCTTGTCAACCCAAAAGATGAAAACAAGCTAAAGAAACAGAGATTTCAAAGACCACACTTGACAAAAAGTTGTCTTTTCAAAATATACTAAGAAAGTTATTACATAAACAAGCAACTAACAACCCAAAGCAAACAATAGCAGAAAATTCTGAGAAGGAGGATCAATATGACTTCCGGAATTACCAAATTAACAATATTCAAAACGTCCAGTTTTCAGACAATAAAAAGAAATTATATAGAAAATGACACTGAGAAAGCCCAGACTTTGAACTTACAAAATAAAGATATTTAAACAATTGTTTTAAATATGCTCAAAGAGCTAAAGGAAACAATGAACAACAAATTGAAGGAAACCAAGAGGACTATATGTGAAAAAAAGGGAATATCAACAGAAACAGAAATTTTGAAAAGAAACCAAAGAGAGATTTTGGTCCAAAAATGTACAATAACTGAAATACAAAATTCACTAGAGGATTTCAACAACAGATTTGAGCAGGCAGAAAAAGAATCAGTGAACTTGAAGGTGCATCCATTCAAATTGTACAGTTTTTGAGGAACAGAAGAAACAAGGAACCAAGAAAAATGAATTAAGTTTGTGAGGTCAATGGACACCATCTAGCATATCAAAATATACACAATGGAAGTCCAAAAAGGGAAAGAGAAAAAGGGGCAGAAAGAATATTTAAAGAAATAGTAGCTGAAATTTTTTTCAAACTTGATAAAAGACATGAACCTACACATCCAGAATAATCAGCGAACTCCAAGTGGGACAAACACAAAGAGATCCACATAGAGATATATTATATTCAAATTGTTGAATGCCAAAGATAGAAAGTTTTGAAAATATCAAGAGAAAAGCAAATCATCATATACAAATAATACTCAACAAGATAAGCAACTGATTTATCATCAGAAATTATTATCAGAAGCAGTGGGATGGCACATATAATGTTTAAAAAAAACCATCAGATTTTTGACAAATCTACCAAGTCCATGTTAACAGGACAAAATAGTCTCTTCAACAAATGGTGCTGGGAGAACTGGATATCTATAACTAAAAGAATGAAAGAGGACCCCTATCTCACTTCCTATATAAGAATCAACTCAAAATGAATCAATGACCTAAATGTAAAGCAGGGCCATAAAACTACTAGAATGTAAGAAAACATCTTAAAGACCTTGTGATAGGTGGTGGTTTCTTGGGCCTTACACCCAAAGCATGTGCAACAAAAGAAAAAAAACAGATAAATGGGAACTTCTCAAAATTCAATACTTTTGCACCTCCGAGGACTATGTCAAAAGGGTGAGAAGACAGCTACCTCAATGGGAGAAAATACTTGGGAATCACATGTCATATAAGGATTTAATATCGATGCTATACAAAGAGGTACTACAACTCAACAATAAAAAGATGTATGAATTAAAAATGGGCAAAATACCTGAATAGATATTTGTCCAAAGAAGAAATACAAATGACAAGGAAACATATGAAAAAAAATGCTCAATACCACTAATGATTTTTGAAATGCAAAACTACAATGAGGTATCATTTCCTACCTATCAGAATGACCAGTATTTAAAAAGACAGAGAACTATAAATGTTGGAGAGAATATGAGATATTAACACATAGTCACTGTTGGTAGGAAGGCAGAATGGTACAGCCACAGTGGAGGATTTTTTGGCAATTCCTAAAGAAGCTGAATATAGACTTGCCACATGACCTTGCAATACCACTAATGGGTATATATCTAGAAGAATTGAGAGCAGTGACACAAACAGACATCTGTGCAACAATGTTCAAAGTGGCATTATTCACTACCGCCAAAAGCTGAAAACAGCCCAGGTGCCCATTAACAGAAGATGGGTAAATACACTGTGGTGTATTCACAAGATGAAATATTATGCAGCTGTAAAAAGAAATGAGGTTGTAAAGCATATGACAACTTGGATGAACCTGGAAGATATTATGTTGAGTGAAACAAGCCTCATACAAATGGACAAATACTGTATGATTGCATTACTGTGAACCAAACATATTGTGTAACATATTGCAGGAATTAAAAAAAAAAAAAAGATATGTATCCAGCTTAAAAAAAAACCTATCAAACAAGAAACTAAATATATAAATATAAAAAAGCAATGTTGTAGTGTTTTCTGTTCATAACTCCTCTTTTTTTCCTACCTGATTTCAAAGACAAATACATAAAACAATAATTATAAATATGTCAATAGGCATACAATATATAAAGACATAAATTTTGATAACAGCCTAAAGGGAAAAGGAGGGAGCTATAGAGGATGAGAGATTTTGTATTCTATTGAAGGTGGTTATAATTTTAAGATGTTATTAGTAAACCCTAAGTTAATAATAAAGAAAATAAACTAAAAATGTACCTGAAAGGGAATGATAAGGAAACAAAAATAATACACTATATAAAAACATATAAAAATACAGTTATGGAGAAAATGAGAATGTAAGTTCATAAGATATATAGAAAACAAATGGTAAAATTGCCTGCAATGTAAGTCCCTCCAAATCAATAATGACTTAAAAGTAAATGGAGTAAATTCTCTCCCAAAAGGGCAGAGATTGGAGATAGGTATAAAAATATATCATATAACTATATGCTGCCTAAAAGAGACACACCTTAGATGCAAAGGCACAAATGAACTTCAAGGGGAAGGATGGAAAAAGATATTCCATGCAAACAATGCAAAAAAGAGCAGGGATAGTTACACTAATATCTAACAAAATAGACTGTAACTGAAAATTGTTTCAGGAGACAGAGAAGGACATTATAAATTGTGAAAAGGGTTGATTCATAAAGAAGATATAAAAATGATAAACATAGACACATAGAGCCTCAAAACGTATTCAGCAAAAATTGACAGAATTGAAGAGGCAAATAGAAATAGTTGATAATTTAAATATCTACTTTAAAAATGGATAGAACAATCAAGAAAATTGTCAATAGGAAAATAGAGGACTTGAACAACATTGTAAATCATACACTTTCATGATAAAAACACTCAACAAACTGGGGAAAGAAGGTAATTTCATCAACTATATTTACAGCATTTAGAGAAACATTACAGAAAACTTTGTACATAATGGCCAAAGATTAAAAGTGTTATCCCTAAGATCAGGAACAATACAAGAATGCCTCCTGTTACCACTTCTATTCAACAAAGTACCAGAAGTTCCAACCAGAGTAATTAGGCAAGAGAAATAAATATAAGGCACACAAGCCATAAAGAGAGTAGGAAAACTATCTATATTAGGAGATGTCACTATCTTATATTTAGAAAATACTTGAAGATCCATCGAAACCTATAATAACTAATTAAGGAATTCAAAAGTTGCAGGATACAAAATCAACAGACAAAAAGCAGCTGTAGTTCTTAAACACTGGCATTGAATAATCCCAAGTGGAAATTAAGAAAATAATTCCATTTATAATAGCATTTAAATAATTAAATACTAAGAAATAAATATAACCAAATTTTGTACTGTTTGCTGAAAGAAATTAAATAAGATCTAAATAAATGAAAAGACTTTGCATGTTCCTGAACTGGAAGACTTAATATTGTTAAGAAGTCAATTCTAAGTAAAATGATCTATAGATTTCATACATTGCCTATCAAACTCCCAATGGCCTATTTTGAAGAAATGGAACAGATGATCCTAAAATTCACATGGAATTGGGGTCGTGTATTGCCAAGCAATAATGAAAAAGGAAAGCAAATTTAAAGGATTCACACATCCCAAATTCATAACATGTTACCCCAACACTGTATGGTACTGGAATAAACATATGCATATAAACTAAAGTATTTGAATTGAGAGTTTGGAAATAAGCTCATTCATGTATGGTTAATTGATTTCATAAAGATTCCAAGAGCTCTCAATGAGGAAAGATTATTCTCATCAACAGAAGACTGGGGAAATTGGAGATTCAAATGCAAAATAATGAAGTCTGACTTTTACCACACATCATATATAGAAAGTAACTCAAAATGGATCAATGACCTAAATGTAAGTTTTGGAACTATATTTCTTGGTAATGCCTTAACAGTAATAACATTGAATGGTAATTGGTTG
Organism: Dasypus novemcinctus; assembly: GCF_030445035.2. NCBI lineage: Eukaryota > Metazoa > Chordata > Mammalia > Cingulata > Dasypodidae > Dasypus > Dasypus novemcinctus. The sequence goes on from NC_080684.1 coordinate 25,340,321, forward strand.
AACTCACTAATCAAAAGACATCAACTGAGATAATGGATTAAAATCTATGAGCCTTCTATATGTTATCAACAAGAGATACATGTAAGGACACAACCAAGTTAAAAGTGAAAGACTGAAAAAAGATATTCCATGCAAATAGTAATGAAAAAAGAGAAGGAGCAGTGGTACTAATATTGGACAAAAGAGATTTTAAGTGCAAATAAGGGATGAAGAAGGCATTATATGTTAATAAAAGGGACAATTCACCAAGAAGAAATAGCTAAAGACTTATTCATTAACCTGAGTGCCTAAAGATACATGAGGCACACACTGACAGAGCTAAGGGAGAAATGGATGTATCTACAATAATAGTTGGAAACTTCAATAAACCATTATCAATATTGGATAGAATATCTGAATGGAGGATAAATAAAGAAACAGAGACCTTGAATTATATGATAAATGAGCTAGACCTAACAGACATCGAAAGTCACTGTCCCTCAAAACAACAGGTATACATTATTTTCAAGTGCTCATGGATGCCTCTCCAAGATAGACCATATGTGGGATGACCAGAGTAGTTTCAATAAACTAAATGATTGAAATTATACAAAACACTTTCTATGAAAATGAGGGACTGAAGCTGAAAATCAATAATGAGCAGAAAAAAAGGTAAATTCATAAATATATGGAAATTAAACAACACACTCTTAAATAAGTGCACCAAAGAAGAAATTGTAAGAGAATTAACCAATTATCTTGGGATGACTGCAAATGAGAACACAATATATAAAATGTTTGGCACAACACAAATACAGTGCTGAGAAAGAAAATTTTGGCCCTCAATGCTAACTTTTAAAAAGGAAGAAAGAACTAAAGTTGAAGTCTAACTATACACCTGGAGATACTAGTGAATAAACAGGAATGTAATCTCATACCAAGCCAAAGGAAAGAAACAGTAAAGATCAGAGTAGAAATAAATGAAATTAAGAACAGAAAACAATAGAGAAAGCCAACAAAACAAGTTAATTTTTGAGAAGATCAACAAAATTGACAAACCCTTAGCTAGACTAATAAAAGAGAAGATTGAAATAAATAAAGTCAGAAATGAGACTCTGGACATTACAACTGGCCCTGCAGATTATGAGAGATTATAAGAGGATACTGTGAATAACTGTATGCCAAAAAACTAGACAATGTAGACAAGGTGGACAAATTCCCAGAAACACTTGAACCACCTACACTGACCATAGAAGAAATAGAAGACCTCAATAACCCAATCACAAGTGAAGAGATTGAAACAGTCATCAAAAACCTCCCAAAGATGAAAAGCCCAGTACCAAAAGCCTTTAAAGGTGAAGTCTAACAATCATTCAAAGATGATCTAATACCAAATTTGAACAGGAAACAATGCTACCAAATTAATTCTACAAAGCCAACATCACCCTAATATCAAAACCAGGTAAATATACTATGAAAACATAAAATTACAGACCAATATCACTAAAGAATATAGATGCAAAAATCCTCAACAAAATATTGAAAACTGATTCCAAAGCATATTAAGAGAATGATAAACCATAATCAAGTGAGTTTTATCATAGTTAAGCATGCATGGCTCAACACAAGAAAATCAATTAATGCAATAAGCCACATTGATAAATTGAAGAAGAAAAGTAACATGATTATTTTGTCTGATGCAGAAAAGTCATTGGATAAAATACAGCACTAATTTTTGTTAAGAACTTACCAAAAGATAAGAATGGAAGGAAGCTTTCTCAATACGTTAAAGTGCATATATGAAAAACCTACAGCTAGTATTGTACACAATGATGTAATGTTGAAAGCTTCCTGCTAAGATAAGGAACAAAGACAAGGATGCCCACTGTCACCACTGTTTATCAATACTGTGCTAGCAGTTCTAGCTAAAATAATTAGCTAAATAATAAGTAAAAGGCACCCAAATAGGAAAGAAAGAATTAAAAGTTTCACTATCCACTGATGATATGATCCTATATCCAGAATATACCAAAAATTCCAAAACAAAGGTACTGGAATTAAAAGCTGAGTTCAGCAAAGTAAAAATTAATATGCAAATATCAATAGCATTTCTATACACAACTGATGAGTAATCTGAGGAGGACATTAGAAAAAAATTCCATTTATAACAGTGACTAAAATAAATAGGGATAAATTTAAGCAAGAACATAAAGGAACTGTATTTAGAAAACTACAAACATTACTAAAAGAATCTGATGAAGGCTTAAATAAAATGGCAGGACAGTCCATGTTCATGGATTGGAAGGCTAAATATCATTAATATGTCAATTCTACCCAAACTTATCTAAAGATTCATGCAATCCCAATAAAAATCCCAACAGCCGCTTTGGCAGTAATCAAAAGCCAATGATCAAATTTCTTTGGAATGGTAAAAGGCCCTGAATAGTCAAAAATTTCTTTAAAAAGATGACCAAAGTTAAAGGACTCCCATTTCCTGGCTTTAAGCACATTATTTACCTACAGTGGTAAAAACAGCCTGGTGCTTCATAAAGACAGGTTCATCACAGGTGGGGCAAGATAGTGGCTGAGTGAGTGCACCTTATAGTCTCTCCTGCAAAGAAGTGGTTGGGCAGTGTTAGAAATTCTTCAGGACCAGGCTGTTTCAGGATTTTGCAGGGTAGGACGTGTCTGGACATCAATTTGGTGGGAAGGTAACAGAGAAGATTTGTGTAAAAGATAATATTGAGGCTCTCTTACATGGAGTGAGGGGCTGCGTGCAGGACGCTCTCCCCTGGGGCACCATGGCACTGGCACCACGGCAGCGATTCCTGGAGGCTCTGCAGTGCTGGGGAATTCATGAGCAATGAGCGGGCTATTCAGGGGCTTACAGGGCAGGAGGCCTTGGGAAACCAATTTGGTGAGTCAGACGTAGAATTTTGCGAGGAAGGGAATTTTTTATTTCTGACACGAATAATAGCACTTCTGGCTGGAGCCCCACCCCCTGGGCCTGGTTGCCAATCTGCAGCGGCCTTGGATTGCTCGCAGTGAAGAGATGTCACCAGGAGGCTGTTTCAGGGGCTTGCAGGGTGGGAGGCTTCTGGAAGCCAATTAGGGGAATCTTTTGTGAGGCATGGGATTTTGGTTTCTGACATTGATATTGGCACTTCCGGCTGGAGCCCCACCCCCTGGGCCTGGCTGCTGATAGCCAGCGTCTATAAATTGTGTCGCAGTGTGGGCTCGCCTGGAGGGCCACTGCAGGGGCGGTGTGGGCTCAGGCGGAGGGCTGCAACACATGGAGGGGCCTTCTGAGAAGGTGCTCCGGGGCCGGCAAGGTGCGAAGGACGCGTGGTAGGAAGAAGACTACCAAGGAGACCAGGATCTGTGCGCAAGTCTGATTTATTCAGGAAGTACAGCGGTTAATATAGGGCGAAGATGGGGGAGGGGCAGGGGGCATGGCCGGGGGGCGGCAGACGGCTGATAGGTTCGTGCAGGGGTGCATCACTGGTTGCGGGCAGAAGACGGGGTAGCCAGGGTTCTCAGCGGCAGCGAGGCGGGGCTGTCATGGCGCGGTGGTGGCCCTCAGGGGAGAGGTGGGGTTAGGCCACCGAGGGGGAAGTGGGTGCAGCTGGGCAGAGGGGCGGGCAGTACGCCCAAACCCCAAGCGGAGGAACTTAATGCCCGTTCCCGCCACCCGGGTCCGACTCGCACCGGCGCCTGGAGACGAGCTGACCCTTGCTGTCGCCGCGCTCCCACACGGTGCCACGCTACATTTCCCCCTTTTCTTTTATTAAGCGCTGAAGAAGGTGGAAGAGGAAGGGCCAGCGCTCATTTTGTTGGGGGGGTCCTCGCCAGGCAGCGCATTCAAGAAGCCTGTCTTGGGGGGAGTGAAGGTGGGTGGTGGCGGCCGCCGGGCCCTTTCAGCTTGGGCTAGGTGGAGTAGCTGCAGAACTTGTTGGCGGAGAGGCTCGGGTTCGGCATTCAGGGTCATCATGGCCATCCAAGGGGTGAGGTGTCACTGGCGACATTTCTCTCTCTGGGTCAGGCGGTTCAGCGGTGGCAGGCCGGATGAGGCGTCCTGGGATCCAGATGGGCTGGGCGGCGTCATCTGGAAAGACACAAGCAAAACCCCTTCCCTGGGCAAGGAGGGGGGCAGGCCCTGACCAGATGTTAGTCTTGGGGTCTTTCCACTGAACAAGGGGGGCCTGTGTGGGCCGGTAGGATGGGCCCCAATGAGCATGTACTGGGGAAAGGCCATCCTCATCAAAGCAGAGGAGGTTGTGGTGGATTAAGGCAGAGGTGACAATTTCTCCAGGTGTGTGGCGGGGATGGTTGCTCCTTTCCTTTTGAATAAGATGCTTGAGGAAGAGATGAGTGTGTTCAACCATGCCTTGACCTTGGGGGTTGAACGGAATTCCAAAGTGATGAGTGATGTTGTATAGCCTCAGGAACGCGGCGAAGGAAGCGCTGTGATATGCTGGTCCATTGTCGGTTTTCAGGTCCCATGGTACTCCCATGAAGAGGATGGCTTGTCTGAGGGCCTGAATGCAGTGCTTGGCTGTTTCTCCTGGGAGGGGAATGTCATAGCACAGGTGGGAGAAGGTGTCAGTGGCCACATGGAGATATTTGAGCCTGCCGAACTGGGACACGTGGGTGACATCCATTTGCCATCGGGCATTGGGGCGTAGCCCACACGGATTAACTCCTTGCGGCTGTAGCGGCCCAAGGGGCAGAAGGGGTGCACAGGTTCGGCAGCATCTGACCATGTGCTTGCAGGCCTGGATGGAAAGTTCCGGGAACAACTTGTGAAGGCTCCTGGCAGAGAAGTGAAATCGAGAGTGGAGTAGCTTGGCTTGGTTGAGGAGGTCACCAGGTGGAGGGGCAGGCGGTCAGCCTCCCGAGTGCTCTACTGAGGCTGGGAGGGCTTGGACGGCTTGATCAGCGAGGTTATTGCTGGCGGCGATAGGTCCAGGAAGGCCAGAATGGCTCCTCACATGGGCGATGTACCAGGGCGCCATGCGGTCTTCCAAGAGACTCTGGAGAGTTAGGAGTGCTTGGTCGGTAGGCCTTTTGATGGGAAAAAATGTGGCAAAAGCCAAGACTTGGCAGACTTGCAAGGTGTACAGGCTGTCGGTGAAGATGTTGAGGGGTCTGTCGGGACAGGCGCGGAGAGCTAGGATGACGGCTTGGAGCTCTCCTACCTGGACAGAGTTCACATTGATGTGGATGAGTATTTGAGGCTCTGACGTACCAGGTGAGTAGATGACAGCTGCGAACTTGTGTTTGGAGGCGTCAGTGAAGGCGGTGGTGGCATGTGGGTAGGGGCGGCGAGACGGGAAGGAGTGGTGCGGCAGAGGGATGAAGGATAACTGGGAGATGTCCTGAAGCAGCCGATGGCTGGGGTAGTGGTTGTCAAATTCGCCATGGAAGATTTCCACAAGGACTTGCATGTCTGGACTGGACAGAAGCAGCGCAGTGGTTTGCTTGGCATCAAGCGGCCACACAATGGTGTCAGGGGGAGTACCATATGTGTGGGTGCATTGCTGGATGAGGTCAATGGCCAAGGAGATCCAGAGGGTGACTTGCGGGCCGATTTTTCTGAGCTTGCTTTTGGCGGTATGGAGCCAGAGAAGGGGCCCCTTCTGCCAGAGGAGCCAGGTAGGCGTACCCGTGGTAGGCAGGATCAGCGCCAAGATGGCTCGGTTGGGGTCGTGACGCTGCAGTTGGCATTCTCGCAGGGCATCATTGACAGCTCGGATGGCCTCCTGAGCAGCCGAGGTAATAGCGATTTTCTTTGTTATGGCCTGCGGAGGGTCTTGGTTGGTTTGCAGGAGGGCGAAGAGGGGTTGTAGTTGAGCGGTGGTGATCGGGAGAGCCGAACGGAGCCAATTGATGTGCCCACGGATTTGCTGTAGCTCTGTCAGAGATAGCTTCTGTGGAATGGCCAGTTGGGGGGCGCAGGCGTGATGGTGTTGTGGATGTTGAAGCCTAGAAAGGTGAAGGGGAGCTCCATGCGTACCTTATCTTGTTGGACTTGTAGGCCAAGGTCGTTGAGATGGCGCAGTAATGCCATGACGATGGCTTGGAGGCCTCTGGGGGTTTCATGCGCCACGAGAAGGTCGTCCATGTAATGAACAATGTATGCAATGTTCTTTAATGCCTGAATTGCCTTATTGACATAAAGCTGGCAGATGGCCGGGCTGTTTCGCATCCCTTGCTGGAGGACTCGCCATTGGTAATGCTCAGCTACTTCTTGGTGATTGGTGCACGGGAGCGTGAAGGCGAATTTTGGATGGTCTTTTGGGTGCAGTGGAATGGAGAAGAAACAGTCCTTGATGTCGATGGTGGCAGCGCACCAGTGTCTAGGTATAGCTGTGGGGGTGGGGGCACCCCGTTTGGGGGGAGCCCATTGGGCAGATGTGCTTGTTGATCTCACGCAGGTCGTAGAGGAGCCGGTACTTGCCTGACTTCTTCTGAATGACGAAGACGGGTGAGTTGTACGGACTGGTGGATGGCTCAATGTGCCCTGCGTCGAGCTGGTCATAGACAAGAGCTCGGAGAACTAACAGTTTCTGGGATGAGATGGGCCACTGCTCCACCCAAATGGGCTCCTTGGTATCCCATTCAAGAGGAGTGGGTGCTGGAGGTGTAATGCGAGCAGTGGCATATATCATTGGGGGGGAGCCGTGGATAGAATGGCTCCGCAGTTCGAGAGGACATCCCGGCCCCAGAGGATATTGTCGATGCTGGGCAGGACAAGGGGGCGGAAGCTGCCTTGGCGGCCTTCCTTGTCCTTCCAAATAAGATCTCGGCTGGTTTGGAATGAGGGAGCTGTTCCGGTGGCTCCAATGATGTGGGGGCAGGGGAGCACACCCCAGTTGTGTGCGGCTGTTTCTGGGAAGCAGGATATTTCTGCCCCGGTGTCAAGGATTCCCTCGAACCATTGGCCTTCAACCTCTAACTCCATTATTGGTTTCTTGCGTCCCAGTGGAACGGTCCACATTACGGCACAGGGTGGTGGCATGGGTGAGCGGCCTCTTGCTGGCGGGGCTGAGGCCTGCCCCCTCTCGTGTTTAAAGGCTGCCGTTGGCTGTTGGCGGTGCGGCAGTCATGGGCCCAATGGTATCCTTTGCCACAGCGGGGACATGGGGTGGGAGGCGCGCGTGGTCTGGCTCCTCCGGTGTCTCGAGGCGTGTTCGTAGATGGTCATGGTCGGGCAGCATGAGGGCATTCACGGGCAAAATGTCCGGTTTCTCCGCATTTGAAGCAGTCGGAGGAGAAGGACATGGCCGTGGCTATGGCCTGAGCCAGCACGGTGGCCTGAGGGTCTATGTGGGAGCAGGCCAGGATCCAGTCGTGTACTCCCCTTTCCTTCATTGGTAGGATGGCTTGTCGGCAGGCATTGGTGGCCCCTTCCAGAATGAGTTCCCGGGCGAGGGCTTATTGTGCACGCTCGCCAGGGACCTTGCGCTTGCAGGCCTCCTGAACCCAGGATATGAAGTCGGCGAAGTCTTCGTCTTTTCGTTGGACTAGCTTGGCAAGTGGCTCAGGTCTGGTGGTGGAGCAGCTGCGGAAAGCACGGAAAGCCAGCTCGCGAAGTTGGAGCCAGAACTCGGGGGGGGCATTGTGATATTGGGCCGGATTGGCGAATTGGCCCGTGCCTGTGTAAGCGTCCGGGGGATGGCGAGCCCCGACACGGGCGTTGTGTGCCACTTGCTTTTCTGCCTCTGATGTAAAGTGAGCATGCCAGTCGATGAATTGGCCGGGGGTTAGAATGGCCCGAGCGAGGGAAACCCAGTCATATGGAACCGCGAGCTGAGTGCTAAGCTCCTCAAGCAAATGTTGGGCGTATGGGCTACCGAGGCCGTCCTCTTTAACAGCCTTGCGGAGGTTTTTAATTTCGTCGGCTGTAAAGGGGTACCAATCCTGTGGACGATGCAGCGAGGGGGCGGCATTCAGCGGGTATAAGAGCGGCGTCTGATGCACGGGGGCCTCTGCCCACGGGGGCCAAGTACCCATGGGCCCTCTGGCGGATGAGGTATCTGCGGCGGGGGGTGCCCAGGGGGTGGGGCGAGAACGTGGCTCATCCCAAGATGGTGGCGCCTCACAAGATGGCGGACTGCCCCAGGGGGTAGGTGGCTTGTAAGATGGCGGTCGCTGCTCTTCCGGTGGGGGCCAAGATGGCGCCGTGGCCGGAGGGGGCGGGTATAGGGGGAGGGACTTCCCTTTATCCTCCCAAGAAGAAGGCAGAAGTTCGCCATCTTGGGGTGAGGTAGGAGCATCTGGTTTGGGCGGGCAAGAGTCCAGGGCATTGTTGAGGTGGCTGGACAAGGACTCGGTGTCGGAATCACTGTCTGACTGAGACCCCTCTCCCTTGCTCTTACGCAGGTGCAGTGGAAAGCGTCCCGATTGACGGGGGTGCCCTGGAGGCATGAGCGAATGGCGATGAGCATGGGGAGAAGGCTGGGGGGGAAATGCTTGTTCTCATACTCCATAGCCGCCGTGACGCGGTCAATGAGGTTAGTGTACGTGTCCGGGTCCCACAGCTGGCAAGAGGAGAGCCAGGGGTTGAAAGGCAGCAAAAGGTCCCAGTACGTTTGGAGCTGCTTTACTGAGACATTCATATGATTGGTGTCTAAAAGGCCGGCAAGGGCCCTAACCTGAGGCGCCTGGTGGGAGGAAAGACGGCCGCCCATGGCGCCGACGGCGGGGCCTAGCGAAGACGGGGGTCCTTACCTTGCGGGCGAGGCGGGTGGGGGTCTGGCTGGGAAGTTGTTGCCTCCACGTTGGACGCCAAAATGTCGCAGTGTGGGCTCACCTGGAGGGCCACTGCAGGGGCAGTGTGGGCTCGGGTGGAGGGCTGCAACACACAGAGGGGCCTTCCGAGAAGGCGCTCCGGGGCCGACAAGGTGCGGAGGATGCGCAGTAGGAAGAAGACTACCGAGGAGACCAGGATCTGTGCGCAAGTCTGATTTATTCAGGAAGTACAGCAGTTAATATAGGGCGAAGACGGGGGTGGGGCAGGGGGCATGGCCGGGGGGCGGCAGATGGCTGATAGGTTCGTGCAGGGGTGCATCACTGGTTGAGGGCAGAAGACGGGGTAGCCAGGGTTCTCGGCGGCAGCGAGGCAGGGCTGTCATGGCGGCGATGGCCCTCGGGGGAGAGGCGGGGTTAGGCCACCGAGGGGGAAGCGGGTGCATCTGGGCAGAGGGGCGGGCAGTACGCCCGAACCCCAAGCAGAGGGCCTTAATGCCCATTCCCGCCACCCGGGTCCGACTCGCACCGGCACCTGGAGACGAGCCAACCCTTGCTGTCGCCGCGCTCCCACACGATGCCACCCTACAATTATTAAATTCTATTTAACTTTTCAGAAACGTGTCTTTTGATTTCTTTAACTTATATAATTGATTTTATTTTCTACCTTTAGCAAGTTACTTTTCAATTTATTGTTATTAATTTTTAATTTTTCACACTTATAAAGATAATTTATTGGTATAGTTGCCAATTTGGGAAACAATGATTAAATTTAGATAACAGAATTCCTTATTTTTTTTTCAGGACATATTGGAGATTGAACCCAGGACCTTCTACTTGTGAAGTAGGCATTTAACTACTGAACTACACCTGCTTCCCCAGAATTCTTTTTGAAAACAGTTTTTCAGTTCTTCAAATAATTTTAAATGAAGTGGCTGCGTTTCATTGCTCTCAGGCCAGTAATTAGTTAATTAAATGGGAGTAACTTCTTTTCCAAGGAATTATATTGGTGTGGGATTCTAAGCACTGTATACACAACTAATTAGATTATTATGAGAGCACAGGGACTGTACAGGTGTAATTTGTATTAAATGTAGAAATAGGATATCAAATATACCTAATATATATCATTCAATGTTTTCCAAAACATGTACTCTATGGAAATGTGCATATTTTCTAATTCAAACCCTCATTGAGTGTGCAATGATTTGCTTGTTCTGACTTTATTCTTTTGTGTCATACCAAGGGCTGTACCATATAGATTCTGAGACTTTGTACCTAAGACCCTGGGATCCATAACGCAACCTCTAGCTCCCATCCTCCAGCAGAAGCTCTCTTGAGCACCCACAAGATATTTTATAGTTCATTGCTCTACTTAGGTTGCATCTTTAAGAATACTTATTAATAACTGCAATGGTTTCAGCTATAGATTCAAGAGAATCTTAATTAAAATTTATCCAGCATTCTATGTGTTTTACTAGTAGAATTTCGAGGTTACCTTAATCTTTCATTTTCTCAGTATTGTAAGTGCTATTATTTACTTTCTAAATTTATGCTTGTGTTTTTATTTAATTCATCCTTTATGGAGTTTTTATATATATGCATCATTGTGATGCATATATGAGTAATGTTTCGAGGGATGTTACCTATATTTGATCAAATAATGGCTTTTATTATAACATAAAATATAATATTTTGAAGTTAATTTATTCCAAAAGTTAGTTTTTTAAGAATTAAACATTTTCTCAATGAGATATAAAACACTATCATCAATTTGTATGGAAAGTGAAAATGCAGGATTGCTTTGAGGAGTGTTCAACAGTAACTATTTTAAAGAAATGTTGAGAAAAGTAATGGAACAGTAGTATTGATACGAAGCAAGAAACAAATTTATAAGCAATGAGTAAAAATGCCCAGCACCATAAATGATAAAAATAAATATTCTCTTTTGAAATGTTCCTTTGTATATCATTTTCATTACTTAGTAGAGAGCATTTCTATTCTTTTCATTGAGTCCTTGAAGGCTTTCTTAACTTGGTTGTTCCTTAGGGTATAAATAAAGGGGTTCAACATAGGTGAAACAGAAGAAATGAGCAGTGAAGCCACTTTATTAGTGGTCACTTCATCCTTTGCTGCAGGATTCATATAGATGGAAATGCACGTGCCATAGGTGATGGAAACAACAATCATGTGGGAAGAACAGGTCGAAAAGGCCTTCTTCCTTTGCTGGACGGAGGGGAATCTAAAAATTGTCCTGATGATGTAAGCATATGACAGAACTACACAAGTCAGAGTCATAATCAGGGTCAGCACAGCACAGATTGTCACTGTCTCTTCCAGGAGCCAGGTGTCTGAGCATGCGATTTTCACTAGGGGAAATGCATCACAGACAAAATGGTCAATGATGTTAGAGTCACAAAATTCCAGTTTTAAAAACAGATTAAGTGGTGGAATTATTACACACAAACCAGCTGTCCAACAGCAGATGATGAGAAAATTGCAGACACTTTTGCTCATGATGGTCACATAGTGGAGGGGTTTGCAGATGGCCACATAGCGGTCATAGGACATGGCAGCAAAGAGAAAAAATTCTGACACTGCAAAGAGGTCAGTAAGAAATACTTGGATGACACAACAATTATAGGTAATGACCTTGTCCCCTGTAACTATGTTATATAAAAATCTAGGAATACAAGCAGATGTGAAGGAGACCTCCAAGAAGGAAAAATTTTTTAAGAAAAAGTACATGGGTGTTTTAAGATGGGAATCCACAAAGGTGAGTGTGATGATTGTCAGGTTCCCAGTTACACTCAGCACATAGGTCAAAAGTAGAAATATAAGAAGTAGAACCTGTAGCTGAGGGTCATCCGTCAGTCCCAGCAGAATGAATGTGGTTATTGTACTGTTACTCATCACAAACTGCTGGCTTCTGTTCAAGCTGCATGTGATATTCAGAGACATTTTCTTATTCATTACTCTAACTTTTCTAAAATTGAACACATTTAGTATTTCATTCACCATTCCACTTTAAAAATTTGTTTAACTTCCAATCTGTTACGTTTTTAACTTGTGACTGCAATACGCCACAGGTTAGGTGTAATTTTATGAGTAGCATCAATGCCCCTTGGCTCTCAATAACTATTCCCTATTCAGAAATTAAATATGAAATTTCACCATTGATATCATGTCTTTTCTTGACACTTTCTACTATTAAAAATTATGTTCATATATGATAGCCTGGGCTCATTATACAAACTTCAAGTAGAACTTGAAGTCTCTGATTGAAAACAATATTTTTGTTTCTTCATTGATTTTTAGATATATTGTTAATTCCCCTTAATCACCCTAAACCCTTCTGCTCCACCTTGCATAATCCATGTTTTTTTCTGAATATGTATATCTTTTTAAAATATGTGTGTAAACTTTCCTTCTGAAGAAAGAGATGACTGTCTTCTTTTTCCTTTGATTTTCCACTAAAAGAAATCACTTTTTCTTCATGGTACCATTTTTTGCTTCATAATAATAGATTTAATGCATAAGATGAAAATCTTTTGATTTTCTGTTTATGTTGCCCTACAGCTATTTCTCAGGTAAGCCACTAATTGTACCAGAAGGGATTCAAATATTTCCAATATGCAATCATATCACAAGATTTGGGGTTTTCTGACTTCATGAACAATTTCACTTTATTGTTTAATGTCCTATATTATCTTATTATTGAGTATGGACTGACTTGGCTGTGAGTATTTGTATATTTCACTGAGTTATTAAATAGGGAAGAAGCACTGAATGAGGCTATAGTTTTCCTGCAAGTTAGAACTCTTCTAGGGAATTGGATCTTTCTTTCAATACCTACCAACTGTTTATATCAAGATGAAGAAGAGCTTTTAGTTAGAAGCCCACCTACCCCCTTTCCATCTTTCTCCTAATAGCTCAGTGAAACCTTACTTAGACTTCAAAGTTGGAACATAATTCAGTCCTCAAAACACATATTTTCCCCAAGATATTATAACTTATTATACAATAAAATTTAAGAAAACTGTAATTTGTAATTTCAGATCTGTGTATACTCACTTGCACTCAAATGATCTGATGAACAGCAGTAGATGAATAAACTGCAGTCACTTCATTCAGTATATTATCCACTTTGGAGGGTGAAGATAAAGGTGAGGATATTGATTTCTACACTTACAAAAATACTTCATTAATTCTAATTTGAGCTTGAGTGTATGGCCTAAGTTGCCATAGATATTTCTTGTATTAAGTAGTCGTATATATATTGTCTCATGAATAAAAACCTCCCAAACACTGACATTTATCTATTAGAGAAATTCTAAAAAATGATGTCATAAATAAATATAAGTTGGTTACATTACAAGACACAAAAATTATTGCTGAAATCCATTTTTCCTCAGGAGCAAATAATGACCAAATCTGGTAAAGGGAACTACAATCCAAGAGAATTTTCTTCATATTTACTCTTCTGTTAGTAACTCAGAGCTTCTGTTAGTTGTTTAAACATTGCAATATTAAGAACATAATGTTGAAGTGACATTTTGATAAGTACATTTATATCTTCACCATTGCTGGCATGTGTGGAAATGCATACAACTTCCTGAGAATACGATCTTCAATAAATCTGACTGACTACCTGATAATAGGCTTAATGCAATTATAAGCCCCCAATATTTTCTTACTCTCTCCATCATTGAAAGGAAAATAAATCACTCTAAAGCCTGGAATGTAAAGAATTCTTCACAGGTGGAAGAGATGATATTCTAAAGGTCAAGGACAGAGTGAAGTGTTTTACCATTTGGAGTATGAATTTTTAAATATGATGAATATGCCACTGAGTAAATATAACCTTCCTTGGTGACATATATTCAAGAGTCATTAACGAATTTTTTGAATAATGAAATTTGGCAAAAAAACCCACCACAAAACCCACAAAGAACACATGCTTCAGTAGGGACTGTGTCCCTGGAGACAGGTGATGATGCCTCAGTATCAGACACAAGTTAGTAGGGCAACTCTATTACTTAGTAACATCATTCTTATTTTTAAAACTTTCTAGCAAGGCATTTGTGAGATCAAATCCTTTATTTTATAAATATAATCCTTTAGTTTGCTTTATGAATCTTTTACTATCATTGGGCATTTTTACTCAGATAAGCAGAGAAAGTTTATATAATTATATGAGGCTACTGCTTACATTGAAGACCTTATCCTTCTAGATTTTCCTTCTCTAAATATACCCATTATAATTTGAATAAAAATTTGCAACCATATGCTATAATAGGATGGGGGAAAACATGCTTTTATATCTTTAAACACATCTTAATTTATCACATAAATTTCTAATCTTTTCTTTTTAAGAGTATTAAGTTGATTGTATGAAGTTGTTTGTATTTATTTTACCAATGTTTAAATTCAATTTACAATAGTCTTCCAGTTTGCACAGTTTTCATTCTATCATAAGAATCATCATACTCCCAGGCATGAGCCTCCCTGGTGCGGAGGGATTACTACCAAGTACCAGCTGATGATGTAACTAGAAAATGACCTTGAATAAAAGGGTCAACTCAGACCAGCAGAATATCTCAGTCTACATATAGTACCAGGACTTAAAAATGCTTTTTTGACCTTGAATAAAAAGGGGAAATGGAAAGGACAAATGAGTTTATATGGCTGAGTCTCCAAAAAAGAACCGGGAGGTCATCAGAGGGGTCGCCCTTATGCACACCTCAGCAGAGTCCAAGAGACAGTAAAAGTAGATACAATCCCAGGTATTGGTTCTTCTGAGGACTACAGAGACCCACAGGTTCTATGGTCATGGCAGATGGAGTTCAGTGTCATGTCAGTTGGCCCTACTTTGGAGTTTGTGTTCCTGAGTGTGATGGAGTTGGACTCAGATGTGATCTTTGTTCACAAGCCTCTCCTGTTACTTTTACCAGACCTGTGGTTGGTGCTGGGGTTTAGTGTATACCCAGGGGACCTTAATCTCTGGACTGTCCATGTGACAGCCAGGCCCTGAGCCTCAACAGACTTGCAACTCCTACCCTCTGGTTTATTGGACTTACCCCACTCAGCTAACAGGGAGATGAAGGTCAACCACCACACCAGGGAGTCAAGAGTGCCTACAACTGTGAGCAGGAAAATTGCATCCATCATCCAAGTGGAAACTAAGCACCCTCTAGATATAGAGGTGGAAAGGACATAACCAATCCAGGGTCCACAGAATGGAGGAATAGAGTATGGATTAGAGTGGACTTACTGATATTCTATTCATGAACTATTATAGTAATGGAAGTAAATGTAGCAGTGATGTGGAGAAAGTGGCTATGGCAGCTGCCGAGGGTAGGCAGTGGGAAGAAGAGATATGATGTGGGAACATTATCAGGACTTGGAGTTGTCTTGGGTGGTACTGCAGGGACAATTACTGGACATTGTATGTCCTCCCATGGCCCACTGGGTGGACTGGGGGAGAGTGTAAACTATAATATGGACCATTGACCATGTGGTGCAGCAGTGCTCAAAGATGTATTCACCAAGTGCAATGAATGTCCCATGATGATGGAGGAGGTTGTTGTTATGGGAGGAGTGGGGTGAGGGATTGAGGGGTATGTGAGGACCTCATATTTTTTGAATGTAACATTAAAAAAATAAAGACAAAAATAAAAAAAATATATTGAAAAAAAAAAGAATCGTCATAGTAATGTTTTCCATATGTGGGAGAATAATTTTTAAAGTGCAATTTATAGATTAAAATGTTAACTTAATTTTAGAAATATTATGCTTTGTTATAAAACAGCCATAAGGTTACTTATTTTTTAAAAATTGCCACTGTAATTGTCATTAGAGTACATTATTTTTACTTTTAATTCTATTCATACTTTTCTTAAAATTGTACTTGATATGTGTTTTAAGATTATAGTCCTTAAAAATATCTGTGCCTGGTTTTATTTGCACATGGTTGATGGTTTTATGCATTCAGATTTATAAAATTTTTTGACTTTTTGTTTTTATATTTTGAAGTTTTATTGGTATATACAGTTAACTGCACATATGTAAATCCCACATTTTGATTAATTTTGACATATGTGTATAAAATAGAGATATCACACCTATCAGGACAAAGTACATATCAATGATCCACAAGAATTTGCTTGTGCTGTTTTTGATCTCTCCTTTCTGCCCATCTCAAATTTTGTCATTCAGTTAAGCAGGGATCTCTTTTCTGTCACTATAGTTTAGTTTGCTTTATCTGAATTTTTATGTAAATGTACTTATTTTCATCTGGCTTGTTTCACTTAGCATACGCTTTTGAGATTTATTCATGTTTTTCCCTGCATTTATGTTCATTCCTTTTATTACTGAGATAAATTCCAAAGCTTGTTTATAACATTATTTATTACCAATTGGTATTTTGTCATTTTAATTTCGCAGGTAGTTATAAATAAAGATGCTTTGAATATTCATGCCAAAGTCTCTAGGGTCTTAGTAGGTATGTAGTGGTATACCTTGTGATTTTACTTTGCATATACTTGCCAGCGAATGTAGTTGAAGACCTTTTGGTGTGCTTTGTCATGCATCCTCCTTGGTGAAGTGCCTGTTTAAGTTATTGCCTATTTTATGATTCAGTTTTGATTTACCTTATTAATGAGTCTTGATACAAATCTTTTGTCAGGCATGTGATTCACAAATATTTTCCCTTTTTGTGGAGTGTTTTCTTATTCTATAAATACTGTCCTTATAACAGAAAGATATTCTCAATTTTGATGAATTCCTTTTCATCAGTTTATTTTTTTTAATATTTTTTATTAAAGAGATTATGAACTTACCACACAAACATGCACATATGTAGAATTCCTATACAACAACCCTTCATCAACATACCACACCAACCTGTGGAACATTTGCTACAGATTACAAGATAATATCATCAGACCATTACCACTAACTATGTTCTATAATGTACATTTAGCAAATTTTCCCTTCCCCCTCTATTATGATACAGTGCATTGTTGGCATTGGTACAAGAATATTACAGAATTGTTGTTAACTGTATCCATAGGTTACATTAATTGTATTTTTCCCATGCTTTTCTATACTCCCACCACCCTGCAACTGTGATATACATTTGTTCTAGTGCACAGAAGGACATTCTTGCATTTGTACTAGTAACCACAATTCTCATCCACCTCCGGGATTACTCCTTATTCAATCTGTAGATTACGCTGACTTTTTCCCATTGACATTTATTTCCCTAGACTACCCTTTTCAGCCTCAATCCCACTTATAAACCAGCTACTACTTAGTGTAAAGTGTTACATGCCTCAGTCTTCCTTCACAGCTCTCCCTCTGCTAATAATTTATATTATAGGTTTTAACTACATGTATTTATTCTGTGTATTTTGTTCATACTTGTGAGAACATGTAATATCTGTCCTTTTGTGTCTGGCTTATTTCACTTAGCATAATATCTTCAAGATTCATCATGTTATTATGTGTGTCCCAATTTCATTTCTTCTTACTGCAGCATTGTGTTCCATCATATGTATATACCATATTTTGTTTATCCATTCATTTGTTGCTGGACACTTGGGATGTTCCCATTTTTTAGACAATTGTGAATAACACTGCTATAAACATTGGTGTGTAGAGTTCTACCTGTGTCAGAGTTTTCAGTTCTGGATATACTCCTCATAGTGGAATTGCTGGATCATATGGCAGTTCTATATTTAACTTCCTGAGGAACAGTCAAACTCTCTTCCACAAAGTCTGTACCATTTTACAATCCCACCAACAGTGAAGGAGTGTTGCTATTTCTCCAAATCCTCTTAAGCAGTTATTGTTTTCTATTTTTAAAATAATGCTTAAGTCTGAGGAGGTCCCATTTATCCATGTTTTCTCATTGCTCATGCTTTTGGAGTAAGGCTTAAGAATGCATGACCTACCACCAGGCAATGAAGGTGTTTTCCTACATTTTCTCCCAGGATTTTTATGGTTTTAGTTTTTGTCTTTAGGTCCTTGGTCCATTTTGTGTTGATTTTTGTATAAGATATGAGACAGTGGTCCTTTTTCTTTCTTTTGGCTATGGATATACAGTTCATCCAGCACCATATGTTGAATAGACTGTTCTGCCCCATCTGGGTGGGTTTGACAGGCTTGTCAAAAATCACTTGACCAGGGGGAGTGGATGTTGCTCAAGTAGTTGGATGACTGCCTCCCACGTGGAAGGTCCTGGCTCCATTTTCCAGTGCCTCTTAAAAAAATGAGGAGATGCGTCAACTAACAAATGTCACAACTAGCTGCAAAGAACAGACGCCTTAACCAGAAGATGCTGCAACCAGCAAACACCACAACTACTGCAATAAGCAGATGCTGACATGAGCTACAGTGAGCAGATACCACAGTGGGCAGATGCCACAACCACTGCAGCCTGCAAATGCCACAGCCAGTAGATGCCACAGCCAGTAGTTGCCACAGCCAGCAGAAGGCTCAGTCAGCAGGAAGCAGATTTGGCTCAGTCAGTTTATCACTCTCCTCTCATGTGGGAGGTCTTGGGTTTGATTCCTGGTGCCTCTAGAGAAGATGAGTAGACATAGTGAGCAACACAGTGAGCAGACAATGAGCTGACAGATGAGGGAATTATTTCTGGATGGGAGTCATTTCTCGATTTCTGGAGGATGGATAAAAATAAATAAATCTTTAAAAGAAAAAATCGCTTGACCATAGGTGTGAGGGTCTGTTTCTAAACCATCAGTTTGGCTTCATTGGTCTATGTGTCAATCTTCATGCCAGTAACATGCTATTTTTATGGTTGTTGCTTGCTAACATGATTTAAAGTCCAGAAGTAAGAGTCCTCCAACTTTTTAAGATGTTTCTAGCTATTTGGGGTCCCTTGCCCTTTCAAATAAATTTGATAATTGTGTTTTCCATTGTTTAAAAAATGCTGGTTGAATTTTTTTCTGGATTGCATTGAATCTGCATATCAGTTTGGGTAGAATTGACATCTTAATGATATTTAGTCTTCCAATCCATGAGCATGGAATGTTCTTCCAATTATTTAGGTTTTTTAAAAGTTTCTTTTAGCAATGCATTGCAGATTTCTGAATACAATTACTTTACATCCTTGTTTAAGTTTACTCCAAAAGATTTGATTCTTTTAGTTGCTATTGTAAATGGAATTTTTTTCCTATCTTCCTCCTCAAAGTGAACATTACTAGTGTATAGAAACATCACTGATTTTTGCTTATTGATCTTGCATCTTTATACGCAATGAAATGGATTATTAGCTCTAGTAGCTTCATTGTAGATTTTCCAGGACTTTCTATGTATAGGGTCATATCATCTGTGAATAGTGAAAGTTTTACTTCTTCCTTTCCTATTTGGATGCCTTTCATTCTTTTGCCTGCTTGATTGCTCTAGCTGTAACCTCTAGTGCTGCATCAAACAACAGTGGTGACAGTGGGCATTCTTTTCTTTTTCCTGATCTCAATGGTAAAGCTTTCAGTTTTTCACTGTTGAGTACAATATCAGCTGTGGGTTTTTCATGTATAGCCTTTAACATGTCAAGACAATTTCCTTCAATTCCTATATTTTGCAGTTTTTTCTTCAAGAAAGGATGCTGTATTTTGTCAAATGCCTTTTCTGTATCAATTGATAGAATCATGTGCTTTTTCTTCTTTGATTTATTAATGTGGTGTATTACATTGATTGATTTTCTTGTGTTAAACTATCCTTGCATACCTGGTGTAAAACCCACTTGATTAAGATGAATAATTCTTTTAATGTGCTGTTGGAGTTGATTAGTAAGTATTTTGTTGAGGATTTTTGCATCCATATTCATTAGGGAAATGAGTCTGCACTTTTCTTTTCTTTTTTGTAAAATCTTTGCCTGGCTTTAATATTAGTGTGATATTGGCTTCATAGATGAGTTTGGTAGCGTTCCTTCTTGTTCAATTTTTTGGAAATGCTAGAGTGGTTGGTATTACCTTTTCTTCATATGCCTCGTAGAACTCACCTGTGAAAACATTTGGTCTTGAGCTGTTCATTTTGGGGAATTGTCTGATAATTGTTTCAATTTCTTTACTTGTGGTTAGTTTGTTGAGGTCCTCTATTTCTTCTAGGGTCAGTAGAGGTTGTTATTCTGTTCCTAGGAGTTTTTCCATTTCATCCACATTGTCTAATTTTTGGCATAAAGTTGTTCGTGGTATCTTTTTATGATCTTTTTTATTTCTGTGAGGTCAGTATTAAAGCCCTTTTTTCATTTTTTATTTCACTTATTTGCATCTTCTCTCTCTTTTTGTTTGTCAGGCTAGCTAAGGGTTGTCAATTTTGTTATCTTCTCGAAGAACCAGTTTTGGTTTCATTAATTCTTTCATGTTGTTGTTCTCAATTTCATTTATTTCTGCTGGGATCTTTGTTATTTCATGCCTCATTTGTTGTGTTGTGTTGAGACTAATTTGTTCTCCCTTTTCTAGTTCATCTAGTTGTGTAGTTAGGTCATTGATTTTAGTTTACTCTTCTTTTTTAATTAAGTCCCTCTTAACACTACATTTGCTGCATCCCATAGTTTCTATGTTGTGTTCTCATTTTCATTCTTCTTGAGATATTTATTAATTTCTCTCACAATTTCATTTTTGATCCAGTGATTATTTAAGAATGTGTTGTTTGATCTCCATAGGTTTGTGAAATTTCCCTTTTCCACCTCTTGGTGATTTTCAACTTAATTCCATTATGATCAGAGAAAGTGCTTTGTATAATTTTGATCTTGTTGAATTTATTGAGATCAGCTTTGTACCATGATCAGAGAAATTGATTTATTTAATTTCAATCTTGTTGAATTTGTTGAGATAAGCTTTGTGACCCAAGATATGGTATATCCTGGAGAAAGATCCATGAGCACCTGAGAAGAATGTATATCCTGCTTATGTGGGGTGACGTACTCTACATATGTCTATTAGGTTTAGTCCATTTATCATATTATTCAAGCTGTTTCTTTACTGATCCTCTGCCTAGATATTCTATCCATTGCTGAGAGTCATGTATTGAAGTCTCCAACTATTATTGTGTAGATATCTATTTCTTCATTCAGTTTTGAACATGTGTACCTCATGTATCTTGGGGCATTCTTGTTATGTGCATATAAACTTATGATGGCTATTTCTTCCTGGTTTATTTCCCCTTTTATTAATGTACAATGCCCTCCCTTGTCTCTAATAATAATTTTCCTTTAAAAGTCTATTTTGTCTGATAAAAGTATAGCTACTCCAGCTTTTGTTTGTTTGTTTTTTGGTCACTGCATGCATGGAATATCTTTTACCAGCCTTTCACTTTCATAGCATTGGTTTCCTTAAGTCTAAGGTGAGTTTCTTGTAGACAGTATGTAAATGGCTCATATCTTCTTATCCATTCTGTCAGTTGGTGTCTTTTGATTGGGAGCTTAAGTCATTAACATTCAATGTTATTACTGTAAAGGCAGTTCTTATTTCACACATTTTGACATTTGAGTTTTATCTGTCATATTTTTTCATCACTTTTTTTTACAGCTTTAGATACTTTTACTATATAATCTTCATTTCTAAACTCCCTTCCAACTGTCTCTCTCCTGTCTCTTCTTTTCAGGTGTAGCATTTCCTTTGCTATTTCCTACAAAGCCAGTCTCTTAGTTAAAAATTCTCTCAGTTTCTGTTTATCTGTGAATATTTCAAACTTGCCCTCATTTTTTTCTTAACAAATCAATTTTATTGATACATTTTTAAAAAGCATAAATCATTCCAAATTGCATAATCAATAGTTTTCAATAGAATCACATATTTGTACATTCATCACAACATTCTTAGAGCAATTTCATTATTCCAATAATAAAAATAAACAAATACTAACAAGAAACCTAAACTCAGCAACTGTCAGTCTCTCTATGCTTCCCTGGCATACTTAGCTGCTATTCTTTATCCTTCTTTCTAGTATATATGTATTTATATTTTGCAAAAAATAGTCTTTTATAAGCATATCACCCATATTTCTGTTTTACATGAGGTTTTACCATCTTATACAATCACCTGTTACAGTTTTGAGCCTTCTTTATAGTAGTATACATGATCTTAGACTTTCCCTTTCAACCACTGTCATACCCATACAATAATACTGCTAGTGACACATACCGCAATATGCTTTAACCATTTCTATTCATTTCTGGAAATTTACAAAAAAAAAACCCTTTTAACCAATTCTGCCCAGATTAAGCCTAAGCTTTCCATTCTCTACCCTCCTTCTATTTTCTGGTAACCTACGTTCTAATTATTAACTCCAAGATTTGACACAATATATTTAGTTTATAATAGCACAATCATACAGTATTTGTCCTTTTGTGTCTGACTTGCTTCATCCAACATACTCCAGGTTCATTCATGTTGCCATATGCTTCATAACTTCATTTCTTCCTAGCACTTCATAATATTCCATCATGTGTATAAACCACAATTTGTTTATCCATTCATCAGTTGATGGAGACATGGGTCATTTCCAACTTTTGGCAATTGTGAATAATGCTGGTGATGTGCAGATGTCTGTTTGTGTCTCTGCTCTTAGTTATTTTGGGTATATGCCTAATAATGGCATTGCCAAGTCACATTTTCCCTCATTTCTGAAAGATGGTCTTGCTGGATATAAGATTCCTGGGTGGCAGTTTTCATCTTGCAGGTCACAAAGGATGAGCCGACCCTTGCTGTCACCATGCTCCCACACGGTGCCACCCTACAAATTGGCTGCAGTGAAGAGGCGCCCCCAGCTGGTTGTTTCAGGGACTTGCAGGGTGGGAGGTGTTCTGAAGTTGAATTGGCAATACAGCCACAGAAGAGACCCTAGTGAGAGGGGGAATTGCAGATTTCTGACACATAGGTTAGAGTTTGCGGATGTGACCTCCCCCATAGGGCTGGCACCCAGCTGTAGGGATCCCTGAAGGCTGTGTTGCACTGCGGTGCTCCCAGGCTCCCTGATAACTGGATTTGAGGTTGTCAGGTCTGTGTCCCCTAAACCCTGGTGGCCCACAACCCAGAGACTCACAACTCTTGAGTCTGCAATATCACAGACTTTCCATCCCTGAATCCACCATGCCCTGAGGTCCATTTGAGGTCCTTGATTGTCCTACCCCCTCAACATTTGCATTTTTTTTTATTATCCTGGTTGCTAATACTGCATTATCTCCTAGTCTTTTCTCCCATTGTATCCCCCAAGGTCGTTTTTTTTTTTTCCCCATTTATTTAGGGTTTTTGTGTTGTTGCTGTTGTTGGTCTATATCTTCTTTTCTTTTCCTTACTTGTTACCCTCCCTTTTCTTCACCCACCCCCCCTTTTTCTTTCTTTCTTCCTTCTCTTTTTTATTTTCTCTTGTCCCTCATTTTCTTCTTATTTTATTTTATCTTAATTTTACAATAGGTGCTGAAGGGAACACCTCACATTTGCTGGGTTTCCTCATCCTCCATTGCCTCATTTCTGTGTGAATTGATTTTGGCTACCTACACTATCCCCTTTCCCCCACATCTTGATATCCTCCATCATCTACTGTCTCTCCTCTATTCCACCTCCCTCTCTTTGATCCCAAAATTGTCTAACTCTTAATTTCTAATACCTTTGTTTTGTTTTCTGTCTTTTATCCACTCTTGAAACTATTGTCTTTCTTTTCTTTTTCCCTCTCTCATGAAAACACTAGCTTTTTAATTCATACAATATTTCTCCCATATTCAGTCAACTACCTCATTATAGGTACTCTACCCACTGCTATAACTCTACACAACTTACATGAATCTAATATCCATCCTCCCAGATCTCAGATTGTTGCTCTGTTAACATTTACTACCAACAATAATTTACACATTTTCCTTTCTTACACAATTGCCTTTCCCTGGCCCTAATACTTTCCTTCCAAGTGAACTCAGCCAGCAATAAGAAATTAGAATAAGAAGAACAAAGTGACAAAAAGAAGATATAACACTTATGCAAAAACAATAGCTGATTAATCCCCAAGACTAGACACAGAAACTAAGGAACTGATTAAACCCATCAAGATAAAATGATGACCAGACAGCAACAAAAATCTACAAACCAAACCAGTAATCAGGAAAACATGGCTGAATCCAATGAATAAACTAAAATCCAGGAAGGGGAGAAGAACTTTGCACAAGTAATTAAAGATCTCAGAACATTTATCATCTACAAATTTAATGAAGTAAAGGAAGAGGTTAACAGCATGAAGACAACACTTGGAAGGGAAATCGCAGACATACACAAAAAGATAATAGATATGATGGGAATGAACACCACAGTTCAAGAAATCAAAAATACACTCACAGCAAATAGCAGCAGATTAGAAGAGGCAGAGGAGAGAATTAGTGATGTGGAAGACAGTACATTGGAAATCAAACAGATAGTAGAATTGATCAATAAAAAGATAGAAAAAATCCAGCTAGGACTTAGGGACCTGAATAACAATGCAAAATGCACAAACATACATATTACAGGCATCCCAGAAGGAGAAGAGAAGGGAAAGGGGTCAGAAGGAGTGTTGCAAGAAGTAATGGCTGAAAACTTCCCAAATCTACTGAAAGAGACAGATGTACATATCCAGGAAGCACAGCACATCCCAAACATCATAACCTCAACAGGCCCACCCCAAGACATATACTTGTCAAATTATCCAATGCTCAAGACAAAGAGAAAACACTGAAAGCAGCAAGAGAAAGGAAACCATCATATACAAGGGAAGCTCCATAAGATTAAGTGCTAATTTCACATCTGAAACCATGGAGGCAAGAAGGCAGTAGTATGATATAGCCAAGAAAAAAATTTCCAACCAAGAATACTCTATCCAGCTAAACTAGCATTCAAAAATGATGGAGAGTTCAAAATATTCACAGATAAACAGAAATTGAAAGAGTATGCCAACAAGAAACCTCCCCTTCAAGAAATTCTAAAGGGAGTTCTGCAGGAAGAAAGGAAAAAACAGAACAGGCAGAATTGGAGGAGAGTGTAAGAGCAACAAAAAGACAAAAAGAGAAGAAAAAAAAACAAACAAAATATGACAAACACAAGTCTAATCAAAATATGGCTAACATAAATAATTCCTTGAAAGTAATAACACTGAATGTTAACAGATTAAATTCACCTATCAAAATATTCAGACTGGGACATTGGATGAGAAAATGTGATCCATCTATATGCTGTCTACAAGAGACACATCTTAGACCCAGAGATTCATAGAGGCTGAAAGTGAATGATTGGAAAACAATCTTACAAGCAAACAATAACCAAAAAAAAGACAGGAGTAGTTCATTAATACCAGACAAGATTGACTTTAAATGTCAAACAATTGTGAGAAACAAAGAAGTAAGGATACTGCATATTAGTGAAAGGGACACTCCCTCAAGAAGAATGAACAATCATAAATATTTATGATCCTAACAAGGGTGCCTCTAAATATGAGGCAAATGATGGAAAAACTACATGAAAGAATAGATGCATCTACAATTACAGTGGGGGATTTAATACACCACTATCAACTCTGGACAGAACATCTCAAAAAGAATCACTAAAGAAACCAAATATTTGAACAGTATATTAGAGGAGCTGGATCTAATAGACATTTATAGATCATTACACCCAAACACAGCAGTATATACATTTTTCTCAAGTGCACATGGATCATTCTCAAAGATAGACCATATGCTAGGCCAGAAAGAAAGGTTTAATGAATTCAGAAAGATCAAAATCATACAAAATAATATCTCTGACAACAGTGGAGTGATGCTGGAAATCTGCAAGGGACAGAGACCCAGAACTCACACTAACATATGGAAATTAAACAGCACACTCTTAGAAAAACAGTGGGTCAAAGAGGAAATCTCAAAAGAAATCAATAACTACCTTGAAACAAATAATAATGATGATACAACATACCAAAATTTATGGGATGCAGTAAAAGCAGTACTGAGAGGGATATTTATAGCCATAAATTCATACATCAAAAAGAAGAAATAGCAAAAATTGAAGAACTAACTGCACATTTGGAGGAATTAGTAAAAAAAAAAAAAAGTAATCCCACAGGAAGAAGAAAGAAAGAAATAACAAAGATAAGAGCAGAACTAAATGAAACAGAATATAAGGAAGCACTTGAAAAGATAAACAATTCCAAGAGCTGGTTTTTTTGAGAAGATCAATAAAATTGACAAAACTTTAATGAGACTAACTAAGAAAAAAAGAGAGAAGTTGCAAATACACAAAATAAGAAATGAGAAAGGAGATATCACTACTGACCCCACAGAAATAAAGACTATCATAAGAGGATACTTTGAAAAACTATATTCCAAGAAAAATGACAATTCAGAGGAAATGGACAAATTCCTAGAAACACAAAAGCAGCCTATATTGATGAAAGAAAAAAATGAAGATCTCAACAAACCAATCACAAGAGAAGAGATAGAATCAGTCATTAAAAACCTCCAACTAAGAAAGCCCAGGGCCAGATGGTGTTACAGGTGAATTCTACAAAACATTCTGGAAAGAATTAACACCAATCCTGCTGAAATTCTTCCAAAAATTTGAAACAGAAGGAACATTGCCTAACTCATTCTATGATGCCAACGTTACCCTAGTACCAAAGCCAAACAAAGACACCACAAGAAAGGAAAATTACAGACCAATTTTTCTAATGAACCTAGAGGCAAAAACACTTAAAAAAAATACTTGCTAATCATTATTCAACAACACATTAAGCGAATTATACACCATGATCAAGTGGGATTCATTCCAGGTATGCAAGGATGGTTCAACATATGAAAATCAATCAATGTAATACACCATATAAACAGATTGAAGGAAAAAAAATCACATGATTATATCTATAGATGCAGAAAAACCATTTGACAAAATACAGCACCCTTTCTTGATAAAAACACTCCAAAAGATTGGAATACAAGGAAATTTTTTGAACATGATAAAGAGTATATATGAAAACCCACAGCCAACATCATTTACAATGGAGAAATCATAAAATCCTCCCCTCTAAAGTCAGGAACAAGACAAGGATGCCCACTCTCTCCCCTTCTATTTATCATTGACTTAGAAGTACTTGCTTGAGCACTGAGACAAGAATCAGATATAAAAGGCATTCAAGTTGGAAAGGAAGAATTCAAAATTTCATTATTTGCTGATGACATGATCTTATACATAGAAAACTCTGAGAGGTCTACAACAAAGCTTCTAGAACACATAAATGAGTTTAGTAAAGTCGCAGGTTATAAGATCAATGTGCAAAAATCAGTAGCATTTCTGTACACCAATAATGAACAAGATCAGGAGAAAATCAAGAAACAAATACCAGTCAATAGTAAATAAAAAAATCAAATGCTTAGGAATAAATTTAACTAAAGAGGTAAAAAACTTATACACTGAGAACTATACAAGACTGTTCAAGGAAATCAAAGGAGACCTAAATAAATGGAAGAATATTCCCTGTTCATGGATAGGAAGACTAAATATTATTAAGATGTCTATCCTACCAAAACTGATCTAAACATTCAATGCAATCCCAATAAAAATCAATACAGCTTTCATTAAGGAACTAGAAAAACTAACTATGAAATATATTTGGAAAGGAAAGAGGCCCCGAATAGACAAAGACATATTGAAAAATAAAAACGAAATTGGAGGAATCACACTACCTGACTTCAAAACAGACTACAAAGCTACAGTAGTGAAAACAGCATGTATTGACATAAGGAGAGACACACAGACCAATGGAATCGAATTGAAAGTTCTGATATAGAACCTCATATATATAGCCATATAATATTCGATAAAGCCACCAAACCCTCTCAAATGGGAGAGAATGGCCTATTCAACAAATGGTGCCTGGAGAACTGGATATCCATATGTAGAAGAATGAAAGAGGATTACCATCTCACACCTTATACAAAGACCAACTCAAGATGGATCAAAGACCTCAATATAAGAGCCAAGACCATAAAGACCTTGGAAAGCAGTGCAGGGAAACATCTACAAGACCTTGTAATAGGAAATGGCTTCATGAACGTCATACCAAAAGTACGAGCAGCAAAAGAACAAATAGATAAATGGGACTTCCTCAAAATTAAAGCTTTCTGCACCTCAAAGGAGTTTGTCAAGAAAGTAAAAAGGGAACCCACACAATGGGAGAAAATATTTGGCAACCATATATCCAATAAGAGACTTATAACTTGCATATATAAAGAACTCCTATGTCTTGAAAATAAAAAGCTAAACAACCCATTTTAAAAATGGGAAAAAGATTTAAACAGACACTTCTCCAAAGAAGAAATACAAATGGCTAAAAGCACATGAAAAAAATGCTCCAAATCTTTAGCTATCAGGGAAATGCAAATAAAAACTACAATGAGATACCATCTTACTCCCATAAGATTGGCAGCTATGAAAAAAAACAGAAGAATACAAATGCTGGAGAGGATGTTAAGGAATGGGAAAACTCATCCACTGCTGGTGAGAATGCAGAAGGATCCAACCATTCTGGAGGACAGTTTTTCAGTTTCTCAAAACACTAACCATAGATTTGCCATATGACCCAGGAATTCCACTGCAGATTATATACCCAGCAGAACTGAAAACAAGGACACACACCGATATATGCACACCAATGTTCATAGCAGCATTGTTCACTATTGCCAAAAGTTGGAATCAACCCAAATGCCCATCAACAGATGAGTGGATCAATAAAACGTGGTATATACATACAATGGAATACTACTCGGCTTTAAGAATAAATACACTAAAAACACACATGATAACATGGATGAATCTTGAGAACCTTATGTTGAGTGAAGCAACCCAGTCATTGAAGGACAAATACTACATGACCTCAATGATATGAAGTAAGCAAGCTGCCTCAGAGAGCTAGAGACTGGAAGATAGGCTTACAGGAAATCGGGGTGTAGAGGAAGGATGTAAGCTGACATCCACATGGGTGAAATCTATGATAAGCTGGAGGTACATATGTGTACAAGGAAGGGATAAAATAGTGGCATAGGGTTACCTTTGGGTGGGGCTTTGCATGTTTGAAGGGGGCTAGGGATGGGCGGATGTGTAATATTGCCCAAGAAATTGGGGGGAGGGTGGGGCAACATATGAACATAGGAGATTGTCAGGTGTTGGTTGAGAGTACAATGCTGAGAAAACCTTTTCAAAATATAATTATTAAAGTTACCTGTTTAAGATACTAAAAGGGGATAATCTGATGCAGGACAGACTCCTAGGGAATATCTGAATGCTCATTTTGCCAGAGTGGGTTATACCATTGGGTAGAGAACCATATAATGAGACTGAAGGTAGACCCACATCCTGGGGAGGACTAATGCCATCAAATAGAGGGAACTGTATCTCTCAAGAGAAATGGTGGCTCCCAGGGCATTGGGGCAGTTGAGCAAGTCAAGCCCTCAACACTGTTGCAAGTGTCTCTGAACATGGCTTCTCAGGAGGTGAGGATTGACTGTCGCTGTAGGCCCCAAGGGGAGGGGGAAGTGGATGTTGA
This sequence comes from Dasypus novemcinctus, assembly GCF_030445035.2. Lineage (NCBI taxonomy): Eukaryota > Metazoa > Chordata > Mammalia > Cingulata > Dasypodidae > Dasypus > Dasypus novemcinctus. The sequence continues at coordinate 25,369,631 of NC_080684.1, forward strand.
ATGGATGGAGCCAGCATAGTTGTGAGGGCAATAGAAGTGTTTCACAAGAGTACACAAGGATGGATATAAAACATGTAATATTACACCAAAAACATATAGGGATGACAGACTAATAATGTAAACCATAATGTAAAACATAGATAACTAAAAATTTAGAAAACTGTATAGCCTAAAGTATAAACTACAATATGAACACAAATGTTACCTTGTTTGAAAGCTATTGTCTCAATATCTGTACATCAGTTTCAGTAAATATGATATGAATAAGTTAAAAGATTATCACTGTGTAAGGGAAAAGGTTTTATGGTGGATGTGTGGGAGTACTGTACATTGTATATATGAATTACTGTGATCTATGGTTCTTGTGAAGAGAACCTCAATACTTAGGAAAAAAGAAAAGAAAACGATAGGATGTAGAATTTTTCCAAATCAATATGTATTCTATATCTAACCTTTGGACTCATTGCTATATTCCATTTTACTATTAACGGAACCTGGCATTATATTGGGCTTCACTTTTCAGGAAGTTTTGGATCACAGAGTGTTTCAACAATGGAAGCAGAGGAATACTGGTATGCGATATTATTGACAGGGGACATATGGTTGATAGGGAGTTATACAGGGTATGTGTCCATGGTGCATGGAAATGTTTTGATATACTCATAGTGTAAACAATTAAAAACAACAGCTGGGGGTGGGTACTGGGTTCTTGGCCAGGAGGGGCTCTGTCATGGTCCCTAGGGGAGCAGCAGCAGTCCCCCAGGTGCAACGGCAAGGACCAGGAAGGAATGAGGTTCCAACAGTGAGCCCCTGATACTAATGACTATGCTTGTGAGCCTATACACCTGAAATAAGAACAAGGCCTAGAGCAGCACTGTGCCTAAGAGTTCCCTCCTGACAGCCTCCGTGTTACTCAAATATGGCCAGTTCGAAGCCAAACTCAGCATGTAGATGCACTACCTTCCCCCCAGTGTAGGACATGACTCCTGGGGATAGGCCCCCCTGGCGCCGAGGGATCACTACCAAGTGCCGGCTGGTGATGTAAGTAGAAAATGACCTTGAATTAAAGGTTCAACATGGACCAGCAGAATATTCTTGTCTACATATAATAACAGGAGTTAAAAATGCTGTTTGACCTAAATTAAGGGGGAAATGGAAAGGACAAATGAGTTTATATGGCATTGAGTCTCTAAAAAAGAGTCTGGACGTTGTCAGAAGGATTGCCCTTATGCACACCTGAGCAGAGTCTCAGAGACAGATAAAGTAGATACAACCCCAGGTATTCATTCTTTTGAGGGCTAAAGAGACCCACAGATTTTATGGTCATGGCAGATGGAGTTCACTGCCATGTCAGTTGGCCCTTCTTTGGAGTTGGTGTTTCTGCGTGATGGAGCTGGACTCAGATGGGTTCTCTTTTCACAAGCCTTTCATGCTACTTTACTGGAATTGTTTTTTGTGCTGGGGTTTAAGATATATCTAGGGATTTGAATCTCTGGACTGACAATATGATAGCCAGGCCCTGACCTCAACAGACTTCAGCTCCTACACTCTGATTTATTGGACTTACCCCACTCAGCTAACATGGAGTTGAAGAATGTCAAACACCATACCATGGAGCCTAGAGTGCCTACAACTGAAAGCAGGAGGATTGCATCCAGTATCCATGTATCTAAGCCCCCTCTTGACATAGATGTGGAATGGACACAGCCAAGCCAAGGTCCACAGGAAGGAGGAATACAGTAAGGATTAGAGTGGAATTAATGATATTCTATTCATGAACTATTGTGCTTAATAATCGAGAAATTGTGGCATTGGTGTGGAAAAAGTGGCCATGGTGGCTGCTGGGTGCAGGGAATGGGAGGAAGAGATGAGATGTGGAGGCATTTTCGGGACTTGGAGTTGTCCTGGGTGGTGCTGCAGGGACAATTGCCAGACATTGTATGTCCTCCCATGGCCCACTGGATGGAACATGGGAGAGTGTGGGCTATGGTGTGGACCATTGGCCATGGGGTGCAGCGATGCCCAGAGATGTACTCACCAGATGCAATGGATGTGTCAGGATGATGGGGGAGAGTGTTACTGTGGGGGAGTGGTAGGGTGGGGGCGGTGAGGGTGAATGAGGACCTCACATTTTTTGAATGTAATATTTTTTTAAAAAATGAATAAATAAAATAAAATAAAAAATAAATAAAGACAGGTTCACAAACCAATGGAGATGAATCAAGATCTCAGAAATAGGCCCTCATACCTACATTCAAGTGATTTTTGACAAGACTGTTAAGTTGAGCCAGTATAGTCTATTCAACAAATGGTGCTGGAGAGCTGTATAGCCATATCCAAAGGAAAGAAAGTGGATCCTTATCTCACACCTTATAAAAAAATTAAATCAAAATATATCAAGTACATAATACAAAAGCAGTGGCCATAAAACTTCTAGAAGAAAATATATAGTTTGTGCTAGGGGGTAGTTTCTTAAACCCTACATCCAAAGCGCAAGCAACAAAATAAAAAAAAATAGAAAATGGGACCTCCTCAAAATTCAATACTTTTGTACCTCAGAGAACTTTGTCAAAAGGGTGAAAAAACATCTAACTCAATGGGAGAAAAAAAAATTGGCAATCACACATCTGATAAGGGATTAATATTTACGATATGTAAAGAGATCATACAGCTCACCAATAAAAAGACAAGCCACCTGATTAAGAAATGGGCAAAAGACTTGAAAGATGGTTGTTCTAGGAAGAATACAAACACTGAATAAACACACACACACAAAATCTTCAACATCACTAGTGATTAGGGAAATACAAATCAAAACTACGATGAAATATCATTTCATACCCCTTAATATGGCCACATTAAAAAGTAAGAGGAAAATGTTGGAGAGGATGTGGAGAGAGAGGAACGTTTATTCACTGTTGGTGGTACGATAGAATGGGATAGGCACTGTTGAGGGCTATTTGGCAATTCCTGAGGAAGTTGAATATAGACTTGCCATGTGACCCAGAAATACCATTGCTAGGTATATACACAGAAGAACTGAGAGCAGTGACATGAATAGACATCTGCACACTAATGTTCATAGCAGCATTAGTCACAATAGCCAGAAGTTGGAAATAACCCAGATGTCCATCAATTGAGGAATGGATAAACAAATTGTTATGTATACACACAATGGAATATTATGTAGTAGTAAGGAGAAACGAAGTTGGGAAACAGGATAACATGGATGAACCTGGAGGACTTTATTTTGAGTGAAGCAAGTCAGATACAAAAGGACAAATACTGTATGATTGCACTATTATAATCTCGATATATTATGTAAACTCATTGAATTATTAATTAGAGTATAGGTCCCAAGAAAATAGAATGAGGGTAGAGAATCAAAAGCTGATGATTAACCTGTGTAGAATTCATTATGGTTGTTTGTAAATCTTTGGAAATAAATGGAAATGCTGAGAGCACATCATGCTGTTTGTGACTAGCAGAGCTATTGTATGGGTATGACAGTTGAAAGTGAAAGTTTAAGGACAGTTACATTACTAGAAGGAAAGCTAAAAAATACAACTCGGGACTGTTTAACATAGTGAAACCTCATAGAAATGACCAATATGGGTAATATTGCATCTATAAAACTATTGTTCCAAAATATAAATACAAATAAGCTAGAGAGAAGGAAACAGAATAGAAGTTATGCATGGGAGTGGAATTTAGAGAGATTGAGAGGTGATGAGTTTTGTTTGCTTGTTTGTTTGGTTGGTAATTGTCTTTTACTGTTGTTCTTGTTGTTGCTGGAACAATGAAGATGCCCTAGGAATGACTGGAGTGATGAACGCACAACTATGGGATTGTGCCAAATGCCATTGATTGTACACTTTGGGTGGATTTATGCTTTATTATTATGTATCAATAAAATTGATTTGTTAAAAAATATATAAATATATAATTCTTGAAAGAAATCATATGGCTAAACTGTAATAACCTTGGATTTATCTATTGATATTTAGATATCACACCAAACACACAAAGAAAAGAAGAAAACATAGATAAATTGGACCTCATCAAAATAAAAAATATGTGTCCTAAGGATATTATAAAGAAAGGGAAAAGACAATTCACAGAAAGGAAGACAATGTTTGCTTATCTGTTTCTGATGAGTTTAGTATCCAGAGTATATAAATAACTCTTACAACTCAACAACAGAAAAACAATCCAATTAGAGAATAAGAAGCAGTTGTGAAAGAAAAACATTGAAATCAATAATAAAATCTTTAATTTTGCTATTAAAATACTTATTTGAAAGATAGGATAGCATATCTCATTTAAAAAGTATAAATTATGAAAAATAATCATAATTATGTATGAAATTTGCTCAAAAAGTTAAAGAAAATTTTCTGAAATTCAGCATGAGAATCTGTTAAGAAATCAGCATAAACAAAATTTAAGTAGTAATAAAACTGGAAAAATGTTTGAAACATACATAACAATCAAGGTATAATATGCATAAAAATAATAATGTCCACTATTAAACTGAACAGTGAAACAAGACTTGATTATACAAAGTAGTATAATTTTAAATTTATTTTTTTAGGAGGTAGCAGGCATTGAATCCAGAACTATTTACATGGGAACTAAGTATTGAACCACTAAGCTATACCTGCTCTTCAGTAGTATAATTTTTTATAACATTCTCTGAATTCCTACTTGTCAGAGTTAGTGTAAGTATCAAAGACATATTTTTGTATTGATTCATTTTACATCACTGATGATAGTTGTTTTTTTAAAAAGGAACACCATAAATTTGCAATATACAATTGTACAATCATATAACCCTTTGGTAGTCATTTTTGTATAATAGTGTATAATAGTGAAAATCATAAGTAAATTTTCAACTGTAGGGATTTAGTTCAAATTCTAATGGAAAACCTCAAAAAAGTCCTGTGAAATTACTACTGACTTTTATAATTATTGAGATAAAAGCAAGTTTGTTTTTTATAGTAACTTACAAGCAACATCTAAACTATGTCTTCATATTTATGAGTATACCAAATAAGAATATATTTCCATAAAGTTTCTAGAAGATTCTAATCTAAAATATTGAGTTATAAATATTATTTTTTTACTTTTAGTATATTAATTTGATTTTTAATTATAATGTATAGTAATTAATTAAGGTATAAAATGTGTTGCAGAAGGAAGAAAGAGGCTATCGTGTTCTGTAAGTTGCTGTAGATGTTTTAGAACAAAAGGATGAAAAAGTTTTCTCTCTATCATTTGGTTTTTATTTTGTTCCTATGGCTTGTTTTGGATGCTATCATGGTATCTTCATTACTCTAAGGATACTGTCCCCACGGCTGCATGTCTCAGAGTTTTGCCAAAAGTACATTACACAAAAGACCCATTAATGATTTGCAATCTAAGTCACCAATGACTCTTGTTTCTTTATATGGCAAATAAAACAAATGACAATCTTAACAGTGTAAAAAAAATCTCATTTTATGAAGCTGCTGATATTCCCCAGATCTCTGAAGAGTAATTTAATTTCAAAATAAACCTACATAAAAATGAAATGATCATATGTTGAACATTTAAAGATTAAATACACCAATGCCATCCCAGATCTGCTGATGCATATGATTCCAAAGATAAGAGTAACCAGAAGATCACAGACAAGCCCTCTGCATAAACATTCATGTTTTGTACCCTCAAGCTGATGAAGGATAAACAACCAATTTCAATGATTATGAAACATTTGAAGAGTAAGTACCTGTCTGTGATTCCACTTGCCATTCTCTTTATAATATATTGTATAGATAATTTATCTATTGCCTATTAATCTCTTACTAACCATGTGGTATTTGATATCCAGCTTTTTCCAAAACCATTAACCTAAGTCAATCTTCCCTGTCTCTAATGGAGATGGGAAATTCTGGGAGATTATCTGTGGAAATTGTACATAATAGTGGGTAGATGTCATCTTCTCTGAAGAAAGATTAATTTTTTAATGGAACCAAGTGAAATTCTTCACATAGCCAATAAATTGAAGTTTCTATGATAATTTATATTTAATTTATTGATGTCAGGAAAGAATTGCATAGCCTCAGAATAAGCATCGTAGAGTGAAAGTTTCTAAGAATGTGCTAGTGTAATTAATTGGTGTTAGCAGAGAAACGACCACAGAGCAGTTATTAGTCATAATCCAAACTCTAAGTGCTTAATCTCTCATCTTAATATCTTTCTGACATTGAGGAGATCTACATGGTAATAACAGAAGGAAAGCTAAGTCTGTGCAAAACACAAGGAGAAGTCTGTTAAGCATTTTGTCTTAATGCAGATATGTACATGTGAGTAAATATGATAAAGAGACTCTCAGTTCAATTCTTCCAACAAGAAATAAGAAACAAAAATCTCCTAAATTAGCATCAGAGATATGAAAAATTAAAAGGAATAAAGTACCTTCAGTTGCAAAATCGATCCCACTTAAACACTATAACTTGATCCAGGTCTGAAAGTAAATATTTAATTATAGTTAACTCTATGCCTCAGACTGCCAGTGCTGTGGCTATTACAAAGAACAATATAAAACCTTGATTTCAACAGTTTATTTACATCCTTTGTCAAATTTAAGGCATAACAAATCACATAAGAACACAACGAATGTGGTTTGGGAGATTCAGAAAAACTCATTTTGCAGATGGAAAACTAAGGTAGGCTTCAGTAAGAGCGAGGTAAGAGTAAGGTCAGGGCCAGCATTAGCAAATGGGGTGGAGTGGGAAAGAGGAAAACCACAAAAGGTCAGATGAGAAATCTTTACAGAAGGTCCACGTTAAGTGGTTACCTCAATACTTGTCACACACAATGGTGCATTATAAGAGTCACTCTCCATGATTCCACTACTGAAAAACAAAAAGCAAAACTGTCCCAAGCTAGCGTTAGGGAAACAGCAAAATTAAATGAAAGTACCTTAAATGTCGACAGAGTTTTAAGAGAGGTGTAAAGTAAGAAACAATGTAGCTTTATCTCTAGTGTTAATATAAGAAATAAATGTTGGCTTTTTGTTTTATTATAGAAAACAAGAAGTGAGACAAGTAGTAATAGTGGTGTGTAAGATATGGAATTATATGTTGAACACATTCAATTTGAGGGAACTATGAAACATCCAGGTGCAGATGTGTAACATAAGAAGATCATGTCTGGTGTGTATTACTTTTTTTATCATAAATTTGTAAAAGCCAAATTTAAGTCAAGGAATTTAATAGAACACCCTGGAAACACAAAGAAGAAGGAAAAAGGAATTAAGAACAATTTCTATGAAATACCAGTTTTACAAACATGAAAAAGGAGGAGATACTTATAAAGGAAAAAAAGAAAGGAAAAACAAAACAAACAAAAAAACCCAAGAACGTGAAATCTTGAAAACAATGTGTCTAGAATAGTATAAGAAGGAAGGAATGGTTTTCAGTGCCAAATATTAATACAATACAAAAGTCAAATAAAATAGCTACATTTCATTTAATCTTAAGGAAATTGCCAGTATCCTTGTCAAGAATAGTTTCAGTGGATTGGGAGAAGCTATATCTTAAACTGCTAGGAAGTAAATTGGAAATCAGGAATTAGAGAAAATTATTGCAAACGCAAAACTGAAATTGGGGGATCTAAGATTTATTGAACTGATTATAACATCAGGGACTTGACAAAGATACCTTGAGTTTCACTCAAAACCAGTGAAACCATAAAATGATAGGATAATACTCTTCAGTTGTGTACAATGTCTACAGAACATCCCCTCACTTATTTTCTGAATTTGGTATATATCAATACTGTCTCTGTGTTCTGCAGCAAAGGGAATTTCAATCAATGAAAATCAGAAAAAGTCATAAACATTTTGAGAAAGTCATGGGAAAGATCAAGGGGATGATTGTATTTTAAGGGAAATGTCCTTTGTAGATTAATTCTGGATTTGGACATTGTTTCCTGACTCCCCAACAACCATAACAGATGAAAGAAGAAGCATCTTGTTGTGTTAGAACCACCTCCAATGTATTGTGTTCACAATTTATCCTAAAGAAAAAGTTTAAAACATATGGATAAAATTTATTAAAATTTCTGTTTGTGAACAGGGAAAATTTCTTAGAAAAAAAGGCATCCTAATGTTCATGGTCTTGTTACTCCTTGGAGAATAAATAAATGGTCTAGATAAATTTATTCCCAAGTTAAAATTAAAAAGGTAGAGTAATTTTTTTTAAATTTTCATGGAAAATCAGTATCTGTTACACATTGGATGTTATTTTTGGTAGAATAATCTTTACAACAATTCAATGCTTTTTATTTTTGAACTAGAGATTATCACCAAATACTAGGCAATAAATCAATTTAGTGATATTTGTCTTCATTTCAGTGAAACAGGCAATAGAATAAAATCGATCATAGAGCAAGTTACTTAATTAATATTTCTGCGAAATTTATCTTGGATATATTTGAGTGTGAGTATGTGTACTTGCTGGATCATAACATAAAATGTATTTCTTACCATACACTGAGGTAAAAATTTAAGAAGTCACAGTTTCAAACCAAACAAATGACTTATCCAAAGAGCTGAGAACATGAAAGGTTTTAAAATATTATTTAATGTAAATAAAATTCAAGTAAAATATCTTGCTTGGCCTTTCTAACCAAACCCATTGAAAACTCATTAACACCCTCATCTCAGTGCTTCTCTCTCTCAGTTTTATATGCAGACTGGATAAAAGTCAGGAGCCAAGAATGGGAAAAAACGATATAGCACTAACCACATTCCTTCTCCTGGGACTGTCAGAAGATCCCCAACTGCAGATTCTGATTTTTTCTACTTATAACTTACATGTTGAGTGTAGCTGGAAACCTGACCATCATCTTCCTCACATTAGTGGATTCCCACCTTTAAACGGCCATGTACTTTTTTCTCCAAAATTTCTCCTTCTTGGAAATTTCATTCACCTCTGCCTGCATTCCTAGATTCTTGTACAGTATATCAACAGGTGACAGGACCGTAACCTATAATGCTTGTGCAAGCCAACTATTTTTTACAGACCTGTTTGGAATAACAGAATTTTTTCTCCTGGCCACCATGTCCTACAACCGATACATAGCCATTTGCAAACCTCTGCATTATATGACCATCATGAACCAAAGGGTTTGCAAGAGGCTTATCTTCTGCTGTTGGATGACTACTTTGTTGATCATATTCCCACCCCTTAGCCTGGGACTGGATCTAGAATTCTGTGACTCCAATATCATTGACCACTTTGTCTGTGATGCTAATCCTATCCTGAAGTTCTCATGCTCAGATACATGGTTCATAGAACAGATGGTTATAGTCTGCTCTGTGTTGATCTTCATCATGACTCTTGTGTGTGTGGTTTTGTCTTACATATATATCACCAGAACAATTCTGAGATTCCCCTCTGCCCAGCAAAATATAAAGGCCTTTTCTACCTGCTCTTCCCACATGGTTGTAGTTTCCATCACCTATGGCAGCTGCATTTTTATATATATTAAAACTTCAGCAAAAGATGACATGGCCATAAATAGGGAGTAACAGTACTTACTACTTCCATTTCCCCCATGTTAAGCCCATTTATTTATACTCTGAGGAACAAACAAGTGAAACAAGCTTTTAATGACTTAATGAAAAGATTTCTAAAACTAGAAAGAGGATGAAATTGGGGGGCCCCTAAGTATATTTTCTTAAGTTTCTATATTATTTTACCTTGTCCTCATCAAGAATCAGTCTTACATTCATTACCAACCCTGATCATGTAACTCTTTGCTTCTCCCTACAAACCAATCTCTTTTATAATAATTACCTTTATTAATAGAAAATGAGAATAGTTGTTTCAGGAAATCTAAGCATGATTTCACCTTTCCTTACCAATGCTGAATGGACTGGGGGATTTACCACAAAATATTGGTGCAATGTGCACGTCAAGTCTTGAAAACAAACCTACTCAATTAAGAAGAGAAATCATGTTTTTAAAAAAATCAATATTTCTAAGAAGTAACAAAATATTTAAACACTCTCAAAATATTTTTAAAAAATAAGAAATAAGCATAAAATTTAGGATTCTCAAACAAGCATGTATTAATGGAGAAACTTTAAGACAACAAGATTCACTACTTTATTGACTTGATTCAATCCAATATAAATGGAATAAAATCTCTCCCAAAAAGGACCTGATATAAGTTAAAATGAAGATAGAAATACACTGGTAATGCCTGTTAGAAAACTAATTATTTTTTTTAATTACAAAAAAAGGCCAGGATTGATGTTCAAGTGTCAACTGAAATGTTAAATGTCTAAAGTATTTCAAGAAAGCAAAACGATGGCTGCAACGCCAAGGAAGCTAATAGGTGAGAAAGCTAATAAATTTTTTTTTTAAAAAAGCAGGACAAATATACAGGAGATGGACTTAACAGAAACGGAGAATAAAATGAAAATTATAATCAAATGATTTGTTAGTTAAAATAAAAACCTTAACCATTTCAGGAGTACAAAATATGTACACAATAATATTCCTAAATGAAAGATCTGCTTTTAATTTCTTGAAAAATACTTCATCACTTCCACTTCTATGGCCCAATGTATGAAACGCTCTTTGATCCTTCTTCTCATTCCTCACTCCAATGCTCATCCTGGGCACTTGTAAGCAGAACTCTTCCCCTCATTTTCCAACTGTCCAACCACCCATGAACCCTCCAAGTCTCAGTTTAAATGACATACCACCAACAATCTTTCGCTGACCTCATCCCTCTTCTCTACCACCAACACTATAACAATCCTGTATTAAGCCTCCCAGCCACACATTCCTGTCATATTCTAATCTTTTGAGGACTTTTTCTTACCAAACTACAATTGCCTATTTACTTCTCTGTATTCTATTCTAAATGAAAAATGTCATGGAGATTGCCTATTTTGTATGCCAAATCCTAGCATGCTTTATGCCTCACACCTAACCAAATACTACTTACATAATAGATATTATCCCAACATGATGATTTGATACTTCTGAAAATGCAAAACAAGGATCATTATGTGAAGAGAAAGATATAAAGGTAATATTTGGCATTGATCTCTGAACAAAAGATAAAAGAAGGGCATGACTATTAATACTACTATTAAAATATTTTTATATTCATGATTGAAATAGTGAGAATGAAAGTAAAAAAACATTGGAAATGTATAATATTGGTAAACAAAAATGACTGTGCAAGTTATTTTTATGTTCATAATTTAAGAAGGAGAAATTAAAGATTAGTGCACTTAACTATTGTTAGTAAGTGGTGGAACTAGGATTCAAAACCACTTACAGTGAATTTGAAATGATCTTTTTTTTTCTAGTGTATGTAATGGTTTCTCCATAAAGACATCAAAATGACTTCAAGGAACATCCCAAGAAGTACTTACCAGCACTGAAATCGAGCAAGATTTATATCATAAAAGATGTTAAAGATAAAAGTAAAATTTAATTCATGTACATACATTTATATTATTAACATAATGTTAATAAAATATTAATCATTGTAACTGGATAATAAAAAAACCATGGGATTGAATTTTTCAAATCGGATTACCAATATATAGAAGTGAAGAGCAAGTAGAAACATGAAAGTCAAAAGCAAGAGAAGAGGAAAAAAAAATAATGTAATCTGAGATATTCAACCTCACTGAGAAAGTTTGATCACTAAGACACTCCTGGCACTTTTCTTGGAGGTGATCCTCTGTTCTCCTGTGCCAGAGCCTCCTAATGTGAGTCCATTACCAAGAGAGCCCCACATAGATTTCTCAAAATCTTGGAATGCCAGAGGAGTGGTTCTCCAAGTTCAGTTCATACACCAGGGCCAAAAATGTTTAGTGGCTTTCCAAATTTCAATCGGACAGAAGTATTTAGGTAGGTATCCTCATTCTATGGTTAAGATTTAAAGTCAGAATTTTAACATTTAACTTCTCTGATTCCTTGACTCTGTCATAACCTGTGCTACTTATCTTAAGCTCATATCCAAAATACACACTGCACATACACACACACACACACACAGAGAGAGAGAGAGAGAGAGAGAGAGAGAGAGAGAGAGAGAGAGAGAGAGAGAGAGAGAGAGAGAGAGAGAGACTCAGGAATGCTATAGATATCAACTTTAGTGAAGTTTTAATCTTTGTTTCTTTCTCCATGTGGGAATTCCTTTGCCTACACCATCAAGATGGTAGAGAGTTCAGGTTCTGTCTTTCACTTCCTCAGTGATATCACTATATATTACTTCTGTCACACTAGCAATTACTTTCTTCTTTCTTCAAAGCTGTATAATCACATGCTACACAAGCCTGTATATCCTCTGATCTCACCACTTTGTCACATACGTATATGGTATCAACAGTATTAAACTTCTAAACTATAACATGGGTATTAATTGGTATTAAATAATCACACACTTCAATGTGAGTTCCAAAAAAAATTAAGAAATAGACACAGGATTCAGAGGGGTGCAAAGAGTTGTAGATTGAAGAATATAGTTTGGATGACAGCATTTTCTTAAACTGCCCTGACTTACCTGACAAGACAGAAGCAGTGTATTTCTAAGTTTGTAAGACTCGGGTACTCTTTCCTGAGTGAGATAACTCAGTGGCAATGGTTACTTGGTTGTTTCATGGTAGGTATTCACTGAGATGCAAAGGAAAATGCCAAGCCATTCATGAGCAGTGATTTTAACCCAATCTCAACAAGCAGATATCTGGGCAAGAATCTAAGTTTATTGATCATTCCCCAGTGGAAATTTTTGAATATACACAAAAGGAGGAGACATTTCACAGTTAGCATGTTTGAATCAAAATACAAATCAAGATCCACACATCACATTGGATGCTATGTTACTTAATTTTTTTTTACTCTCCACAGTGCTTTTGTTTCTGTTAAAGGAATTATTTGATAGAGAAAACAAGTCATTTTTGCCTTACAGTATGCTAGATTATTTAACCTACTTCCTGCATGGTATCAGTTAACTTTTTTCTCAATCATCCAATTTCCTATGTGTTAATTACATCTAGATTCTTGATTAGATTTGCCTTCATATTTTTAAGCAAATATAGTTAATAGGTCATATATAGCATATAATGAGGCACATAATGTCTGACTGACCTGTTCTCAGTAATGCCTAGCTTGTTAAGTATGTTCAGTTTGTCAACCTAATACCTCTATTATAAATATCACCATCAACATCTCAATAAGAGTTTTTAACATATTCTAATGCATTGCCTAGATCCATTCTATCATTAATATGTCTAAAATTCTGTTTTCTTTTGGATTTTTATGAACTTCCACCTCCTTTCATCAACTATTTGATTCCCTGATATGCAGTTAATACAGGAAAGGTAAGATAAATACTTGGTTCTTTACCCCCTTCACCAATGTTTTGGGGTGGTGATTTAAGGTCCTAGCAACTTCCAACAGTAATAAATCAGTTATTTCCTTTTATAGCCTTATAAACTCATTGATTTTTATATATTTGATAAATTTCTATTATAATCATTATTTTATTTTTAGGCTTAAATTGTCCCATCTTAGTCCAGTAGGCCAGTGAATAGGTTTCAAATTGCTTTCCGTGTCCTCATGATATAACCATTTTTTTGCTTGCTTGCTTTCTGGCACAATAAGATGTTCCAAACTCAGTTTATATGCATCCTATCCCTAACCCAGAAGTAAATATTTCTTCATGAAATCCTGTTTCCTCTTCATGGGAAATAGTATCTAGAAACTACAATCCCAGTGCCAGAAGTGCTTAGAGCCAAACATGACCTGAATTAATGCCAAAGAATTTCCACTATTTAATTGTTCAGGTTTAGTTTCTACCCTTCAAATGGACTCAGAAAATAGACTGTTGATGCTTTTACCCATCAACAAGTCCATCAATCAATTAGACATATATTCAAACTTAACAGCTGCTGTATTTTCAACTAATTTCAAGATGTGTCCCTTATTTAATACTTAAGACTCAAACTGCTTTAGATATGTTTTCTATTTTTATATATTATTTCTATCACATTTTCATTTGTGCCATTAATCACCTATTTGACTCTCCATATTAGGATAGTTAGTAAATCTTAGAATCAATTCTATAATATAAATACTTCTTCATACCTTGAATTATAACATTACCCTGCTATTACTGTATGTAGGAATGTTCATTTGACAACTAAACATTCAGTTCTATTGGTATAAAATATTTTTCCTAGCCTTCTTAGTTTAAACAGCTTTGGATAGCTACTTTAATTGAATTTGCATTTTAATCTTGAATAAAAATTGTATCATAAGTCACCTTCTTATATTCTGATGCTTTTAGTAACTCAGTCTTGGAATAACTTTAATAAGTACATAAATATATCAGCTATTTTTTGTCTTAGAGGGCTAAACATGGATACAATAAAATTCAAAGCTTTTATTTTGAAATGCATTCTACATTATGTCAAATATATAGGTTTTAAAATGAAGTATTTTGTACCTTATCTGTATTGTGAACTAAACAAAATATAGACTTATAATACAGAGCATATTATCAAACTCACATCATAGTATATACATTTATCTTTGTTCTAACATCAGAGCCAAATATGAAGACCTCACACAATGTGCTTCCAAAAATTTGAACATAATCAATCTGAAAAATATTTTGCCCTATCTGGAAATACCCCTACAGAATAATTCAAAATGCCAAAGAAATATACAACAGATTGTGTTATAAAAGCAACTGATAGAAGTTAAAAAGCAAGTAATTATATACTTTATATAAGTCAATTTTCTAGTGAATTTCAGAAGAAATTTAATATTCTATTTCTAGCAGACTCTGAAATTGACCTTCAAAATCAACTTTGCAGGGAACAACCACTCAAAGACAGAATCAGAAAAGTAAATCATATATCTTCAAAGGGAAACAGAGGGTGGGAAAAGATAAGTGGCAAATGATGGTAGAGGAGGACAGTGGGGAGAGAGAGGTTCTACTCCCATTTCTACGAACCGTGATAGAACAAGAACTGTGGGAAAGTTCCCCTGCACTAAGGCCATACTGAAATCTTAGGTACTCTACTCTAAATGGAATAAAAGTAATCACAATATTCTTTATCTTAGAAATTTACCAGAGGATTTCTTTCTCCCCTAAACAATCCTCCATAAGGTCCTTCTTTCCTTTAATTTGAGAATTTCAAATTAGCCTTCAATAATTTGAAAACACCATTCAACATCCTAGAGAATGTGCATTAATGAATTCATATTCTGTCTTCACATTTCTCTTGTTAAATAGCCATACTTTACAGTACAGTCAACTGGATTAACAAAAAGAAAACAAAACAGAAAACAAAAACAACATTGACTACACTTAACTTTTTGAGGAGTCAACCACTGCCCCTATCAGTAAGAACACCAAAATTTCAACCAACCAAAACGGAATATTCAATTATAAGCTAAAATTAAATAGCACAGTAATTATTATATTAATAAAGGAAGATTTTAGCTAGAGAAGAAAATAGCTTTATTCAATCAAGGAAACTCTGTGGATAAAATAGAATACAGCTTTGGCTTTGAATTAAGGCAATGACAATTTCTTACATTATAATTCAATTCAGTGCTCTCATAACTGAATCTATCCATTTCAGAAATTCAAAAGTTTAGAATTTTAATTAAAAATATTTCCTCTATGGGTCATACAAAATAATTCTTATTCTAATGTATTATCACATACACAAAGAGTAAAATTTACTTTGTTTTTGCTGAATGAAAAAGTATTCTGTAAAATAATTTTGAATTAAACCCTACATGAATTTACATTGTAATTTTTACAATCTGTTCACTCATAAATGACATTTATCAAAAATGATTTTATTCCCAAGAGCATAATGCTATATCTTATTATTAAAATTGTAAATAATTGATTTTACAATTTCTTTTATTCAGTTTTGTCTTAAAAATATGTTTCTGCTTACAAACACTTCACTTATATGCCAAGTTCTTGAAAAGCATCCTCCCTGAAAACAGTTATTTCAACCAATATGATCCATAAAGAATATCACATTCAAAAAAACTTGGAATTACTTAAGCAGTTATAGGACAGGTTTCTAGCAAGGAAGGAGGCTCAACATGAACTGAAATTCCCAATATAATCTGCAATATGTACAAAGAAGACAAAATAAATCAAGATAAGGGCAGCAATATTTTTATTCACTTTTGATTCATATTTTTTGAAAGTTTCTCATTTGTTTGAGGCAAATACAACTTTCTGGACCATATCCTTGAAAGCTGTTTCCCTTGCTGGTTCCTTAGGGTATAAATGAAGGGGTTTAACAAGGGAGTGATGGAGGTATTGAGCACAACAACTCCTTTGCTTAAAGTCCCTATCATTTATTGATGGTTTTATGTACATGAAAATGCAACTACCATAACAGATGGAAACCACAATCACATGGGAAGAACAAGTAGAAAAGACATTTGTCCTTTTCTGAGCAGAAAGAAATTTGAGAATTGTCTTGATGATGTAGCCATAAGAAAGAATCACTAACATCAACATGATGATTAGTGTCACTACAGCCAAGAAAAAGAACATTAGCTTTGGTAAATGTGTATCTGAGCAAGAGATCTACAAGATGGGAGAAGAATCACAAATAAAATGATCAATGACATTGCAAGCACAGAATTCCAACTTGAGTCCCATAATCACTGTGGGAAAGATAATCAGGAATCCAGTCACTCAAGAGTTGATTACAAGTTGGTAGCAAACTCTGTTGGTCAAGGTGGGGTATAATGAAGGGGTTTACAGATGACCACATAGCAGTCATAGGACATGGCAGCCAGATGGTAAAATTCAGTTACCCCCAACAAGATGAAGAAAAATAACTGAGTCAAACAACTCATATAGGAAATAATTCTGTCCTTTGTCACAGGACTCACCAGGAATCTTGGAATACAAACAGTTGTGAATGAGATTTCTTAAAAGGAAAAATTCCATGGAAAAAATAGATTAGCATCTTAAGGTGGGAACCAGCAGATTAAGAATAATGATGGTTAAGTTTCCTGTCACACTCAATATGTAGGTGAAAGGAAAATTACAACCTGCAGCTCAGGATCATTTTTCAGACCCAAAAGAATGAATTCTGTCTGCATTGAATGGTTCTTCATTTCTCCCTTATGGAATTTATCAAAGCTAGACAGAAAGGGTTAAAAGGAAAAAAATAAGATTTGATGGGATTAGCTGTTAGAGTCAATAAAAGAGGCCAAAGAAGAGGAAAGGGAAGATAACATTTATTGATCACCATTAATGTGCCAAACAATATGCATGAAGATTTACATGAATTATCTTAATAGCTCAAACCACCCTGCTTGAGTAGGGTGTTACTATCTCCACTTTTTTAGAGAAGGAAATGGAGACTGTGATTAAATACCTTGTCTGGAGTATATTTCTAAATCCCAGCTTTCTAGGACAAAGCAAGTTAATCTTTTAACCAACATAATTGCCGGAGACACAAAGCAGAAATCCATTCAGAATGCCTATGTGAGATCTAGTCATCTGTATATGTTTTTTCAAAATTTAACAGGTTCATAGCCACATTGAAAAGTACTGTGTTAATAATTCAAGGTAGAAATTGAACCCAAAGCCTTTTAAAGACAACACCGTGCCTTTTTATGTTCTATCATTCTAAATATCCATAACAAGGTCTTAGCCTTGAGTGCATGAGTAGATTTCAATATGTTCTGGAATTCACTTGAGCACTATGAAAATTGGGAGTGGGGAGGTCATGTTTTTGTTCTGTTTTTTTTTTATTTTGAGAAAGGACATATGACAAGCAAAACATTTATGAATCATTATGTGTATATTGCTGCTTCAAGAATGGCAACAAGACCAATATTCAAGCTCTATTATAATAGAGTATAATTATGGCATCAGAGAGCTGAAAGAGTTTTCCTAGATCAGTTTGTCCAATCTTGTATATAAGGATAAAGTCTGCTGTAAAAAAAAAATAAGAAAGGTACCTATTTATCCAGAATTTACTTTTAAGATTTCACTTACTTGACAGCTCTTAAGAAGAAAATAAATCCTTAGATCATAAATAAATTAAATAAAAGAGATCTTTCTGTGAGATCAAATAGGATGCAATCTCTTACAAGCACATTTTAAAACATCAGTTTTCACTCCCTAACACATTTTAGAAATTAGTTATATTGTCTTTAAGAACTTTATCAGG
Organism: Dasypus novemcinctus; assembly: GCF_030445035.2. Lineage (NCBI taxonomy): Eukaryota > Metazoa > Chordata > Mammalia > Cingulata > Dasypodidae > Dasypus > Dasypus novemcinctus. Next base: position 25,387,884 of record NC_080684.1, read on the forward strand.
GTGTTTTTGTTTTTTCCTTCCTGAAAATTTTCTGTTAACCAGATTGTGGACTAGTTAGACTATTTCCGTAAGGAGTTTTTCATGAAACTGTCCCTAAAAGACAAGAGAACCAATTATGTCAGAAAAATGCGTTTTCTCTTCTTTAGAATTTTCTTTTCCTATAAAATCTTGCACTGCTGGTGAGAACCCTCGTTGCCAATATAGTCCTCTCTTCAACTGTCTTTTAAAATTACCACATATGTAAAATTTTTACCTTTTTGTTCACTTTGTTTTTTCGGTTCCAATTTCAAAATATTTTTTGGCGATTTTGCTCAGAGCAATTCTACATAGCTTCCTTGTATAATTTCCTCCTACTTTGATAAAAAATAATGTGACCAGAGAATTTGGCTGAGTACCACAGTGACTTTCAGAGTCAAATGAGAAAGGTTTTATAGTAATTCATGCTCTTTCCCATCATCTGAGTGTATTGCCATTTATTGGCTGCTAAATAAAAATAATGTATTTTTGCTCATATCTGTTTTCTTGTAAGCAGCAACTGCGTAAGTCCTTTTTGTCTTTATTAATAAGTGAAAAGATATCTCTTTAGGAAGCTGAAATTAGGCAAAAAAAATTGCTAACCATAATGTGGAAAAATGATAGCCATGGATTTAAGATTTCTCTCTTTCTAGAGACCAGCTCCTCATTCATTTTTGCTCAACTTATCCATTGCTATACCCAATCTATATAATTAATCAAAAATAATCCAATATGCATTTTTAGTTGCATTTTATGAATATGTGCCCTTACATTTTGTATTTGTATACTACAAAATATTATAAAATGACTAAATTAAGGGAAAAAAAACAAACCATGTTAAATATCTGCCTTTGGCTTTCACAAAAATCACCTTAATTTAAAATTAAAAGCAAAATTTCAAAATTCTGAACCACTTATCTTACCATAGTTCCTAAATTTTTTCTATATGCAAAAAGGGAGGGGAAAAAGGATCTTGTCTTAAGCATTTTGAATGTGCTCACAGTCTATGCAAATTAATTTTGACAAGAAATTGAACGAAAAAGTTTAAGTTTGACCATTATAAAAGGGTGGGAGTATGTAATCTGTGCTTCTGCAAATTTTCTACCACTGTACTCTCAAACCTGTGAATTTGAAATTGTAGCAATTTTCAACACTTGGATATTACAAACCACATTATATTTGGTTTCTATCCCAGATAATATAAATTTTCTAGTATCTCCTCTAATTAGGCTGAAGTGTATCATATCTATCATTAATACAAGTAAAATAAAGTCTTAATAATTTGGAAAGGAAATATAAAAAAATTCAAGACTGATATAAAGTATCCTTATATCCTCCAAGCAAGGAGCTGTTTCATTGCTAATTTGACAGTTTAAAAAAGCAAGTTCTGTTTTTATCATTTTATTAAATACATACTCAAGGGATCCCATTGGGAGGGGAAATAAAACAAAACAACACATAAGAAAACTTTCCCCTAGGATTAATGATCGGAAGGCCATAATGATGCACAATAAAATGAACTTGTATAGCATTTTGTAATAGATGGTGAAGCATCAGTATACCTAAATCTTATTAAAAAATGAGAATTTTAAAAATCTATATGAAAGTGAAAAAAGCAAGTTGTGGATCATGATCATATTCATTTTATTATTCAAGAATTAATTTTAACATTTCAGTTTGGCAGTATAAAATGGCATCAGATGTACCACGTTTATTAAAAAAATCATCTTTTATTCAGCAGATCCTTGAGGAGATGTCTGAAAATGTTCTTGTGTATGATGTATGCTCCAAGCTAATCAATTTGCAGGTAACATACATCAATCTAAAAAGTGAAACAGAAAAAGAGCAGTGACTCAAGACTCAAAAGAAGCATAATTGAAAGCAAGGAGATACGAGGCTAAATGGGCATTGAAAGTTCTGCCTGTGGAGTATAAAATATACTTCCAGTGGCATAGAAAAATAAGAAAGTTTGAGCATACTGCTTCAGTAATTGAAAATATTTTTTCCAGATACATTAGAAAGTATTAATATTAAAAGAAGACCGTTCTTATCCTTGACTTACTGCATTTGAAGGAAAGAGAAAACCCTGGAAGTGGAAGAGAAATGCAGTATGGTCCCACTAACATCCCTTAACATAGAAAGGCACGGGGTAGGTATGTGCATGGGCCACAACATCAATGGAGACCTATTCCAATTGATTGGAAAGTTATGCCAGGAAAACAGCACAACTCTGTTTCATAGAGATGACATTCTTTCAGGCAAATAACAGGCACTGTTTGTGACCATTTTTTTACATAATGAACTATTAAATAAAACACATTGATATGTGTATCTCTAGGTTACTTCTAATGCCCTCAGACTGTAGGATTATTTCACTAGTAAAGAAAACATTTGTTAAATGTAAACTTTAAGCTCTCCCTTTTTCTAGGCATGAAAAATTTAAACTTGTACAAAAATAATTCTAAAAGAAATCATTTTAAACCTCAATAATGAATAACCAACACTTTTAGTGCAAAATATGAGGAAATATATTCATTTTTCTCAGAGGAGAAAGGAGAGAACAATTAATTTATGAACTTGCATTGTTGAAAGGAATAAAAAAACTTTTGGAAAAGACTAAATTGTGGTCAACATAACACAAGATGGCATTACAGCTATGAAATTAAAGCAGAAATTAGTAAAGAGAAATATATGAACTTGGTAAAAAATAAAACAAAAAAATGAAAGAAAGATTTCCAAAAATACAATGGAGCCAGTGAGCAATATAGTGTGTGCTGTAGAAAACTGAATCAGTGATGCCCAAAGAAATTCGAAAAATAAACTATCATTCCAAATAATAATACTAATGATTAAAAAGTTGAGAAGTAAAAGATAGGAAACAGTTCTAGATGATCTATTGTGGATAAAATATACTCTCCAGAAATAGAGAATTCACCTAACAGAAAAAAGGAATTTGAAAAGGAAATTATATAGCATATTTCTAAGCTAAAGGAAGACTTGATTTTACAAATGGAAAAGGATCATCAAATACCACACAAAATTCATGTAAAGTAATAGAAGTACAATTCTTGAAAATGATCTTTTTAAAAATTTCTTAAACTGTTTGAGCAGGAAAGCAATAAATCTACGAAAATTACCTAATATTTTACTTTTTATCCTACATAACACCAGAAAGCAATGGAACAGTATCTTTAAAATTCTTATGAAAAAAAGTTTTCAATTTATGATCTACACATTCTCAACAACCCATAATTTATTTGCAAAACAGTAAATATAATTCCATGGGCAAGCAAAGATTCAGGTTATATTCAACCTTCTTGTAAAAATAGAATTGTTATAAAACAAAGACAAACTCAGTAAGACACAAATTCAAATAATATTTGAAAATTGAGTAACTAACATAATTAACTCATGATGATACAAAAATAATTAAAGAAAAACCTTTTAAAATTCTTACCATAAAATTTAATGTAAAGGTAAAAAGAAACATATTCTTAGAAGTTAAACAACTGTATTAGTCAGAGAGAGAGAGAGAGCCTGAATCATGCAATACAAATATATTGAACTAATTCAATCAATTATATTATTCAGGCATTCATTTTCTTTTTTTTTTCTATATTGAATTAAGAGAATAAGTGTGGTATATTTATATCACAGATTATTGTTGTTCTATTTTCAATATATTAATGTGTTCTATCTAACTGAAATTTATGTTTTGGCACTGTTGTTTTGCTAGCAAACATTTGTGATTATTTTATGTTTATTGTATGGGATAAGCAGAAGAGGGAATTATTGCTTAATGGATACAGAGATTCTGTTTAAAGTGATATAAAATTGAGGTCATGGATGTTGGTGACGGTAGTACAATATTGTAAATGCGATTAATGTCACTAAGTTGTTTACTTGAAAGTGAATCAGTAATCAAAAATATTCCAACAAAGAATAGATGAGGACCAGATGACTTTCCAGCTGAATTCTACCAAACATTTAAAGGACTATATCAATTCTTCTCAAGCTCTTCAGAAGAATGCAGGAGAATGAACACTTCCTAATTCATCCTATAAGGTCAACATTACTCTGATACCAAAGCCTGGTAAAAAAATCGTAAGAAAAAATTACACATCAATTTTCCTTATGAATACAGATGCAAAAATACTTAACAAAATACTAGCAAGCTGAACTCCGTGGTAGAATAAAAAGACTATACACCATGACCAAGTGGGAATCCTCCCAGGAATGCAAGGCTAGTTAAACAAATAAAAATCAAACATACATCCTGAAATCTTCTTTGTTGCTCAAATGTGGCCTTTCTCCACTGAAATCAGCATATAAATGCATTACCTTCCTCCCTGCATGGGACATGACTCCTGGGGTTGAGACACTCTGGCATTGAAGAATCACTGCGAGACACCAACTAGCAATGCAACTGGAAGAAGACACTGACCATAAGAGGGAAAGGGTAAAGACAAATAAGTATGCATGGCCAAGAGACTTCAAAGTGAAGTCAGGAGGTCATTCTAGAGGTTATGCTTATGCATGTCTCAACAAGATCTCATTGACTGCCAAAGTAAATATTGCCTCAAATAACAGGTTGCCTGAGGGCTCTGTAAACATCAAGACACTATAGATAAGGCAGACAGCTCTGGAGTTTGGTGCCCTGCAAATGGACCTTACTTGGAAATTTATGCTTCCCAGTGTGATAGATTTGGACTCAGTTGTGGTTTACCTACACATGGCTCTTCTGCCCCTAATATTTGAACCTATAGTTAGGGCTAGAGTTGATAGGTATATGTCCAAGAGACTTAAATCTTTGAACTGTGCATATGCTAGCTGGACCCTTAATCGCAACAGAGTTGCAACACCTACTCTACAGTTCATTCTACTCACCCAAGACAGCTAACGAGATGATGATGGACAAGGACCATCCCAAGGAACAGAGAGATCCTGCAACTTCAAGAAAGGTAGCCCCATCCTTCTGTACCATGAGATCTAAGCCCCTTCTCAATTAGAAGTGATGTGGGCATCATCACCTTTCTAGAATCCTCTGGATTGGGTAATGAACAATGAACTAGAGTAGACTTACTTGTTTTCTAGTATTGACTTATTGTGATTGTAGTAATGGAAGGACTTTCATCACTGATGTGGAGGCATTGGCCACTGGAGGTTCTGAGGAGAGAGAGAGAAAAATAGGTGTCAGATGGGGACATTTTCGGGACTTGAGACTTGCCCTGAATGACATTGCAATAACAAATGCAAGTCATTATATATCTTATCATAACTTACAAAATTATGCAGGGAAGAGTGTAAACTACAATGTAAACTGTAAACTAAACATAGTGGCAATGTTCCAAATTGTGTTCATAAATTGTAACAAATATACCACATTAATTAAGAATGTAATTAATGTGGGAAAATGTGGGAAGAGTTGGAAGCAAAGCATATGGGAATCCCCAGTTTTTAAAAATGTAACACTTAAGTAATCTAAGTATCTGAAAAAATTAGAGTATATTTAAATATAAATAAATAATTTAAAAAATCAATGCAATATGTTACATAAATAGAATGAAGGGAAAAACACATAACTATCTCAAAAGATGCAAAAAAGCCTTCAACAAAATTCAGGGTGTATTCTTTATGAAAACACTCCAAAAAGTGGGAATAGAGGGAACTTTCTCAACATTATAAAGGCCATTTTTGAAAAACACACAGCTAATGTCATACTTGATGGTGAAAGACTTAGAACTTTCCCCTAAGATTAGGAACAAGATAAGGATGCTCAATTTCACCACTGCTATTCAATATTGTACTAGAAGTTCTTGCAAGAACAATTAAGCAAGAAAGAGAAATTTTTAAAAATCCAGTGGTTTACTGGGGGAAGCCAAGATGGCAGCTAAAGAAGGAGCTCCTGGAGTTAGCTCGTAATACATGGCAGTTGGTGGTCACCCAGAGCTACCTAAAGCACCTGTTTGAATGACTCAGGAGATCAGAGGAGTACCCTGAAAAATTCCTGAGAGTGTGAGAAGAGAAGATGGCCCATCTGCACAGAGGATTCGTGAGAACTGCACTCCACACCACAGAGGTTGGTGCCTGTGGTGTGCAAGCCATCCTGGGAGCTATTCAGTGGCTGGATTTGGAAGCTCCATTTCCCTCAAAAAAAAGGAAGGAAGACATAACGTGGCACCAATTTCAGCTACTATTAGTGGATTTCGTGGCCTGAAGTAGAATCCTAGGAACAACTAAACTTTGAGCCTGTCCAGGTCAGAGGGAAGCTAGTGGCTGCCATTTTGATTCCACTTGGGCATGAGGAGAAGTGGGGTAGACTGAAAATCACTGTGCTGGTAAAGACCAGATTCTTCCCACTCAGGATGGATTTCAGGTCAAGCCTAAACCCAAGCCCCACTTCCAGCAGGGAGGAAGATGGGGGGACCTGCAGCACTTCTCTGGGAAGCTGCAAGACACACCATAGAGGCTGGAGCCTATCCTACTCTAGGGCCACAAGCCACCTCAGGAGCTATTCCATGGCTGGTGATAGAAGCTCCATTTCCCATAAAGATGGAGGAAGAGACAGTTGTCCACTGACCTCAGCTACCCATTAGTGGACTTGGCTGGCTAAAGTACAATCCTAGAGACAGCTAGGGTCTGAGCCTGTCCAAGTGAGAAAGAGACCATTAGTCACCATTTTGACTCCACCCCACCCCACCCCCGGCATGAGTGGAAGCTGGGCTGACTGAAATCCAATGAAGTTAGAGATTGGTTTCTTTCTACTAAGGTCTGACTGCAGACCAAACCTAAAGTCCAGCCACATCTACAGTAGAAAGGAAATTGGCAGGATCTGCACCAGGCTCTCCAGACAACTGCAAGTGCTCTCTGCTGGCACAAGGTGAACAGTACAGCATCTGGGACTTCATCCCCACACCATAAGAAAATAGGAGAGGAAATGGGTATCCTTTGCCTCTCCATGCAATGGCAGGAGTTTTCAGACCACACCGGCAGGTGTGTTGAGTGCCTTTGAGCCCATTTCCATCTCTGTCCCCCCACAGGATAGAAGGGGGCTGGCATTCCTTCAACCACTCTGAGAAACTATAGGCAGTTTTGGCCTGCACAAGCCTGACCATTGGGCACCTGTGGTTCCACCTCCATCCCCAATAGGATAAGAGATGGACCATGTTTGCCCAGCCTCTCTGGGAAACTGCAGGTGTTTTCAGCCCACAAAGCCTGGAATGGTGGGTACATGTGGACCCACACTCACCCCCCAATAGGAAAGAAGGGGGATAGTGTTCCCACAGCCTGTTAAAACAACAGACTTTCTGCCTACACAGACTGGACAATTCAATGCCTATATGTCCAACCCCCACCTCTAATAGGATAGGAGGAGTTTAGTGGCTCCACACCCACTCTTGGACAATGGTGGGTACTTTTGGCCATCAGGGACTAAAATGTTGGGTACCTGTGGATCCAATCTCAGGTCTTAAGAAAACAGAAGGGGAGTGGTGTCTCCTCAGTCTCTCCAGGCAATGGCAGGTATTCTCAGTCTAAAGGAACTGAACTGTTGAGCAACAATAGAACTATCCCCATCACTCAATAGGATAGAAGGGGGCTGGTGCTTCCTCAGCCTTCTGGGCAATGGCATGAACTTTCAGCCTACAGGACTGAACTGTTGAGAATTTGTGGTTCTGTTTCCACCACTTAAAGGGCAGAAAAGATAGTACTCTCTCAGCCTCTTAGAGCAACTGCAGGAGTATTTGGGACACAGAGATTAGATGGTGGAGCACTCCAGAGAGTCCATTCCCACCCCTGGCAGGGAGAGGGTCTGGAGCTACATCAGTTTACTTGAGCAACTGTGGTCATTTTGGACCCACATGGCATAGATTACTGACCACAACTAAAGCTCCATCATTGTTTAAGGTAGGGGAAAAAGGAGTGTGAGGCCTCATCAGTGCCTCTGGGTGACTATAGGCAGTCTTGTTGTGCCCAACTTGGATTATTATACACAGTTGCAGCTCTATCCCTACCTCTGACAGAGGAGAAAGGTGGGAGAAGCTTCATGAATTCCTAGGGGACAACATGGGCAGCTTCAGCCTCCTTAGCTTACAGTACTAACTACATCTTTGGTTCATACTACATAAACAGCAAGGGAGAAAAGACAAGAAATACCTAAACTAAAGGGAGATACTGCACCCAGAACAAATACATCTAGAAAGCCAGATGTGGAAACACCAATAAAAAATACAATCAATACCAAGAAACAGAAAGAGATGGCCCAGTTAAAGGAACAAGATAAGCCTCCAGATAATATATAAAGGAGAGAGACGACTAAAGAGATTAAGATATTAAGAAGACATTGGATGAGCACAAAGAAGAATTTGAAAGCATACAAAGAAAAAGAGCAGTCCTTATAGGAATGAAAGATGAAATAACTGAAATTTAAAAAAAAAACTTTGGAGGCATATAACAGCAGATTTGAGGAAACAGAAGATAGGATTGGTGAGCTCAAACACATGGCTTCTGAAAGTGAACATACAAAAGAACAAATGAAGAAAAGAATGGAAAAAATTGAACAGGGTCTCGGGAAACTAAATGGCAGCAAGAGGTGTGCAAACATATGTGTCATGGGTGTCCCAGAAGGAGAAGTGAAGTGAAAAGGATCAGAAGGAATATCTGAAGAAATAGTGGTGGAAAATTTCCCAAACCTATTGAAAGACATAGATATCCATGTCCAAGAAGCACTATATATTCCCATCCGAATAAATCTAAATAGACCAACTCTGAGACACACACTAATCAAAATGTCAAATGCCAAAGACAAAGAGAATTCTGAGAGCAGCAGAAGAAAAGAGATGCATAACATATATGGGATATCCAATAAGATTAAGTACCAATTTCTCATCAGAAACCATGGAAGCAAGAAGGCTGTGGTAAGATATATTTAAGAAATTGCAGGAGAAAAACTGCCAGTCAAGAATTTTATACCCAGCAAGATTATCTTTTAAAAATGAGGTGAGATTAGAATATTCACAGATAAACAGAAACTGAGAGAGTTTATAACAAAAAGACCAGCTTTGCTGAAATACTAAAGGAAGTGTTATAGCTTACAAGGAAAAGACAAGAGAAAGAGGCCTGGAAGAGAGTCTAGAAATGACAACAGTATCAGTAACAGTTACTAAAAGTGTCAAAAATAAAATGACAGATAAAATGCAAAGATCAAAATGGATGAAATAAGAACTGCCTTTACAGTCACAACATTGAATGTTAATGGATTAAACTCCCCAATCAAAACAAACAGACTGGCAGAATGGATAAGAAAATATAGGCTATCTATATATTGTCTGCAAAAGACTCACCTTAGACCCAAGGATACCAATAAATTGAAGGGGAAAGGTTGGAAAAAGATGTTCCATGCATGCAATAACCAAAAATAAGCTGGAGTACCTATATTTATATCAGATGATATAGTCTTTAAAAGCATAAACTGTTTTTAGAGACAAGGAAGGATATTACATATTAATAAAAGGGATGATTCACCAGGAAAAAATAACAATTATAAATATATATGCATCTAACCAGGATGCCCCAAGATACAGGAGGCAAACACTAGCAAAAGTGAAGGGAGAAATAAGCATCTCCACAATAATAGTTGGAGACTTCAATGCACCATTTTCAGCATTGGATAGAACATCTGGGGAGATCAATAAAGAAACAGAGAACTTGAATAATATGATAAATGGACTAAACCTAATGGACAGATACAGAAAATTGCACCCCCAAATAGCAGGATATTTCTTTTCAAGTGCCCAGGGATCTTTCTCCAGGATAGACCATGTGTTGGGTCACAAAGCAGATCTCAACAATTCAACAAAATCAAAATTATGCAAAGCACTTTCTCTGATCATAATGCAATAAAGATGGAAATCAACAAGTGGCAAAACAAGGGAAAATTCACATATATATGGAGAATAATCAATACATTCTTAAATAATAAGTGGATCAAAGAGTAAATTTCAGGAGAAACCAATAAATATCTCAAGACAAATGACAATGAGAATATAACATATCAGAACTTATGGGATGCCACAAAGGCAGTGTTGAGATGAAAATTTATAGCCCTCAATACTTACATTAAAAAAAGAAGAGCTAACATCAATGACCTAGCTACACAATTGGAGGAACTAGAAAAAGAACAGAAAACTAATCCAAAAGCCAGTAGAAGGAATGAAAAGTCAAAGATCAGAGCAGAAATAAATGAAATTGAGAACAAAAGAACAACAGAGAGAATTAATAGAACCAAAAGTTGGTTCTTCAAGAAGATTAATACAGTTGAGAAACCTTTAGCTAGACTGACTAAAAAAAGAGAGAAAAGATGCAAATAAATTAAATAAAAAAGAAAAAGTGTCACATTACTACTGACCCCACAGAAATAAGAGATCTCATAAGAAGATACCATAAACAACTTTATGCTAAAAAAACTAGACAGTGTAGATGAAATGGAAAAATTCCTAAGAATGTACAAACAACCTACACTTATGCTAGAAATAATAGAAGACATCAACAAACCAACCACAACTAAAGAGATTGAAGCAGTCAACAAACAGCTCCCCAAAATGCAAAACCCAGGACCAAATGGTTTCACAAGTGTGTTATACCAAGAATTCAAAGAGTTAATACCAATCTTGCTTAAACTTTTCCAAAAAATTGAACAAGAAGGAATGGTATCAAACTCATTCTATGAAGCCAATATCACCCTAATGCCAAAGCTAGATAAAGAAATTACAAACAAAAGAAAATTACAAACTCATTTCTCTAATGAATACAGAGAAAAAATCCTCAATAAAATATGTGCTAACTGAATCCAATGACACATTAAAAGAATTATCTATCATGACCAAGTGAGTTTTATACCAGGTATACAACTGGTTCAACACGAGAAAATCAATCAGCATAATACACCACATTAACAAATCAAAGAAGAAAAACCACATGATCTTATCAATTGACACAGAAAAGGCATTTAACAAAATACAACATCCTTTCTCGATAAAAATACTACAAAAATAGGAATTGAAGTAAACTTTCTCAACTTGATAAAGTCCATATATGAAAAACCCACAGTTAACATTGTACTCAATGGTGAAAGCCTGGAAGCTTTCCCATTGAAATCGGAGACAAGACAAGGATGCCCACTGTCACCCCTGTTGTTCAAAATAGTGCTGGAGTTTCTAGCTAGAGCAATCAGACAAGAAAAAGAAATAAAAGGCATCCAAATTGGAAAGGAAGAATTAAAACTTTCACTATTCACAGATGATATGATTGTATATCTATAAAGATCCAAAATATCTACAACACAGCTGCTAGAGCTAAAAAATGATTTCAGTAGAGTATCAGGGTAAAAGATAAATATGCAAAAATCAGTGGTGTTTTTATACACTAATAATGCACAATCTGAGGTGGAAGTCAGGAAAAAAATCCATTTACAATGGCAACTAAAAGAATCAAATATTTTTTAATAAACTTAACCAAGGATGCATAGCACTTGTATTCAGAAAACTATAATGCATTGCCTAAAGAAATAAAAAAAGAGCTAAATAATTGGAAGAACATTCCATGCTCATGGATTGGAAGACTAAATATCATTAAGATGGCAATTCTACACAAATTGATATACAGATTCAAAGCAATCTCAATTAAAATTCCACCAGCATTTTTTAAGCTAATGGAAAACACAATTGTCAAATTTATCTGAAAGGGTAAGAGGGCCTGAATAGCCAGAAACATCTTAAAAAGGAAATGTGAAGTTGGAGGACTCTCACTTCCAGACCTTAAGTCATATTACCTAGCTACAGTGGTAAAAACAGCACGGTATTGGCATAAAGATAGACTCATAGACCAATGGAACTGAATTGATGATTCAGAAACAGACCCTTCCATCTATGGCCAAGTGATTTTTGGCAAGTCTGTCAAACCCACCCAGTTGGGGTAGAACAGTTTATTCAACAAATGGTGTTGGGACAACTGGATGTCCATAGCCAAAAGAAAGAAAGAAGACACCTATCTCACACCTTATACAAAAATTAACTCAGAAAGAATCAAATACCTGAATATAAAAAGAAGTACAAAAAAGCTCCTAGAAGAAAATGTAGGGAAACATCTTCAAAACCTGGCAGTAGGTGGCAGATTCTTAAACCTTACACCAAAGCACAAGCAACAAAAGAAACATGGATAAATTGGACCTCCTCAAACTTAAAAACACTTCTGTGATTCAAAAGGCTTCATCAAAAAGGTGAAAAGGGAGCCCAGTCAATGGGAGAAAATATTTGGAAACCACTTATCTGATAAGGATTTGATTTCCATTATATATAAAGAGATCATACAACTCAACAATAAAAGAGCAAGCAATCCAATTAAAAAATGGGCAAAAATTTTAAATAGTCATTTCTCCAAAGAGGAAATACAAATGACCAAAAGCACATGAAAAAATATTCCATATCACTAGCTTTTAGGGAAATGCAAATTAAAACAATTAGTTATCATTTAACACCACATAAAATGGCTATTATTAGAAAAACAGACAACAATAAGTGCTGGAGAGGATGTGGAAAAATAGGAACACTCCTTTACTGTTGGTGTGAGTGTAACATGGTGCAGCTTCTGTGGAAGACAGTTTGGCACTTCCTCAGGAAGCTAAACATAGAACTCCCATATGATCCAGTCATTCCTCTACTAGGAATCTATCCAGAAGAACTAAAAACTATGACATGAACAGACATCTACACACTGATGTTGATAGTGGCATTATTCACAATTGCCAAAAGATGGAAACAACCCAAATGTCCGTCCACCAATGAGTGGATAAACAAAATGCGATATATACATACAATGGAATACTATGCTGCAGTGAAGAAATGAAATGGGAACATGTGATAACATGGAAGAGTATTAAAGATATTATACTAAGCAAAGCAAGCCAGACACTAAAGGAAAAATACTGCATCTTCTCATTAATATGAACTAAATTTGAATAATAAACACATGGAATTAAAATTTAGAGTATAAATTATTAGGAGATAAGAGGATTGACAAGAACTATTGATGTTTAATTTATGTAGACGTTTTAGTTAACTTGACTGTAAAAGTGTGGAAATAGATAGAGTTGATGGTAACGCATTATAGTGAGTAGCAACTGGTTTATAAATGGGATTGCAGCTGAAAATTGTAGTCTGGGGAAGTAAATGTCAATAGAAAGAAAGCTAGAGAATAATCTAGGGACTGAATAACACAGTGGACCCAGAGGTCGATGAGGATAGTGGTTAAGGATACAAATGCAAGAGAGTCCTTCTGTGAGCTAGAGAAGATGTACATCACTATTGCAGGGTAATGGGAATATGGAGAAGCATGGGAAAACTATAACTGGTGTGACCTATAGACTGTGGTTAGCAGCAATACTATAAAATTCTTGCATCAATGCCAAAGCTGTACTTTATTGATAATGAAGGTGTATGGAAAAAGTTTGCCAAATGTATGCTATGGACCATGGTTGGTGGTAATAGTCTGATGATATTATCTCATAATCTGTAACAAATGTTCCACCGTGATGGGGTGTTGTATGGGAAATCTATACATCTGTATGATTATTTGACAAGTTCACAACATCTGTAACAAAAATGTTTTTTAAAAAAAATAGTGTGGGTTTGGGGAAAAAAATACACCAAATGTAAAATAAGGACGATAGTTGGTAGTAATATTTTGATGATGCCCTTGCATATTTTGTAACAAATGTTTCACAAGAATGCAAATTGTTTGTGGAGGGGTGACATAGGAGACCCCTATGTGATATTATGTACATTTAATTTGTACGTTCACAATCTTTAATATATACTTATTGTTTATGTGTGTTCATGTATGAATGATATACTTCAATAAAAATATATTTTAAACAAATCCAAATTTGAAAAGAAGTAACACTGCCCCTATGTGCAGATGAAATGATCTAGTATATTCCCAGGGGATTACACAAGAAAACTAATACAGATAATAAATGAATCCAGCAAAGTGGCAGGGTATTAAGACCAACACAGAAAATCAATTTGTTCTTATACACTAGCAATGAACAATCCAAAGAGGAAATTAAGAAAACAATTCCATTTATAATACCAGATGTAGCAGTTTGATATGGTTTATGAATTCCAAAAATATATATTGATTATATTTGTAAACTGCTCTTTTCCTCTGGACATGATTAAATTATGATTCGGGTTTTGATTGGGCTACATCAGTAGAATGTTGAATCCCCACCCCCATGGTGGGTGAGGACTCACAGAGAAAACAATATGGCAGAAGAGTTAGTTGGAGGTTTGAGCTGGATCCCGGTAAGTAAACACACAGTGGAGTACAACACCTGAGTCCAGAGTGAATTGGGTCCAGGGGAGAGAGACAGAGTCAGTCACCTGATAGTCTACAGCTGGCCTTGTGGAGAAAGGCAAAGCATAAAGAACCTCAAAGTCTACAGCTGACTTTGTGGAGAAAACAGCTGCTGAGCCTGGAGATAAACAGAGCCCTGGCAAGAGAGGAACCCAGGAAACCTTAACCCTGGCAGATGTCAGCAGCCGTCTTGCTATAATGCATGGCAAAAGACTTTGGCGAGGGAAATAACTCACACTTTATGGCCTAGTAGCTGTAAGCTTCTACTCAAGTGAATACCCTTTAAAAAAACCAACTGATTTCTGGTATTTTGCATCAGCACCACTTTGCTAATACAGCAGATGAAAGAATAAAATATCTAGGAATAAATTTAAGTAGGGATTGAGAAAACTTGTATACTGAAAACAGCAAAACAATGCTGAAAGAAATTGAAGAAGACCTTAATAAATTCTAAGGCATGTCATCTTCATGGATTGGAAGAGCTAATACTGTTAGTATGTCAACATTACCTAAATCAATGTATAAATTCAATGTAATCCCTACTAAGATTCCAATGGACTTTTTTGCAGAATTGGAAAAATTGACCCTCAGTTTATTATGGCACTCCAAGGACCTCAGATGGCCAAAACAACCTTGAAAAACATGAGCAGGATTAGGGGACTCACAACCCCAATATCAAATTGTATTGTAATTGTATAACTATGGTACTGATACAAAGATGGACAAATAGATCACTGGAACAGAATCGAAAGTCCAGAAATAGATCCACACATCTATGGCAAATTAATTTTTGACAAGAGTCTAAGTGCATGCAGTGGGGAAAGAATAATCTCTTCAACAGATGATGTTGGAAAAACTGGATATTCACATGCAGAAGAATGAAGTTAGATTCCTACCTCACACCATATACAAAATTCAACTCAAAAATGAATCAAGGACCTAAATATAAGATCTAAAACTATAAAACTTTTAGAAGACCACAGACTGGCAAATCTTCCTTCATGGGATTTGCCAATGGATTCTTAGATATGACACCAAAGTACAAGCAACAAAAGAAACAATAGATAAATTGGATTTAATCAATATTGAAAACCTTTGTGGACTGAAAGAATTTATCAAAAAAGTAATAAGACAAACTTTAGAGTGGGGAAAATAGTTTCACACCATATATCAGATAAGAGCTTAATATCCAGATTAAGTAAAGAACTTTTACAATGTAACAACATAAATACAAAGAACCTAATTAAAAAATGAGCAAAGGACTTAAATAGACATTTCTCTAAAAAAGAAATACAAGTGTCCAATAAACACACAAAAAGATAATAGCCATTAGGGAAATGCAATTTGAGCACATAATGAGATACCACTTCACACCCACAAAGATGGCTGTAGGTGTGAAGTGGTATCTCACGGGGTTTTATGAATCCCCAAAAGAAATAGGTTATGCTCTTGAGTAATCCATTCCTGTGGGTATTGGGCCCTTTTGATTGGACTATGTCAATGAGGCATGGAACAGGTTGGGTTTCTGCCTTCTTGCTGGACCTCATATAAATGGAGACACAGAGGAAGCAACCCACAGGAAAAGGGACCTCTGACCTCTGCCATTTTGACCCAACCATGTGAGAAAGAAGACTCTAGCTTCACCTACAGCTACAGAAAGTCAGAGAAGCTGACTGAGAGGCTGAGAAAGAAGTGGAGTCTGGAATCAGTGGAGCACAGAATTGTGGAAAGAAGCCACTGAAGGTGTAGACCCAAGGACCAGCTAAAAATGTTGAGGAGACAAGCCCTGCTATATGCTGAATTGACATCTGACAGGACACCAGGATCACCAATATCTTACTCTAGTGAGAAACCATCTCCAATAGTACCTTACTTTGGATTTTTCACGGCTTCAGAACTGTAAGATTTTTATTAATAAAATTCTCAATAAAACAGCCAATCCCTTTCTGGTACTTTGCATCATCACCCCTTTGACAAACTAAGACAATCCTTATAGGTTAAAAAAAAAAAAGTGTTGGAGAAGATGTGAGGAAATTGAAAGTCTAATGCATTGCTTGTGGGAATTTAAAAACGCACAACTGCTATGGAAAGCAATATGGTAGTTCGTCAAAAAGTCAAATATAGAAATATCATTTGATCCATCAATCCCACTTCTAGGTTTATACCCCAAAATAGTGGTAACATGGTTGCAAATAGATACTTGTACATCAATATTTATAGCATCATTATTCAAATAGCCAAAAGCTGGAAGCAACCTAAGTGTTCATCAACAAATGAATGGATAAACAAAATGTGGTAATACACAAAATGAAATATAATTGACCACAAAAAATGATGCTATGAGACATGCTGCAACATGAAACCATTGTGCTCAGTGAAATATGCAAGACACATGAGGAGAAAAATTGTAAGATATAATTTATAAGAAATGACTAGAAATAGTAAATTCATAGAGAGGAAGCAAGTTAGAAGCTATTGGGGGAGAGAAGCATGGGAGAAGTAGGAAGGCATGTGTTTGTAAAAATTAAAAAATAAAGAAATTGAAATGGGATCAGGGAACAAAAGAAAAAAATTGTGTTTTTTTAATGGTGTGAAAGAGTACTTTGCTGCTTTTATGAAAACATTAGAGGAATCATGATGAAACAGCAAAGGAATTAATATTAGAAGACTTGAGTTGAAGCTGTAACTCCATTATTTATTAGCTGCATGACCTTGGACAAGTCACTTAACCTCTTTGAGGTTCTGTTTAAGAACTGTAAAAGAATGGTAATACTAATTATCATTATTTGTATTTCCTTAAGCACAATATGAAGAGAAAAGAAAGAGTAAAAAAGCACTTGGTGAACTCTAAAACAGAGTAATAAAGAGAGTGGTCTCTAAATTAGAATGCTGGCCTTACCAATTAAGAGACCTGGGGGAATCTCTCTGAAGCACATTTTTCATGTAAATGGAGATACCAGTACTATCTCAGGGGAATGAGAGAAGTCTCCTTTAAATGTTTCTAGTGCACAGATATAGCCATGCATACTATATATATGTGCTGCAATAGTCAAATGAAATGAAGTAAAAAAGATACAACCAATAGCTGACAAGGTTGTTCCTCTACATACATAATAGAGCTCATTAAATAGGAACTAAATGAGTGAGCAAATAACTACTTAGGCAAATAACTACTTTGCTAGGCTTTAGTCTGACCTTCTATGGAGGGTTTCACATTCAAAGGGTTGTTGTGAGGAAAAGATGAAGCAATGACAAAAAATATCTGACAAACAGCAAAGGTTCAATAAATTTTAAATAATAATAATAATTAAACAACAAGAAGACAGAAGTTGAACAGGTATAATCTAGGGACACTTTGGCACAATAAGTGAGGAGCATTCAATGGAGTGGATTTATGCAATACTGATTTTAATTTAAGAGGAAATGGATAAACTCTAGACTGACTTAGATGTTCATAAACATTATCAAAAATCATATTTCTTTTGCTAATATGGATTTAGGCAGAATATAAACTTTGACATTTGTGAAAATGGAGCAAATTTAAAACTGATCTCATTCCATCTGAAGGTAGAATGCAAGCATGAAGAGAGAAATTATCTTATCATTGCTATATTTATTTATGTTGAAAGGACTTTTCATGAGTTTAGGAACATGTAGCAATGAAATTGTGGGCAATTTGTGAATTCAGATGTATTTTTTAACAAATTGTTGCTTTCAGTCTGTTAGATCATTTCATTTTTCATTCTACTAAGCTTGTGTTCCTGTTTGAATCTATTGTAGACTCCAGAAAATTGTGTTCTAATGGTAACCCATTTCTGTATGTGTAATTCTATTGTATGTGGGACATTTTGGTTAGATTCCATTAAGGGACATTTGATTAGACCACTTTTTATTAGATTGCTTCAGGAAAGGGCCTTTGCTTAGATTTCAGAACCCAGGGTGAGTCCTAATCCTTTTAATGGAGTTTTATATAAACTGAGGACTGAAAGCAGAGACACAGGGAAAGAGAGTTGCCATTTTGCCTTTTCCATGTGGCAGGTGTCCAGGATTGCCAGCAACTGACCCTTTTGTGAGACAGCATCTCTGATGATGCCTTGATTTGGACATTTTCACAGCATTGGAACTGCAAAATCTTATCCTAATAAATTCCTACGATAAAAGTCAATCCATATCTGGTATTTTAAGTTGGTAATATTTAGCAAACTAAAACAGAAATTGGTACTGATAAATTGGGGGGTCTCTGTTTGCTTCCAAAAATGTTGAAATGGTTTTATAAATGTGTGAGGGGAAGATCCTGGAGGAATTGTGAGAATCTTGACAGAAAAGGTCTAGACTGCTTTGAAGAGACTTCTGGTAGAAATATGGATGCTAAAGGTACTTTCAATGAGAACTGAGAAGAAAATTATGAATATATTATTGGAAACTGGAGAAAAGGCAATCCTTGTTTTAAAGTTGCAGAGAACTTGGCAAAATTTGACTCCTAATGTTAGAAGTAGGACAAAATTTGAAAGTGATGAACTTAGATGTGTAGCAGAGATTTCCATACTAAAATATGGAAAATGGAGCCTGGTTTCTACTTGCAACTTAGAGAAAAATGTGAGAGGAAATGGATATGTTGAAACTGAAAGCCTGGGCACAAAGAAACCAGAAATTGATGATTTGGGAAATCCCAAGTTTCTGGAAAATAAGTCTTTAGAGAATAGGGCGCCATATGAGGACTTAACTAAACTTGGAACCAGGCAGCCATTTCCTTATATGTCAGGATTGGAAATGCAGTTATCCAGAAAAGATTTGTGGAAAGTCATATTTTTTGATGACTAGGAGCTCTGTGAACTGCTTGCAAATCCAACAAGCTTTTTCTGAGATCTAGATGAGAGAAATCATGGTAGCCTCGACTAAATTGTACAGATAGGGGAGAGATTAAAGGGAAAAAATGACTTCAAGGGCAAAACTGTAGAAGCTAATGTCTGGACTTAAGACATCTCATTGGGCCAAGAGTGTGATCCTACCCATGTGTCTTGAAAGGGTAGGTTTGCCCAGGTTTGAAGATGGTGGCCTTCTTCCCTGTTTTTCAGGAAGAGTATGGCTTCAGAGGGGGTGAGGAAAGTGTCCCATAGATTGGAAAGAGTATGTCCTGTTTACGTCCTGTTACCCCTGTTTTCTTTCCAATTTCTTTCCAATTACAACATTTATTGTATGACTGTTCCTCCTTGCATAGTGGAAGCAGATAACTTGTTTTCTAAGTTTCACAGGTCTACAGCCAGAAAGAAATTTTGTGCAAGACAGACTGCTTACCTATAACTGATTTTTATGAAATTTTGTACTTAAAACATTGTTACTGAAATTACTTAAGGCCTTTGAAATATTGTGCTGTGATGACTGTATTTTGGGGATCCAGAGAACAGAATGTCTGTTGTGGACCCCAGAAAATAATGCTGTTAAGCTAAGCTATCTATGTGCATTTAGGCATATTCTGTTTAGAATCTTTTGTTGAGATTCAGTTAAGGAAACTTTTGATTAGATAGCTTTAGTTAAGATCCTTTGATTAGATTACAAGAGGCAGGTGGATTCTAATCTTTTTACCAGGGTGTTACATAACCTGAGGACTGAAAGCAGAGATACACAGATAAAGAGAGTTTACATTTTATTCTGCCATGTGAGAGAAGACTCCAGGATTGCCTACAGCAGCAGAAAGACAGAGAAACCCCAAGAAGGTGAGAGATGCCAGAGGCTGGAATCAATGGAGTAACCTGAAACTGGATAGAGGGGATCTGGAAAGAGAAAAGCCTTATGCCTGATCACCCACAACTGAGCTCAGAGAGAAATTGAACCTGGAGGAGAAGGCAAAGCCTGGCCATCATTTTTGCCTTGCCAGGTGGCAGGAGTCCAGGATCTCCATGGGCTGACCTTTGGTGAGACAGCATTTCTGATAATGCCTTCATTTGGGCATTTTCACAGCCTCAGAACTGTAAAAGATGGTATTTCAAGTCTTCTGTCAATTACATATGTGATAGAACTCCAAATTAGATTCATTACACAGCTATAGTTCTTGACAAAGCATTTTTGAAATTCTGGTACAAAAGATGATCCATCTCCCCATGAAAACATTTACATATCTCTTTGGAGGAAATTTCAGAAGGTCCAGTTCATTGGCCTTCCCTGACAAAGGTGACTCCAGAAGTAGTAACCCTTTAATTGTTGACACAGATAAAATGTGGGACAATGAATATTTTCCAATTTCTGTACAGTAAAGTGAACTAACTAGTTTGAGACTATAGCAGCTGATCCTGTTAATGTGTGTGTTATTGTCTTTGGTCTTGTGATTTTCCTCTTTGGCTAGTGTTGCTTTTCAGCAGTCTACAGAAATATTATCTTACTTTGTTTGAAGTATATACATATGTCCAGTATGATTCCATAGGCTGTTCTGATTTTATACTCCAGCTACTCTGGGACCCTGATGCCATTTTATTTTTCTTTCTCTATAAATGTAGATAGTGATTAAAGTCCACTTCAAGACCTTCATACATGCTATTCCATATGCCTTCATTGCTTTCCCTGTGTTTCCACATACCTCAGCTTATATGTCACCTTCTCAGAGAAATATTCTCTGACCTTTATATCAGTGGTTCCACTGAAACCTTTCTACCTACTTCCATTATTTTTTTTACTAAAGCAGTGTTTTTTCATAGCACTTATCATAATTCATTACTATTTGTTATATATTTTACTTATTCATTATAGTGCATTTCCACAATACTGACAAGGGTAGGGAACATGAGTCTAGAACATCTTAATATTATTGTATTCCTAACTGGAAAATACACACTCAATTTATTTTTTAATTGTAGTTTGAAACACTTTCAAACTTATAAGAAAGTTGTAAAAATTGTATAATCACCCCTCACTCCAGATTCACCAAATACTAATATTTTGTTATATTTGCACTATCATTTTCTCTTTGTATAAAAGTGTTATTATTATGCATATACCTCTAAATACTTCAGTTTTACTTTCTGAAAACAAGGATATTCTTTTCTATAAACCTAGGAAAAATATAAAAATCAGTACAATTTACTACTGGTCAATATTAATGGTTAATCTACAGCTCACATACAAATTTTGACAACTGTCCCATTCATGTCCATCATAGCAATTTCTTCCTACGCAGCAGATGAAGAGTTAGGGAAGTATAAGTTAGATGAATAGAAATTATACAAATTGAAACAGAAAATGGTGTAAAAAAGAGAACAGAACATCTGGGATGTATGGAAAGTTATCTAAATCATATGTAGTTGGACTTTCTAAAGGAGAAAGAGAGATGAGGAACCTTAAACATCATATAAAAATGGCCATCAACCAAAAACAAAGATAAAATCTTAGAGGCTAAGAGGAGCAGGGAACCTTACACACAGGGCAACAATAATAAATGTTGTAGTAGATTCCTCCTTAGAATTATGAAAGCAAAGGAAGACACCTTTAAATCTACTGAAAGAAAAAACTGCCAATGCAAAATTCTTCTCCCATGTATCAGTCGGTCAATGGGGTGCTGATGTAAAGTACCAGATATCTGTGCCTTTTATAAAGGGTATTTATTTGGGGTAGAAGCCCCCAAAAAATCCAACTCAAGGTTACTTAAGAGGTACTTTCTCACCCAATGTCTGCTGCCACATGTTGGCACAAGATGGTGTGTGATAGTCAAAAAGCATTTTTAACTCCTGGTATTATATGTAGACTGAGATATTCTGCTGGTCCATGTTGGCCCTGTTATTCAAGGTCATTTTCGAGTTACATCATCAGCTGGTACTTGGTAGTAATCCCTTGGCACCAGGGAGGTTCATCCCTAGGAGTCATGTCCCATGCTGGGGGGAAGGCAATACATTTACATTCTGAGTTTGGCTTAGGGGGAAATGGAAAGGACAAATGAGTTTATATGGCTATGAGTCTCCAAAAAGAGCCAGGAGATTATCAGAGGGGTTGCCCTTATGCACACTTCAGCAAAGCCCCAGAGACATATAAAGTATTTACAACCTCAGGTATTGGTTCTTCTGAGGGCTACAGAGACCCACAGATTCTATGGTCATGGCAGATGGAGTTCAGTGCCATGTCATTGGCCCTAATTTGGAGTTTGTGTTCCTGTGTGATGGAGCTGGACTCAGATGTGATCTTTGTCCACATGCCTCTCTGGTTGCTTTTACTGGAACTGTAGTTGGTGCTGGGGTATTATGTATACCCAGGGGACCTGAATCTCTGGACTGACCATGTGATAGCCAGGCCCTAAGCCTCAACAGACTTACAATTTCTACACTCTGGTTTATTGGACTTACACCATTCAGCTAATATGGAGGTAAAGAAGGTCAACCACCACACCAGGGAGCCAAGAATGCTTACAATTGAAAGCAGGAGAATTGCATCCAGCATCCATGTGGAATCTAAGCCCCCTCTTGATATAGATGTGGAGTGGACACAACTATTCTAAGGTCCACAGGATGGAGGAATAGAGTATGGATTAGAGTGGACTTATTGATATTCTATTCATGAACTATTGTGATTAGTAATTGAGGAAAATGTGGCATTGGTGTGGAGAAAGTGGCCATGGTGGCTGCAGCCATGGTGGCTGTTAGGGAGTGGGAGGAAGAGATGTGATGTGGGGGATTCTACGGGGGTTGGAGTTGTCCTGGGTGGTGCTGCAGGGACAGTTACTGGACATTGTATGTACTCCCATGGCCCACTTGGTGGACTGTGGGAGAGTGTGGGCTATGGTGTGGACCACTGACCATGAGGTGCAGCAGTGCTCAGAGAGGTATTCGCCAAATGCAATGAATGGCTCATGATGATGGAGGAGGTTGTTGTTATGGGGGGAGGAATGGGGTGAGGGGGTGAGGGTATATGGGGCCCTCATATTTTTTGAATGTAACATTAAAAAATCAAATAAAGACAAAAAATTAAAAAATAAAATAAAATATAAAAGATGATGGTGTGTGAAATCTGTGAGGGTTCAGCAGTCCTCTTTCATTTTAAATCTCCGTGGTCCCAGCTTCTTCCAATTTCAGCTGCAGGCTGGCCTAAGGCTGCTTTCTTCTCTTCATTTTCAGCTGTAGCTATCACGCTCTTCTCTCTTCCTGGGGCTGCAAGATCCTTTCTAATGAACTGTCTCTTTTACTCTGTGTTCTTCTTCTCTGTATCTACTTCCATGTGAGAGTCTGTTTTATCAACCCACCATACCCTAATTATGGTATAAATTACTGTAGAGGTACCTACTGTATAGGTAGGTAGAGACTCAAACCTGCATACCTAATTACGTGCTTGAATCAAAACCCTAATCTTGATTTAGTAAAGTAAAAGTGAAACCTCTGTATTTAATACCAAATGGTATCATGCTAAGAGGACGAGACCAGTTTACAAATATAATCAATATCTTCCTCTAGGAATTCATAAATAATAACAAACTCTGGCACCCAGTAAAACTTTTTCTTTCAAAAATAAAGGTGAAATTAAAACTTTTTCAGAAAAAGACTAACAGAATCCATAGACAGCAGATCTTTATACAAGCCTCATTCTAAGTAGTCCCATAGACATAAATACATAAAAATACTAGAGAGAAACTGAGACCTACACAAAGAAATGAAAAAGCTGGAATTGGTCAAATTAAAGTTAAATATAAAAGGTATGTTTAGCACTACTTTAATCACCCTGAGAGGTAACAGTATTGAAAGCAAAAACAATACAAAAGTATATGGAGTTTATACCATGAGTACAAGTAAATTTTATAACAGTAGTACAAAAGGTGGAAAGAAAAAATTATAAATGTATTATTGCAGGGTTCTGTATAATAGGTTAAATTGCAAAATATTATTTGAAAGTAGACTTCGATAAGTTAAAGATGTATATTTCAAACTATAAGAAAACCAAAAACTGAATGAACTTTTAAAAAATAAAGGTAAAACTAACAATTCAAAAGTGGAGATATGATAGAATCATAAAACATATTCAATTTATTCTACTTCTAGTTTTAATTCCTTTTCTGTCAACGAGCAGTCTTGTAGTACTATAATTCTTTTAAACTTGCTTATATATTGTTACGGTCCAGAATACTATGGTCCATGTTGCTGAATTATCCATGTGTACCTGAAGAATGTATGTTTTGCTGTTGTTCAATATATATCATATATAATGTCATATATATGACACATATAAGACATAGATGCCATATATATGTCATACGCAATGTTGGGGTCTATAAATGTTAATTCAGACAAGGTGGTTGACAATGTTATTCCAGTCTCTATGCCCTTTTCCATTTTCTCTCTCCATGTTCTATCAATTTCAATTACAGGAGTGTTGAAATCTCCCAGTGTAATTGTGTGTTTGTGTATTTTCCAGTCTTTTACTTTTAATATTGTGTGATTACATTAAAAGGGGATACCTGGTTCAGCATGTAGATGAATTTTGTGTGTTATCCCAAAGTAACAATTTCTGCATCGTTGGATTTAAATTGAACACTTGTTGGTTGTTTGGTTTTTGTCCCATCTATTCATACCATTAGAATGTCTAAAATTAAAAAGACAAGTGTTGCTAAAGATTTGAAGGAGCTAGAATTCTCATGCATTACTGATTAGCACAATGACTTTAGAAAACTGTTTCCAGAGCTTACTAAAGCTAAACATAATGCCTAAGACCCCGCATTCCTACTCCTACTCGTATATCAAAGTGATAGCAGTTAATGTGTCCACCAAATGACATGTAAAATAATGTCATGTCCATAGCGTCTTTTTTTATAATAGCCCTAAACTAGGAACACTTTAACTCCCATATATAGTAAAAAGAATAAATAAATGGACATTTACTCACAAAATGATAAATAAACTATACTGCATGCAACAACATGGATGAGTATCACCATTATAATGCTGAAGGAAAGAAGTCACGCACTCTATGATTTGAATTTATACAAAGCTCAAAGACATTTAAAGTCAATTAATGCAATCATAAATGTCAAGGTTATTGGTGCCTTTGAACAGGTATTCCTGTGTTTTAAGGGGATCCTGGGATAATGTTCTAGTTACATGGATGCATTCACTGTGTAAAATGTCACTACTTTTGATTCTGCACTCTTTATAAAATATGATATGCTTTAAATAAAAAAAAATTAATGATATTAATGACCTGTCCTCCTATTGAAATTCCCAGGGAAGAGGGTTATATTAAGAGATATTACCAAAAGATTAAGGAAGGGAAAACACAAATCATACATAGATTCTCCCAGATAATAAAAAGTAAAATAGTTTGTACACTTAAAATTGATAACAAAACCTTTCAAGGACCATATGAGAAAGGACTCCTTCAGGACAATTGCACACATGCTCACATATGAGCTGCAGAAGGGAAAATGTCCAAAAATGACAGCAGAGATAGTGAAAGAAAGATTTTATTCAAGTTCACTGGATAGTAATAAGTCTTAGCAAAACTCTGAACGTATCCTGAGGCCAGGCAATTTTTCCCAGTGCTTGGCATGCCAAACTTTCTTTTGCTTCATATCACTAAAGGTAAGTAGCCTACATGAAAAGGAATAAGGGGGAGAGAAACAGATGAAAGCTAAGGCCAGTTTGCATAAGGAGAACATTAAATTTGGAACTTAAATTCTGATAGTCTCAACTATTAAAAAAAAAGAACTAGGATAGTGTGGAAGAAAGAAGCAGGATATTTTTATTGAAATAATTTATTCAAAACCTGCACCACCACTGGGTATCATCCTGACTGTTGGATTCCCTGTTCCACAGTGCCCTCATGTGCAAAATGAGCATAATGAATTCATATATATGAGGTTTATGTCATTTATAGATAACATATATAAAACACCAAGCACACAATCTAATCCTAGGAGAAATATAAAGATTCAATAAGGAAGACAAAATAAAATTCACATGGTATCAGACCATCCTCTAGGTCTCTGAGGACAACATTCCCACTGCTACATGTGTTTTTGCATTGTTGATTATACTGTGAATTCATTAGTGACTTTTGAACCTGGATGACCAAACAGTATTTTTTTAAAAGCAGGTAGGAGGTCTTTATTCAGGGACTACTATAGCAGGGGAAAGCGGATAGAACTCAACTCTCTAATGACTATTTTCCTGAGCATTCAGATGTTCCCCGTGCACTGGTAGCAGACTAAGCCTATAAAAGCTTTGTCACTTTTACAGAATCTGCTGGGAAACTTCCCTCCCTGCTGCTGGGGATGTCAGCGACACATAGCAGCAATCTACCAGCCCTCTCCTACCCCTACCCCTTTTCTACTTTGTGCAGGTATTTCAATGTTTTCATTCCACAGCCCAGCCCTGGGAGGTGTTAGGTCTATTGGAGTGACCTGACAGTACCTGAAACCTGAAACCAGGAACAAGGAGTCCCAGCTGTTTATCAGGCCAGGAACTCTCAGTGGCAGCGCCCCATTCAAACAAGGCAAGGTGCCTCCTCTCAGACACAAAGCACAGCACAGGGAACTACTGTCCCTCAACCTCAACCCATGCAGTTGGCCCCTGCAATCTCTTCCCCTGATCGTTTGGATCTTTTGTAAGTAATAAAGCAGTCATTTGCTGAAAGTCTTTGTTGTGCCTGAGCCTATGTTCCCATGACCCACTTTATAGCTACTGCCTTGCCTGCTAAGGAAGATCAGTTTTGAGACCCTGCCAAATCAGGACCAGGAATTCCTTTTGCTCTGCGCCACTCTCTTCATTTGAACTCAGAGAGTGCCTGGAAATCTAACACCCCATTCCATTTAAGACTTGGCAACTGAAAAGGAGGCTGACACTGGTCTCATCATATCAATAGCAATGAAAATCTAGGAGAGTTCTGTAACTTATCAGGCTTGCCTGTGTGAGTGTATGTGTGTGTATGAGATGTGTGTTTTGGAATCAGAGAAGGGGTGGGAGTAGAGATAGACTATAACTGGGGTCAGAAATACACACAAATTTCTTGCCAATGTAATGTGATTCCATCAAGGACCTCTGAAGCACTGTCAGAAAAGTTAAGTTTGTAAATGGCCCAATATTTTTCCATTCATTAAACATAAGAAAAGAGTGCACATTCAATAAAAAAATATGGAATTCATTCATTAAAATTAATACTGTAATAAGGAAATCAGTAGTCATTTTTGATGTGTTGTTTTTCTGAATGAACATAAAATTAGAAATTTACTGTCATGGCCACTTTGTTATTTGGAAAGGTCAGGCATAAATATCATTTGAGTAGACTATTTTTACTTAAGCTGCAAAATATGAAGGGTAGTGGAAAAGACCTTGCCACTCATAAATATGCACCAGAGTCATAGAATCAAATAATACTGGTATTAGAAATTGTCTTACAGGAAGCTTCACCTTATTACTCATCTGTTATTTAAATCCTTTTGGCCACATCTAGGGTAAGAGACATTCAGCCATTCCTGAATCTCCACTATTCCATCCATTGGCAGCCTCTCTCCCAAATGAAGACTGAATGAGGTTTGTTCCAAACTTAAGTGAAATAATAGTGTCTGAAGTATATATAGTAATTCATTGTATAGGGAGTCTACGAAGAAAAAATCTGAAGCTCAACCATTCTTGAAACTCCTAAAATGACAATGACAATTGGTAGCTTCCACAGGTTAAGCCATTAAGGCATTAAGTAATTAAGTTACCAATGATAAATGAAAAAATTACTTATAGAAGGAAGGTGCTAAAGTTTATCATTTAATAAAAATTTTCAAACTTTAATTGATCCAAACAAACAAAAAGTAACTCTCTAGTTCTCAGGGCAACATCTGCTCATTCAAACAGAAGAAGAATGTTTTATGGTTGCATGTAAACAAAGCATAAAACAAAGTAATTATATCCAAAGTATTATCTGTCATAAGTTCAGCTGCAATGTTAGAAGTAAAATTGATTGAATGAACTTCATGACTTAAAAATGTGTTATATATATGGCAGCGGACCTGACCCAGTGGTTAGGGCATCCATCTTACACATGGAAGGTCCGCGGTTCAAACCCCGGGCCTCCTTGACCCATGTGGAGCTGGCCCATGGCAGTGCTGATGCGCCCAAGGAGTGCCATGCCATGCAGGGGTGTCCCCCACGTAGGGGAGCCCCATGTGCAAGGAGTGCACCCCATAAGGAGAGCTGCCCAGTGGAAAAGAAAGTGCAGCCTGCCCAGGAATAGTGCCGAACACAGGGAGAGCTAACACAGCAACATGACACAACAAAAAGAAACACAGATTCCCGTGCCGCTGACAAAAGCAGACAAAAGAAGATGCAGCAAATAGACACAGAGAACAGACAACCCGGGTTGGGGGGGAAGGGGAGAGAAATAAATAAATAAATCTTTTTAAAAAATGTGTTATATAAGTTATTTAACACATTAAATTAATCCAAATACTGATTAAATTCAGAAGTCTTTTCTATCAGAACAGCAAGATAAGTGTTTTCACAAGGAGAAGCATTAAAGTAATTTAGAGCTTAGGAACTTTCTAGGAGAGAAAAGCCTAGAGCGAAAAAGTCAATGGACAATGCTAAAATAGACAATTCTAAAATGGAGAGAGGAAAGGAGCAAGAGAGGAAGAGAGGGAGGGAGACAGACAGGGAAGGAGGGGAATTAGGAGTGAAGGAATAAGCCTCACCTATTACTCAGTTTGGGCTAATGAGTCTTCCCTGGGTAGCCTCACAGTACTTGGCAAGATAATATCTCTTCAGTAAGACTTTTCTCTAATGAGCAAAGGAGGGTTACTCTATTCCATAATTGTGTCTGTGAACCCTAAACAAACACCTTGCTAACTCAATTTATGGTTAGAGCTGACACCACCAACTTTAATAGAAAGAAAAGAACCTAGAAAATCTAAACGAAGGTAGGAAAATAGGAATAGCTACCAGTACAAAGGGAGTGATTGTCAAGGAACAAGTATGGAGTAATTTTCCTAAACCCAAAGTTTTCTTTTCACTGTATATCCTGTTACTATGCTACTGAACTTGCCCTAATATGAAATATTATCTTTCACCAAAAGGCTGAAAGCTCCTAGATGGAATAATTTGTTCATGATTGGATTTATAGTTTCTGATTTATGCTCTGTAAAAAATGGGTGTTCAATACATATGTATTTTAATGAATGAATGAATGTTGATTATTGAGCAATGGGGAAGAAGACATACATAATCTAATGAATTTTTTGTCTTTATTTTTTTTTTATCATAGTCTAATGCATTTTAATTCTCAATTGAGAACACAAATTGATAGCAATTGGGGCAAATAGGGCTTCCCTGTATCTACAAGTTATGCTTAATTGCTTATTTAAAAATCAATTTTCACTAATAAAAAGCAAAGAAGTACTAATGGGGCAATTTATTAAGTGATTATTAACTACTGGTATCCTCACTGAGAATTAATTTATCGGGGCTTTTTTTATAGGATTGATACCTGAGAGCAGCTGTGAATTTCATTGAAGGCAAGTTATGAGGCAAAGAAGAGGTATCTTCCTACATCCCCTTCCAGCACCTAATGGGATTGCAGAGGAAAACATGAATCTGGTAGGAGATACTGGAATAAACAGTGGTAAATGCCAAAGAGAAAGTAGTGGTCTTCAAATTGTTTACAAAAACTGGTTCATATGAGTCAATTTGTTCTTGGAAGCTGTCTGGGCAAGTTACATATATCAAAAACTCAAAGAACATAAACAATAAGTTTAGAGATCTGGGTCCTAAATTAGTGGGGAGAAATTATTTGAGGAAGGAGGCAGTAGAAACTATGGACAGGAGAGTCCACAAAATATGCCTAAGATAAATTCCGAAGACTGAGTGCTGCTGAGAAGAGCTCAGATGTTGAACAAGTTGGGAAAAAGAGCAAAATCATACATCATTCCTTCTGTACTCTGTCCATAGCCCAAAGCAATGTGACAGGGGTAAATCAGGTTTATACTCAAATTCCAGGAAAACATTCCTTGTACCAATTCAGGAAAACTTCTACCTAAGCAATCCTATTAATGGCTTAGAAATGCTTTTATTTTCTCTAGAACAAGAAAGACAAATCAAAAACACATATTTGAATTTTAAAATGCTTGATCCTAATATAAGATAAAGTATAAAGAACTGAACTAACCCTTTGAAATTATTTTTCTTGTGTTAAAGTAAAATCAGAGGCCAGCATAAAATATCACTTCTCTATTATGAAAGTTAAGCATTTCAGTATGGTGGGGAAAAACAAAGAAAAAAGAGGCTGGAAAAAGCGAAACAACAACAACAACAACAAAACTCACAAAAGTTTTATATCATGCAATATTATTAAGAAAATTAATATAAAACTAGACACGTAATTAATATTGTGTGCTTTTTAATTGACATTTTTATAAATATGGTTTCTAATAAGGAAATGAATAAGATCCATGTTTTAAAATTTCAAATATTTTCTACAAGCCAAACGCGAAAGGCACTATATTAACACTGCTTGTATCTTTCACTCATATTCCAGTGCTATCTTCTCATGATAATTCTTTCCTCACAACCAATCACTCTTGACTCAGTGCAAAGAAGTGATGAAAAATCATACAGCAATAACATTTATCCTGGTGAGATGGACAGATGACCCAAAGCTACAAGTTCTGTTTTTGATATTTTCGTTTCTCAATTACATGTCCAATGTAGCTGGGTATCTGACCATTATCAGTCTCACCCT
The DNA here is from genome assembly GCF_030445035.2 of Dasypus novemcinctus. Taxonomy (NCBI): domain Eukaryota; kingdom Metazoa; phylum Chordata; class Mammalia; order Cingulata; family Dasypodidae; genus Dasypus; species Dasypus novemcinctus. The sequence continues at coordinate 25,418,997 of NC_080684.1, forward strand.
TTTGGATTCTATCTTAAAACTCTCATGTATTTGCATTATTCCAATAATATTAATAATAATAATAAACAAAAAATAAACATTTTCTTTTAGGGCAATGAAAATGCTCTAAAAATGATTGAAACGATGAAAGCACAACTATGTGATTATACTGAATATCATTGACTGTACACTTTGGGTAGATTTATCTCTCTTAATATTTATCAATAAAATTGACTTGTTAAAAATATTTTAGGAGAGCCGAGATGGCTCAGTAGTTGAGTATCAGCTTCCTACATGAGCGGTCCTGGGTTCAATCCCCAGCCCAGGTACATTAAGAAGACTATTTATATATATATATATACATATACACACACACACACACACACACACACATATATAAATTTAGCTCCTATGTGTTTTGTTCCTCCAAAATTTCTCCTTCTTAGAAGTCTCATTCATCATTGTCTGTACCCCTAATTTCTTGTACACTATGATAGTTGGAGATAAAACTTTTACATATCTTGCATGGGCCACCCTGTTGTCATCTTTGGAACAACAGAATTTTTTCCTCGTTAATATGTCCAATGACTGCTATATGGTTGCTTATTTTTTTTTTAATAATTGGAACAAATTCAATGTTTTCCCTATAATAATATTAATCTGGTTTTCATTTCACTGTGTTTTCCTGAGAGAGGAATGGGCAGAGTTAAAACCTGAAATGCAAGAAATTTTATGTCAGAGACCTTAATAAATTGTTACTACTGAACCATTTTATTAGTGTTGCAATTTTAAGTTACTTTAAAGCTTAATTCTCCATCAGATTTCATCAGAAGTTGTTCAAATATGAGCATGCCTGAAGCATGGAAGAAAGGTTGAAAACTATTGATTCTCCACTAGAGGAAACCTATGTGGCCTTTTGTAAGCCCCTGCATCACACAGAATCTGCACCATACTTATTCTCTGCTGCTAGTTTGCTGGCCTATTTTTTTTAAAAAGATTTATTTATTTATTTATTATCTCTCCCCTTCCCCCCCACCCCAGTTGTCTGCTCTCTGTGTTTATTTGCTGCGTGTTTTTTGTCTACTTCTGTTGTTGTCAGTGGTACGGGAATCTGTGTTTCTTTTTGTTGCGTCATCTTATTGTGTCAGTTCTCGGTGTGTGCAGCACCATTCCTGGGCAGGCTACACTTTCTTTTGAACTGGGCAGCTCTTCTTACAGGGCACACTCCTTGAGAGTGGGGCTTCCCTATGCAGGGGACACCCCTGCGTGGCACAGCACTCCTTGCTCGCATCAGCACTGTGCATGGGCCAGTTCCACACAGGTCAAGGAGGCCTGGGGTTTGAACCATGGACCTCCCATGTGGTAGACGCACACCCTAACCACTGGGCCAAGTCCGTCGCCTTTGCTGGCCTATTGATCATCCTGACACTTCTTTGCATGGGCCTTCAGCTGGAATTCAGTACTTGAATAACATTGATGTTGATTTCATATCAATAATTTTGGCTGTGATGCATCCCTAGTTCTTCAGATAACCTGTTCAGGCACAGTGTTTATGGTCAGAATTGTTCTGAGATTTGCTATTTTGACACTCATTATTATCCTACACACACATCATCAAAATCATTCCAAAATTCCCTTCTGCTAATAAAGGAAAAAGGCCTTTTCTACTTGTTCTTCTCACATCGGTGTGATTTCTATCACATACAGCAGCTGCGTACTTATCTATATCAAACCTTCAGCAAAAGAAGGGGTGACCATTAATAAGTCATGCTCACTATTTCAGTTGCCCCTTTGGTTAACCCATTCAATTATACTCTTCAAAACAAATGAGTAAAGGAAATCTTCAAAGATGCTGAGAAAAGGACTACATTTCTCAAAAGGAAGTAAGAGACTATGGATGCTCTGGAGTTGGAGCAGTTTGATATTATTGATGAGTACCAAAAAAAGAAATATTAGATTATGTTTGTAAACTAGTCCTTTCCTCTTGGCATATTAGAGTGTATTGGATTCAGAGGTTTTACTTTTACTTGATTAAATAATGATTAAGGCTTTGATTGAGCCATGTTAGTAGGATGTTGCATCCCCGCCACCTTGGTGGGTGAGGACTCACAGAGAATCCACACCACAGAGAAGGGAGGTTGGAGTTTTGAGCTGGAGCCCTAGGAACTAAGTACACAGAGAAGCAGAACAGCTGAGCCCAGAAAGAAACAAGCCCAGGAGAGAGAAACAGAACCAAGTGCCTGATAGTCTACAGGTGGCCCTGTGGAGAAATTCAAAGTCTAGAGAGCCTCATAGTCTACAGATGAACTTGAGAAAACAGCAGCTGACCCTGGAGAGAAATGGAGCCCAGGAAGCCAGAACTCTTGACAGATGTTGCCAGCTGTCTTACTCCGACACATGGCAAAAGACTGGTGAGGTAAGTAACTTATGTTTTGTGGCCTGATAACTGTAAACTCCTACCCCAAATAACTTTTATAAAAGTCAACAGATTTCTGGTATTTTGCATCAGCACCCCTTTGGCTGACAAATGCAGGTGTTGAGTGAACTTTAAATTTGAATGAAATATGAGTGACTTCCATGAATTTGCCAAGTACATGATTTCTTCCTATCCTTTAGATTTATCAAGCTAATCTTTCCCCCAAGAACATTAACTCTTACAATCAGAAAACAAAATCAATCTATTTCATTTAAACTTATTTTACTTATAATGATGCTTTCATTAACAAAGTCACCTGAGACTGGATTCCCAAAACATCCACTATCATAAGCAAGAAATGCAAATAAAAAAATTATATCCCTAGTCATATGGTCTTTTCATGTTGTGGATTCTAAAATCCCAGAAACATTTTCTCACTTGGTAATACTTGAATATCTAGGCCTTTGTGGAAAACTTTTGGATGTATTTCATCCTTGAAATATAATATGCATAGAGAAGAGAAATTGCAAGGCATCCATATGATATATATCTTCTACTGATATTGGAATTGATAGTATTTAGACCCAGGTACAAGTAGAACAAGACTGAATTTAGAAGCAAGATGACCAGATCTTGACACTTCCAAGAAGATGGCATCAGAGTAGGTTTTCAGGGCTCGACTCTTTTACAAAAACAATGGAGGAAGGGCAAAGCTCTGTCTGAAGGTGCTGCTTTGGGTATCTGCAGACTATGAGAGTGCTGCACATTGTCCAGGAGGGAGAGGGACAGAGAGATGAAGAGACCAAAATAAAAACCATGAGTTACTTGCACCCACATATAGGAACAGAATCCATCCTCCTCCTATAAGATGAACAGCCTTGGTAAAACTGGTGGCTCACTGGGGCCAGCTGAGAGGGAAACAAAAGTGTTTCTACCTGGGAAGATGGAGCATATAGCAGACGATGGAGAGTGGTTTCTCTTCAATAAGTTTGGCCAGCATAGCCACTTTCAATATCTACTTTAGCCAGCCCAGCAAGTGGAGGTTGAAAGAGAAACTTTGGTCAAAAGAATAACTGAAGAGCACTATCTTCTGGCAGGCCAGAAAATTGCAAGGAGAAACAAAAGCTTTTGGGAGGTCTCATGTCCCAGCCCTCCTTGAATCTGGTCTGCACACCATTAATGGATACTTGGTTCTGTTTTGATAACTTAAACTGAGCAATATTAAATATTTAGAATAAGTTGCACCAAAAATCAAACAAGAGCCATAAAACAAACCCACTAGGCAAGAGAGAGAAATTGACCATCAGAGTAAATTAAACATAACCAGATGCCTACACATCAGCAAAAATTTACAAGCAATATGAAGGAACAGGAAAAGATCTCCCAGCCCAAGAAACAAATCCTAAATCCTGAGGAGACTCAGGATTTAAAACAATTAATCAAAAATATTCACACAAATCTCTTAAATCCACTCGAGGAGTTAAAGAAAATATGGATAAAGAAATAATTTGATAAGACACTGGGTGAACATGAAAAACAATTTGAAACCTTACAAGTAAAAGTAACAGAGCTTATGGGAATGAAAGACACATTAGAAATAAATTAGAGGAATAATGTATTGGCTTAGGACAAAAATAGTGAATTAGAAATCAGAGCATCTGAACTTGAAAAGACAGGAGAACAGAAAGAGAAAGAATGGAAAAAATTGAACGGGGTCTCAGGGAATTGAATGAAAATGCAAAACATACAAAAATACCTATACATTACAGGTGTCTAGAAGGAGAAAAGAATGGAAAGAGGGCAGAAAGAATAGTTAAGGAAATAATGACTGAAAATTTCCCAACCCTTTTGAAAGATATAAATATCAATATCCAAGAGGGGCAACACACCCTGAACAGAATAAATCTAAACAGACCAACTCTGAGATATGTACTATTCAGAATATCAAATGCCAGAGATAAACAGGATTTTGAAAGCACCATGAGTAAAGCAATGCATCACATAAAATGGAAGCTTAATCAGACTGTTTGTCATCAGAAACCATGGAGAAGAGAAGGCAGTGGATAATATATTTAAGGTATTGAAAGAGAAAATCTGTCAGCCAAGAATTCTTTATCTGACAAACTGTCCTTCAAAAATGAAGGTGAGTTTAACGTTTTCACAGGCAAACAAAAACTGAGAGAGTTTCTTACCAAAAGAATGAATTTATAAGAGATACTAAAGAGAGTGCTACAGCCCAAAAGGAAAAGACAAAGGTGAGAGACCTGGAGAACATTGTAGAAATGAAGATTAGAAAAGATAACTAAAAGATAAAAGGACAGGTAATGTAAGACATGGCAACATAAAGCCAAAGGATAAAATGAGCAAAGTAAGTAATTCCTTTATAGCATTATCATTGAATGTTAATGGATTGGACTCCCCAATCAAAACACAGACTGGGGGAGGAGCAAGATTGCAGCAGAGTAATGAAGCTCATCCTACAGACCAGTTAATAATGAGCCAGAGCTATCTAAATCACCTCTTTTGGGGACCCAGGGGACCAGAAGAACATCCTTTGAAGAACAGCAGGATATTGTCCATCTGCATGAAGATTCATGAATAGAGGTGTCCACACCATGGAGGCAGATGCACAAACCCCTCCCCCAGCACAAGCCACCATAGCCACCTTGGGAGCTATTCCTTGGCTGGAGTTGGAAGCTCCATTTCTCAAAATAGGGTGAGGAAGGGATATTCAGGCACCAATTTCAGCTACTGGTTAGTAAATTCAGCTAGGTAAAGTTCAATCCTAAGGAAAACTATCATTTGAAACTGTCCAAGTCAGAAAGAAGCCAGTAGCCTTCATTTTAACTCTGACCCCAGTGTGAAGGGAATGGGGGTTGGTTGAAAATTACACTGACAGTGGGGACCAGCTTCTTTCCACCCAGGTAGGATTGCAGCCCTAGCCTAGGCTCAAGTCCCACCTGTGGCAGGAAGGAAGCTGGGGGTACCTACACCATCCTCTTTGGACAACTGCAGGGCCTGGGGGGACTAGGAGGTTGGTCACATCTCTGACTCCATTCCAGCCCTTGACAGGGCAGGAGCAGGGATAGTGTGCCCTCAGCCTCTCTGGTAAGTTGCAGTCTTTTTCACCCTGCATGGACTAGACTGGTGGACAGACCTGAAGATACATATCTGCCCCCATAGGATTGAAGGGGGGGGCAGTGTTTCCTCAACCTCTCCAGGCAATTGCAGATGCTTTCAGCCTGCATGGACTAGACTGTTGGGCATGCCTGTGGATTCATCACTGTCCCTGACAGGGCAGCAGGGACAATGCTTCCTTAGCCTCCCCAGGGAACTGTAGTTGCTTTTGGCCTACATGAACTAGATTATTTGACACATCTGTGTCTCCACCCCCATCCATAATAGGACAAGTGGGGACAGGGTTTCCCAGGTTCTCAGGGAAACTTCAGTTGCTTTTGACTTCATGAACCAGGTTGTCTGACACATCTCTGTCTCCACCCCTCCCCTGACAGCACAAGAGGAGCAATAGTGAGCCCTCATCCTCTCCAGATAACTAGTCATTTTCAACGTGGATGAACTGGACTGGTGGGCAAACCTGTATAAATATATATATCTGCACTACCAATAGATAAGAGGAAGTCAGTGTTTCCTTAACTTCTCTGGGAAAACTTCTCTGGCATTTTCACCTGCATGGACTAGAGTATTGGATACTTCCATGAATCTATCTCTGCCCCTGACAGGGCAGAAGGCATAGTGCTCCCTCACCTTCCCTGGAAAATGGAAGCCACTTTCAACCTGCATGACCACTTTCAGCCTGCATGGACTAGGCTATTGAAATCATCTCTGACTCCACTTCTGCCCCTGACAGGACAGGAGGAGGGATAGTGCACCCTCAGCCTCTCTGGACAACTGCAGCTTCTTTCAGCCCACATAACAAGATTATTGGACACATCTGGGCTCCATTGTTGCCCCTGGCAGGGCAGGAGGAAGGGCAGTGCACCCTTCCTCTCTCCAGGAAACTGCAGTTACTTTTGACTTGCATGGACTAGATTGCTCGGCACACTAGATGCTCAATTCCCATCTCTGGCAGGAGATGAGACGGGCCAGTGTTTTATCAGTTTACCTGGGCAACTGCAGTTAGTTTTTACTCAGATGATTTGATTTGCTGCTCACACCTTCAGCTCCTGCCCTGTCACAGGCAGGGGAGGAAGAATTGTGGAGCTGCTCAGTCTTTTTGGTAAACTACAGATCATGTTTGCCTGCACAGCTTGGATTACTGCACAAGGCTGTGGTTCTCTCTACCCCTGGCATGGGAGAAAGGTTGGAAAAGCTGTCATCTGTTGTCTGGGGCAACACAGGATGCTTCAGCCCCCACAGCTTGAAATTAAATCCATGGCTAATATTCCACAACGAGCAGGGGAGAAAGGGCAAGATGAAGATGATAGAGGTGAAAAAATTCAGATTGTCTAAACATGAGCCACTATAAAGTTCCAAATTAAGTTGAACCAAATAGCAAAGAAGGGCTGTAGCACAAATCCAATGTAGACTGAAGAAAAAAACTGAGTCAAATAAATATGTCTAGTAAATCAGATGCCAAGACTCCAACAGAAAATTACAATTCATACCAATAAATGGAAGATATGGTTCATCAAAGGAATTAAGACTCCAGATGACACAGAATAGTTGAGACAAATAATCCTAGGTGTTCAAACAAATCTCCTTAATAAGCTAAAAGAGATGGCTAAAGAGATTAAGGACATCGAGAAGAAATTCACTGGGTGAGTACAAAGAAATAAATGAAGTCATATATAGAAAGGTAGAAGGTTTTATGGTAATGAAAGCCACTATGAATGAAATAAAAAAATACACTGGAGGCAGATCAAAACTGTACTGAAGAGACAGGAGAAAAGACCAGTGAGCTTGAAGACAGAATCTCTGAAAGAAAACATACAAAGAAACAGATAAATGAAAGAACAACAACAACAAACTTTTAACAGCATCTCATGACTTAAATGATGACAAAAGACGTGCAAACATATGTGTAATGGGTGTCCCAGAAAGAGAAAAGTAGGGAAAAGGAGCAGCAAAAATATTTAAGGAAGTAATTGCAGAAAACTTCTCAACTCTATTGAAGGACATTGATATCCATATCCAAGAAGTGCAATGTACTCCCATACAAATACATCTGGTATTTGAGACTCATATTAATCAGAGTGTCAAAGGCCAAAGTTTAAGAGGGAATTCTAAAAGCAGCAAGAGAAAAAAGATTCATCACATACAAGGGATCCCCAATAAAATTAAATGCTGATTTCTCACCAGAAACCATGGTAGAAAGAGGGCAGTGGTATGAATTTTTAAATACACTGCAAGAGAAAAACAACTAGCCATAGATCTTACATCCAGAAAAAACTGTTTTTCATAAATGAGGGAGAGTTTAGGATATACATGGAAAAAACAAAACTAAGAGGATTTGTAACTAAGAGATCAGTTTTGCAGGAAATACTAAAGGGGGGTACTACAGTCAGAAAAGAAAAGACAGGAAAGGAAGGCTTGGAAGAAAATCTAGAAATGTAGATTATATCACTAAAAGTAGCAAAAAGTATAAAAAAGAGTGGTAAAAACAAGGTATGGCAGATAAAACCCAAAGATCAAAATGGGTAAAGAAAGATGCCTACAGTAATAGCATTGAATATTCATGGATTAAACTCCCAAATAAAAAGACACAGACTGACAGAATGGATAAGAAAATATAAAGCATTTATATGCTATCTACAAGAGACTCACCTTAGAATGAAGGCTATAAACAGATTGAAAATGAAAGACTAGAAAAAAAATATTCCATGCATGCAGTAACCAAAATAAAGCTGGAGTAGATATACATATATCAAATGAAATAGACTTTAAGAGCAAACCTGTTGGGTAGTGGGTGTAACTCTGTAACTCAGTGATTGAGCATCTTCTTCACATATTTGAGGTCCCAGGTTCAATCCTTGGTACCTCCTTTTAAAACAAGCTGCTATTAGAGACAAGGGAGGCAATTGTATACTTATAAAATAGGCAAGAAATAATAATAATAAATGTATGTACCTAACCAGGATACCCCAAATTACATGATGGAAACACTGGCAATACTGAAGGGAGAAATAGATGTCTCTACAATAATAGTTGGAGACTTCAATACACTATTCTTATTATTATATAGATCATCTGGGCAGAGGATCAATAAAGAAACAGCATTATTGAATGTATGATAAATGAACTAAACCTAATAGATATATATACAACATTGCATCCCCAAAAAGCAGGGTATACATTCTTCTCAAGTGCTCATGGTCCTTCTCCATATATACCATATGTTGAGTCACAAAGCAGACCTCAACAAATTTTAAAAGATCAAAATTATAGAAAGAACTTTCTCTGATCACAACAGAATAAAGCTGGAAATCAACAATATGCAGTAAAAAAGGAAAATTCACAAATATATGGAGATTAAACAACACATTATTAAATAATCAATGGGTCAAAGAAGAAATTGCAAGAGAAATCAATAAATATCTCAAGATGAATAAAATGACAACACAACATTTCAGAACATATGGTCTGCAAAGAAAGCAGTGCTGAGAGGGAAATGTATAGCCTTTGATGCTTACATTTAAAAAAGAGAAATACCTAAAACCAGCAACCTAACAATGCAGGTGGAGGAACTAGAAAAAGAACAGCAGACTATGCCCAAAACAAACAGAAAGGATGAAATAATAAAGATCTTAACAGAAATAAATGAAATTGAGAAGGGAAAAATAATAGAACTAACAAAGGAAAATTAGGTTTTCTGAAAATAGCAACAAAATGGACAATCCCTTAGCTAAATCGACAAAGGAAAAAAGAGAAGATACAAATAAATAAAATAACAAATGAAAATGGAGGCATTCGTACTAACCCCACAGTAATAAGAAAGATCAAAAGAGGATACCATGAACAACTGTATGTGAACAAATTAGACAATATGGATAAAATGAAATAATGTCTACGAACATATGAACAACCCGCACTGACCTTAGAACAAATAGAAGACCTCAGAAAAGAGAGAAAGAAAGAAAGAAGGAAAGAAGGAAAGAAAGAGAGAAAGAGAGAAAGAAAGAAAGAAAGAAAGAAAGAAAGAAAGAAAGAAAGAAAGAAAGAAAGAAAGAAAGAAAGAAAGAAAGAAAGAAAACGATCACAAGCAAAGAGATTGAAAGAGTCATCAAACAACTCCACAAAATGAGAAGCCCAGGACTACGTGACTTCACAGGTGAATTCTGCCAAGGATTCAAACATTTATTACCAATCTGGCCCAAACTCTTCCAAAAAATTGAACAGGAAAGAACTCTACCAAACTCATTCTTTGAAGCCAATATACATCTAATACCAAAGCCACATAAAGATATAACACACAAAAAAAGAAAATTACAGACCAATTTCCCTAATAAATATAGATAGAAAACTCCCCACCAAAATAGTTGCTAAACAAACCCGATAACATCATATTGAAGAATTATCCATAATGATAAAGTGTAGGTTTTATCACAGGCATGCAAGGGTGTTCAACACAAGAAAATCTATCAGTGTAATGCATCACACTGTAAAATCAAAGAAGAAAATTCACATGATCATTTTCATTGAAACAGAAAAGGAATTTGAAAATAAACAAACAAAAAATGGCATTCTTTCTTGATATAAACACTCCAAAAGATAGGAATCAAGGAATCTTTCTCAATGTGATAAAGGGCATATATGAAAAATCCACAGCTAACATTTTACTCAATGCTGAAAAAATGAAAGCTTTCCTGTTGAGATCAGGAAAAGACAAGGATGCTCACTGTCCCAACTGTCGTTCAGTATCGTACAGAAGGTTATAGCCAGAGCAATCAGGCAAGAAAAAGAAATAGAAGGCATGCAAATCAGAAAGGAAGAAGTAAAACTTTTGCTAATTACAGATATGATCCTATACCTAGAAAACTGAAAAATCTACAACAAAGCTACAAGAGTTATTAAATGAATTCATTAGAGTTGCAAGATACAAGATTAATATGCAAAATTCAGTAGTTTTACTATATACTATTAATCAGCAATCTGTGGAGGAAGTGAGGAAAAATTCCATTTACAATAGTGACAGAAAGAATCAAGTATTTAGAAATAAACTTAACCAAGGACATAAAGCACTTGTATTACAAAAAAAAACACTACAATTCATTGCTAAAAGAAATTAAAGAAGGTTTAAATAAATGGAAGGACATTCCATGTTCATGGATGGGAAAACTAGATGTCAATTCTACCCATATTGATGTGCAAATTCAAGGCAATCCTGCCTTTTTAAAAGAAATGAAAAACCTAATTATCAAATTTATTTGGAAGGGTAATGAGCCCAAAATAGCCAGAAACATCACAAAAGGAAGAAGAAAATTGGAGAGCTCTCACTTCCAGACTTTAAGTTGTATTAACTAGCTACAGTGGTGAAAATAGCTTGGTACTGTCATAAGATAGACCTATAGACACATAGACCAATGGAACCAAACTGATGGTACAGAAACATACCCTTGTATCTATGGTCAAGTGATTTTTGACAAGGCTGTCAAACCCACCCAGATGTGTCTGAACAGTTTATTTAACAAGTGGTGCTAGGAGAACTGGATAACCATATCTAAAAGGAAAAAAAGAGGACCTGTACCTCACACTTTAAACGAAAATTAATTCAAAATGAATCAAAATATAAAAGTAAGAACCATAAAAATCCTAGAAGAAAGTGTAGGAAAACATCTTCAAGACCTGGTGGTACATGGTGGCGTCTTGAATGTTACACCAAAAGCAAGGACAACAAAAGCAGAAAAATGCATAAATTGGAACTCCTCAAACCTAAACACTTTAGTGTTTCAAAGGACTTTGTCAAGAAGGTGAAAAGGCAACCCATTCAATAGGAGAAATATTTAGAAACCACATAACCAATAAGAGTTTGATTTCCTTGCTATATAAATGAATCATACACCTCAACAAGAAAATAAGCCAGAAATCTGATATTTTAAATAAACAAAAGCCTTAAATAGACATTTTTCCAAAGAGTAAATACAAATGGCAAAATGCACAAGATAAAATGTTCAATATCTCTAGCTATTAGGGAAGTACAAATAAAAACAACAATGAGATATCATCTCACACTTTATAGAATGTTCATTATTAAAAAAAAACAAAAACAGAAAACAACAAATGCTGGAGACAATGTGGAAATACAGAAACACTGCTTCACTGATGGTCGAAATGTAGAATGGTTCAGCTACTGTGGAAGACAGTTTGGTGGATCCTCAGGAAACTAAATTCAGAACTGTCCTATGATCCAGCAATCCCTCTACTAGGCATATACTGAAGAATGGAAAACAGTGACACAAACCAACAATTTGGACACTGATGTGCATAGTAGCATTATTTACAATTGACAAAAGATAGAAACAACCCAAGTGTTCATCAACCAATGAATGAATAAACAAAATGTGGTGTATGCCTACAATGGAATGCTGTGCTACTGTAAGAAGAAATGAAATTGGGATACATATAACATGAAAGAACCTTGAGAATATTATGCTGAGTGAAATAATTCAGATACAAAAGGACAAATGTATGGTCTCATTAATATGAACTATATAGAAGAATAAACATATGGAGTTTATTATAATAAAACCTAGACTACAGTTTACTATGAGATAGGAAGAGGACTGAAAACAGTACTGATGCTTAATATATGTAGAATTTTCAATTAACTTGAATGTAAAAGCATGGAAATGGATAGAATTGATAACACATTATAGTCAGCATAATTAACATGGCTGGTGTATTAATAGGATTGCAGCAGAAAGGAGTAGATGAAGGAGGTAAATGTCAGCTGAAAGAAAGCTAGAAAATAATGTAGGTACTGAATAACATAGTGAACCCAGAGGTAGATGAAGATTGCAGTTAATTGTACAAATAAAAGAATGTCCTTCTATGAGCTAAAACTAATGCACATCACTATTTCAAGGTGGTAAGAATATTGATGCTTGGGGAAAATACAATTAATGTAACTTACAGACTATAGTTAACAGCAATATTGTAATATTCTTGCACCAGTATCAAAAAGGGTACTATATCAACGCTAAGGTTCAATATTAGGGGCGAATGGGATTCTTTTTTTACTAAGGAAAACATTTGAAAGTTTACTGGGGCAGTGACTGAAGAACTCTGATGAAAGTGATAACCATGGGGTATATACTTTGTATAGAATGTACAAGGCATGAGATGGGATAAGAATGAACATGTGATGGATGATGGACTTTGGTTAACAGTACAAATATGATAATGTTCTCTTATGAAAGATAACAAATGTATAATACTAATATATAATGTTTATATTGGGGATGTATGGAAAAATATATCAAATGTATGCTATGGACCGTAGTGGTAATATTCTGATTATGTTCTTTCAAAATCTGTAGCAAATGTTCCACAATAATGTAAGGTTTTGGTGGATGGGTGTCTTATGGGAATTATGCAACTTCTTCATGTTTTTTCCTAAGCTCACAACTTCTCTAAAAAATAAATGGAAAAATTTAAAAATGAAAAAATAAAACACATAGATTGACAAAATGGATAAAAATATATGAGCCATCTATATGCTGTCTACAAGAGACTCACCTCACATGAAAGGACACAGTCAGGATGAAAGTGAAAGGTTCAGAAGAAGGTAGCAAGACTAATATCAGACAAAATATCAGAAAAAATAGATTTTAAATGCAAAACTGTTGTAAGAGATAAAGGAAATTACATATTAATAAAAGAGGTAATTCACTAAGAAGAAATAACAATCATAAATGCACCTAATAACAGAAATAACAATCATTTATGCACCTAACATGTGTGTTCCAAAATGCACGACAGAGACATTGGCAAAATTGAAAGGAGAAATAGATGTATCTGCTGTAGTAGTTGAAGACTTCAGTACACCACATCATTATTGGGTAGAGCACCTGGCAGAGGATAAAAGAGTGAAAAGAACACTTAAACAATATAATAAATGAAGAAGCCCTAACAGAGATTGATAAGAGTTCTACAACCAAAACAGCAGAAGATACATTCTCTTCAAGTGCTCATGTATCCTTCTCCAGGATAGACCATATATTGGGTAATAAGAGAGTTCTCAATGAATTTTAAAAGTTATAAATTATACAAAGCACTTTCCCTGACCATAATGGAATGAAGTCAGAAATCAATAACAGGTGGAGATTAAGAAAATTCACAAATATAGAGAGATTAAACAACATCCAGTGTTGTTAGTAAACAAGCAGTGAGTAAAAGAAAAATAATAAGAAAAATCAGTAAATTTTTCAAGATGAATGAAAATGAGAACAAAACATATAAAATGTTTTCACCAATTGTAACAAATGTGCCACACTAATGAAGGCTGTTTTTAATGTGGGAAAACATTGAAAGGGTTAGTAGCATGGCATGTGAGAATCCTTTATATTTTTTATGTAATATTTATGTAGTCTATGTATCTTTAAAAATAAATAATTTGATGGTTAGGCTAATGTGTCAACTCAGACAAGTAATTGTGTCTAGTTGTTTGGTCAAGCAAGCACTGAGCTAACTATGAAACAAGGTCATTTATGGATGTTAGTCACCATTGACTTTATCACAGTGGTAAATCATAGACAGGTAATTACAATGACATCAATCAGGGAGATTTCCATCAGCAATGAGTGATGCTTTATCCAATCATTTAAATGCCTTAAAAGGGAAGCAATTCCAGCATTGAGTGAGAATTCCCTAGCTCATCTTTGGACAGCCAATATCTCCCAGAACTCATCAAGAACCTTCCTTGAACTATCATTAGACCCCCTAGTTGCAGTCTGCCTGTGGAACCTGGACTTGTGCATCCCCATGGTCATGCAAGAGAATCTGATAAAATTGCATACTACTGACAGATAGCTCTTGTTATTAGTTTCCCTAGAGAACACTTACTAATACAAATAACTATATATATTTTTAAAAGCCAATAGGATGCAACAAAGGCAGTTCTGCAAGGCAAAATTGTAGCCCTCAATGCTTACATTAAAAATGAAGAAAAAGCTAAAATTGAAAACCTAGCTTCACACATGGAGGACCTTAAAAATGAATAGCAAACTAATCCCAATGCAATCAGAGGGATGGACATAAAAAATATGAGAGCAGATATAAGTGAAATTGAGAGCAAAATCAATAGAGAGAATTCACAAAACCAAAAGCTGGCTCTTCAAGAAATCAACCAAATTGACAAACCCTTAATTAAACTGACAAAGGAAAAGGACAGAAAATGATAATAAGTAAAATCAGAAATGGAGGGGGGGTGGGCATCACCACTTACCCCAAAGAAATAAAAGAGATTATAAGAGGAGAATATGAACAAATGAATGCCAACAAACTAGAAAATATAGACACTATAGACACATTCCTAGAAACACATGAACAACCTACACTGACACTGGAAGAAACAGAAGACCTCAGCAAATGGTAATATAAGTAACAAGATTGAAACAGTTTTCAAAATCCTACCAAAATTGAATCAACCAGGGACTGATGGGTACCCAGGTGAATTCCACCAATCTAAGAAGATATAATACCATATTTGCTAAAACTACTCCAAAAAAATTGAACATCAGGGAACACTAATACCCTAATACAAAAGCCAGATTAAATACAGAAAAAAGAAAAGAAAAGAAAATTACAGATTGATTTCTCTAATAAAATAGATGGAAAAAATCCTCAACAGAATATTTGCTAATTGATTGAAATTGTGGGAAGATAGCATTGACTAACAGGCAGAATTCGATGCCTCACAAAAACAACAGAGAAAGAGCCAAAAGTTATCTGAGGGATCTGCTTTGTGGGTCAGCAAACCAAGACAGTGCTACTCAACTCCCTGAAAGATGAGTGACAGAGAGATGAAGAATCTGAAACAAGAAACATGAGTTATAAGGCCCCCACAGCAACAGGGAAGGGTTCCACTATCCCACCAATAAGATATTAAGCTGGATAAAAACCCCTGGCTTACTGCAACTAACAGACAACATCTTCCATGACATCTGTTTCAATGGAAAAGGGAGGGGGAGCTGAGGGCTTTTATTCAGTGAATTCAGCCAGTAAAGCTTGCTTTAAATCTCTGTTGTGGAGATTCAATATAGGAACACAGGAAAACCCATATTGAAATACCTTTGTGGAAAGCTGTGCTGATGAGCACCATTTGCTGGCTGGTTTGGAAAGTGCATGGACAAAAACTTTTCTGTTCTATTTGTGTTTTACCTCTGGGAGAGAATCTGCACCCCACTAGTGACTCCCTGGTCTGATTTTGAGAACTTAAACTGGATAACTTTAAAGATTTAGAATAAGGTGAATCAGATATCAAAGAGAAACTGTGAAAAAAATAGGCGAGAGAAAAATTAGCCATCAGAATAAATTCACCAAAATACTCAGATGCCTAGGCATCAGCAAAAATTTACAAGCCACATTAGGTAACAGGAAGAGATAGCAATCAAAAGAACTAACCAAATATCCTGAAAAGATACAAAATTTAAGACAATTAATCAGTGGTAATCATACAACTCTCCAAACCAAAGAATTTAAAGAAAATATGACGAAAGAAATAAAGGATATTAAAATGATATTGGTGAGTATTAGGAACAATTTGAAAACCTTCAAAGAAAACTAACAGACCTTAGAGGAAAGGAAGACACAATGGATGAGATTTAAAACATATTAGCGGGAAGCAGACTTGGCCCAGTTGATAGGGCTTCTGTCTACCACATAGGAGGTCCACGGTTCAAACCCTGGGCTTCCTTGACTCACGTGGAGCTGGCCCATGTGCATTGCTGATGCACACAAGGAGTGCTGTGCCATGTAGGGGTGCCCACCTGTATAGGGGAGCCCCACATGCAAGGAGTACATCCCATAAGGAGAGCTGCCCAGCGTGAAAGAAAGTTCAGCCTGCCAAGAATGGCTCCACACACACAGAGAGCTGATGCAGCAAGAGGAAGCAACAAAAAAAGAAACACAGATTCTCATGCCACTGACAACAACAGAAGCAGACAAAAAGAAGAACATGCAGCAAATGGACACAGAGAACAGACAACTGGGGTGGGGCGGGGGGGGGGAAGAAGAGAGAAATAAATAAAATAAATCTTAAAACAAGAAAACATACCAGAGGCACATAAGAACAGATTTGAATTGCTTGAAGACAGAATTAGCAGTTATGAAAAGAGAATATCTGAACTAGAAAAGGGGAACAGAAATAAAGGAGAATGGAAAAAACTGAAACTGAGCCTCAGGGAATTGAGCAAATTTGCAAAACATTTGCATCATTGGTGTCCCAGAAGGAGAAGAGAAAGGAAAAGAAGCAGAAAAAATATTTGAGGAAATAGTGAGTGAAAAATTTCCAACCCTTTGAAAGACATAACTATTAATATCCCAGAATGAAAATGCAGAACAAAACAGAACAAATCTAAATAGACCTACCACAAGACACCTACTATTCAGAAAGTCAAATACCAGAGATAAGGAGAGGTTCCGAAAGCAGTAAAAGAAAAGAAAAGCATCACACACAACAGAACTTGATAAATCCCAAATAATAGCCTATCACCATGGAAGTGTGAAGAAAGTGATATGATGTATTTAAGGTACTGAAAAAAAAACAAAAAACTGCCAGCCAAAAATTACGTATCTTGCAAAACTAACCTTCACAAATGAGGGTAAGTTCAAAGTCTTCACAGACAAACAAAACTTGAGAGAGATTATTACTAAAAGACAAGATTTACAAGAGACACTAACGGGGGTGCTACAGCCTAAAAGGAAAAAGCAAGAGTGAGAGATTTGGAGAAGAGTTTAGAAATAAAGATTATTAGGAAGGGTAAGAAAGCAACAACATAATGATATAAGAAAGATTCAAAGGAAAAACAGATGAAGTAAGTAATATCTTTACAGTAATAACATAGAATGTTAATGGATTGAACTTCCCAATCAAAAAAGATAGACTGACAGAATGGGTGAAAAATTATGAGCCATCATTATGTTGTCTACAAGAGACCCATCTCAGACATAAGGACATAAACAGGTTATAAGTGAAAGGTTGGAAAAAAGTATTCCACAGAAACAGTAACAAAATCAAGCTAGAGTAATGATACTCATACCAGACAAAATAGATTTCAAATGCACAAGTGTTGTAAGGGATGGAGGAGGTCATTGTATATTAATAAAATGGGCAATTCACCAAGAAGAAATGACTATACTAAATATTTATGCACCTAACGTAAGTGTGACAAAATACATGAGGCCCACCCTGGCAAAACTGAAGGGAGAAATATATGTCTATACCATAATAGTTGGAGACTTCAGTACACCACTCTTAGTATTGGATAGAAATCTGGAGAGAAGATAAATAAATAGAGAACTTGAGTAATATGATAAATGAACTAGAAATAACAGATGTCCATAAAGCATTGTACCCCAAATCAGTGGAATATACTTTTGCCCATGGATCCTTCTCCAAAATAGACTATATGTTGGGTCATAAGACAAGTCTTAATAAATTTAGTAAGACTGAAATTATACAAAACACTTTCTTTGATCATAAGGGAAGGAAGTTAAGCGTCATTAAAGAACAGAAAAGGAAAATTCATAAATATATGGAGACTAAACAACACACTCTTAAATAATCAGTGGTTCAAAGAAGAAATAGCATGAGAATTCAGTAAATATCCTAAGATGAGTGAAAATGAGAAAATATCATATCAAAATCTATGAGACACTGCAAATGCTGTGCTGCAAGGGAAATTTATAGCCATCATTGCTTACATTTTCTTAAAAAGAGCTAAAATTGAAGATCTAATGCACCCTGGAAGAACTACCAAAGAAAAGCAAAATAATCCCACACCAAGCTGAAAGAAAGAAATAGTGAAGATCAGAGCAGAAATAAATGAAATGGAGGAAGAAAAAAATAGAGAGAATCAACAAAACCAAAAGTTGGTTCTTTAAATCAACAAAACTGACACACTCTTAGCTAGAAAGAAAAAGAAAAAAGGAGAGAAGACACAAATAAATAAAATCAGAAATGAGCAAGTGGAAATTACCACAGATCCCACAGAAATAAAAGCAGTCATAAAAGGATACTTTGAATAAAAAATCTAGACAACGTGCCAAAAAATCTAGACAATGAAGAGGAGATGGACAAATTCCTAGAAACACAAAAACCACCTACACTGACCCTAGAAGAAATAGAAGACCTCAATAAACCAATCACAAGTGAAGTGATTGAAACAGTCTTCAAAAACCTTCCAAAGATGAAGCTCAGGACCAGAAGGCTTTACAGTTGATTTTCTTTTTTACTGTTTTAGTTTTTCATTTTTCAATATACTTTTTTTTTTATTTTTTGAAGGAAACTTAGATTGCATAAATGTTGCACAAAAATATATAGGTGATTCCCATATTCCCTGCTCTCTATCCCTACCACACTTTCCCACATCAACAACATCCTTCATTAGTGTGGCACATTTGCAACAATTGGTCAACAAATCTTGGAGCATTGTCACTGAGGATTACAGTTTGCATTGTAATTTACACTCTCTCCCATACATTTTTGCAGGTTATTGCAAGATATACAATGACCTGTATCTGTCATTGCAATGTCAATCAGGATATTTCCCAAGTCCCAAAGATACCCCCAAATTACATCTATTTTTCCCTCTCCCTACCCTCAGAATCTTCAGTGGCCAGTGCCTCCACATCCATGATAAAAGTTCTTGCATTACTAGGATCACAACAAACTTATAGTAGAACATAAATCTATTCTATTCCATCATCCATTCCCCATTCCTGAGGATTCTGTGATGGTGATGCCCACTCCACCTCTAACTGAGAGGGCGTTTAAATCCCACAGAACAGATGGATGGATTTTCTTGCTTGCAGTTGCGGAATTTCTCTGTTTCTTGAGATGGTTGCTGTCAATCATCATCTCCTTGTTAGTGTTCCTGGGTAAGTCCAACAAGTGGGAGAGTAGGTGCTGCAAGACTGTTGAGACTTTTGCCAATCACTCAAAGACTACATAGTATCAATCTTTCTCAAGCTCTTCCAAAAAATTGAAAAATTGAACAAGAAAGAATGCTACCCAACTCATTCTATAAGCCAACATCACCCTAATACCAAAACCTGATAAAAAAAAATACTATGAAAAAAGAAAATTACAGACCAATATCTCTAGTGAATGTTGATGCAAAAATCCTCAACTAATGCTTTAGATGGAATCCAAAAGCACATTAAAAGAATTATACACAACAATCAAGTGGGTTTTATCCCAGGTATACATGGGTGACTCAACACAAGAAAATCAATTAATGTAATAAACCACATTGAAAAATTGAAGAAGAAAAATAACATGACCCACTCAAATGATGCATAAAAGGTATTGGGCAAAATACAGCACCCTTTCTTGATAAAAACACTCCAAAAGATAGGAATATAAGGACACTTTCTCAAAATGGCAAATTGCTTATGTGAAAGACCTACAGCTAGCATTGTACTCAATGGTGAAAGACTGAAAGTTTCCCTGCTGAGATTAGGAAAAAGATAAGGATGTCCACTGTCTCCATTGCTATTCGATATTGTGCTAGAGGTTCTAGCTAGAACAAGTAGGCTAGATAAAGAAAGAAAATGCACCCAAATAGGAAAGGAAGAAGAAAACTTTCACTATTTGCTGTTATGATCCTATATCTAGAATCTCCTAAAAAATTCACAACAAAGCTACTAGAACTAATAGATGAGTTTAGCAAACTGGTAGGATACAAGATTAATGCAGATAAATCAATACTGTTTCTATACAATACTGATGTGCAATCTGAGGAGAAAATCAGTAAAAAAAATGCAATTAGTATAACAACTCTACTAAATCAATCAAATATTTAGGAATAAATTTAACAAAGGACCTAAAGAATCTATATTCAGAAAACTACAAAACATTGCTAAAAGATCCTGAAGAAGACTTAAATAAATGGAAGGACATCCTGTGTTCATGGATTGGAAGACTAAATATCATTAAGATGCCAATTCAAACCAAACCGATTTACAGATTCAATTCCAATAAAAATTATAACAACCTTTTTTGCAGAAGTGGAAAAGCCAATTATCAAATTTATTTGGAAGAGTATGGGACACCAAATAGCCAAAAAGATCTTAAAAAAGAAGAATGAACTTGGAAGTCTCTCACTTCTGAACTTTAACATACTACACAACCACATTGGTAAAAAGAGTATGATACTGCCATAAAGACAGACACATTGACCAATGGGACAGAAATAAGAGCTCAGAAATAGACTTTCACATCTACAGTCAAGTGATTTTTGGCAAGGTGGTCAAATACTCCCAGGTGGGCCAGAACATTTTATTTGAAAATGTAGCTTGTTCTTTGGAGATCCATATCCAAAAGACAGAAAGAATACCCCTATCTCACACCATATACAAAAATTAACTCAAAATGAATTAACCCTACATATAAGAGCAGCAACCATAAAACTCCTAGAAGAAATTGTAGGAAAACATCTTCAAAATATTGTGGTGGTGGTAGTTTCTTAAACTTTCCACCCAAAACCCAAGGAACAAAAGAAAAAACAGATAAATTGGACCTCCTCAAAATTCGACACTTTTGCACCTCAGAAGACTTTGTCTAAAGGATGAAAAGGCAGCTAGCACAATGGGAAAAATATTTGACAATCAGATATCTAATAAGGGTTATACCCATGATATACAAAAAGATCATACAACTGAACAATAAAAAGATAAACAACCTTATTAAAAATGGGCAAAAACTTGAAAAGACAATTGTCCAAAGAAGAAATATAAATAGCAAAGAAACACATGAAAACATGTTCATTATTACCAGCAATTAGGGAAATGCAAATCAAAACTACAATGTGATATTTCATGCCTATTAGACTGGTAATTATTAAAAAGTCAGAAAACTGTAATGTTGGAGAGGATGTGGAGAGATAGGAATATTTATTCACATTTGGTGGTAATACACAATGGTATAGCCATTGTGGAGAACTGTTTGGCCATACCTAACAAAGTTGATTATAGACTTGCCATGTGATCTGTCAATACCACTACTAGATGTATACCAGAAGAAATGAAAGAAGTGACATGGATACACATTTGAATTCTGATGCATTATTCACCATTGCCAAAAACTGCAAACAACCCAGGTGTCCATCAACTGATGAATGGATAAACAAGTTATGGTGTATACACCAAGAAGCTGAAAGCAAGGAAACGCAGAAGAGGAAGGAGAGCTCAGCAGACATCACCATGTGCTTTGCCATGTGGCAGAGGACCCAAGGATCACTAGCAGCTAGTCTTTGAGAAGAAAGCATTGCCTTGATAATGCCCTGATTTGGACATTCTCATTTCCTCAAACTGTAAGCTAATAAATTTCATTGTTAAAAGTCAATCCATTTTATGGCATTGGCTTTCAGCAGCCTAGGCAACTAAAGCAGGACACAAATTATGTCACCTAGTACCCAAATTGTTCATGTGTTTTCACTTTGCACACGTTGGGCAATGAAAATATTCAAAATTCTATGGCAAATAATTGTATGCATAAATTGGGGAATATCACAAATGCGTGGCAAATGTCTTAGACATAGGAAGTATTTTAAATATTACTTTTTGAATAACAGATGCTTATTCATCATCTCTACACTAGTTGTCATTGTAGAATCAGATTTGACTGCATAATTTGAACTCTTTTTAAAAGAAGTCTCAAAAGAGATCAACAATATATGATTATGTATTCTTTATTATTTATCAATTTTTTTCTCAATAAACCCTATAACTATTTCCCATAAATACTTGTGAAACCATGTTCTTTCTTCTTAAAAATAGATATGATACAATCTGGAAGCACTTAGAGCTCACACCACATTTGTATTGCTACCTAAATCATTAAGGAAATAACAGTGTGGGCAAGAGAAGCCCTAGAGTACAGGGTTATAGAGGAGGGGAGAAGAACATCGATATAGTTAATGAAAGTATAGGAAATATTTTCCAAACTTTATTCAAGAACTGTATTCTTTCTTTCATTTTTTCCATTAAACAGTTATTTACTGAATGAATACTATGTGCCAGAGTTTTACTGAAGCACCAGAATATAGAAAGATCACCCCTTTCTTGGCTCTATAACCCTTTTTCAGTTATGTCCTTACTCGAGAAATATGTGCAATTCTCAAGTTAAATGCTGAGAAAAAAATCTATGGCTACTTAAATCATAAATATGAAAGAAAACTTGAACATATCTTTTACAGACCACTCAATGCAAGGATGCTATCAACTGTATCATTTCATCTCTTGCTCTTCTGCTTAGCCTGCTGATGACCTGTGTTTCATGCTCCGATTGCATCTTCCTTACAGATCTCTGGGACTCATTTCTCAAATATCTATTTTACTATTGTTCCTGAAGATGGCAACAAAGGCTCTTCGCTAATCCCTTTAGAATTAGAACTCCAAGAGAAGGCATTGTTTGCCAGTACAATTGATCGCAAAGTGGCTGATCTGAAGAGAAACAAAATCTTTATTACTTTGGGTCTTATGTTTGAGCTACAAAAAGTGGATGCCTACCTTACTGAGTAATCAGCATCGGTTTTCTAGGAATACAAACAGTCCTAGAAATTCTTTGGCTTCCAAGCCCTATTTTCTTCATAATTTGATAAATAGTATTGAATGTATGTCTAGTATTTTGCTAGGCAGTATTGGAAGTGCAAAGAAGTAAATGCCTCCCAGAGTCAATATGTATGATATATAACCATTATACATCAGTGATATAAGAAATTTCGTAAGACATCATGTATTGAAGTGCCATATGAGTTGAACAGATCTTAGCAGCTTTCAATACAGAAGATAGATCCTGAGGTCAAGATAAATAATAGGAGGAATTACATTATTTACTACGAGCCAAGCACTGTTCTAAATAATTTCTAGGATAGTAATACAGTGATTCAAAACCCCTATCAGTTAAATACTATTATCATCAAAATGCTATTAATAATTATGGTAAAATGTTAATATTATTATTTCCATATTAAAAATAAGGGAATTGAGGCATAGAACCTAATAGGTAGAAAAGCTGAGATTTGAACCCATATAATCTGGATCCAGAATCCATGCACATTAACCAGAATGCAATCTTGTTTCTTGTGGTGGCAAGTCCTATGAGGAGATAGAACTTCAAATGTACCTGGAAGAAATTTAGATGGGTGTATTAGTCAGCCAAAGGGGTGCTGATGGAAAAAAGCAGAAACTGGTTGGTTTTTATAAAGGATATTTATTTGGGGTAGGAGCTTACAGATATCAGGCCATAAAGTATAAGTTACATCCCTTACCAAAGTCTATTTCTGCATGTTGGAGCAAGATGGCTGCCAATGTCTGTGAGGGTTCAGGCTTCCTGGGTTCCTCCCTTAGGCTTCTTTTCCTGGGCTCAGGGTTTCTCTCTTCCTGGGGCTTGCATCTATTTCCTTTGTGAGCTTACTTCCTGGGGCTCCAGCCTAAAACTAAAGCATCAAACTCCAACATCAAAACTCCAACATCAAAAAACCCTTAATTCTGTCCTTTTTTATGCCTTTTATCTGGCACAAGGGGTTTATGTAATTACTTAATCAAGTAAACCTATGAATCCAATATAATCTAATATGCCTAGAGGAAAAGATTAGTTTGCAAACATAATGCAATATTTCTTTTTGGAATTCATCAGTAATAACAAACTTCTACAACAGGTAAAAAAGCAAACCAAAAGATTTCTTGCAAAAAGGAGTTGGGTCAAGTACACATATGCATCCTTACATCAAAGAAAATGTTCATCCAAAACAGATATAAAATTAGAAATAATCATATTAAATATCTGATTAAAAGAGAGATGTGGAAAAGCTGAGTCTAAGTGACTAGTAGAGTTTGAGCTCAGATGATTGAGAATATATTACTCTTGATAGAAATAGGTAATTGTGTCTTGAGTAAGCTTTTTACCTGGAAGACAGGAAAGAGCCAAACCTTGGAAGATTGCCCTAGAGCAGGTTGAGTAGGTTATCAGGGAAACAATCTCTTCAGATGAAGAATTAGTAATATAGTTTTTAATCTTTTCTTGAAATTGGTCTCTATGTCCCTCCATACTCTTATTTCATAAATCCAACATTCACATTTCTTCCACAATCATCCAAGAATTAGTTTGAGGTTTTTCTCTTTCCGTAGCATCCAGTACTTCAGTAATCTTGTCTAAAAATTGCTTCCCACCCTCCTCTTCCAATACTTCCCCACATCTAGTTCTCAGCCACTTGAGTTCATGACTTAAGTTCAGCAGAATATTCTGCTAGGTCTGGAAGATCCTGCCACTTATTATGAACCTATAACATGTACCCTTCATTCCATAAGGTTCACATAAAATATTGAATTTGTAGGTGTTTCTTATGAATTTAAAACATTATGTGGTCGGGGAAATATGATTGTGATCATTTGTAGTGAAACATGCTATTCACAAGTAGCCACTACATATATAGAATGAAGTGTTTCATCATACTTATAAGGAAAATTCACATTAAACAAACATCAGTTATTAAGGTCTTATTAGCAAAACAATATCTAAAATAGTACCCAAAATAATAATATCCAAATCTCCAAGACTTTAGAGAGAAAAAAGTCTCAGTTACTTATGGGAATACACATGTGGATACATTTTCTAAAGGACTAGTTCAGGAATAAATATCAAAAGCCCTTTTATTCAGACTTTCTTTTTTGGCCAGTTCTTAAATATGAAATATAACACTGGGTGTAAAAAGACTTATATACAAGTCTGTTCACTAAAAGATTATTATTTATCACACGAAAGTAATATCAACATTCAATATTAGAACTATTAATTTTACAATTTTCTGCCTTGCATGAAGGAATATATTGAGCAAGTAAAAATGTGTTTTAAAGAATGTTTAATTACATGAGAAAAATATTATGACTATCTAAAATTGTTGAATCAATGAATGTGATGTTAAGTGATGAAAACATGACATCAAATGTTAATCACAATGCAATGTTAATTACATGAAATATAATTTTATTTGCATAAACAAGCTGTACATAAATATGAGATGTTAATAGTGATGGACTCTGTGATGTCCTTATAGGAGATTTCCTTTTTACTTTACTTTTTGTGCTTTCTGAATGAATGTAGTAAATGAATACATGCTAATATTTTACAGAGGATTAAAGTAATGTTATCATTAAATAGAAAAATAATTTAAAATTATCCTTGATAGTAGGAAATAAAACAGTCATCGTACATAATCTGAGAATCCAATAGCAAAAATAATTTCTTTATACTAATAACTTTCTTCTTATAGCAGTCATTCAAACAATGATGCAAATGTACTTGAAAATTTAAATCCAGTTATTTTCTCAGAACTGAAAACACAGGATTATATTTTTAAAAGATATGCAAGAGAGACAAAATGATTTAGGAGAAGGGGTTACCCTCTATGATATTACTTTTAGTCAATTTATGGGCCAGCATGAAGCCATTGGGCTTTTGAAAGCACTGGATTATGAAGGTAGAAGGAACTGAAGAGAAGAGTGGAGGTACAGAGAGGAAAAATGTGTGGCTACCAGGCAACATTGCCTTCCTGATCTAGTAAAGCTAGCTTTGTGTGATTATATGTTATTAAACAGCTGACAAAACATAGGTAAATCATTTCTCCCATCCTTAGGTCAGCAGCCTTTTTCTATTAAATCCTGTCACACTGTGACAACTTTCCATAACAGAAAAGAAATAATGCCTTCCCTAAACTCAAAGGAAAACAACACTTTGTGGATTTTGTGGGGAATATCTTACATCACATAAAAATCATTCATATTAAAAAGTAATTGGTGTCTCATTGGAAGATTTTATTCTAGTTATATATTCATGAAACCCAAATTCTCTTAGGATACTACTTGTAGCTAATAATTATTTGAAAAACTAATATTTTAATCAAGTAGTGATTATTAAAATTGTGTAAACATGAACAATTGCCGCGATTCCTAAAAGTATAGCTTCTGGGAGATTTTATGGTTTTGAATCCAATTTTTATAATTGTCGTTATTGATAAGGGAAAGTGATTAGGGAGGATATGTGAGAAAAGAAAAATACTAGCCAAGGGCATCTGGGAGGTAGAGAAAAGATGGATTATTTTATATGATTCTCAGAAGGAGTAACACAGGGAGGCAGCTGCATATAAGAACTCATAAAGATGGATTTGATTTGTCACTTTTTAAAAAAGATCCATATTTAATAGCTAAGTTTAATGTATTTTGCATACTATACTAAAGTTTGGATATTAATTCCTGCTAATTGTTCTCTGGGAAAATAAAAAGATACTGAGACCATTCTTTATTTAAATATTTTTTTTATTTTTTAAAAAGATATTTAGATTACACAAAATGTTATGCAGAAAAGTATTTATATGGGATTTCCATATGTCCCAATTTCCAAACCTCCCATCCTTCCCCACATTAACAGTTTCTTTCATTAGTGTGGTAAAATCATTGCAACTGATGAAAACATTTGGAGCATTGCCACTAAGAATGGTTTATAGTTTACATTGTACCTACTTTCTCCCACTCAATTCTGTAGGTTATGGCAGGATATATAATGGTCTTTGTTCTTGCAATTCAGGACAATTCCAAGCTAAGACCATTCTTGAATGAAAGTGCTTAAGGAGTGAAAAGGGCCCTGAGGCAATGTGATAAGAACAGGGATAGTTAGGGCAAGGCCAAGGCTGAAGAGCAATGCCAGTCTTTAGAGAAAGGAATCATGGTTTTTTTCCACAAGAGGAATTCTCCCTCCATTGCCCATTTTTGAGCATGTACTTTTTATGTCACTGAAGGAGCTTACAGGTATCTGTAGAAGGCATTTGGGAACAGAAATATCTATGCATAAACTACAGGTCCAAATCAAGAATGATAGTAGTCTAAGAACATGATTCAATTCTCTGAGAAACCAAAAGAATATTCTATATTTTAGTATTATGGGAAGGCAAAGGATGGGTGGGATGTCAAGCATCAAAGGCATATTGAAACAGGAATTCAGAAGATGAAACAAAGAGACTTTCAAACTGATACACGCAGGGACACAGGATTGAATAATTCTGCAGGTTATTATAAAGAGGGTGCAAAGATGAAATCCTGGAAGAGTATGGAATTCTGGAAATTTCAGGTAATTCCAGAACACAATTTCCATATCAGTCTACCAAAAAAGACTACTCTTGTATGTGAGTGAAATGTTAAGTTGGGATTACTTGAAGGGAACAAGAGTTGCAAACATGGGAAATGTGCAGCTAAGCTATTTGTGGTATATTATCATTACGATAATGACATGGTGTGGTGTTATCACAGACAGTGAAATAAAAATTTTGGTGCAGATTTTACATTTAATCAACATAAGGAGCCCCTACTCTAAACTGACAGTTAAAATACCTTAAAGCCTGTCATAATTTTAATCAACTGACAGATATTTTATTGTCTGTTTAAAATCGGTCCTTGGGAGCAGATATAATTCAAGTGATTGAGTGTCTGCTTCCCATGTACAAGGTCCTGGGTTCAACCCATGGTAACTCCTTAAAAAAAAAAAAAAAAAAAAAAAAGGTCCTTCATGAGTAGAATTGAACCTTCAGATTTTTAACATTAACCTGTTTAGAAGACCTGGATTAAGCAAAATCACAAGAAATGAAATAGGATTAAAAAATTTCTTCCTCAGCATTACTGATGATCATGTTAAAAAAAAGGTGGGGGTGATGTCATAGAGACTTTTGCTTTGATTTTCAATGTATAGTACATTAAAATACTCTTTTTATAATCTTCCCTTAGATTCAAAGTTTGATTTTTTTAAAGCATGCTAATTATATATCTGAAGACAGTGATGAGAAATCATTCTACAGTGATAACATTCATCTTACTAGGACTAACAGATGATGCAAAACTACATATTTTACTGTCAGTATTTCTGTTTTTCACTTACATTTTCACTGTTGCTGGAAGTCTAATCATTATTCTGCTCTCATTGCTGAACTCTTAAAACACCTATGTATTTTTTCCTTCAAAATTTCTCAATCTTTAAAATATTATTTACCACTGTCTGTGTTCCAAGATTCCTGTACAGCTGGGGACAAAAGTGCCACTCAATTATTTTTTAATATCCTGATTGGAGCAATAGAATTCTTTCTTTTCACTGCAGTGTACTATGACCTCTACGTGGCCATCTGCAAGCCCCTGCACTACACCACCATCATGAGCGACGGGGTGTGCACCACACTTGTCCTCTGCTCTTAGCTGACTGGATTAATGGTCATTTTCTACCTCTTAGCCTGGGATTTCAGCTAGAATTTTGTAACTGCAATGTGATTGACCCTTTGGCTGTGATGTTTATCCTCTTCTGAAGATTGTATGTTCAGACACAGAATTCACAGAACAACTTGTTTTAATCATGGCTGTGCTGACTTTCATAGCCACACTTGTGTGTATGATTTTGTCATACACAAATATCATCGAGACCATTGTAAGACTTCCTTCTGCTCAACCATGGAAAAAGGCTTTCTCCACCTGTTCTTCCCACATTATTGTAATTTCTATCACCTATGGAAGTTGCAACTTCATTTATATCAAACCTCCAAAGGAAGGTATCCTCATTAATAAGGTGGTGTCATTGCTCAACACCTCAGTTATCCCTTTGATGAACCCCTTCATTTATACTCTGTGGAATAAGCAAGTCAAACAAGCCTTTAAGGAGACAATAAAAAAGACTGCATTTCTCTCAAATAAAGGAAATTGATTTTAAATATCAAAAGTACATACATTTAAGTAATTCCTCTTTTCTTATGTATTTTAATTCAAACCTACACTATAGTCTGTTTAACAATAAAGTTTGTTTTCAATTACTCTTTGAACCACAGAGTCAAATTAAGGACTATGATTTTATTTCAAAGAAATCTTCCTTCATAATAGGACATTTTCATAAGTGGATATGAAAATAATTTTCTAGAGGTTCAAACAAGACATTATCATCTTTATGTCTAAAGCACAAAAAAGCAGCAACAAAAAATTGAATTCTATTTCTGTCCATTCTTTTCCTTAGATTTATAGATTTTTCAAAGCAAAAATTATTCCAGTCAGGATTCCTTCCTGGTCTGAGATATACCTTGGCCCAAGAAAAATATAGAAGCTATTTATTTCTCAATTTTTTCTGTAATATAAACAGTCCTGCTACAAGGATTTTGTAAATCAGAACTCAAAGTTTTAGCTTTCTCCATTGTCAGCAAGAGAGAATAATAAACAGACTAACATGAAAATATTTCAGTTCAATAAATTTATTATTAACAAGAAGTGTCCATACTTACCTCCTTGTTAGTTGTCCCAGATGAGTCCAGTGAACTGGAGGATAGGTATTGCAACTCAGCTGAGGCTAAGGGCTCAGCTGGCACATGGACAGCCCAAAGACTTGAGTCTCTTGGACCTTGATCTACCAACTCCAGCACAAAATATAGGTTCAAAAAGAAGGGAGAGAGGTGTCTTTGGGACATGGAGCTGCCCTGGATGGTGCTTCAGAGGTAATCACCGGACATTGTAAATCCTCACAGGGCCCACTGGATGGAATGGAGGAGAGTATGGCCCATGATGTGGACCATTGTCTATGAGGTGCAGAGGTGCCCAAAGATGTACTTACCAAATCCAATGGATGTGTCATGATGATGGGAACGAGTGTTGTTGGGGGGGGGGGGAGAGGGGAGTGGAGGGGTGGGGTTGAATGGGACCTCACATATATATTTTTAATGTAATATTATTACAAAGTCAATAAAAAATAAAGAAAAGAAAAAAAAAAAGAAGGGAGAGAAGAGGCATGTGGAGAGAAGTCACATCTGAGTTCAACTCTGTCATACTCAGGAGCACAAACTCTGAAATAGAGCCCACTGGTGAGGCACCAAATTCTTGAGCTACCTGATATCTCACACCTTTATTAAGTGGTGCATGGGTTAAGCAATATTCAATCCTAAAGCAAGATTCATATACGTAGAACAAGGTAGTCCTAAAGAAAATAACTGTATTGATTTGCGAAGGACAGTTTCTTATTTTAGAAGAAGTTTCTTAATTTAGAAGAAGTAAGCTACAGAAAAAAGGTAGCTGGCAAGTTATAATTGGTTGTTTTCAGGTCCCAAGTTCTGGGAGAAGGACCCCTTACAAGAGAAAGGAATTTAATTACTTAAACTTTGGTTTGTTGATATGGGCTCAGCATGAGGATCTCCACATTGAGTTTATTCAAATTCTTTATCATCTGTTATGCTTATGTCTTGTTTTTTAAACCATGAGATTTCTATGATTTTATGTTTGACAAATGGCTCAATAAATTTTTAGCAATTTTTTTGTCCTTTTTTAGATATGTAGATCACACAAAATGTTACATTAAAAATATAAGAGGTTCCCATATACCCCACTCTGTTATAGGAAAACTGACTTATCTATTAGTTGTTTATTTTATTGTACAAGATGTTCTGAGTTGCTGCCTCCTGTTATTGTAAATTACCTATTAGTTGTTTCTTGTTATTGTATAAGATGTTCCTGTACCTTATTGTAGATGTTGCAAGTTGCTTCTTATGTCACAAGTTGCTCGTTAGCTTTCAAATAAATATGATGGAGAAACTATGGTTGAGGCTCTCAGTTTCAGAAGCTGTGAAGTACCCTGGACCCACCTTTGTTTCTCTTTTGTGTCTTTCTTTCTGTCCTTTTATTTCGTCAGTTCTGCATTGCCTTCCCTTCATGCAGACCTATTGTTGAGCTGGTCTCAGCACCACTCCCCACCCCACCCCACCCTACACCCATTTTGGGACTTGGAATTATTGAGTGGGAGTGAGTGTAAACTACAATATCAACTATAATCCATGCTTAGGGGCAATGCTCCAAATGTATTTATCAATTGCAATGAATGTACCACACTAATGAAAGAAGTTGTTAATTCAGGGAAGGGTGGGAGGTATAGGGAGTAGGTCATATGGGAATCTCTTATATTTTTTATACAACATTTTGTGTGATCTAAGTACGTTTTTAAAAAAAATAAATATATATATTTTAAAAAGGGAATATCAAACTTTCCTAAAAGGTTAAAAAACAAAGACAGTCCCTTCTTAACATCTCCTTTTTGACTCATAATATACTAAACAAAAATTGATGGCAAAGGAATAGATGAAAAAATCTTAAAATGCAATAATGACCAAAATTTATATAAAGGCATTCTGGCATAAGTAATTCATAACAAAAAGTTATGTTGATATTATATCTTCTAGATATCAGTTCATCTGGCAAGTAAAATATACTCTTTGCTAGAAAGAAGAAAATAGCTCATGAGGTTTTGAACTACTGTTTCTGAAATTCCCAGAGGTATTTGTATTTGCAGTCTAATATATCAAGGCCTGGACTCAAAGATCTAGAACTCAGTACTCATATATTTTTACAACTGTGATACAAAATAAATCCTCTCTCATACCAGGTACCTGTTTCCTCTATTGTGAATGAAATATTTTATGGTTGGGAGTAAACAGCAAAAAGACCATGGAATCCTACACAATTTCATTAGTATCAATTCATGCAAACTGACTGCTAAAAATGAGGAATCATAAATCATAAGAGAACCTTTTATTTCCAAGATTCTTAAGGTAGTATCCCAGCATTGGATATTTTTCAAAATAAAACAATGAAAACATTTCCAGAGCAGAGTCAAAATGCATGGTAATAGCCTATATAGAATCAGTTTATAGGGATACCTACCAGGGAATGCACTTCTAAGAATATAGGAAGGAGATGAAACTTCAAAGCAGGGAATAGAGGGGTGGGAAACTGTTCAGCTCTGGCTAGATACAAAGAAGAGGGACTGAAAGTATTAAAAACCTTTTTAAACCACACGATATTTCCTGATTCCTCTCAAAAGGTTTGGTTGATCACCAGTATTTCTTGGAGCTTTTTTACTAGGGTTTCAGATTAGATACACAAGTAATGAAGTATTCCCTTCAAATTGGTCATAAAATTGTTCAGAGAAGCCAGAAAAATACCCAGATGTGTGTACTCCTTTGGAGATTCTCAAGTCTATCTGGATTCATAGTAGTAGTTCCCTCAGTGTTTTAGGATATCACTTTGAATCTTGCCAGACTTCATGAACATGCTCTAGTCTAATTCTTATACACTGCCCCTTCCAAATAGCTCTTCAGAACTCTCAACACTTTGGGCCTCATCTTCCCAAGATTCGATCTTGGTGATACCCATTTGAACTGTTAGACAGTGCTATTGAGCCAGGAGTCATTGGATCATCCCAAGGTCCCATTCCTCTTAACCCCTATAAAGGAAGCTGGGGAAAAATAAGTAAAACCACAGTAGGTGGAGGCCACATCTGAAGCTCAGGAAGGCTGAATCCAGGGTTACCAATCTTCAGTATCCCTTTCAGCTTCACCCTGCTTTCTTGCCTAGGAAGGACCTCTACCCTTCCACTGAGTCTTTCCCATTCTCCTGCCTTGCTTATCAGACACATTTTGGTCTGCGTTTTATCCTAGGACCGAGTTGAAATACTTCCCTCCTTAGTTCCTTACTTGAAAATTCCTCTCAGAACCTTGAATTGTGGCTACAAGTGAGACATCTTGGCCTGATTTCCCCTTATTTTGATTCCCTGAAGAGCAAGTAAAGCTAAGAACTCAGGTTCTAGAAAGATGTGACTGTCCCTAGCCCTTTGACTTGAGAATTATATGGTGTCATGTGGAATGATCAGGTGGCCTTTAGTGAGTCTTCTAGCATATGAGAGTCAGTCAGTGATCTTCTAATTTTGGAATAGAAACAATGGTGGTGATCTGAACTTAGGATATCACAAGCTAGTTCAATGCATTTAAATTATTTGAGTTCCTTAACCTAGTAGTTGTATTTTAAACCTCAGATTTGATAGAGGCACCTAAAAACCCCAGAGACAATTATGCAAAATTTTGAGCATCACTTGCATTTTAAAAATGCTGCTAAGTTGATTACTCTGATAGCCATATCACCTTGATGGACATGAAGCATGGGGGCTATTTTAGGGGCAGTGGCAAAGTAAACGAGTGACGTCAGTTCTCTGCCAATTCTTATCAAATCCTAGAAAATTCTCTCTGTGTCATCTCTGATAGAAGGAGAGCAGGTATCTACCCAGGTCTATAAAGAATACCTTCTAAAACGAATACCTGTTTAATTCTTTTTTAGAAATCAATCTCTAATACAATGACTTTGAAAAAAAATACTTGTTTTTACCATTTGGTATTTCTATGCGTGATTCATCTGAGGAATGAATGTTTTCTGTTTTTTCTATTCCCTTGCACTGCACAGACCTCAACAGGTGAGATTTTCTATTATTTAGCTCCAAGTATCCATAGAATGGATTTCCTGGTAGGTCAGATGTCTTCACTCTGTGTAACAGAAATATATATATTTCCAGACTAGGAAAATGGAGGTGAACTAGATTCTTCTCCCCTTCTGATGCCAGACTTCTGTACTGACACATTATCTGCTCGATATTTCTGGCTATCCTGGTTTTTTTTTGTGTGTAAGATTGATGTAAAATAAAGGGAAATCTTGCCCTTCAAAAAAAATTCTTTTGAACCACTTCAGTCAGGCTCTGTTCCTTTGAATTGGAATGTTTGCTATAACCATCACCTCATTCAAGATCCAACCCAATGACACACACATTTCGCATAAAGTCTAGAACTGTGTTTCAAAAATTTTAGTTGAAAATAACCAGAAATCTTGTTAAAATACAGACAGATTTTTAGTACATCTAGTGGAACTTGAAACTGTGTTTCAACAAGCTTCCTTATAATGGTAAAGAAACTGGTCTAATGATCACAAGGTGAGGATGGAAAATGCCAAATATATTGTAGGTATTCAAATAACCAGTTCCCTTAGTCATATTAGGTGAAGATGTCTGTTTCTAAGAACATATTGGAGGAATCACGGTAATGTCTCATAACAGCCACCTAACCCAAATATCAACACAGTTTTACATGTGTAACTTGCTCTTTTTTTTGCCCCTGTGTCACACCACACACTGAAAGGAAGACTTGCTAAGCATTAATATTACTGGGACATCAAATGCCAATATATGCCTACCTAGCATCAAAGATGATATGAGCTGTAATGCATATTAGTCCTGATTTTCACATTGATAAATAAAATTTACCAATAGTTATAAAGATGAGACCTCTCTCATGTACAAAAGGAAAGGGATGTGGTAAGAAAGAGAAATTGTAATCACACACAAAAAATCACTAAAAATAATATGGCAATATGATAGGCATACAAAGAGGGTTTCTTCCTTTCTAGAGAACAGCTCTTTTTTCATTTTTTCATATTGAGTGCAATAATCAAATCATATAATTAGTCAGGAAAGAAAACAATAAAGACATAGGTGTAAAGATGTATTTAATGAATTCTGTGCTCTTAGGTTTTACAGATCTAAACTATAAGATTAAGTATAATGATAAAAAAATAAAACCCTGTTAAATATCTGACTTTAACTTCCACAAATACCACATTAACTAACAATTACAAAATAAAGGTACAACCATAAATCACTTCTTAGTCACAATACTGAAGTTTCTGTGTTTTATACTAGAATACCAGAAACAAAAAATAAGAGCTAGTCATGGATTATGAATGTACTCAAAGTATGGACAATATTATTTCAGTGATATTGAAGAAAAATGTTCATTAAGTTATGACTCAATGTAAAAAGTGTACTTTGTTCTTATGTGAATGTTCAACCATCTCTACTCATCCTCACATGTAAATCTGACTTTGTAACAATGCTTTGCACTTCAGTACTATAAACTAGAATATTTAGATTTTCTATCCTAGATAAGATAAAAAAATGTTCTACTATTTCCATCCTTTATGTCCGCTTTAGTATCAATTCTATTATTAATAAGTAACTGAAATATTTTATCATGTCCTTCATACTTGACAGTTCATATGGACAAAGGTTTAGGAATGTTTTATTTAAACAATTTTAGCATATCACCTGAGGGAGAAATTTTATTAATAACTTTACATTTTATAAAGCAAGAGTTCCTTTATCATTTTATTAATTTCATACTATATGAAAAGTACAGTAAACACACAAAAATATTTCCCCTGGAATTAATGATCAGATGAAACCAATCAAGTAAAATGAAACCAACTTGTATAACATTTTAATGAAGGTAAAATGTTAATAAGGAGAAATAAAGACTATTATATCTATAAAGTAGTGAACAAGAACAACATTTGGCCTACTATAATGTTAGTAATGAGTTAATTTTGATAGTCCTATTTAGGGTTAAATAATGTCATTACATTTATCACACTGAGAAAGAAATCTTTCATTAAACAAACTTGAAGAAATGGCCAAAATTAGCTCTTTGGATCAACAGATATGGTGTGCTCCAAGCAAACTATTTGGGGATAGATCACCTCAAAACAAGTCAAACACAATTAGACAAGTGCCTCAATGTTCAAAAATAACATTACTAAATAGAATAGGATATAAGGTTTAATGGGGATTTTATACTTGTATATGTAGAATTATAAAATATAAGATCACTGTAGTAGCATAGAAAAATGTTTAGATGACAGTCAGCTTAGTCATTTGAGGTATTTCAACCAAATTTGATTAAAAATAATATTAAAAGAAGGAATATGTTTCTCCTGATTTCCCATATGGAGAAAAATAAATTGTATATAATGGGAGAAAATACAGCGTAGTTTCTCTAATATTCCCTAGCACAGATTGGCAAGGGCTGAATATATGAATAAATCATGATATTATCAGGAGACACAAATGAGAAGGCACCTATGGTG
This sequence comes from Dasypus novemcinctus, assembly GCF_030445035.2. Taxonomy (NCBI): domain Eukaryota; kingdom Metazoa; phylum Chordata; class Mammalia; order Cingulata; family Dasypodidae; genus Dasypus; species Dasypus novemcinctus. Next base: position 25,455,370 of record NC_080684.1, read on the forward strand.
GTATTCATTCCAGGTTGAAAGCTATGCCAGGAAAATAGCACAGCTATGTTTCTGCAATATTTCCTGACTAATATAACACACTAGAGAAATTTTATTGCATGATTACCTGTAATTATGGATTAGGCCTAATTTTCCTCAGAATGGAGATTCCTTACACTGGTTAAAAAAAAATCGGTAAATATAAACAATAAGCCATCCCTTTGACTCTGTCTTAGTGATCTGAACATATACCAACCGAATGCTAAAGAAGATAGCTTAACTTTCATAATGAATAAAATAGACTTTCTATAGAATAAAAGAAGAGAAATGGAAATATCCATTTGGTTATACTTTAAAAGAATAAAATATGAAAATTCATAGCAAATATTTTTCTAAAAGATTAAATTATATTAAGGAATAAGAAAAACTTAGGAAATGAATAATTTGCAATCAACAATATACAAGAAGGTTTCTAAATCTATGAAATTAAAGCAAAGAATAGTAAAAGTAAAACTATTTATTTTGAAAAGATATCATAGAAAGGAGAATCAAAAATCCTAAGTAAAAACACAGTGGATCCACTGAACAATACAATGTATGCTGTAGAAAGCTAAATAAATGATGTTCCAGGAAGATTAAAACTGGTAAATATTTGGGAATTCAGACTAAAAATTAAAATTTGGAGAAATATAAATATAAATTCCAGATATTTAGGTGGTTGAATTTCCACCTTATGGTAACCACAAGGAAAGAGATGAAAAAACATATCCAAATAGAAATCTGGAAAGCAAATAAATGTAAAAGTAAGATTTATCACGAGAGGAGGACACAATAGCAAAATGCCAGAAGAAAAACATATATCATTGGCACTGAATTTAAATGTAAATGGCTTAAACTCTCCTATCAAAAGTGGACCACTGACCATGAGGTGCAGCGGTGCTCAGAGACATATTCACCAAATGCAATGAATGTCTCATGATAATTGAGGAGGTTGTTGTTATGGGAGGAGGAGTGGGTTGAGGGGGGTGGGGTGTATATGGAGACCTCATATATTTTGAATGTAACATTAAAAAAATAAATAAAGACAAAAAAGGCAAAGATTGACAGAACAAATAAAAAAGCAGGACTCAACTATATGGTGTCTGCAAGAGACTTGCTTCAAAGTCAAAGATACAATTAGGTTACCAGTGAAAGGATGGGAAAATATGTACATGCAATTATTAACCAAAACTGAGTTGTAGTGGCTACACAAATATCAGATAACAAAGATTTTAATTCAAAAACTGTTACAACTGACAAAGATGGCTATTACATACTGATAAAGAAGAAAATTCAACAGAAAGATGTAACAATTATGAATACATAGGCACCTAAAAGCAGAGTCCCAAATACATGAAGCAAACACAAATTTGAAGGAAGAAATTGACGGTCCACATTAATAGTGAGAGACTTTAACACACCACTCTCAGTAATGAACAGAACATCTACTCAGAAGATAAATAAGGACGTAAAGGATTTGAATGATACAATAAAGCAACTAGACCTAAAGACATGAATAGAACACACACTCAATGAAAACAGAATATACAAACTTCTTGAGTGCACAGAGCTAATTCTCCAGGACAAACCATATATTGGGTCACAAAACAAATCTCAATAAATTCAAAAATGTTTAAATCATAAAATTTATATTCTCCAAACACAATGAAAGGATTTAGAAATCAGTAACAGAAGGACATATGAAACATTCAAAAATATGTGGAAATTAAACAACATACTCTTATGCAAACAATGGATTAAAAGGAAATTAAGCAAAATTTGGAAATATCTGGAAGTGAATAAAAATGAAAATAAAATATGTGAAAACTTATGGGCGGCAGAGAAGACAGTGCTGAGGGGAAATTTATAGTTCTATATGCTTTCATTAATAAAAAAGAAAGACTTTAAACCAGAAGCCTAACTTTAAAACTGGAATTACCAATAAAAAAAAAAAGCAAACTAAACCCAAAACAGGAAGAAGGAGGGAAATAACAAAGATTAAAAAGGAGATAAATAAAATAGAAAAATAAATAGAGAATTTAAAAAAAAATTAATTCTCTGAAAATATCAACAAAATCAACAAGCTTCCTGTTAGACTGGCAAAGATAAAAAGTAATGAAAATCAGAAATGAAAGGGGGACATTACAAGTGATCCCACTGAAATAAAAATATCATCAGTGGATACTATGAACAAATGTGTATTAAACATTTAGATATCCTAAATGAAATGGCAAAATTCTTGGAAACACAAAACTTATGTGCATTGACTCAAGAGGAAATAGAAGATCTCAACAAATCAATTACCAGGAAAGAGACTGAATTAGAATCAAAAACATCCCAACAAAGAAAAGCCCTGAACCAGATGGCTTCACAGGGGAAATCTATCAAACATTCCAAGGAGACATGACTTGAATTCTACAGACACTTCAAAAAAAAAATGAAGAGGAGGGAATACTCCCCAACACATTCCATGAGGCCAACATCACCCACATACCAAAGCCAAATAAAGATACCTCAAGAAAACTACAGAACAATATCTCTTATGAATATAGATGCAAAGATCCTCATTAAAATGCTAACAAAGTGAATATTAAAAGAATTGTACATCATGACTAAGAGATATTTATTCCTTGCATGCAAGGTTGATTCAACATAAGAAAATTAATTAATGTAACACACCACATTAACAGAATTAAGGGGAAAAAACCCATGGTTATCTTAATTGGTGCAGAAAAGGCATCTGAAAAAATATAGCATCTTTTCTTGATAAATACACTTAGAACACTAGGAATAGAAGGAAACTTCCTCAACATGATAAAGAGCACACATGAGAAGCCCACAGCTAATTCACTACATAATGGTGAAAAACTGAAAACTTTTTAGGATCAGGAAGAAGACCAGGATGCCCATTGCCACCACAGTTAATCAACATTGTACTAGAAGTTCTAGCTGGAGCAATTAGGAAAAAAAAAAGAAAGAAAGAAAAGGCATCCAAATTTGAAAGGAAGAATTTGAACTTGCCCTGTCTGCAGATGAAATGACACTATATAAAGAAAATCCTGAAAAAGTCACAACAAAGCTCCTAGAGGAAATTAATAACTTCAGCAAAATAGCAGGGAACAAAATTAACACACAATAACCAATATTGTTTCGATACACATACAATAATTATCAGAAGGAGAAATCAAGAAAAATCCCATTTACAATAACAACTAAAAGAATAAAATAACTAGGAATAAATCTAAGTAAGAATGGAATGGATGTGAACCCAGAAAACAACAAAATATTGCTAAAAGAAATTAATAAAGGCATCAATAAATGGAAGGCTATTCCATGTTCAAATATTGGAAAAGTAAATATTGTTAATATGTCAATGCTACCAAAAGCAATGTATAGATTCAATGCAATCCCAATCAAAATTCCAACAACCTCTTGGCAGAAATAAAGTTAATTATCAAATTTATATGGAAGGTTAAGCTGAATGGAATAGCTAAGCCATCTTTCAAACGACATTTGAAGTTGGAAGTCTCTCATGCCCCAATATAAGAGCTAAAACTATCAAATTCTGAGAAGAATATGTGTGAAAGTATCTCCAGAACTCTTTCTTAGGCAATAGTTTCTTAAACTTTACTACCAATGGGCAAGCAAAAAAAGAAAAATAAATGAATGTGAGCTTATCAAAATAATAAAAAAAAACAGCAACACATTTATTCCTCAAGAAAGTAAATAGAAAACCTACAATATGGGAGAAAATATTTGGAAACCACACATCTAGTAAAGGTTTATTAGTCAGAATATATAATTAAATACTTCAATTTAACAACAAAAGACAAGCAATGGAAGAATTTGTATCATTGATATAAAGGCAGTGGCCATCAGAGGTTCTGAAGGGAGGGAGAGGGAAGAACAAGGGACATTTTGGGAACACTGGAATTGTCCTGCTTGACATTACAGTGACAAATGCAGGCTATTTTACATTTTGTCTAAACATATAAAATTATACAGCTCAAAGTGTAAACTAGAAGGTAAACTATAGACTATGGTTCATAGCAATGCCTCAATATATGTTTATCAATTGTGACAAATGTACCACACTAATAAAAGATGTTAATGGGGGAAAGTATGGGGAGTGGAGCAGGTGGGGAATGGTAATTTCCCATATCTTTGATCCAACATTTATGTAATCTAAAGTTTCTTTAAAATTAAAAAGAAAGACTTTAAAAGAATGGGCAAAAGACTTGAAAAATCATCTCTCCAACAAAGATATACAAATGGCAATAGAGTACATGAAAAGATACTCAAATATTTACCCATCAGGGAAATGCAAATCTAAACGATGGTGAGATATTATTTCATATTGATTAGAATGACTGTTATTTAAAAAATAAAAAATAACAAGTGTTGAAAAGGATGCAGAAAATAGGAACAGTTATTCATTGCAGTGACAATGTAAATTGGTACAGCCACTTTGGAAGACAGCTTGACATTGGGCACATAGGTCCTAGACCATATGGTAGAAAAACTGCCTTCAGACATTTGTCTGGGGCCTTGTGAGGGGGTACTGTGTGGAGATAATGTGTGCATCCCAAGTTGGGGGTGTCAGAGACCTGGGGAAAAATTGAGCAGGTAGCTCAAAAATCCAGCCCCTTGCATAGCAGCCAAGCCCTTTAACAGCCAGACTGCATAATGCACCGCCCTTGAGTTTCTGCTGATTCATCTACCTTCCCAGATCACAGCCTGTATTTTCTTTGAAAGGATTAGTTCTTCATGGGTACCTGAGCCTTGTTTCCAGAAAGCACAATAGGGTTATTTAATGCATTTGTGCTGCTTGCAGTCAGTACTCCTTGTTTCCAAATTATAAGGACCTGAAGATTGTCCCTTCTTTTCTTTCCTTCTCTGTTTTTCTTGGTCAGATGGTGACTTTGCTGACAGACGCAAAGAAAATGCTAAACTTAACAACCCACATCTTCCCAGGAATGTTCATAGACCTATTCGAATTCCAATGATTTCTCCTATTTCCAGTCTGAGGATCTATATTTTTAATTGATTCAAAAGTGGCACTGTTCTATTCCCAAAAAGTTTAATGCATCTTTAAGAGTTCAAAGCACGTTGGTGTACAAATTCTTATCAGGTTTATTCATGAGTAAAACAATACCTAATTCTTCTTGTAAGGAAATTATGGGACATATGTAATCTGACTTTACAGTTTACATTATGTCTCTTTACTTATAGTACCCTGCCACTCTTTTTAAAATGCTGCTGTCATCTTTTGCTTTTTCCCTTTTTTTACTAGTTTCCTAATCCCCTTTCCTTCCTAAATCCGTTATTTGTGTACCAAGTTTGTAAATGTTTTGTATACATATTATGTCACTCTTGGTAATACACTACTAATAGTCTTTATATAAGATTTTCATATTGTTATCAATAATAAATGTGAACTGTATAAATTAAAAAAAGAGAAAGCTAGGAGCAGAACTATCATATGAACTTGCAATCCCACTACTATATACCCCAAAGAATTGAATGCATGGACTTTAACAGCTATTTGTACACCAATGTCTTTAACAGCATTTTTCACAATTGCAAAGGATGGAAGCAATCCAAGTGTCCATCAACCATTAAATGGAATAAATATAATGTGGTACATACATGCAATGGAATATCATTCAGTCATAAAAAGAAATGAAGTTCTGAAACATAGAACAACATGGATGTACCATATTGACATCATGTTGAGTGAAATAGCCATACATAAAAGGACAAATATTGTATGTCACTGATTTGAAATAATCAACATAAATTAGAATAAAGTAAAACTCAGAATCTAGTATATAGGCTACCAGGAGATGGGGTGAGGATAAGGAATGATATTTTAGAAATGGATGGTGTTGATGGAAGCACAACATTGTGAATGCAAGTAACAATAGTGAATATACATACATATGAATATGATGAAAAGGGGAAATGTTAAATTGTATATATGGTATCAGACCAAACTTTTAAAAAGAATCCATGGAATACACTACACAGTGAATCCTAAGTTAAATCATAGACTTTGATAAATTTTACAATTATAAACATTTCAAAGAAAAAAAATCATACACTAGAGACATAGAACACCTGATTTGAATGGATAGAAGAAAGAATAAATATATTCTAAATAAATATATGCATACAAACATATGCATCACGGGCACTACAGAAATAGAACAGAGGAGAAAAGGGGTAGAAAGAGTACTTCAGGAAATAAGGGCCAAAAAATTTCCAACTCTTATGAAAGATATAAATATATATATACAAGAAGCATAACATACCAAACAGAATTAAATTTAATAGACTAAGACACAAACTAATTGGAATACCAAATGCCAAAGATAGAGAGAATTCTGAATGAAGCAAGAGAAATGTGATTCATTACATACAAGGGATCCTCAATAGGATTAAGTAATGATTACTCTTCAGAAACCACGAAAGTGAGAAGGCAGTGGATGATATATTTGAGGTGTGAAAGAGGAAAACTGCCAGGTAAAAATTCTTTATCCAGTAAAAATGTCCATCAAAAATACAGGAGATTTTCATAGGTAGACAGAAGCTTATAAAGCTCACAACAAAAGACCTATCCTACAATAATTCTAAAGGGAGTCCTTCTGATTTAAAGAAATGGAAAGGAAAGAGTACCATGGAATAATGTGAAGTGAAGATTTTTACTAAAGGCAACTATAAGGGTAAATGCAAAACCCAAGAGTAGGCACAGAAAGATGAGGAAGAGCCAGAGAGCTGCCTTCAGGTCTCCTTTTGGTCCACAACACCTGCCTAGTATCTGCTGCCACCACGGGAGTGTAGGTGAAGACCACCTTCCCCAGAGATGGGTGCACCTTCCTGAAACGTGGCCAGAATTGTGTGTTTGAAGAGGGAAGGAAATTTGATTCTTCTCAAGACAGAAGCAAGCCCTTTATTTTCATCCTAGGCAAGCAGGAAGGGATCCAAGTGTGGGAAGAAAGGGTTGCCCAGGTGAGCTTGGGTGCGAGATCCAAACTGACTTTCTCCCCAGATGAGGGCTGTGGTGCCACTGGGCACTCAAGCATCACCCCACCAAATGCCACTCTCGACTTTTACATGGAGCCTCTAAAACTGGGATGACAGGAATGTACTCCAATCCATGTACTTGGATATGCAATAGAAGTGTCTCCTGCCTCCAGACATGTTCATATGAATGCACATGGAGCTTTTCTTGATGTTCCACTACACTCTTTGTATAAACATCTACAGACTGATTGCATTTAGTCACTAAGCGTTTGCTTCCAACATCTCTCATTTCCTCTTCCCCTTTTTCTTCATGTATGTGTTGACTTAAAATGATGTGCTTTAACCCTCAATATTCATTTTTTGTTTTGGTTTTGGGATTCTTGATTCATGTACAGTCTTTTGGATCTAGGTTTCCAGTTAAGTATATGTTCAGTTATTAACAACACAAACAATGGGTTAATTTTAGAATAAGAATTATTTTTGGATGAAATTATTTTTTCTATTTTTTATTGAACATTCTTGCTGCTATACTGCAAAGTCATAGCAGATTTGAGGTGCTGGTGAGAGCACAATTATTCTTCAAATTGAGAGATGTTCTTGGGTTAAATTAATAGCCCTATCCAAAACTGTACTGGGAAAGGCTCTCCCCTTTCCCTCTATTAGGTAAACCCTATCTTCCCTCAAACCCTTTGCTTTTTGAAAGCAGATAGTTTTCGCTGTAGTATTGAACACTACAAGGATCTGTCCCTGGGCCAGCAGGAATGTCTGAAGTCTTTTTTTTCCCCTCATATTCTGGCTTATTTTTTCTATTCTGTGGTTTTTCTAATAGATTTTCAGGGCTTTGGTACTATTCTCATAGCTGTTAAAACTCTAGCATGTCATAAATTTTTAATACTTTAATAGAAAGCTTAAATTGAAAATGCTGTTTTTGGAAACTTAACACCCAAAGAAAGTCCAGTTATCTGACAAATCCTTGAGTATTCCCTTAAGAAAATGATACTGGTCATTGCAACTTCACCATCTTCTGTTTTTTGATTCTCAGTCACATTGAAGGTCTCTAAGTTTCCTGTTTTTTTCCTTCCCCCTCTCATACCTTTGCTGACCTGTATAGTGATTTGGTGAGAGAAATTGTTCCTGCTCTACCCTCCCACCTCCCACTCCGATATGAATTTGAGTTATTATTGGAATAAAAGTGCTTTTTGCTAGCAAAAAAACACAATAATACTTATCCTCAAAATATAACTCTACCCTTTAATTCCTTAAGAGTCGGAATATAACTTAATTTAAAAAATTATATTTTTTAATAATGGACAGGTAGAATATGAAGAGGTAATGTGGGAAAAATAACATAAAGAGAATTGGAGGAATATTGGAGTAGAGAAATTGCATCCTATTGAAGGTAACTTGGAATATTTTAAATTACTGGGTAATAAATGTAGGTGGTGTAATAAAGTCCCAGGGTAACCACAAAGTATTTAACAAGTATGCAGAAACAGAAATGGGAAAGGGATCAGTCAGATACATCATAAAAGATCACCTATATAGAAAAGGAAACTGCAATAAAGGAAAGAGATACAAAATATATGACAAAAACAAAACAAAGGAAAAAATGGCAAAAGTAATTTCTGCTTTTACAATAATAAAATTGCATGTTAATGAATTAAGCTCCCCAGGCAAAGATAAATAAGTCAAAGAGCTAAGAAGCATGATACAACTATATGCTGTTTACAAGAAATTCACCTCAACCTCAAAGACAAAAATAGTTAGAAAGTAAAATGAAGGAAAAAGATATCCCATGCAAAGAGTAGCCATAAAACATCTGGGAGAGCTATATTATTATTGGACAAAATAGATTTAATACAAAAGTTGTTATAAGACACAAAGAAGGTCACTAAATATTAATGAAAGGGAAAATCCACCAAGAAGAAATAACAATGATAAATATTTATGCACCTAACCACAGTGCCTCAAAATAAATGAGGCAAACACTGGGAAAACTGAAGGGAAAAATAGGCACCTCTAAAATTATAGTTGGAGAGCTCAAAATACCACTGTCAATCAATAGCTAGAACATTCAAACAGAGCATCAATAAGGGAACATAGAATTTAAATAGCATGGTAAATTACCTAGACCTAAGAGATATACACAAATCATTATACCCCAAAAGAGCAGGATACATATTCTCCTCAAGCGCACATGAATTGTTCTGCAGGATAGAACATATGTTGAGTCACAAAATAAGTCTCAATAAATTTAAAAGGATTAAAATATGCAAAGCATCATTTATGACCACAATGGAATAAAGCTGGAAATCAATAACAGTCAGAGGACTGGAAAATCCATGGCTATATAAAAAGTAAATAGCACATTCTTAAACAATCAATGGATCAAAGAAGAACTTACAGGTGAAATAAAAAAATATCTTGAGATAAATAAAAATGAAAACACACCATGTCAAAATTTATAGAGGAAGTAAAGGCTATACTAACAGGGATATTTATGGCCCCAAATGCTAACATAAAAAAAAGAAAGAAAGGGCTAAAATCAAAGACCTAAGTGCACAACTGGAGGAAATGCAAAAAGAAAAAACCTAAAACCAAAAAATTATTAAGGAAGGAAATACCAAAAACTAAAAGAGAAATAAATGAAATAGAGAATAAAAAACAATAGAGAGCACTAAAAACAAATTGATTATTTGAAAAGATCAATAAAATTGGAAGAGCTTTAGCTAGACTGACAAAGAAAAACAAGAGAAGATGCCAATAAACAAAATCAAAAGTGAGAAGAGGGCATTACTATTGACAGCAGGGAAATAAAAAGGATCATAGGAGGCTGCTATGAACAACTGTATGCCACAGATTAGATAACATAGATGAAATGAACAAATTCCTAGAAACACATGAACAACCTACACTTAACATACAAGAAACAGAAAATCTTAACAGTCCAAGCACAAGTAAGGGATTGAATCAATCATCAAAAATGTTCCAACAAAGGAAACCCCTGCACCAGCTGGATTCACAGGTGAATTCTACCAATAATTGCAAGAAGAATTAATACCAGTCCTGCTAAAACTCTTCCAAAGGATTGAAGATAAGGGAACACTATCTAACTCATTCCATGAGTCCAACATCACCTTAATAGAAAAGCCAGATAAATATTACACAAGAAGAGAAAATTACAGACGAATTTCTTTAATGAATATGTGTGCAAAAAATCCTCAACAGTATACTAGTATGTCAAAAGATCTAGGCTCAAAGATCTAGCACTCAGTACTTGTCCTTTTCTACAGGACTATTACACAAAATATATCCTCTATCAGAACAAGTGTCTGTTTCCTCTGTTATGAATGAAAGCTCTTGTAGTTGTGAGTAATGGGTAAAAGACCATGGAATCCTAAATTATTTCATTACTATCAATTCATGCAAACTGGCAGCTGAAACTAAGAATAATGAGTCATGATATCATAATAGAACTTTCAATTTCACCATTCTTAAGGTTGTCTCCCAGAATTGGATATTTTTCATTATGATACAATATACACCAAGGAAAACATTTCCAGAGCAATGGCAAAGAAAATGGGAATAGCTTACGTTGAATTGGTTTGATGGGGAGATCTACCAGGGAAAATCTTTGTAGGAATAGAGGTAGGGGATGAAACTTCAAGGCAGGAATTTGAAGGGTGGGAAACTGTTCAGCTCTGGCTTGATACAAAGGTCAGGAACTGGAAGTATTAAAAACATGTTTAAACTGTCCATTAGTTCCTAACTCTTCTCAAAGTATTGAGGAGATCACTGATAATTCCTGAAGCTTTTTTATTGGAATTTCAGAGTAGGTATAAACGTATTGGAGTTTTCCCTTCAAATTGGTCATAAAAGTGTTCAGTGAAGTCAGAAAAATACCCAGCTGTGCATATTCATTTAAGAGACTCCCAAGACTGCGGGAGTTCATAGCAGTAATTCCCAGAGTGTTTTATGTTTCCACTTGGAACATTGCTAGGCCCCTCCAAAATGCTGTAACCTAATTCTTATACAGTGCCCCTTCCAAATAGCTTTTTGGAACTCTCAACTATTTTGGCCTCACAGAATCTTCCCAAGGACTATGACCTAGGTATTACCTATTTGAACTACTAGACAGCCCTACTGAAGTAAAGATTCATTTGTCCTTTTCCCAGACCCCTTCCTCTCAGGCCTCTAAAAAAGAAGCTGGAGAAAACAAAATAAAACCACAGGACTTAGTACTTGGAGGCCATATCTGAAGCTCAGGAGGGATGAACCCAGGGTTACCAGCCTTCAGTACCCCTTCCAGCCTCACCCCATTCTCTTGCCTAGGAAAGAAATCTACCATTCCACTGAGGCCTCTCCATTCTTCTGCCATGCTCATCAGGACACACATTGACCTACATTTTATCCTAGGACTGAGTTGAAATACTTCACTTTCTAATTTCCTACTTGAAAGCTCCACTCCAAAATTTGATTATTGCCCACAAATGAGGCATCTTGGCATGGTTTCTGAATTTTTAGATTCCCTGAAGACCAAGTAAGGCCAAGAACCCTTAGGAAAATGTGACCACTTCTAGCTCTTTGAGTTCAGAATTAGATTGTGTTAAGGGAATTATCAGATGGCCTTTAGTGATCCTTCCATCCTCTGAGAGCCAGTCAGTATATTACTCAGCCAAAGGGGTGCTGATGCAAAATGCTAGAAATCAGTTGGTTTTTATAAAGGGTATTTATTTTGGGTAGAAGTTTACAGTTACCAGGACATAAAGCATAAGTTACTTCCCTCACCAACGTTTTTTGCCATGTGTTGGAGCAATATGGCTGCCTACATCTGCCAGGGTTCAGGCTTCCTAGGTTCCTCTCTTCCCAGAGATTTCTTCTCTTTCCTCAAAGCCAAGCTCCTCTGTGTACTCACTTCTTGGGGCTCCAATTCAAGAGTCCAACTTCTCTTCTCTGAGGTACAGTTTCTCTGTGAGTCCCTGTCCACCAAGCGTCGGGAACACAATGTCCTACTGATGTGATCCAAGCTAAGTCTTAATCATTAAATAATCAAGTAAAAGTAAAACCTTTGAATCCAAAACACTCTAATGTCACCAGTAGAAGAAAAAAGTTTTCAAACATAATCCAATATTTCTTTTAGGAATTCAAAACTATATCAAAATGGTACATTCAGTTATCTTCCAATATTGGAATAGAAATAAGTTGGGTGATCAGAATTTAGGATATCACAATCTCATTCAATGCAGTCAAACCATTTGAGTTCTCTAGCCACAAAATTGAATTTCAAACCCCAGATTTGATAGAGGCACCTAAAAATGACCAGAGACAATTAAGCAAAATTTTGAGCTTCACTAGCCTTTTAAAAATGCTTCCAAATGGTGTTTATGTGTGATGAATCTGGACTCAGATGGGATCTCCCTTCATAAGACTTTCATGCTAATGTGCTGGAGGTGCAGTTAATGTTGGGATTTAAGATATATTTAGGGGATTTGAATCTCTGGACTGACAATGTGATAGCCAGGTCCTGAACCTCAACAGACTCCAGCACCTACAATCTGATTTATTGGACTTACCGCACTCAGCTAAGATGGAGTTGAAGAAGGACAATCACCACACCATGAAGCCTAGAGTGATTACAACTGAAAATGGGAGGATTGCATCCAGCATGCATGTGGAATTTGAGCCTCCTCTTGACATAGAGGTGCAATGGACACAACCAATCCAATGTCCACATAGAAGAGGTGGTATTGGATTGAGAAAAGTGGACATGGTGGACGATGGGTATGGGGAAAGGCAGGAAGAGATGAGAGGTGGAGGTGTCTTTGGGACATGGAGCTGCCCTGGATGGTGCTTCAGAGGCAATCACCGGACATTGTAAATCCTCACAGGGCCCACTGGATGGAATGGGGGAGAGTATGGGCCATGATGTGGACCATTGACTATGAGGTGCAGAGGTGCCCAAAGATGTACTTACCAAATCCAATGGACGTGTCATGATGATGGGAACGAGTGTTGTTGGGGGGGGAGAGGGGGGGGGTGGGGGAGCGGGGTTGAATGGGACCTCACATATATATTTTTGATGTAATATTATTACAAAGTCAATAAAAAAAAAAAAGAAAAAAAATGCTTCCAAGTTGTTTACTCTGATAGTCGTATCTCTTTGATGTACATGAGGAAATACTGGGACTACTTTTGGGGCAGTAGCAAAAGAAACAAGTGAGGTCAGTACTGTGCCAATTTTTCCCCCAAAATAGAAAATACTCTCTTTTGAATCTCTAGTAGAAGGAGAGCACATATCTACCCAGGTCTACAAGAAGTAATCTTGTAACTGCTCCTTGTTTCATTCCTTATTAGATGTCAATCTCTAATACAGGGGAAAAAATGTGTTTTATTATTTGGTCTTTCTATGCCTGATTCATTTGAGAAATGAATGTTTTCTTTTTTTCTATTTCATTGCCATGCACAGACCCCATTAGGTAAGATTTTCTATTATTTAGTTCAATTGTCTATCCCACAGACTCTATAGAATGGATTTCCTGGTGTGTGAGCTGTCTTCACTCTGTTTGGTAGAAATAGATTTCCAGGAAGATTAAAGTACCTGGAAAATATTTGGGAAACCAGACTAAAATTAAAATGTGGAGGAAAAAAGAAAGGAAATAATTGTACATGTTCTAATATGGATAAAATATAGTCTCCAGAAACAGAAATTGATCTAACATAAAGAAAATAGTACAAATAAATAATGGAATGCAATTCAAAGCTAAAGAAAGGCTTGAGTCTACTAATTAAAAAGGATCATCACATAGCAAGAGGAAATACTTTTCTAAAAAAAGAAGTCTAAATCTTACAGATATTCTATAAGAAAAATAAAAATTCCTTAAATTTGAAGAACAGTTTATATTCCAAAGTGAGCTAACAAATCTAAGAAAATGATGTAAAATTCTGGAAAAAAAAAGTTGTTTCAAGTAATGAAACCTACATACCCCACAAGCAGTACTTTATTTGTAAAACAATATGCATATCTACAGGAAGGCCAGGATTCACTATATATCCACCCTTCTGTAAAAAAAATAAATAAACCTCTAAAACTGGAAACATTAATATATAAATCAATGTAAGGACGTGAAAAATGGAAAAGCCATGATTTAATTAAACATGCACCAAAATAAGTAATAAGCAGGGTGTAAATTTCTCAAAAAACTTATTATAAACTTAATAAAAAGATAAAATTTGTATGCTTTATTAATGTGTATAAATAAAATTGTGATTTTTAAAAAATTGTTTAGAAAAATTAAATGCAAATAGACCTAACCCTAATTAAAGGACAGAATATTTCCAATTGAAATATAAAAGAAAAAAACAAATCATATACTGCCTTCATAAAGCATACTTTCAACCATAAAGACATAGATAGATTGAAAGTAAAATTTTAGAAAAATATATATGCCATGCAATCACTAAAGAAAGCAGCTATGGCTATATTACTATAAAACAGAGAAGAACTTGGACAGGAAACATTACACGACATAAAATGAAACATTTCAAGAATATTTAATTATCCTGAATTTGTTTCCACCAAATACCATAGTTTCTAAATATATAAAGTTAAAATAATATAAATGGTTTGTACACATATTCACAATTTCAGGAGATTAACAAACAATCAAATGTACCATATGCCAAGTGAGCCCTGAATTTCAGCGGAGTTGCAACACCAATCCTCCAGGTCATTGAACTCACCCAAGACAATTAACAAGGCGATGAAGATGGACGATGCTCATCCCAAGGCGCAGAGAGTGTCTGCAACTGCAAGAAAGATAGCTCCATCCATCTGCCCCATTGGATTTAAACCTCTTCTCAATTAGAAGCAGAGTGGGCATCACCATCCTCAAATCCTCAAGACTGTGGAATGAACAAAGGACTAAAGTAGGACTTAGTATTATTTTACTATAGGCTTACTATTACTCTAGCAATGGAAGAATTCTTGTCATTGATGTAAAGGCAGCAGCCACCAGAGGTTCTGACGGATGGGAGAAGGAAGAATAGGTGTAATATGCTGGCAATGGGACATAGGTTTAGCAGCTACTCTTTCATTTTATATTTGCATAACCTTGGGTAAAGCATTTACCTTTCTTACAATTAGCTTTCTTTTCTATAAAATGACATGATAATACATTCATTGTAAATACACAATTATTTTAAAATATGTTCTATTATTTTTATTAGCTAAATGACTCAATGTTTCTACTTACAAGTAGAACAGAGAATAGTCTCCTAGATTCTAAGTTTTGAGAAATCTGACATTTAAAGTCAAATATTGACAGAAGATATACTGCATTTTTAACCTAATATCATATCTTATTTCAAACCAGTATTGAATTTGACAATATCTTACTGTGTTCAAGAGAATAAAATAAATAATTATGGGGTCTAGAAATAAAGACCTGTGAATCTACTTCAAAAGTTGATGTCCTAGTAGGGAATAAACATAGCAACCCCACATCATACTCCTTTTGGTCATGGGACAATAGCCAGAAGAGAATTGAAGTCCTTGATAGATAGAAAACAAATCTGGTAAAACCTTGCCCATTCTAGATTTTGCCTGAAAGCAAAAACTAGAATGTGGTACAAAAAGAAAATCATAGAATAGCATCAATTCACAGAGTTGAGAAGGTAGGGATTTTAAATCAGGAAGCCTGAGGGAATTGCAATTAGAGTGGAAAATTCCAGACCTGGAAAATGCTGATGAGAGAAACAGCTCCATAAATGTGCTTATGTGTCCCCTTGAGTTTAGACTGAGTAGTAAGTTGGGCATGCGTAGGATGAAAGTCAACAATGTCTGTCAAAAAAGTAGGAGCCGCTAGTCAAAGATTTCAGGATGTCCCACAGAGCTTAAGATGTTTAAGTTCTGAAGAGCTGTAGTAGAATGCTCATTTCGAACACAGATGCATTCAGTGAAAATTCCTAAGAATTCATGCCTTAGTAACACAAGGCTGAATGGAACCTCATATAAAGGTGACTCTTGAGTACCTTTAGAAAATAAAACTTTAAAGACAATACTTAGAGATCATGTTGATCAAGTAGCTGATCTGCCTACCAAAAATAACTCAAATCTTTCAAACAAGATAACTAAATTCAGGTACTCAACAATGTAAAACCATAATTTCCTGGAAACAATTGAAAATTACTAAATGTGTAAAAAAAAAAAAGGCAGTAAAGTGTGAGCCATAAGCAGGATAAAAATCTAAAAGAAACAAACAAAAAAATGGCAAAGATGGTGAAATTAGCCAACAAATCCTGAAATAGCTATAATAAATATTCAAATATAGTTGAAGATTTAAGATAAAACATGAACCAAAATGAGAAAGAAATGAGAAAGAGTGGGTATCACCATGCCAGAATCCTCAGGATTGAGGAAGGAACAATGGACTTGAGTAGATATAGTTATATTACTACAGACTTATTGTGATTCTAACAATGGAAGAACTTATTTTATCATTGATGTGGGGGAAGTGTCCACTAGCAGTTCTAAGGGGAGGGAGAGGGAAAAATAGGTATAATTTAGGGGTATTTTTGGGACTTAGGAATTGTCCTGAATGGCATTATAATGACAGATATTATTCATTATATATCTTGTGAAAACTTACAGAAATGTCTGGGAGGGAGTGTAAACTACAATGTAATCTATAATCCACTTTTAGTGGCAATGCTCCAATATGTGTTTATCAAGTGTAACAAATGAACCACATTAATTAAGGATGTTAACGTGGTAAAATGTGGGAGAGCTAGGGAGTGGGGCATATGGAAATCTCCTATATTTTTTATGTAATATTTCTGTAATCTAAATATATTTTTGAAAAATTAAAAAGTATATTAATTAAAACAAAACAAATGAAATTGCCCAATGATCTATGACCACAACTCTTGCACAAACAGCTCATAATCCCTTGCTGTGTCCTCTTACATGAACTCTACTTCTGGTCTTCCACCTCTGTGCCTTGTTCTCCTCACTGGCATCTTCCCCCTATGGAACTGGGCAGAGAGGTATCACTGGAGCCCAGGCCACAGCAGCCTGGGGACCCAGGCACAGTCCATGGTTACCCTTCAAAATACAGTATCATGTTGTTTGATGCAAAGTGAACAGCTGACTAAAGAATTGCAGTTTGAAGAAGCTGTTGTTTTTCCTGAAATTGCTGCTGCTGAAAGATGATTTATTACTGAAGAAAGTACAAATACTTGGGGGTATTTAATTTTGGTTCAGATACTACAGATGGAATTTGACAGAGAATATGATGCACAGCTAAATTGTGAAGAAAAAGAAAAAGTTCAATGGAGATAGAAGGTTTCCATTTCCTTTGACAATTATCAAAAATGCATTCTTAAGAAGAAAATGGTAGCTCTGAAGATGAGGGTAAGCAGCTAGATAATCATGAGGACTCCTTACATATCAGTAAAACCAGTTCCTACACCCACAATGGTTTATAGGAAAAAGAAACAAGATCACCACTAAACATTATAAAGCAGTTTGTGGGAGAAAAAATACAGTAACGATGGAAAGTTTTGCAGCTGAGTTTCAGATAGTAGATGGAATTGGAGTGTATGCTTTAAAACCACATGCCCATTCAGAGGGTGGAAGTACCCACCTCCATGAAGAAAAGGATCCATTTACTGCCTGCAGAAAAATGAGTTGATCCTAAGACAAGTTTATTTATGCATAAAATGATCAACTCTAGTATGTTAGAGACAAGAACTGGCTGTATTAGTACAGTAAATGAATCTCTTGTCTCATGCCTATGGAGGAAGGGTAGAAGATATAAAGGAAGATAATAAAGTTATACAGTATATGCCATCGAGATATTTAACTCTTAATGAATTTAAGAATTGTAACAAATACATTAGAGATGATTTCAGGTTTGAAGATCACCTCAGCAAATTAAATCTATGTAGGATCATCTGCATGTGGGCAGAAAAATAGATGCACAATCTCATAAAAATGCAGAGAGCTGGAATTCCTTGCCCAAAAGGTATAGTGCTCAAGAAACACATTTTAGTTATAACTTTTGTTGGTCAGGATCAATATCCAGACCCTAGTCAAAAGAAGGGCTCAGTAGTGAAGAAATGAAAGAAGTCTATTATCAAACCCTTCATATGATGCAGCTGTTATATAATAAACATATGCTTGTACATGCAGGCCTCAGTGAGTATAGCGTGCTATAGCATACTGGCAAGGTCTGGTTAACTGATGTCAGTCAGTCTATAGAGCCAACCCATCCTCCTTGCTTGGAGTTCTCTTCCAAGACTGTAGGAATTTCTCACAGTTTTTTTCTTAAAGGAGGATAGAGGATGTCCTTGGTAAAAGAAAACTCTTCAATGCTATTTCATGTTTAAACACCTCATCAGGCAATGAAGCTTGTTTCTTAATTGAAATAGAAGCTTTGGAGAAGATGAATGAAGATCATATTCAGAAGACTGTAAGGAAGGCTTTTCCTTTTTTAAAAGACAATTGAGGCCTGCCAGCACTATATAATGTATAACATCTTTATTCACTGTCTTTAAATATTAAGACGGTAGAGACTGTCAGCTGTCAACGGCACTTTGAGTTATGGGTATCTCGAAATAACAAAAAAGGAAACATAAGAAGTGTACAATTGTGCTTCTGTCTTCCTTTATTTCATTGTAACCCATATACCAGGCAGTGTGGAAATTTTAGCTCAGCATTGAGAGAATAGTGTGTCACTATCTCTCATCTTATGAATAAGATAATGTAATTATTTCATAACTAAATGTTTTCTAGATAAAATAGACCTGAATTTATATGATTTTTGTTATAAAATTAATTGATGAGCAATTTTAAACCTAGGGTAATATTTCCAAATATGAGAGGAAAGGATATAAGTGTTTTCATAAGATAGTTTTATTACAATATATTTGCTTTTATTTCTCTATTCTTTTTCCATACAAAATTTTCTTCCCTTTTAGTGGGTGCTCTAAACGGCAACTTGATTTCAGAATGGCTGATACAATTGGACATAAGCAATGTTGTGTTGATAAATCATGAAAATGAACTGAATTCTATTTCAGGTTTCTAAAAGAGATAAACATATTCAGATCTTCTTAACTATCGAAAAATATTTTTATTTAACTTTAAGCTTTTCTTTATTTATGTGAAGTGGTTAGGCTCATAATATAGTCACTCTGCATTTGTAATGAAAACACACATTTTCTGGAGAACAAAATTTAAGACTTAATCATGTTTGACGTATGTTAATAAAACCAAAGAAACAAAGTTCAGTGTACATTTCGCTCAATTATATATTTACTGATTTTTGAGAGAAATATGGCAAGCTAGTAAAAATAGTGAATAAGCAAAAGAAACAAATGGAATTTACAGACATGAAAAATTTCATGACCTTAGATGAAAATATCGTGGGTGGAATTAACACTGAAAAAGACAATGCAAAAAGAAAGATCATTGAACTGGAATTTCAATATCAACTATGCAATATAAATCAGGGAGAACAAACAATTTTTAAAAATAAGAGATATTAACATATGGGAGATTAACAGTCAAATACGCATGTAGAGTGATGTCAGCAAAAATGACAGAGTACTAACCTTCAAAAACTTGTGCCTCTATAGAAGCATCAAAATATCTAGATAAAACAGTCATAATTATGTTTATGTGAACTCAGAAAAGAAGCAAAGGTCTACAATAAACAAACAAATGCTGAATGAGGAAAATAGCATTTAAAAGTGGAAGGTAAACTTTGTGCATTGTACTAGCCCTATCCACCCCCTCCCTGGAACAGGGTAGCGCAAGTTCTCATGGTGGGATGTAATTTCAAAGGGAGTGGAGAAGATCTTATTCTGAAACAATTGTATTTGTCTGTAGCCTACTGGAAAAATCCTGAAGGACTAGCCCGAGGTGCTCATATTTGTTTCCCCTAATTCAGAAGCCACACAGACAATAAAACAAGCTTGCAGTCTTCAAAAACATCATAAGGCAAACAAAAAAAATATTACCGTGGTATCAAACAACACAGTAAAAAGAAAATAAATAAATAAATAGAATGCCATCAGCCAGAGAGGAAAAGCTGTAAAGAGACATTCTTTGAAAAGTTAGGATATTAAAATGTACCAAAGGTTACTGGTGAATTTAGAAAGTCACACACAAACCCAGAGCTAGACATACCATCAGAGAAAAGACACTAAGATGCATGTGGCTGACCTCTAGGCTCAGTACAAGAAGGAAGCAGAAGCTAAGGAGGGGTTGTAAATGGCTTGGGTAAACATTTAATAATGGTCTAGCACAGAACCAGTGTGCAAATCTTAGTTGTATTTTCCTGTCATCTCCTTCCCTCCCCTCCCTCTACCTCCACTCCCCTTCCCTCTTCTTCCTCTCTCTCTCTCTCTCTCTCTCTCTCTCTCTCTCTCTCTCTCTCTCTCTCTCTCTCTCTCTCTCTCTCTCTCTCTCTCTCTCTCTCTTCCTCCCACCCCATGTTACATACTTTTGGGTTCTTGCCATTCAGAGAACATCACACCTAAAAACTGGATAAAGAAAGACCTTAAGATGATGCACAATTAAGAACACAGACTTTACAAACATTTTTAGAAAGTTCATAAAACTACAACAACAACAACAACAAAGACTCTAAGGAGGAAGAAGATTATAATTTCCAGATTTACTACATTATAATATTCAAAAGAGAAAGCACTTTTTTCCTAAAGTAAAATACCTTTTATTTAATGTAATCATGGTAAAGGTGTAAAAGTAAAAGTAAAGCATTAAAAATAGTTAATTTCATTTAATATGTTATAAACTGCATTGAAAATTTTTAGAAAGTATATAAAAATGAAAAGAGATAAATGTCATTATTGTCAAACTCTCTTATTCATTCAAACCAGACCCCCTGATACCCTGCATGGGGCCTCTCCATTTGAGTTATTGGCTAAGTCAGTCACTACAACCCCTAAAATAATAAAAGGATCTACCACATCTCTGGATATGCTGATATATATATATATATATATCACTATATATAGTGCTATAAAGTGCAATGCTATTTCCTTTCACTGTACACATTCCATAGTCATGTATTGAGATGCCCAGAATTTTGTACAGCAGCTGAACTTTAGACTGCCACAGTATGCACTACAAATTTGGGTCCTTCAATTTACTCTCATAATGCTAAAGTATGTTTGATGGTTTAATCAACCTCTTCAGTGCCGGGTTTAGAAGTCACCACCAGATGGAGGTGTTCCACCACCAAGGAAGCCCCCAGGTATTACCCCTGGTATGCCTCCTGAACTCTGGCATAGTTTGGCAAAATCTGTTGTCCTGTATGTACAGTAACATTTTCTTCCATTTATGCCCCAGTATCGTACTTTTTTCATTTTGTCTTAAAGAAGTTTTGGGCTACAGAAAAGTTACATACAAAATATGAGAGATTGCCATAAACCCAACATCCTCCCCCTTTTCTCCTATCATCTATTGGTAACATTATATTTGTGTATGGTAACTTTCTTGCAATTGATGTACAAATATTGAAACATAGCTACTAACCATCGTCAATGGTTTACATTATGGTTTACATTTTGGCCATTCACTTTTATAAATTTTGATGAAATTTAACATGGCTTGTACCCATCATTGCAAGATCATGTAGAACACTTCCATCATCCCCCAAATACCCCATGTTTCATCTATTCTATTCCTCCCTCCACCACCACTCAGAACCCATGCCAACCACCAGGCTTCACTCCTTGAACAAGATTTATAGTTACTCACAGCAACATGGAGGGCTTGACATACTGGTCTGTCCTCCTCTATTAGGCATTCCTGATGTTCTCAAGAGACTACCGCTCCTATGTTTGAGAATATAGCAGGACGCCCCAGGATGAGAGTCCAACACCTTCCCACTCATTACTTGGGTCTGAACCTCCTAATGCACTATGACAAGAGGAACACTCACACACTCTCTAGAACCCTGTCCAGTGCTCTCTTTTTCAAATGCCCCCCACATCCAGCACCCTAAACCTTTAATATTCACCAGCATATTTCCAAAAAATAAATAAACATTCCCAATGTTGTATTTTTAACCACATACCTGCAAATCCACAGTGTTCAACATTCCCACCTTCAACTCTCCTTCCCATTCTGTGGATTGTCCAACACACTTTCCCAACCTTAGGCCCCTTAAAAATCAACATTGTCCAACCCTATTTTATCACTGCACCACTGTCATCCCCCTCCACTGCACAACTACACACTTACACTTTATCATAGATTTTGTCCATATGGGCATTGGCTCACAAACTTCTCCCTTTCTGTTTTCTGTAATCCTATATTCCAGACTCTAACTCCTTGGGTTTGTGTAATTTGCTTAATTCATATATGTGAGGTCATGTAATATTTGTCCTTCAGCGCCTGGCTTGCTTCACTCAGCATAAGGTCTTCAAGATTCATTCATGTTATTCCATGTGTTAATACTGCATTCTTTCATATCACTGAATAATATTCCATTGTATGGATGTATAAGGGTTGGCTTATCTATTCATCTGTTGTTGGAAATATGGCTTGTTTCCAATTTTGGCAATAGCGAATAATGCCACTATGAACATTCCCACCAACAGTGAATAAGGGTTCCCATTTCTCCATATTCTTTCCAACATTTGTAGTCCTCTGTTTATTTTTTTTTGAAAATCTTTTCATGTACTTTTTATCCATTTGTATTTCTTCTTTGGAGAAGGGTCTTTTCAAATCATTTGACCATTTTTTAAAGGGATTAAACAATCCCTTTTTATTTTCAAGATTTTCAAGGTGTAGGATTTCTTTATGTATGCTGGATATTACTTCCTTATCAGATATAAGATTACCAAATATTTTTCCCATTGAGTTGGCTGCCTTTTCACTTTCTTTACAAACCCCCTTGAGGTGTAAAAGGTTTTTTGGATTTTGAGGAGGTCCCATTTGTCTATTTTTTTCATTGCTTGTGTTTTGGATGTAAAGTTCATGAAACTGTTTCTTAAAACAAGATCCTGTAGATGCTTCCCTTTATTGTCTTCTAGGATCTTTATGGTCTTGGCTCCTATATTTAAATCTTTGATCCATCTTGACTTAATTTTGGTATAAAGTGTGAGGTGGTATTCCTCTCTCCTTCCTTGGATATGGATACTCAGTTCTCCAAGCACCATTTGTTGAAGAGGCCATTCTCTCCCAATTGAGTGAGCTTGTTGCGCTTTTTGAATATCAAGTGACTGTATAGTGGGGATCTATATCAGAAGTCTCAATTCAGTTACATTGGTCAGTATGTCTATGCTTGTGCCAATACCAGGCAGTTTTGACTGCTGTAGACTTGTAGTATGTTTTAAGGTCAGGGATGGAATTCTCTTGAGAGCATAGTCAGTGTCTAACAGGGCAGGACAGGCCAGTACGTCATGCCCTCAATGTTGCTGCAAGTAACTGAATCTAGTCTTTCCATGAGATAATCTTGGTAGTTACCATAGTCCTTGAGGGGAAAGGGAAGGAGAAATAGAAAATATGGAACATGGGACAATTTTGTAGTGATGGAATTGTTCTACATGATCTTGCAAAGATGGATACAGACCACACAAACTTCATCAAAATCTATAAATGTGTATGGTCCAAAATGTAATCAACAATGTAAATCACTGACCATTGTTATTTTCAATATTTGTACATCAATTGTAACAAATGCACCATCCACATGTAAAATGTTATTAATAGGGGAAAGAGGAAAGAGAGAGGATGTTTGGTATATGGGAATCACGTATATTCTGTACATGACTTTTCTGCAGCCTAAAGCTTCTTTGAAGACAAAATGAAAAAAATAGGACATTGAGCAAGTGAATGGAAGTAAATATCACTGTACATAAAAGACAGCAAATTTTACAGTGATAAAATATATAATGTCAATTTTTTTCAATTTTAATTTTTTAAATTACTTAAAACTTAATTTTTTGTAATATATTCATTATTTTCAAAAGGATAATTATTATATCATTTTCCTATCAATTGTTTTTGGTTATTTTATTGGATTCAATTTTGAAAAAGTTTTTGATCATAAAACAGTTAAACTGTGGCAGGGGAAGATCATTGGTGTGGGGTGTCAGAGATGTGGAAGCATGGGAGGAGTTTCACTTGGAGCATACCAATAAAATATATGAATGTGTTCAAGTGTTCTCGGGACATAGTTATAGGGTGGAGATTCACACAATAACCAAAGGAATATTGAATTCCCATCCTGGAGAGCTCTGTGATGTTTTCTAATGGGATAGCAAGAATCCCCTGCATACACTGTGAAGGAGGATGAACCTTTGATGGGTCCTTGTTATTGATGACTGTAATTATGAACATTTACTTTTGAAATTGAAACTTAGCCTAGTATTATAGTGTGCCTAAGAATTACCTCCTGAGAGCATCCTTATTGCTCAAGTGTAGCATCTCTGTAAGCCAAACTTAGCATATAAATGCATTTGCTTCCCCCAGTGTGGGGCATGACTTCCAGGGATGAGCTTTGTGGCAACAAAAGATTATACCAAGCCCCAACTAACAATGCAATTGGAAAAAGATCATTACCAAAAGGGGGACAGGGTAAAGACAAATGAGTTCGTATGGCTAAGAGACTTCAAAGTGAGTCAGGAGATTACACTTATGCATGTCACAGCAGGAATTCACTGACTGCCAAAGAAAATATAACCTCAGATAGCTCAAAGTGGGGCTTCTGAGGGCTTTGGAGACATCCAAACACTATAGGCAGGGAAGACAGGTCACGTGTTTGCCACCCTACCAGGGGAACCTACTTTAGAATTTATGCTCCTCAATATGATGGAGTTGAACTCAGTTGTGTTTTCCTTACACATGGCTCTTCTGCTCCTCTATTTGAAACTAGAGCTAGCATTAGAGTTAATAGGTTTATGTTCAAGAAGCTTGAATCTTTGGGCTGTCCATATACCAGTTGGGCCCTGAATCTCAACAGACTTACAACATCTATCCTCCAGTTTATTGGATTAACCCAGGACAACTAACAAGGAGATGGCAATGACCTTCTCAAAGAAAAAAAGAGTCTGCAACTGTAAGTAAGAAACTCTGCCACATGAGATCTAAGCCCCTTCAGAATTAGAGGTGGAGTGGGCATCACCATCACAGAATCCTCAGGACTAGAGAATGGGCAATGAACTAGAGCAGACTTACGGTTTTTCTACAGTAGACTTGTTGTGATCCCTGCAGTGGATTTGGAGACAGTGGCCACTGGAAATTCTGAGAGACTGGGAGAGGGAAATATAGGTGTAATTTAGGGTCCTTTTTAGGACTTGGGATTAAATTGAATCTGTGTGTTCCATTGGGTAGTGATGACATTTTAATTGTAATGTTCCAATCCATGAATATAGGATGTCTTGCCATTGTTTAGTTCTTCTTTAATTTCTTTCAGCAGTGTGTTATAGTTTTCATTCTACAAGTATTTCACCTCTTTAGTTAAATTTATTTCTGGATATTTTGTCCTTTTAGCTACTACTCTAAATAAAATCATTTTCTAATTTCCCCTTTTAATTGTTCATTGTTGGTGTATAGAAAACAACATAAATTTGCATGTTAATATTGTATATTACAGTTTTTCCAAATCTGTTTATTAGCTCTACTTATTTTATTGCGGATTCTTTTTAATATTCTATAAAAATGATCATGTCATTTATGAGTAGTTTAACTTCTCCCTTTCCAAATTGGATATCTTTTATTTCTTTTTCTTGCCTAATTACTGGGATGACTTCTAATATAATATTGAATAACAATGCTGAAAGTTGTATCTTAATTTTTTACTTGATCTGATGTAGGAAGAATTAAGACCTTCACAATTGAGTGTAATGTTAACCATGGGTTTTACATGAATTTCTTTATACTGTTGCGGATATTTTTATGATTTTTTTTCCATGAAAGTGTGTTAGATTTTGCAAAATTCCTTGTCTGCATCTGTTGGAGATTTAGGCCCAAAGGGTATTGGGAATGAAAGAAAGTGAAAAAGGAGAATGAAACAAAGCGAAGGAAAGAGAATTTTTTTTCCACTTACATAATCCCCCATATCATGCTTAAATCATGTTAAATAAAATTGCACACCTATCACCATTTAATTCATCTATATTCCCATATGTTCACATCATGTATCATCATCTAAAATGCAGAGACTTTCTTGTGTACTTTCTTTTTTTTTTCTGTATTATTATTATTTTTTATTGACTTTGTAATAATATTACATTAAAAATATATATGTGAGGTCCCATTCAACCCCACCCCCCCACCCCCCCCCTCCCCCCCCCAACAACACTCGTTCCCATCATCATGACACATCCATTGGATTTGGTAAGTACATCTTTGGGCACCTCTGCACCTCATAGACAATGATCCACATCATGGCCCATACTCTCCTCCATTCCATCCAGTGGGCCCTGTGAGGATTTACAATGTCCAGTGATTACCTCTGAAGCACCGTCCAGGGCAGCTCCATGTCCCAAAGACGCCTCCACTTCTCATCTCTTCCTGCCTTTCCCCATACCCATCATCCACCATGTCCACTTTTCCCAATCCAATGCCACCTCTTCTATGTGGACATTGGATTGGTTGTGTCCATTGCACCTCTATGTCAAGAGGAGGCTCAGATTCCACATAGATGCTGGATGCAATCCTCCCATTTTCAGTTGTAATCACTCTAGGCTCCATGGTGTGGTGGTTGTCCTTCTTCAACTCCATCTTAGCTGAGTGTGGTAAGTCCAATAGATCAGATTGTAGGTGCTGGAGTCTGTTGAGGCTCAGGACCTGGCTATCACATTGTCAGTCCAGAGATTCAAATCCCCTAAATATATCTTAAACCCCAACATTAACTGCACCTTCAGCAGATTAGCATGAAAGTCTTATGAAGGGAGATCCCATCTGAGTCCAGATTCATCACACATAAACACCATTTCCAAAGAGGGGCCATCTGCCCGGGTAGTTAACCCCATCGGCCATGACCATAACTCCCATGGGTCTCTTTAGCCCTCAAAGGAACCAATATCTGGGGGTTGTATCTCCTTTATCTGTCTCTCTGACTCTGCTCAGTTGTGCATGAGGGCAATCCTTCTGCCAGCCTCCAGACTCTTTTTTAGAAACTCGTAGCCATATAAACTCATTTCTCCTTTCCATTTCCCCCTTACTTTAGGTCAAACAGCATTTTAAAGTCATGTTATTTTATGTAGACATGGATATTCTGCTGATCCGCATTGAACCTTCCATATAAGGTCATTTTCCAGTTGCATCATCAGTTGGTAGTTGATAGTGGTCCCTCGTTGCCAGGGAGGCTCATCCCCGGGTGTCATGTCCCACGCTGGGGGGAAGGCATTGCATTTACATGCTGAGTTTGGCTTCGAGACTGGCCACATTTGAGTAACATGAAGGCTGACAGGAGGAAATTCCCAGGCACAATGTTGCTCTAGGCCTTGTTCTTATTTTAGGTTTATCAGCTCACAAGCATAGTCATTAGCATCAGGGGCTCACTGTTGAACCCTCACTCCCTCCCGGTCCCCGCCGCTGTACCTGGGAGACTGTCTCTGCTCCCCTAGGGACCACGACAGAGCACCACTGGCCAGGAACCCAGTACCCCCCCTGCTGTGGTTTTTAATTGTTGCCACTATGAGTATATCCAAACATTACCATGCACCCTGGACATATGTTCTGTACAGCTCCCTGTCAGCCATATATCACCTGTCATTGGTATCCCATACCAGTATCCCTCCATTGCCATTGTTGAAACACTCTGTGATCCAGAACTCCCCGAAATTTGAAGCCCAATATAATGTCATGGTCCCTTACTAGGGAATGGCATATAGCGATGGGTTTAAAGGATAGATAAAGAACTTGGATAAAGTTAGATAAAGAACTTAGATAAAGAATGTTGACTTGAAAAAATTCCACATCCTATCTTTTTCTTTTTTTTTTTTTTTCCCCCTAATTATTCAGCTTTTCTTCACAGGAGTCCTAGACCACAGCAATGCATATATATAATATACAGCACTCCCACACATCCACCAGAAAACCTTTTCCCTTCCACAGTGATACTCTTACGCCCTATTCATATCATATTTACTTAAAGTGATGTACAGAGTCTGAGACATTAGCTTTCTAACAAGGTGACATCTGTGCTTACATTATGGTGCATACTTTAGGATACACAGTTCTTTACATTTTTAGTTATCCTATGTTTTACATTATGGCTTACATTATCAGTCTGTCATCTCCTATATGTTATGGTGTAATATTACATGTTTTATATCCATCCTTGTGTACTCTCAAGAAACTCCTCTCTTACCCCCCATTTACTTTGGTTCCGCACATTTAACGTCCATTTTCCCTTCCACCTTGGTGCCCACAGTGACAGCCAACCTCCGTTTCCTGAGGAGCCACTTCCAGAGATAGATGGAATAGTGTTCAGGGCCTAACTTGCTCAACTGCCCCAATGCCCTGGGAGCCACCCTTTCTCTCAAGGGATACAGTTCCCTCTATTTGATGGCATTAGTCCTCCCCAGGATGTGGGTCCACCCCCACTCTCAATACTTGGGTTTCTACCCCATGGTGTCACCCACTCTGGCAGAATGAGCATTTAGACATTCCCCAGGAGCCCGTCCTGCATCAGACCCTCCCCTCCGAGCATTCTAAACAGGTAACCCTCTTTATTATATTTTGATATGATTTTCTCGGCATTTTACTCTCCACCAACACCTGACCCTCTCCTGTGTTCGTATGCTACCCCTCTCTCCCCCCACTTTTGGGCAACGTTACCCATCCGTCCCTCCCCAGCCACCCTCAAACCCGCAAAGCCCCAACTAAAGGCAACCCCTTGCCCCCCTTTTATCTCTTCTTTGTGTTCATACTTACCACCATCTCGTCTTAAATTCCACCCCTGCAGACATCGGCTCTTATCCTTCCTCCACCCTCCGATTTCCTGTAAGCCTATCGTTCAGTCTCTTGCTATCTAGGGCAGCTTGTTTATTTCATATCATTGAGGTCATGTAGTATTTGTCCTTCAATGTCTGGGTTGCTTCACTCAACATAAGGTTCTCAAGATTCATCCATGTTATCACATGTGTTTGTAGTGTGTTTGTTCTTACAGCCGAGTAGTATTCCATTGTGTGTATATACCACATTTTATTGATCCACTCATCTATTGATGGGCATTTGGGTTGATTCCAACTTTTGGCAATAGTGAACAATGCTGCTATGAACATTGGTGCACATATATCAGTTTGTGTCCTTGTTTTCAGTTCTGCTGGGTATATACCCAACAGTGGTATTGCTGGGTCATATGGCAAATCTATGGCTAGTTTTTTGAGAAACCGCCATACTGTCCTCCAGAATGGTTGGATCCTTCTGCATTCCCACCAGCAGTGGATGAGTGTTCCCCTTCCTTCACATCCTCTCCAGCACTTGTATTCTTCTGTTTTTTTCATAGCTGCCAATCTTATGGGTGTAATATGGTATCTCATTGTAGTTTTGATTTGCATTTCCCTGATAGCTAGAGATTTGGAACATTTTTTCATGTGCTTTCTTGCCATTTGTATTTCCTCTTCAGAGAAGTGTCTGTTTAAGTCTTTTTCCCATTTTTTAAATGGGTTGTTTATCTTTTTATTTTCAAGATATAGGAGTTCTTTATATATGCAAGTTATAAGTTTCTTATCAGATATATGATTGCCAAATATTTTCTCCCACTGTGTGGGCTCCCTTTTTACTTTCTTGACAAACTCCTTTGAGGTGCAGAAGGCTTTAATTTTGAGGAAGTCCCATTTATCTATTAGTTCTTTTGCTGCTCGTGCTTTTGGTGAGATATTCATAAATCCATTTCCTATTACAAGGTCCTGTAGATGTTTCCCTACACTGCTTTCTAAGGTTTTTATGGTCTTGGCTCTTATATTTAGGTCTTTGATCCATCTTGAGTTGATCTTTGTATAAGGTGTGAGATGGTAATCCTCTTTCATTCTTCTACATATGGCTATCCAGTTCTCCAGACACCATTTGTTGAATAGGCCACTCTCTCCCAGTTGAGAGGGTTTGGTGGCTTTATCGAATATTATGTGGCTGTATATGTGAGGTTCTATATCAGAGCTTTCAATTCGATTCCATTGGTCTATGTGTCTCTCCTTATGCCAATACCATGCTGTTTTCACCACCGTAGCTTTATAGTATGTTTTGAAGTCAGGTAGTGTGATTCCTCCAATTTCGTTTTTCTTTTTCAGTATGTCTTTGGCTATTCGGGGTCTCTTTCCTTTCCAAATAAATTTCATAGTTAGTTTTTCTAGTTCCTTAAAGAAGGCTGCGTTGATTTTTATTGGGATTGCATTGAATGTGTAGATCAGTTTTGGTAGGATAGACATCTTAATAATGTTCAGTCTTCCTATCCATGAACAAGGAATAGTCTTCCATTTATTTAGGTCTTCTTTGATTTCCTTGAACAATCTTGTATAGTTCTCGTTGTATAAGTTCTTTACCTCTTTAGTTAAATTTATTCCTAAGTATTTGATTTTTTTATTTACTATTGTGAATGGTATTTGTTTCTTGATTTCCTCCTGATCTTGCTCATTATTGGTGTACAGAAATGCTACTGATTTTTGCGCATTGATCTTATAACCTGCGACTTTACTAAACTCATTTATGAGTTCTAGAATCTTCGTTGTAGATCTCTCAGGGTTTTCTATGTATAGGATCATGTCATCAGCAAATAATGAAATTTTGACTTCTTCCTTTCCAATTTGAATGCCTTTTATTTCTGGTTCTTGCCTCAGTGCTCGAGCAAGTACTTCTAAAACAATATTAAATAGGAGCGGAGACAGTGGGCATCCTTGTCTTGTTCCTGAGTTTAGAGTGAAGGAGTCTAGGATTTCTCCATTGTAAACAATATTGGCTTTAGGTTTTTCATATATACTCTTTATCATGTTCAAAAAATTCCCTTGTATTCCAATCTTTTGGAGTGTTTTTATCAAGAAAGGGTGCTGTATTTTGTCAAATGCTTTTTCTGCATCAATAGATATAATCATGTGATTTTTTTCCTTCAATCTGTTTATATGGTGTATTACGTTGATTGATTTTCTTATGTTGAACCATCCTTGCATACCTGGGATGAATCCCACTTGGTCGTGGTGTATAATATGTTTAATGTGTTGTTGAATACGATTAGCAAGTATTTTGTTAAGTATTTTTGCATCTAGGTTCATTAGAGAAATTGGTCTGTAATTTTCCTTTCTTGTGATGTCTTTGTTTGGCTTTGGTACTAGGGTAATGTTGGCATCATAGAAGGAGTTGGGTAATGTTCTTTCTGTTTCGATGTTTTGGAATAGTTTCAGCAGGATTGGTGTCAGTTCTTTCCGGAATGTTTTGTAGAATTCACCTGTGAAGCCATCTGGCCCTGGGCTCTTCTTAGTTGGGAGATTTTTAATGACTGATTCTATCTCTCTGCTTGTGATTGGTTTGTTATGATCATCAATTTCTTCTTTTGTCAATATGGGCTGCTTATGTATTTCTAGGAATTTGTCCATTTCCTCTAGATTGTCATTTTTGTTGGAATATAGTTTTTCAAAATATCCTCTTATGATAGTCTTTATTTCTGTGGGGTCAGTGGTGATATCGCCTTTCTCATTTCTTATTTTGTGTATTTGCATCTTCTCTCTTTTTTTCTTTGTTAGTGTTGCTAAAGGTTTGTCAATTTTGTTAATCTTCTCAAAAAACCAGCTCTTGGTCTTGTTTATCTGTTCAAGTGCTTTCTTATTTTCTATTTCATTTAGTTCTGCTCTTATCTTTGTTATTTCCTTCCTTCTTCTTCCTGTTGGGTTACTTTGTTGTTGTTTTTCTAATTCCTTCAAATGTGCAGTTAGTTCTTCAATTTTTGCTCTTTCTTCTTTTTTGATATATGAATTTATGGCTATAAACTTCCCTCTCAGTACTGCTTTTGCTGCATCCCATAAATTTTGGTATGTTGTGTTATCATTATCATTTGTTTCAAGGTAGTCCTTGATTTCTCTTGAGATTTCCTCTTTGACCCACTGTTTTTCTAAGAGTGTGCTGTTTAATTTCCAAATCGTGGTGTGAAATCTGGGCTTCTGTCCCTTGCAAATCTCCAGCTTGACTCCACTGTGGTCAGAGATAATGTTTTGTATGATTTCAATCTTTCTGAATTCGTTCAGCCTTTCTTTGTGGCCTAGCATATGATCTATCTTGGAGAATGATCCATGTGCGCTTGAGAAAAATGTATATCCTGCTGTGTTTGGGTGTAATGATCTATATATGTCTATTAGATCGAGCTCCTCTAATATACTATTCAGATGTTTTGTTTCTTTGGTGATTCTCTTTTGAGATGTTCTGTCCAGAGTTGATAGTGGTGTATTAAAATCCCCCACTATAATTGTAGATGTATCTATTCTTTCACTTAGTTTTTCCAGCGTTTGCCTGACGTATTTAGAGGCACCCTTGTTAGGGGCATAGATATTTATGATTGTTCGATCTTCTTGACAGATTTTCCCTTTCACTAAAATGTAGTATCCTTCTTTGTCTCTCACAATTGTTTCACATTTAAAGTCTATTTTGTCTGATATTAATATAGCTACTCCTGCCTTTTTTTGGTTATTGTTAGCTTGTATGATTGTTTTCCAGCCATTCAGTTTCAATCTCCATGCGTCTCTGGGTCTAAGATGTGTCTCTTGTAGACAGCATATGGATGGGTCATATTTCCTTATCCAATGTCCCAGTCTGAATCTTTTGATAGGTGAGTTTAATCCGTTGACATTCAGTGTTATTACTATCAAGGAATTATTTGTGTTAGCCATATTTTGATTGGATTTGTGTTTGTCATATTTTGTTTGTATATTTTTTTTGTCTTTTTTGTTGTTGTTGTTAGTCTTATACTCTCCTCCAACTTTGCCTTTCATGTTTTTTCCTTTCTTCCTGCAGAACTCCCTTTAGAATTTCTTGAAGGGGAGGTTTCTTGTTGGTATACTCTTTCAGTTTCTGTTTGTCTGCAAATATTTTGAACTCTCCATCATGTTTGAATGCTAGTTTAGCTGGATAGAGTATTCTTGGTTGGAAATTTTTTTCCTTTAGTACCTTGACTATATCATACCACTGTCTTCTTGCCTCCATGGTTTCAGAAGAGAAATCAGCACTTAATCTAATTGAGCTTCCCTTGTATGTGATGGTTTTCTTTTCTCTTGCTGCTTTTAGGATTTTCTCTTTGTCTTGAGCATTGGATAATTTGACAAGTATATGTCTTGGGGTGGGCCTGTTGGGGTTTATGACTTGTGGAGTGCACTGTGCTTCTTGGATATGTACATCTGTCTCTTTCAGTAGATTTGGGAAGTTTTCAGCCATTATTTCCTGCAACACTCCTTCTGACCCCTTTCCCTTCTCTTCACCTTCTGGAATGCCTATAATATGTATGTTTGAGCGTTTTGCATTGTCATTCAGGTCCCTAAATCCTAATTGGATTTTTTCTATCTTCTTATTGACCCCTTCTACTATCTGTTTGATTTCTGATGTACTGTCTTCCACATCACTAATTCTCTGCTCTGTCTCTTCTAGTCTGCTGATATTTGCTGCAAGTGTATTTTTGATTTCTTGAACTGCGGTGTTCATTCCCATCATATCTGTTAT
This sequence comes from Dasypus novemcinctus, assembly GCF_030445035.2. NCBI lineage: Eukaryota > Metazoa > Chordata > Mammalia > Cingulata > Dasypodidae > Dasypus > Dasypus novemcinctus. The sequence continues at coordinate 25,489,094 of NC_080684.1, forward strand.
GTTTTTGCGTATGTCTGCAATTTCCCCTCCAAGTGATGTCTTCATGTTGTTAACCTCTTTCATTACTGCATCAAATTTGTCGGTGATAAATGTTCTGAGATCTTTCATTGCTTGTGCCAAGTTTTGCTCCCCTTCGTGATTTTTGGTTTGTTGATTGGATTCAGCCATGTTTTCCTGATTATTGGTTTGGTTTGTAGATTTTTGTTGCTTTCTGGTCATCTCTTTATTTTGATGAATTTAATCAGTTCCTTAGCTTCTTTGTCTGCTCTTGGAGGTTAATTAGTTGTTATTTTTGCATAGGTGTTATATCTTCTCTTTGTCACTTTTTTCTTCTTATTCTAGTTACTTGTTGTTGGTTAAGTTCACTTTAGAGGAAAGTATTAGTGTTGGGGAAAGGCAATTGTGTAAGCAAGGGAAAAGTGTAAAGTAGTATTGGTGATGTATGTTAACAAAGCAAGAATATGAGATCTGGGAGGATGGAGGTTAGATTCATGTAGATTGTATAGAGTTATAGCTGTAGGTAGAGTACCTTTTATGAAGTAGATGACTGAATATGGGAGGAATATGATATGAACTACAAAGCTATTGTTTTCATGAGAGAGGGAAAAAGAAAAGAAAGGTAATAGTTTCAAGAGTGGATAACAGACAGAAAACAGAACAAAGGTATTAGAAATTAAGAGTTAGACACTTTGTGGATCAAAGAACGGTAGTTGGGGGGTGGAATATAGGAGAGACAGTAGATGATAGTGGATATCAAGATGCAGGGGAAGGGGGATAGTGTAGGTAGCCTAAATCAGTTCACACAGAAATGAGGCAGTGGAGGATGGGAAAACCCAGCAAATGTGAGGTGTTCCCTGTAGCACCTATTGTATACTTGAATTAAAATAAGTGGAAGATGAGGGACAAGAGGGAAAGAGAAAACCGAAAAAAAAACTAATTATAATAAAGAAAAAAAGAAAGACAAGAAGAAAGGAAGAAAGAAAAACAGGATGGGCAAACGGTGGGGAACAGATGGGGGAAGAGAGATACAGGTATTACACGTGTCACAATTGCAACACTATCTAAAACAACAACCAAAAAACCCCTAAATAGCTGTATAAAAAAAAAGGACTTTGGGGGACACGCTAGGAGAAAAGACTAGGGGATAATGCAATATTAGCAATCAGGGCGTCAAAAAGAGTAAAAAATAAGATAAAGTGAAAATAAAAACAAAACAATATGAACCAATAAAGATAAAATGCAAACGTTAAGGTCCAGGGCACTCAAGGACCCCAGGTAGACCCCAGGGTGTGATGGATTCAGGGGTGGAAAGTCTGAGACACTGAAGACTCAAGAGGTGTGAGTCTGGGGTGTGGTCCGCCAGAGTCCAGGGGACCCAGACCTGGCAACCTCAAATCTGGTCCACAGAAAGCTTAGGAGCCCCGCCGTGCAACACAGCCCTCAGGGATCCCCGTAACTGGGTGCCAGCCCCGTGGGGGAAGCCAGGTCCGCGAACTCTATATTGTATGTCTGATCCCTGCAATTCACCTACTCCTCAGGGTTTCAGCCTTTGGACAGCTCCCTCCCTGTGCTCCCACAAAACGGCCACTTGAGGGCGCCTCTACACCACAGCCAGTTCAATGACCCAGATCCCAAGCCCCGCCGGGTGGGGTGGGCTTCAGCTGGAAACGCCGAAAACAGACTCTAAGATCCGAAATCCCAAACTTCGCAAAATATTCCCCAATCAGCTTCCAGACGTGTCCTCCTCCCTCACTGCACCCTACAACAGTCTCCCAACTGTGTCCCCTTATTGCCCAAAATCCAATTCCGTTGCAGATCGGCAGCCGGACCTGTGGGGATGGGGCTCCAGGCGGAAGCGCTACCCCCCCTGTCCGGCGACCAAAACGTCCCCTGCTTCACAACAAAACACCGTCTGTCTCCCCAAATCGATCTGCAAAGGAGTCTTGTCCCAGCAACCCCTAACCAGCCAGCCCAGTATCCGCGAATTTCTCAGCACTGCAAAGACTCCAGAAAAAGGAGAAAAAAAACAAAAACCCTGGCCGCCGCGGCTCCGGAGCTGCAGGAGCGCCCGCTACCGCGGCTCCGCCCACCCAAGGAGGGAACTTCCCTCGCCCAGCTGGGACCTCCGTTTATATATTATAGACGTATCCTCTCTGTTACCTTCCCAGCAAATTGACGTCCAGACACCTTCCAACCAGCAAAAATCCCCGAAACAGCGCGGTCCCAAAGAGCCTTCAACGCTGCCCAGCCGCCCCCTGCAGAGACATTACCAGGCAAGCTCATGCAGCCACCATCTTGCCTCAACCCTTCTCCTTTCTTGTGTACTTTCATTGTCTATTTTTCTTTCTGTAATATAAAGATGCCTGAGAGTATATTTTAATGTATGCAAATTAGTGCTTTATTTCCAGAACATAAAGCAATACCTGACTCACAATAAATACTCAATGATTATTTGTTGAATGGGTAATTAATTGCTGCTGGAGAAGTTAGGATATAAGCTATTCATTGGCTCTTATTTTTTGTTCTTTTATTTATTTATGTATTTTTGACTCTTAATACTTACTACAAGTCTATGATAATTTTCAGGTTTCAACTGAGAATTTATTTCCTCTTTAAAGTACTGCTAAACACTTGGCTATTTGGGGGGGGGGGGGTTAATCAGATTTGAGTGTTTGATATCTACCCATCCCACCATTACTTCATTGAAAATATGTTTCTTAATCTTTTAATTTTAATATACTAAATGCAAATACCATTTAATAGTCAATAAATTAAACAACTGTAATACTAAGTATAACAAATCCAAGACTACTGTTTAAAAAATTGTAATGGTAAAAATGAAATAATATATTATCAATGATTCCACCTTAAAAGGCTAAATAAGATGAAAGAATAGAAATATAATCCCAAATCATGTGATAAACATGAGTGGTGATTATTTAATGATTTTGCAACATTTTTCTGGAAGCTTTATTTAATACATTTAATGAAGATTTCAAAATATGTGGTTAAATATTTGGAAATAGATAATAAATTATTATTATTTGAATATTACTAAATGTTCCTCTCGTAAAAATCATTCAGTTTTGCAAAGTTACCATACAATAATAAAAAATAATAAAAATAGTTTCCTTGAGATCAGTGATAATTGTTTAGAAAATATCATTGCAAAATGATTTCTTTCACGTAATAAAGGAATCAGAATACAGTGAAAGCCTTAAAGAATACTCTAAAATCTACTGCATGACATAAGAAATGACCTGCGTAAAATGAGAAAAAGCCTTCATATTAGCACTAAATTGGAAAACTCAGAAGTTTAGAGACCTTATTCTTTCCACATTATTCTATAAATGTTATCATAATTTCAATTGAAATCTCATTGTGATTTTTAATGTACTAATCCTATAAAGATCATGATATTTTACTTAAAGAAAAATAGAGATTTGCCCTAATAAGTGTAACAGTAGACTACAAAAGGACAATGATGAATCAGTAGAGCCAAATATAAAGTCCTCAAATAGCTATAATTTTTCACACAATTTTTGTGTGATAAGAGTTTTATTTTAGGTAAATGTGGAGCTAAACATGATTTGACTGAAAAAAAATATGATGGATGATGCTCAACCCTTGCACAAGAAAAATTCTAAATAGATTGAATGTATAAAAATTAAACAATAATAGACATTAAGTTCATTGAAAATACTTATATCAGTTTAGATTTATAATGGTCTAACTAAGCATAATATCAGATTGTAAAAGTATTGATGATTATTGTTATATAAAATAAATGTTTTACACATTGCAAAATACCATAAAAATTTTAAGAATCTTTTAAAGGTGGGAAATATATTTTACCATACAATGGTACTCTGCTTTGGAACAAATATGTACTTTTATAGTATATATGGTTGGAAATATATTTCAAAATGCACACATATATGAAACTTCTTTACTTACAAATAAAATTTTATTCTGAAGAAATTGTCAGGCTTATCAACAGACACGTGAAACGTTATAAAAACTCCTAAAGCAATATTTTTTTTTACTACAAAGAATAACTTGGTGGTACTTATTACAAAAGTAAGATCACAATTACATGAAGTTCAGTCATTAAAAACTGACAGAGCATCTCTATATGTTGATAATTAAAGAGAGCCATGATACATTGGAAGAAAATGATAGAGTACAGAAAACCTTGTACCAGTTTTCTTATGTTCTTATATTTTACTGGAACAATCTCTGATATTTTAAATAAAAATTTACAGTGTTAATCTCTGCTATTTTTCCCTGCTAATCTTCATATTTTTTTATAAAAAGCATGAGTTACGTATTGAAAACAAAACAGATCAAAGGGTCTTACACAAATTTCATTACCTTAGATAACATAGGAAAAACAATAACAACAGACATATTACAATTTGACTTATGTAGTCCAGCACCATCACAGTGTGTCTGATGCTATTATTGCATCTTCTTTACTCTGAAGGCACTGTCCCTATTTCTTCTTGTGTAAGGCTGATTGCCAAAATTCATTATATTGATAATCCCTTAGTGACTTCTAAATGTGGGTCACTAAGGCCTCTTGTTTATCACTGTATTGATTTTGTTATAGATGGACTATATAAAGTAAATAGCTATAATGTTTAGTGCCAAATACGTATCCTGACTAAGTTCAGAATAATGCCATAGCTCATGACAACCCCAGCCCTTCATAGATATTATTTTAATTGGCAAGAGAACAATAATGTATTTTCTTGGTTTAAAATGGCAGAAACCCTGACACAAAAGAAATTCTATATGGTGCAGACAGGCTCTTGGAATTTCCAGGGCCTTTTCTGGCTGAGTGAGGTTCTCTGAGAATATAGAATTCACATTACTCCATTGGCATATTCCCCTTCAAATCTGTGTCACTTAACAAGCACTGCATATAAACTGTCAACAGGTGCCATGAAATAACTCTTTGTTTTAAAGGTAAGCATGGAAATATTTGGTACTTCAGTTATTTGCGTTGTATGTATTTATACTAAGGAGGAGGTTGAATGGGTAATGGCATGACATAGTTCTCTTTTTCAGCGAAGATGAATAATAAACAACACATTTCATAGTTGTATTAGCATTTGACGAAGAGACATGAGTCATTTATGATACACACACACACACACACACACACACACACATACACATGCATAAATGTATTTTTTTCTGGAGAAATGGCCCTAAAACTCTTTACAAGACCTGGATTGAAGACTTTTCAGAAGCAAAATCTCTATCCTGCACCACAAATCTATGTACAAACACACATCGACACCAGCCTGACATATTAACTGTGATTTTATTATTCATTTCTGATCTTGTGAAAAACTAAAATACTTAGGGGTTAAATATGTAAAGCTGAATTTAAGCAATCTGAATGTGAAGAAATTGTTAAGTGCTTAATATTTATGTAAAATTGGATTCAGGTGAAAACAAGATATTGATGTTTAAGGATAATGAAATAGACTTGGTATTTCATCAATACCTAGCAAAGCTGAATTGAATACCATGGGCATCCTTGGGTGATATCTTCATAATGTGAAAAAAGGAAAATAGGTGAAAGTCCTTAGGGTTATCTACTTAGTCACCTACTGATGATAACTCACTACTCAAATGAGTAACAGATTTCTTTGGAGCTTTATCTGCCATAAGTCTAGATCAGTATTCCTATCCTCTTAAGCTGTCTTTCTCATATATTGGGTCTATAGTGGCAGAAAACAGTACTCACTGAATTAGAAAAAAACGAGACAAATATATTTTTCAAAGTTCTGGTAATATACAAATGAAGGGTTTCTGAGAGAAATATTTTAAAATAAGAAAATGGCTTATTTTTTTTTAACACTTTTGCATTTAATAAAGGAAAGAATCTGGAGCCATGGAAACCTTATGTATAAGATAGATATATGTGAATATCCATCATTACAGTTTGATACACAGAATGACAGAATCTCAAGTCTCTAGTCTTAATATTGCACTGAAAAATATTAAGCAAACAGGAGGAATCAATACAGTTAAAGGGATAGTCATCAGGCTGGTGACATTATAATTTAACTTTGGCAATTTTAATTTCCATCAGCCCTGATATTACACATGAATTTAATAAATTATTATTATATATATGAAGACTGACACACATTTACTTTTTGAACTTGGTAGTTCCCTTTACACCAGTTGTACCAACAGAATTACTAATACAATACTGTCTCTTTTGTTTCTCAGATTATTATGGTTCGGCAATAAAATTTATGTGCATGTGCATATATAAAGTACCCCCCAATCTCTCTCCCTATATATATATATAGAGAGAGAGAAGGGGTGATTTATTATAAAATTATAAGAATGGGCTTACACAGCAGTGGTTTTGACCAGTCTGAATTCTGGAGGGAGATCACAAGTCAGAAATTCCAATGAAGATAAAGTTGAAATTCCTCTGGAGAAGTTGACTGGCTGAAGCAGGGGCAGAAACTCTTGTTTTCTGATTTCTGAAATCCTTATTTCTGGCTTTTAAGACCTTAAGTGGATGGGATGATGAGACTCCCATCATGGCTGAGGACAATCTCCTTTGCTGAATATACATGGAATCAGTCTTACATGCAAATACCTGAGTATAGATGCAAATCAATCTATGACATACCTTTGCACAATCAGGTCAGTGCTTGCTTGAACAAACAATTGAACACCATAACCTGGTCAAATGGCACATGAAATTATGTATCAGAGTAAACCTACCTTTACAATTTTAGGTATTAATAGAAAGACTGCTTGCATTACACCAAAACATTCTGGTAAATGTGTACCAACAATCAGTGCGCAGTGATTAAGAACTGGAATTCTGGGGTCTCTGTGGCTGATCCTTACTATTGAGGAAACAGCGGACTGTACTCTAGTTCTCTGTGCCTGTTTTCTCATTTACCAAATGGGGATGATATACCTCTATACCTCACAAGTTGTCCTAAGGATTGCATGAATTATTATGTAATAAATATAAAAGAGTGTTTGAATCATAGTAAGAGGCTTATTAAGTTTGGCTACTCTTATGATTATATTGTAATCATGAGTAATACTGAGAAGCATGATGGAGTTTAGGAGACTGATGAGGTTGAAAGTTATTAACAGGTAGAGAAATAAAAGTATAACACAGAAGTAGAGTGAAGACTTAAAACAAGAAGGGAGAGAATACAATAAGGTTGATGTTAACTGAAATCATGAAAGTTAAACTTTTATATTCTTCGGTGGTGCATTCATTACACTTTTTAAAAAAAGATTTATTTATTTATTTTAATTTCTCTCCCCTTCCCTCCCCCTGTTGTCTGCTCTCTGTGTCCATTCACTGTGTGTTCTTCTGTGACCGCTTCCATCCTTATCAGTGGCTCCGGGAATCTGTGTTTCTTTTTGTTGCATCAATTTGTTGTGTCAGCTTTCTGTGTGTGTGGAACCATTCCTGGGCAGGCTGCACTTTCTTTTGCACTGAGCAGCTCTCCTTACAGGGAGCACTCCTTGCATGTAGTACTCCCCTATGCCGGGGACACCCCTGCATGGCATGGCCCTGTGCGTGCATCAGCACTGCACATGGGCCAGCTCCACATAGGTCAAGGAGGCCTTGGATTTGAACCATGGACCTCCCATGTGGTAGGCGGACTCCCTATACATTGAGCCAAGTCTGCTTCTCTATTACACTTAACATTGCCTCTAAATATGATAAAAAAAATAAAGGGCAGCAAGATCATCAGATTATACTATACAATGTTATCCAAAAAGTAGATAAAACATTTTTGTGGTAAAACTTAGAAAAGCCATATAAAATTATGAATTTGAGTGTTTCAGTTTCAAAGTATGATTTGGCCTTGCAATACACACCAAATAATTGAAAAGCAATCCAGAAGAAGATAAACCTAGAGCAGAGGCAAGTGAAATGTTTAGTTTGGGTTCTTGTCTAAAACTTTATGTTGGGATTTTAGCAATCTTCAAAAAAGTCAGTGTTTCCCAGTAGCCACAGATCTTTCCACTTAGTTTCTACACTTCTCTTCATTTCCTCCTACTTTCTTAACCTTTCCTACAATGACCCAATGCCTTCATGCTATTAATATATTTTCTAATATTTTCAGCTTGTTTATACATTTAAAATAATGTGCCTGGAGGCCATTATGTTGAGCAAAGCAAGCCAGACACAAAAGGACAAATTCTTTGTGATTGTGTTAGTATGAACCAAATATATTGTTTAACACATTGTATGATTAAAACAAAAATTATATGTGTCCAATACATTAATTAGGAATGTATGTTTTTATTCAACTGTATCTTATTTTATTTTTAAATTGTTTATATTTTCAATTATTAAATGTAAAAAATGAAGTTAAGAAATGAAAAAAATTGTGCACAGACATATTTATATTTAATAAAATTAGCATTAGATTGTAAATAATATTTGCTCTATTTTCTTGACTTAACCAAACCTTCAACTATTTTAATAAGAAATGTTTTCCCTCATTTCATTAAATATTCTTAAAAACACAATTTTACTTGCTCAATATATTTCAACATGTAAGGAATAAAATTGAAAATTGAATAGTTCTAATATCAAAAATTTATGTTTCTTGCATTTAATATATGTTAACCTTTTATTGAACCTGCTGGTATATATATATCTTTAAGAGACACATGTTTTAGATCATTTAAGAAATGGTTGAAAAATAAATACAGAATCAATGTGTTTTTGGCATTTAATGATGAACTTGTCCTTTAGAAATGTGACTGAGTATACATTCTCATCAGTTTCTGACATCTTTTCCCCCTAAAACTCTGAATTTTGGTGTTATTTAGGTGTTATTTTAGAAAAACAATCAGTATATTACTGATTGATATTTGTTTAATTTAAATTAAGTTTTTCTCATAATTGTGATAAAATACTTTGCTCTATGTACTTACCAGCTATTTATAAATCTCATATTTCACAGCCAATCTTCATTATCGTATTTCCCCAACCACAGAATATTTTCAATTCACAAAAAGCACCTACTTATTGAACATCTTTATGTCATTTAATTTGACCATTATCTCCCGTAAATGAACAACTAACTTCGGAGATTCCAAATCCTAACATATAATCTAACCTAATTAGACTTTATTTATTATGGATTCTTTGAGAACTGAGACAGCCTAGGTTCTACGATAAGTTAAATAACTCTTTAGCATGGTGTGAAAATGTTTAGCCATGATGGTTTCCCCTTTGCAGCTATTTGTTGCAATCATGCATAGGATTCTATGAAAAAGTGAGAAAGTTTTCAATATCTTTTTTCATTGTGTCTTACTATACAACAGATATGACCACATTCTCCATTTCTATATAGTGCTGGTCTCATCCACAACTCTAATCCCTATCAAGAGCCTCTTCAAGAATCAAATTCATATTCAGATGTCACATTATTTAGGATGATCCAGGTATAATTTTTCAAAACCTCCCTGAGCATGAATGTACTAGCCTGGGTGCTTGTCCCTATATTCAGTTAGCTGTGGAATCTTTTCAGTCACAAATACTCTTCCAGGTAAGAGAGTCTACAAACGCAAGATGACCCATGAGGATACCATTGGCCTTGTTACGACAGAGACCCCCACCACTTTTACCTTCACCAAGTCAAGAATGGGATCTGATCAGAGATCTTATTTCATTAAATCAGGAAAACTATTCCCTGCTATTCTGGAACTGAAACAATGGCAAATGAATGTTTGCAACTCTCCCTGGTTTTGTAGGTGAAGATGATCTGACCTTTCTGTGCAATGAAAAAGATTGCTCTAAATTGTCATTATGCAAATGAAATGTGCTTTATTTTTTAGTCTGCCCAGATGCCCAGGGAATAGAACATCTGAGTGAAAGACAAAAATGTCCCTGGTGATCCCATTCAAACCATTAATTAATTCACAGTGAAGTTAACTTTCGCCAAAAGATAAAATAAAATAAATTAATCAGAACCTGTGGGACAAGGGACACAGAAACCCAACATTAATTGCATCAGATAGACCAAAGAAGAAAGTACATGATAAAGGGAAAATCTGATTCTCATCGTGTTCTCCTTACATTGATTTTTGGCTTCTTAGATTAAATTAAGGAGAAAACTAATAAGGATATGCTAGGGCTCATCTAATAATTTCTGCATTATGGGACACACACGTATGTCCTAATCAAGGCAGCCAATCCAAGATGTCTGATTATTAATTCATAATATTCCTTGTTTCAATGAACCTAAGGATTAAAGTTTCTATAATGTTACTGATATATGATCCATTCACTAGCTCTATCATGCTAGAACAAGTTATTATTACTATATTATGCTGTTATTTCATGTTCAATACATGCAAGGATCTTAATAAACTCAATGACAACCTTCTGTCTACCAAGAATGCAGGATGTGAATGCATTGTGCTCAGTACCCACATTTTGCTCCTAAGTCTGGGGTTCATACCCTCACCCTTCCACTATGCCCTGCTGTGCCAGCCAGTACTTATTAGGGTGATTAAAATTGTGCCAAACATGCCTTCTGTACTTAACTTAATTTGATATTTTTACTTATATATAGATTTGGATTTATTTCTAGTATTATCAGTCCTTATGTCCAAGAACTTCTTATAATAATGCTGTATTATATATGGCATGCCAATACATTCTTTCAAGTCTTGTTTTTTCTGAGAAATCCTAAAGGCTTTTTGATAAAAAAGCCTACTTTTTGATAAAAAATATTTTTACAATACTTTCAACAATCATTTCAATGGACATGCAATTCTTGGATAACAATGATTCCTTTCAGTAATTTTTAAAAATACTGTCTGCTTTTGTGGTTTCTGTAGATAAATTTGCTATGATTCTTATCATTGTTACTCTGTTTGTAATATTTACCACTCTTGAGACTTTCTTGATTTTTATTTGATTTTGTTTTTCAGTGGTTTCAATATGACACATCTAGTTTCCTCTACTCCTGATTTTGAGACAATAAAAAGTTCAATGTTAAACGACTATATTGTTCTTGATGATCTTTTTGTTTCCCTCCTCCCTCCCTTTCTGCCTTTCTTCCTCCCTTCCTTTCCTTCCTTTCCTTCTTTCTTTCCTTTGGATGATTCTACTGACCAGTATTCCTGTTATTTTTGTGTGTGTATATATGTACACACACATATATATACACACATATATCTACAAAACATGTATGTATATATTTGTACATTTCTGTTTCATTTTTTCTTGTTTCTTTATTTCTGCTCTAACATCCATTCTGTTCATGCATGTGTCAGCTCTTTCCACCACACCCTTAATGGAGTAATCACAGTTATTTCAAAGTCCATGCCTGATAGATCTGTCATCAGTGTCTTATCTACTTCTGGTTGATGATTGCTTTTTTTTTTTTTAATTAAAAAAATTTTTTTTTCTTTATTAGAGATGTTGAGGGTTTACAGAACAATCATGCATAAAATACAGGATTCCCATAAACTACCCTGCCTCAAACCCCTTGCATTGATATGGAACATTTGCTACAAACAATGATAGCACATTTTTTATAATTGTATTATTAATTAAAGCCCATGTTTTAACTTAGGGTTTGCTCTTTGTGGAATGTAGCTCCATGGATTTTTTTTAAAAAGTTTTATTATGTTACCTTTTAATCCTGACAATGAGTCTTTCTCTCTTTACCAATTGCCAGAAATTGTGTATACAAGGGTAGAAACTATGATAAGCAGTATTTAAAGTTAGAAATGATCATGGTTCTTGATTTATTAGACTATCAGTATTGGGGGTTAGGTGATTTAGTCAACAGTTGTGCTTGAGTTATATTTTCTTGTTATTCTTACAATTTTGCACCACAGATTAGAAATTGATTAAGGAAAGGGCTCATACTGCCTTCCTCTTCGCATATAGTCTAGTGTGCCAGAGGGTTTTCTCAGTGTTTCTTCTGTATTCTCATTTCAGTTGTCTTCACAAAGGTGATCACAGAGAGTCTCTCTAAATTCTTGCAGGCTCCCCAGCAGTGAACTGGTGCTTGTTGTCACTCTTGTTCAGCTAGTAGAAGAGACAGGAGGGTTCCTGAGATCCAGGTACAGGGTAGTCAAATGTAAGCAGTTCGGATGTGCCTGGGCTGGCTGGGAGGTAGGACTTTCTTAGCATATTTGCCTTTCCTTCCCATGGTATCCAATCTTTGCCTTGTTATATCTGCGGCTGATCTTGGGTGGGAGTTCATGCCCTTTCTCCATTGGTAGTTGGTGGCAGAACACTGGAAGTGTTTGGTTAAGTAAGTGACAATTATTATTAATTTGATAAACACTGAAGTTTGCCAAATTACTCTACTGGCAAATCTACTGAATCCTGGGCTTTCAAAATTGCAGGAGTTAACATGGTTTTATTATCTCCATGAGCTCATTTGCTCTTCTACATTTTTCAAAAAACATGTTGTTTCTTTTGCACTTTGGTCTTTTTTAAATGATATTGAACTATATTTTCAAAAATCCAATCCAAATTGATGATCTAGCCACATATTTTATAGGTCTAATTTCTCTATTTGTTTATTGATTGAATTGGTTCTTTTACTTCCACACTCATACGCCAAAGATAATCTGTTGGATATTCCTTCACTAATAGTTGATGACATAGGAAGCACTTATATATCTTTTCTGGTTACTTTCAGTTTTGAAATTCGATCTTGTTACCAAGGGTGATGTCCTGTGTAACGATCTCTGTAGATTAGATGGTTGGAGACTCGATATAACTCTGAAATAAGATAGTGAACATGATTTTCTAATCTTACTAGCTAATAGCAAACTTCTTCTGGTGACCTTTACTAACAAAATTTCCAGCGTAATTTTGAATAACAGTGGTGACATGGGCATCTTTGTCTTGTTCCAGAAGTTAGGTTGAAAACTTTGAGTCTTTCAACATTGAGTATGATGTTAGCTGTGTGTTCTTCATATATGCCCTTAATCATGTTGAGGAAGTTTTCTTTTATTCCTTTTTTAATGTATTTTTATAAAAAAAAGAATGCTGGATTTTGTTAAATGCCTTTTTGTGTCAATTGAGATTATCATGTGTTTTCTTCTCTTAGTTTTGTTAATTTGGTATATTACATTAATTTATTTTCTTATCTTGAACCGTTCTTGCATACCAAGAATAAAACCCACTTGATTATGGTGTATAATAGTTTTCATGTATTGATAGATCGATTTGTTAGTATTCCCTTGAGGATTTTTTGCATCTATATAAATAAGAGAAATTGGTCTGTAATTTTCTCTTCTTGTGTGATATTTATCTGGCTTTTTTATTAAGGTGTTACATCATGGAATGAATTAAGTAGTGTTCCATTAACTTCAATTTTTTGGAAGAGTTTCAGCATGATTGGTATTCTTTCCTGTTTGAATGACTGGTAGAATTCACCTGTGAATCCAGGTGGTCCTGAGCTTTCATTTGCTGGGACACTTTTTTTTTAGAAGTTTTTTTAATTGAAGTATGTCACTCATACATAAACAGTAAGTGTATTATAATAGTTGTGAACTTATAAAGCAAACACACATAACATCATACAGGGGTGCCATACATCAATCCACCACCAAAATCTTGCGTAGTTTTGAGACATTTGCTACAAATTATGACCGAATATTGTCAAAATACTACTACTAACTATAGTCCTTATCGTACTTTTGGTGTATTTTCCCCCCAACCCACTATCTATTATTTTTTAAATATATTTTTATGACAGAAGTTGTAAACTTACAAACCAATCATGCACATGTGAAGAATTCCCAAACAACACCCCTGTATCAACAAACCACACTGTGGTGGAACTTTTGTTAAAGATTATGAGATAATATCCTGAGATTATTACCAGATACACAGCATATATTTGGCACACTTTTTCCATACTCCTCCATTATTAACACAGTACATCTTTGGCATAGATGCATGGATATTGCATTATTACTGTTAACCATTGTCCACAGATCACTCCAGTTGTATTTTTTCCATGCTTCTCCACATTCCCACCACCCTGCAATAGTGATTAGCTAACAAAGAACTCTCTTGTTTCTGTACCATCACCACAATTCTCATTCACCTCTGGGTTTACCGTGCTATTCAGTCCCTAGATTATTCTCTAGACTTCTGTAACTGGTATTTACATCCCTAGTCTATCATTTTCAGCCACATTCCCATTTATAAACCAGCAGTTACTCTCACTATAATGTGTTACCATCAACTTAACACATCTACATACTTTTATAGCAAAGTTAATTAAAACTTCCACATACATTAAACATCAGTTGTCCATCTCAGTTCTGCTCTTATCTTCAAGATTCCACCATCTAATACCAGGTCTTGAAGACATTTTCCTATATTTTCTTCTAGAGGCTTTATTGTTCTCACTTTTACATTTAGGTTTTTGATCCATTTTGAATAATTCTTTAATAAGTATGAGATAGGGGTCCCTTTCCTTCTTTTGGCTATGGATATCCAGCTCTCTAAGTACCAATTGTAGAAAAGACTGTTCTGTCTGAGCTAGTTGGGTTTGACAGGCTAGTCAAAAATCACTTGAACATTCATGTGATTTCTGAACCATCAGTTGGTTCCTTTGGTCTATGTGTCTGTCTTTATGCCAGTATCATTCTGTTTTTAACACCATAGCTAGATAATATGATTTAAAGCCAGGCAATGAGAGTCCTCCAACTTTTCATTTCCTTTTAAGATGTTTCTGTCTATTCAGGGTCTCTTACCATTCCAAATATATTTGATAATTGTACTTTCTATTTATTTAAAAAATACTGGTGGAATTTTTATTGGCAGCACATTGAATCTATCTATCAATTTGAGTAGAACTGACATCTTAATGTTTTCCAATCTGTGAGCATGGAATGTTGCTCCAATTTTCAGGTCTTTTTAAAAATTTTTTTAACAATGAGTTGTAGTTTTCTGAATACAATTGCTTTACATCATTGAACTTTATTCCTGAATATTTGGGTTTTATCTGTTGTATTTTATTTTTGCCACTCTTTGGACACATTTAGTTACTTTTATTTATATAATCTTCATTTGTAGACTCTCTTCCAGGCCTCTTTCTCTTGCCTTTTCTTTTAATGATGCAGCACAGCCTTTAATATTTCCTGCAAAGCCTGTCTCTTGGTTACAAGCTCTCTTTCTATTTATCTGTGAACATTCTAAACTTAGCCTCATTTTTGAAAAAGAATTTTGCTGGATATAAGATTCTTGGCTGGGAGTTTTTCTCTTGTAGTAACTTAAATATATAAGACCACTGTCTTCTTGCCTTCATGATTTCTGATGAGAAATTGGTACTTAACCTTTTTGGGTATCTCTTATATGTTATGCATTGCTTTTCTCTTGCTGGTCTTAGGATTCTCTGTCTTTGGCATTTGACATGCTGATTAGTATGTATTTCAGAGTTGGTCTATTGGATTTATTCAGACTGGAGTATGTTGTACTCCTTGGACATGGATATCTATGTTCTTAAATAGGGTTAGGAAATTTTCTACCATTATTTCTTCAAATATTCCTTCTGCTCCTTTTCCCTTCTCTTTTTCTTCTGGGACACCGATGACATGTTTGTTTGCATGTCTTTTGCTGTCATTTAGTTCCCTGAGACCTTGTTCAATTTTTTTTAATACTTTTGTTTACCTGTTCTTTTCTGTGTTTGCTTTTAGAGGTCATTTCTTTAAGCTACCAGGCCTTTCTTCTGTCACCTCAAATCTGCTATTATATCATTCCAGTATATTTTTTGTTTCATTTATTGTATCTTTCATTCCCATAAGATTTGTTCTTTTTCTATGTATGCTTTCAAATTCTTCTTTGTGCACATTCAATCTCTTCTTAATATCCTTAGTCATTTCATTGAGTTTATTAAGGAGATTTGTTTGAACATGTATGATTAGTTGTCTCAGCTCCTTTATGTCATCTCAAGTCTTATATTGTTCCTTTAACTGGGCCATACCTTCCTTTTTCTTGGTTTAAATTTTAATTTTTTGTTGGTGTCTTGGCATCTGGCTTACTAGAGTATTTATTCTCAGTGTATTTTGTCTTTTTAGTTTAAGGCTTTCTTGCTCTTTCTTCCTTGCTGGTTGTCTAGAAGGAGACATGGATATAGTTGTTGCTATAAGTTGTGGAGTCTAAAGCTGCCCTCATTGCCTCAGTGACCAGTGAAGCTTTTCCTAATTTTCTCCTCTCCTAGCGGTTTGAGTAGAGTAACAACCATGTGTAATAATCCAGGTCATGTGAGCCTAGACTCTCGTTGCCCAAAAAGACTGATGAAGCTTCAAGTCCCTTTATCCCCCGTCTGGAGTGGAGATGGTGGTGCAGATGTGAGCAGAAATCTATGCCATGCTGGTTCAAAATGATCACAGTTGCCCAAGTAGACTTCTGATTATTCAGTCATCTCAGCTAAGTGCACCTTCATTTTACCAGAGAGGTTCATACAGGGCCCACCACCTTCCTCCCTGCTAGAGATAGAGCTAGTAGTTCAACCCAAGCACATCTCTCAACTTGAAAAATGATTCTTCCCTCAATAGTGCCTAGATCTGTTTTGACTTTGCAGAGAAGCAGCAAATATTTTCAATATATAATAGATAAAAATTTCATCCAATAATAGTGTAGAGTTTTGCACACAACCCAAAACACCAACTTGTTCCAAAATTGTGAAACTGAATCCTCACCCAAAATCTAAAACAAAAAATGAATTTTGATGTTGATGACATATTGTTTAAGTCAACACATATAAGAAGAGAAAGGGCAAGAAGAAATGTGAGGTGTTGGAAACAAAAGCTGAGTGAAAAACTACAATCACTCTGGTAGATGTTTATACTAAGAGTATAATGGAACATAAGGAAAAGCTCCATGTGGATTCATATGCACCTGTCTGGATGCACCAGATCCTTCCATGGCAGATACAAGTACAAGGAATAGACCAAGGTGGCCATTCCTGTCATTCTGGTGTTAGAAGGTCCATGTCAAAGATGATATTGGAATTTGGTGGGATGATGTTTGAATGGCCAGTGGCATCATAGGCATGGAATGAGGCAATAAGACAGTTTGGATTTCTCACTCAACTCATCTGCCACACTTGAATCACCTCCTGCTTCCCTAGCATGAACTTAAAGGGATGGTTTCTGTCCTGAGAAGAATCAAATTTCTTTCCGTCTTCAAGTATCCCTGTGTAGTGCACATGCAGGTCTGACAATGCTTCAGGAAGGTGCACCCATTTCCAATGAAGATGGTCTCCACCTGCACTCCCATGGTGGTGGAGGACTCTAGGCAGTTGATGTGTTCAAAGGGCAGACCTGGCAGGAGTTTTGTGACCTTTCTCATCCTTCTGGGTCTACTTTTAGGTTTTGCATAAACCTTTTTAGTTAGCTTTACTGAACATCTTCACTTCTTCACTTTATTCCATGCCACTCTTTCCTTTCCATTTCTTTAAACTGAAAGAATTTTTTTAGAATTATTGTAAGGTTGGTCTTTTTTTTAGAACATTCTTAGTTTTTTATTATCTGTGCATATTTGAAAGTATCCTGTATTTTTGAAGGACATTTTTGCTGGATAAAGAATTTTTGCCTGGCAGTTTTTCTCTCATTACCTCAAATATATTATATTACTACTTCCTCACGTCAATGGTATATCATTAGAAATTGGTATTTAATCTTACTGAAGATCCTTTGTATATAACAAATCATATTTCTTTTGCTGCTTTTAGAACTTTCTCTTTATATTTGGCATTTGACATTCCAATTAGTGTGTGTCTTGGTGTTGATCTATTAAGGTTGATCATTAGAAATTGGTATTTAATCTTACTGAACATCCCTTGTATATAACAAATCATATTTCTTTTGCTGCTTTTAGAACTTTCTCTTTATATTTGGCATTTGACATTCCAATTAGTGTGTGTCTTGGTGTTGATCTATTAAGGTTGATCTATTAAGGTGTTGCTCTATTAACAACCTTTTGGTTGTTAATTTGGAGTATTTCTTTATATATTCTGGATAATAAACCTTCAACAAATATGTGGTTTCCAAATATTTTCTCCCTTTATGTAGGTTTTCAATTTACTTTCTTGATGAAGTGCATGCTTTTTGAACATGTATATTTATGTCTTTCATAAGAATTCAGAATTTATTTGGCCATTAATTCCTGAAACATTCTTTTTACCACTTTCCTATTCTCTTTCAGTGGTGCCCAGGATGCACATATTCGTATATTTCTCTGTTACTCAAGTCCCTGACACAGTTTTCCATTTTTTTCTAATCTTCTTTTATTGAGTGCATGACTTTGATTGTATTGTATTCTTGTATGTTTATTCTTTCTTCCATCTGCTCAAATCTTGTTTTCTATGTTTAGTATATTATTTTCTTTGTTTAAAAATTTTTTTTAGAAAAGTTATTAGTTTCCAGAACAATCATCTCTAAAGTACAGAACTCCCATATACCACCCACCAACTCTTTGCATTTTTGTGGAACATTTGTTACAATTGATGAAAGTATATTTTTAAAATTTTACTATTCTTTGAAGTCTTTGGTTTAACTTATGATTCACTGTGTAGTATATTTTATGGATTCTTTTAAAAAGTTTAGTCTGTTACCATATATATTCTGTAACACTTCCTCTTTTAATCATATTAGTATATATGTGTGTGTATGTGTATATATTATAAATATATATGTGTATATATTATATATGCTGGATATGGATATGGATAAGAGTTTTGGTTAGCTATGATTTCAGTAACAGATACTATTGTTTTCAGTAATACCCTGGTAATCAAATGGTCACAGCACTCAGAAAATAAGGATTCTCGAGGGAGCTGGTAGTTCACACATTATATCATCTGGGCTCTGAGACAGGGCCTTTAACAAGACTCCAAAAGAGACACATCCTCTTCCTTGACAGCAAACCTTCTGGCTTTCCATAGATACCACACCACTGAGCTGCAGGGGTGTGTGTGTGTGTGTGTGGTGGGGATAGCTCCAATGTAATATACCACAGACCTCACTGCTTTTTAACTGAAGTCTGTTTGTCTTGGATAGATGGTTTTCACTTTAAATGTGACTTTGATTAATTTACAGTGTCCTAAAATCATTTATTATAGTTGTTTTGACAGTAAAATTTTATTCTCATAGGAGAGAAAATTCATTGAGGTACTTAGTCTGCCATTCCAGAAATAGATATCTCATCATTAATTACTTTTAAGCATTCCTCACAACTACAGATATGACTGGTATTTCTACCTATATTGTGGAAGTCAACACTTAAAGTGCTATTTCCCAGAAGTCAACCTTTAAAAGGTAGTAATTATGAAATATATATTTGTCTTACTGAAGTATGATGACTAAATTAGCCATTACAAATAAACATGTCTTTGTATCTGTTTTCCTGGAATTTTTAAAAAAATTTTCTGTTATTGGTATGCTTTATTACCACAAGTTGATATCACATTAGTTACAGCACAAATTAGTAGTCCAGAAAAAGCATAACATCATTATAGCCACCACACATCTTTCTCATTTTGTGTACATATTAAAATAATCACGTGGAAAACCTTGAGGTATGTGGTGTTTCATTGGATGTTTTTCATAATAAAAAATAGAGTCTCACTCCATTTTTTATGTTTGCCTACAACTTTTAAGCTTTATGCGTCCCTCTTCCATTTTGTCACCACGTCGGTGCTGCATTTGATGACTTCTACCAAGCCTGTGTTACAGATGTAACTAACATAAGACAAAAAGTTTATATATTTGGCATTTAGGGACTGGCATATTGGATTAGGGGCCTCCATTAAGTGGCTTTCAGTCAAGTTTCTCATCCCAGACATATCTGCATCTTTAAAGGAAAAGTGTGCCTTAATTCCAGCATAAATTGTGACTAATGTAAAATTCAGAGGAATGTCTCTTACCCTGACTGTTGATTGTGTGATTCAAGCAGGCCTTGACTCTCATTCTCTACAATTTTTAAGGCAAGACTTTAACCTTGTGTGATATATGGACCCATTGAGGGGCTTCTCATGAAATTACAGTTATTAGAGAATGAAAAGCAAGTCATTACAGAGGGAAAAAAATGCTCTTATGAGGCATGCTGAACTCTATACTCCTAAGAGCAGTTTTGCTGCTGATGCTGCATATTCCTCTATTGTAAAAAAAGATGTTAATCTTCAGAGATATAGGTAAAAGCATCAATAGCATCACAGTGATTCTGTCACATGGTTAACTCCATCATTATGATGAAAGGCTCCTAATCCTTATGATACTGATTTGAGGATATTTTGAAGGGAAAAAAATTAATAAATTTGTAAATATGAGCAGGGTAGAGAGAACCTCTCCCACAGAGTCTATCCAATAAAGAGGAATGAGAGAGAAAGAGAGAAAGTGAGAGGGAGGAGGAGAGAGAGAAAGACAGACATAGAGAAAGAGGAAGAGAAAGAGAAGGAAAGAAAGAAAAAGGAAGAGGAAGTAATGGAGGAAAGAAAAGAGGGATGGAGGAAGGAAGGAAGGAAGGAAGGATGGATGGAAGGAAGGAAGGAAGGAAGGAAGGAAGGAAGGAAGGAAGGAAGGAAGGAAGGAAGAAGGTTGCCTTTCTCCTAGATATCTTTAGATCCTGGGTTGCCTTTGGGATCAACTGAGTGAACACCAATGGGATTTGGAAACACTATGGATGATATTGCCACCATCATAACTGCTCAAGAACAGTGGATAGCTCCTACTTTTCAGCCTTTGAATGGTATATCCCTGATAAACAATCGGACCTAAATATCAGCACAACTGGTTGAACTTGAGGTAGGCATTTTAACACTTGATGTTTTGGCCAACATACAGCCCTGTCTGCACAATGTTACAGGATCTTGGATCATTGTCAATTGTTTGGCCATCTGGTCTGGCCAATGGCATCAGTGACAATTATTTTTTTAAGTTTACCCCCTTTGGGATAAAAAATTCTTGGAATCACTTGCTTCACAGATAACCAAAATATAAATCAACACCATATATATACATATCTGTACACCTACTAAAGCTTTAATACAAGACATTACCATGATGTTCATTATTCCCTTTGGAATTTCAGACAACACTGATAGTGACAAAGACACATATTTCCCTTCTCAGAATACAGAATGCTTGAGTATTGAACAAGGCATTAAACAGAGTATTCACCTCTGTTTTTTTACAGGCCTCAGGCTATAGGCTTCATAGAGGGTCATAAGAGCTTACTTAGACTTGTTCAATTATAGTTAAATAAAGCATGGTATTTTTCAGTCATCAGTTACACATCACAGATGAATTTTATTAAATTGTCTTATATCATTTTTGATTTTTTAACTCCTGACAGTTATTAAACTTCATCTTCTTCACCTCCAATCCTGTCTCTTTCCCTGGTCTCTCTCAAGCCATTTTTAGAGCTGTTTGAAATTCATGGTACTCCTCCCAAAAGACACATTATGAGAATAATAAAATCTTTCATAGTTGTTTGGTATGTGTGTGGGTGTGTGTTTATGTGTAATGTCATCAATGTTGGCAGCCAAAAACTTTTTGGTTATTATTTATCCTGCATTGGTAGGTTGATCACAAAGTTACATTAGGCCCAAATAAGGATAATGTTTCTCTTCGTGTAAGAGAATAGACTAAATCATGGGAAAATGTTATACTTTATTATTTGATGTAAGCTATGGTCTAAATAATGTGAAGGATAAAATTTGGATATTTCACATGTGATATAAGATATTTCACATGTCACATAAAATAGCCTCTAAACAGTTAAGAATGAAAAGAAATGCAAAATTGGCTAGTTGGTAATAATGGTGACTAAGTTTGATAGAGTTATTCTTGTCTTTTGATTCTCTCTGATTTCAACAGGAGCTGTGTTATTGAAGCATGGTAATACACAATAAAGTGATAAAATAATACTGTTCCTAATATTAACATCAGGGAATAAGAAGAATTAACTGGCTAATAAATCATGTATTTGCCCAAGCAGTATGAAGTAATCACATAGTATAAATAATATAGAAGAATTGTAAATTGTAGCATAGTAAGAAAAATAATAGAGAGAAAAGAGGATATAACCTGGAAAATTAAAATATAATTGGAGAAATGCATAAATAATCAGGGATTTGCAAAAACAGGGTTAGGGAGAGAAAAATTACAGAGAATATTAGATGCTCAACATCATTAACCGTTAGGGGGATGAAAATAAACTCCAATCAAACAAAACATCTCAGGATGATGCTGGTAATTAAAAATACAAATAATGGCTATTGATGAAAATGTTGAGAATTTGAATGCCTCACACATTCTTAGTAAGAATGTAAAATAGTTCAATAAATTTTCAAAATAGCCTGACAATTCCTCTAATTATTAAACATCAGCAAGTTGGAAGAGTAAGAATTCCAAATGCATGTCTTCTCGCAGAAACATTGAAAAATATTCATGAAGTGTTAGAACCAACTATCTAGGAACTCTAGAATACAGTCAACAGTACACAATAGCCAAGTGAATGTTGACTCATGAAAAAGACAACCTAAAAACAGTGGAAAAGTTGCATGTCCTTTTATTTGCTCTGGAACTACCCTCTCCTTTTGCCTGTATGCTCCAAGGCCTGTGTAATGTCAGCCCATGATCTCAGTGGAGGTCCCTGGTATCTAGTTATAGAGGCAGTAAAGTGCAACTAATGTCCAAATTAAGTGGGTGTTAAGCCTGTTTCTACTGTGTAGTGGCTCCCTGAAAGACTGACTTGGGCACTAGCTTTTTTGTTTTTTGTTTTTTGTTTTTTCACTAAATCCAGAACTCACTTGGAGCAGAGAAATGGTGTGGAGAAGTGTCATGGTCCTAGGAAAATGCAGCCAGTTGAGATGAAAGATTCCAGGTCACAATAATAGAGCACCAACACCTGGGAAGGAAAGCTTAGAAGAAAGTTAGGGGAATTAGAACATTGAGGAGCATTTGTGTAGAATGGGGAAGTTTGAAAGTCTGTGCACGACAAGGCAAGATGCATATTCAAAGAGACTTGAGAAAAACCTGAGCACCCACCTTAGTCTGATATAGACGCTCGGTGTAAGCTGGTCTCAGTGTTGAAGCAGAGCCAGAATACAGAGTCAATTTCAAGGACAGGGAGGAATTTGTTTGGTTCATTGGTTGATGGTGGTTGTTGTTTCTGAGTTCCTGGTATTCAAGGAAATATCTGTTGATATACTACTTAATACCAGCTCTCCAAGTAGACTCAAGCTACTATATTTCTCTTCTTTTTTTACATTGGCAACCTCTTTAATATCTAGAGACTATATACTATAAAATTAGCATTCATTTGTCCAACATGTGCACAATATATACAGTACAGCAAGGTTAAATGAATGCACATACAGAGCAATGCATGATCAGAAATTCTGTAGTACACACTAGCAAACTACCTTTTGCAACTTCTTCCCTCTTAACTCCCTCAAACCAAAGAATAAGAGTACAGTTTCATTTCCAAAGACAATATTTCCCACCAATTTTTAAAAGCTATTTACAGTGTTCTTCTACTACCTATATTTTTAAGCACATCAAAGCACTTCTAAAATACTTAGAAAGACAAGATATGTCAAAGAAGAACTTACTTGTCCACTACAAACATAATATTGTTCAATAAAATTGCACACACATAGCAAGGTTATAATCTGAGGTATCTCCTAAACATGACCATCTTGGCCTGGAACTATTCCCCCCTCACTCCACCACCAGTTCAGAGGACAAGTATAGGCAAGTGTAATGCTTAGTGGTGGTTGAACAAATTCATATCAAAAGTCAGTAACAGAAAACAAACTTTCCAATGAATTTCAACACAAAGTATACAAAACATGCTAATTTTACTAACTCTACTTTGTCATACACTATCAACCTCTTTAACATCTGGATGTTGCAAAATTAGGAGTCATTTGTCCCCTATTTACACTATATATAAATCAAACAAAATGCACAGAACATAACAAAGCTTTGTCTGAAATTGTCCAAGTATGGATATACTAGCATATTACCTTTGGCAACTGCTTCCCTTCCACGTCCTCCAAACCAGTGAATGAGTATATAGACAGTAGTATGCTACTCACAGAAATGGTTTAACAATCCCATTTCCAAAAGACAGTATTTCCCATGAATTGAGCAAAACGATATTTACAAAACAATATTTTACTACTTCCACTTTTAACATATGTTGGGAACTTCTAAACATCTAGACAAACTAGATGATTCAAATAAGAACTTATTTTGTCCACTATACACAGAGCAGCCTTGACTAAACTGCACACATTTAACAAGTCATAATCTAAAAGTGTCTTCTAAATGTGAACATTCTGGTCTAAACCCTTTCCTTTTATCCCTACTCCACCATCCCTTCTTATAGGCTATAATGCTCAAATTTTCAGAAGACAATTTTTCCTAAGAATTTTAACACAAAATGTTATTAATTTACTATTTTTGTCATACATTGGCAACTTCTTTAACATCTGGAAGACCAGCTGTAAATAGGGTATGTTTGTTCATTATATACACCATATACACAGCAAAGTATAAAACCAAATGTTGGAAAGTAGGGACAATGGTTAATCTTGCCTCATTCTAAACCCACTAGCATAGAGCCCCTTCTACTTCCTTATTCCCCTCCCCCAAACCAGTGCACAAAACGTGAACTATTCAGAGAGGTGGTTTAGCTATTCCAAAAACCCCACAATATTTTATATGAATGTTAACAAAAAAGATATTTATAAAATGTCTTCTTTTATTACTTCTACTTTTTATGTATGTCAGCCACTTCAGAACATTGATGAAGAGATATTTTTAAAAAGTACTTAGTATTGTCAACTATACATAGAGTAGTGAGGAATAAAAATGACATTCTGAACAATGGTTACAATATGAAAATATCTTCTAAATATGACCAGTCTGGCATAGAACCTTCTCATTCTCTTCTCAGCCTTCTCTGCTTTACATCCTCTAACCCACAGAATATGGATGTATGCCGCTCTCGGTGTTGCTTCCAGAGGCAGTCTAAATTCCATCTCCAATTCATTTCCAGAAGACATTTTTCTATGATTTTTTAAAATAAATGGTCATTACAAGACATGTGATTTTCTAACTCTACTTCATCGTAGGTCAGCAATCTCTTTACATCTAGAAAGCCTACATGGGAAAAAAGTTGAGAACAGCTTTTTCATATTATATACACAGGCCTTCTATAAATGGTAAGTAAATCTCCCCAAAGGGTGGTGGCCACTTCCTATTGGCCAAATATCTCATGTTATTCTACTATTTCTCTCTTTAAATATTAAGCAATGTCGTTAGAAGATGAGAGCCCAATGGCCTGCTCACCTTCAACCCGCCCTTGCCCAGGACTCCGCTCACCTTCCAGGCCCATTGATGCGGGAAGTGACATCTTGTCCACTTGGGACAGAACGACCACCCCAGGTCCCGAGTCTGTTCGGCCCCACGGTCTGTAAAGGTGGAAGACCTCGAGTGCACGGGCCCTGGATGCCTCCAGGTCCTCCTCATGTCCTTTCATAGCCCCCTAGTCTCCCCGCTGCGCCTGCAGCCCCAAGGGCCGCGTCCTCACATCCTGGTGGGACTCAGTCCTGGACGGGTTTGGAGGAAGAAACGTGGTGGCGCGGAAAGCCCAGGCGGAGAGACCACCCCGCCTACAGGACCTTGTGGGGAAGGGAGGGCAGGGTTCTGCTGCTGCCCCAGGGCCTAGTCCCGCCAGTGGGGGGGGGGAAGGCGCTGAGGCTCTGCAGGACAGGGGCCAAGCGCCAGCCCCGCACCCCAGATCCCCACAGCCCCTGTTATATCAACCAGTCTCAGACTAAAGTTCCAGTTGAGAGCTTTATTAGCCACACAGCAACAGCCTCATCCTACGCAGAGGGGAGAGCAGCCCCGAGTTGTGCTGGGAGAATGCTTATATAGGCCTTTAGGTTCAGGGCAGGGGGCAATAGCTCAGCAAGCAAGCACTTACAGAAGCAGGTGTTTGTGGTTAATTAAGTGCTGGGGATTCTATCAGGGCAGACAAGCAGTTGGGGAGTTCTTGTTATTTACAAGGGTCTGGGTCAGGTTGGTCTTTTGGCAGGGGCTGATGAAACTTTCTACAGGAGAAGGCCTTGAGATAAGGTTTTACAGTCAAGCAAGCTTGTTACAGAAGTGAGATATATGCGGTTAGGGGGCTGTCTAATTTTCCTCTCGGGTGGGGGTGGTCACAGGCTCCTACTTCTCCACACCCCGAGGCTCAAGTGCCCGGAGAGGGCAGCGGCACTCAGCTTTTCACCACGTGCTATGGGGAAACTCTCAAGCCATTATACTTCATCTTGTCTTCAGTAATGAGCACTGTTTACCATAATCATCACTTCCAGCCCCACAAATGCTCTCCATAGTGAAAAGTAGCAGATGCTACTTCACTTTTTAATTTTTTTAAAGATTCATTTTCTATTTATCCCACCCCTGTCTGTTCTGTGTGCCCATTCACTGTGTGTTGTTCTGTGTCTGCTTGTGTCAGCGGCACCCAGAACCTGTCTGTTTTGTTGCACCATCTTGCTGGGTCAACTCTCTGTGTGTGCTGTGCCACTCCTGGGTGGCTCTCCTTACAGGGCACACTTCTTGCGCATGGGGCTCCTCTACACAGGGGACACCCCTGTGTGGCATAGCGCTCCTTGCGCATCAGCACTGCGCATGGGTCAGTTCATCACATGGGTCAGGGGGGCCTGGGTTTGAACCTTGGACCTCCCATGTGGTAGGCGGATGCCCTAACCGTTGGGCCAAATCCGCTTCCCATATTTCACTTTTTATTAGCATGGTAGATCATGGAACAAGGTCAGACATTCCTGGCTGTGTATAACAATTTTTAAAATATATAAAATATAAAATATGTTCATATTTATATAGTATACAAATATACTTTATATCCATAAAGTATATAAATATATGTATAAGTATACAAATATATTTTATATTTACAAAGTATGCCTGCAAGTATACTTTGTATTTAAAGGTATGCAAATATACTTTATATTTACAAGGTTTAAGTGCATACTTTATATTTATAAAATATACAAATGTACTTTATATTTAGGCCTGGAATCAAACATTTTACAGACCCATCTCGGATTTCACCCAAAAAATATCCAACACCAGATCACCCATTTTATCTATTTTCTCTAAATACAAAATGTCAACTATTTATTTAAGAAAGTTGAAATGCTTTGTTATATCACTCCACTAAAGACTCATGATCTTTTCAAAGCAGAACCTCAATATATTCTGAAGACTACTTATTCATCCTGGAGCCACTATAGAATTACCTGGATTATTTTTAGTCCTCATTTAAATTCTGCCTTTTTATATCATGTTTTCCCATTGAAATAGAATAGAGAGTTATGGTTAATATCTCTTAATTTTAAATTGTAATGAGATGGATAATTTATAACCAGCAGATCATTATTTCATCAGTCTTTCCCTTGGCTTTAAAGAAAGTCTAGCTTTATAGGTAAAATTCTATATTCCTCCAATATTCTGCAAATGGCTTCTGAAGAAACCTATTTAAAATATGTTGCCAAAATTAACTGCATTGTAGATTCTTTAGTTATTATGTCTCCTGGGAGATATCAATTATTTCCTTCAATTAAAAAATACTTCCTCTAGCATATTCAAAAACAAATAAAATGTGTCCATTTCTTTTGAAGAAGAGAAGTTTGGAAGACCTGCATCACTTGACAATATTAGAAAAGCTGTGAAATACATGTCATTTGATTTCCAGGACAAATACTTTCAGAACACCAATTGGATTTTCTCCAATCAGTATTTAATAGATTTGACTTAAAAGCTTAAGACTTTTTCTTTCTTCCAACCATGAAGTCTGTTAGTCTTGTAAGGTACTAGTTTATATGTATAGATTCTTTTCTACCCCTTACACAAATCCACATAGACACATATAGATAATTTTTATATAGGTATACATATATGTACATGTATACATTTTTTATTAGCCAGCTCCATACTTGGCTAAAGGTATGGTGAACTAGGCACCATTCCAATGGTATCATATGTTCTTGCCTTCATATATGCTTGTTATGTATATGTAGCTTCATTGTCATTTTCACCTCCATTTGGTGATATTAGAAAGATCCTTTAGGATTCCTCACATCTAGACTTTTCCTGCTAGCCACAATCTTTAAATGAGTAACCACAGTTCTCAAGAAACACCAGGATTAATCATCCAAGCCCTTTCTTTGTCTATTATTTCTGGATTATACAGTACATAGTAAGACAGGTTAATAATGACAGAAGGCATTGCCTTAACTATTTTTACTGTAAAATGAGTTTCTTTTTCAGAATCAATTTCATGGAATTTATAATACTGGATAAAGCAAATTGTAACTCACAAATGATGTTGCTGACAGAAGCACTGAGGAAAAGAAAAGCAAATGCATATTTAGGATAAATATATATTCTGTTGAGTACAAATAGATGCCCCCACCATGAAGAAATGTGTGTAAGAATTAGCATTTGATTCTATGTAGCTGGTTTCTCTCTCTAGTACATGGAGTTGTATCAAAAATTCAGCATTGTTCTCTGTTATTGGCAGATTTAATACTGAAAGCCTATAGTAGTCAGATAACCCCTAGAAAAGTGATACATAAAGTTAACACTTGCTACTTTGGACACATTATTTATGAGCTTATTAACCATATTGAGGAAACTCATTCAGGAAAATTGCTTAGTTTTCATTTAATGGGTCACCTTTATTTTGTTTTACCATGGGAAACAAATATTTAAATGCCCTGGTTTCATTGTAAATAGTTCATGCATGTATATCATTTGAATTTCTGCCACAGAAAATACAACATTCTCACTTCCAGAATGGGATATAATAATACTATAGTTTACTTTTAGCTAACTATATTATATGATGAAGAAACTTAAATAAATCAGTCACGTTTTTCCTTCCTTCAGTAAATGATCATTACAAATCAACCATGATATTTATATTATGTATGTGGTAAAATTTCAGGATCTTTCTTTTTTATTTTGTTTTATTTTTAAAGAAGTTTTAGATTGCATAAATGTTACATTGAAAATGTAGGTGATTCCCATATACCCCACTATCCCCCCCGCCACACACACACACACTCTTCCCCATTAAGAATATCTTTCATCAGTGGACACTTTCTTTTCTTGGAAGATGCTCTTGTTTTGTAAACTGATTCAAGTATTGATTGGGTGAAAGTCCATGGGCTTTTGTTAATTTAAGTCTGTCTTCTAATCATAAGACCTAGACTTGCCATGATTATGATGATGATGTCAATTATAAAATAAGAATTATCTCAGAGGGTTGTCCATTTATTTCTGTCCTAAGAATTTTGTGATTAATTTACTCTCTGTGGATTGCTATTTTTATTACCAGTCTTGGCATACTTCCCTTTTGCTTCTGGAAGTTGTGCTAGCACTTTGTGTCATTATTCCAAGATTTAAGGAAACCATTTCAACAACATGTCTTGGTTTTATCGCCAACCCCACTGCCTGGTCTCAACTTTGAACCCTCTTAGAGTTGTGCATCAGTCAGAGTTTTCTAGGGGAACAGAACCCAGAGGAGATATTTGTAAATTTTATAGGCTTGTACTTATAAAATTGTCTCATGTGACCATGATGATGCAGGAGTCCAAATTCTGTAGGGCAGACTATAAGCCGGTAACTCCTATGAGATCCTCAGTGAATTCCCAAGGAGAAGTTAGCTGTCTAAAGTAGAGCTGAAAATTCCCTCTCCTGAATGATGAAATCACTTCTCCTTTTAAGATGTTCAGCTGATTGGAGGAGACATCTCTCATTGCCTAAGGCAATCTCCTCAGTTGATTGTCAACTAATCAACCTTAAATGCAATCAATTCACTGATGATTTAAGTTTGATAAATGTCACCACAGTCAGTACAATTAGGCCAGTGCATGTTTGGCCAATCAACTGGGTACTACTACCTTGCCAAGTTGACACATGAGCCTATCACAGGGACATAATCTGGAGGTTGATGGATACTTCAAACATGATAAATGAATCCCAAGGGACCTATCTCATTCAATCTCTTTTTTTAATTAATTAAATTTGGGGGGGATG
Organism: Dasypus novemcinctus; assembly: GCF_030445035.2. Classification (NCBI taxonomy): domain Eukaryota; kingdom Metazoa; phylum Chordata; class Mammalia; order Cingulata; family Dasypodidae; genus Dasypus; species Dasypus novemcinctus. Next base: position 25,519,250 of record NC_080684.1, read on the forward strand.
AGGGAACAGGGCTTGAAACCAGGACCTCATATGTGGGGAGCCGGTACTCAAACATTGAGACACATCAGCTTCCCTGAGTTGGTTTTATCATTTGTTTTGCTTGTCGTTATTGTTGTTTTTTTAGGAGGCACTGGGAACTAAACCCAGAACTTCCCATGTGGAAAGCATCCGCTCAACTGCTTGAACCACATCTGCTCCCCTCATCAAGCTCTTGATTCATTACTCTAATTTATATTAAGGAATTGGAATTTCAAATTTTATTGTGATAAGATACCCTTGAGTTATCTGTTTATTAACAACAGAGAAATCTAATAGAACCTATCCAACTTACAGAAGGTGCATAGTGAATCCAAAATTTCCATTAAATGTCCTCATTTGAATAAATCCAGCTCAACATAAATTCATGTTTCTTCCCAGGATTTGTATCATTAGGTTCCATTTCAATTCTGCTAAATTGGCAAAATCTTGTAACAGTTTTCATGTGTAAGACTTTTCCTTCTGAGTGAGATTTTGGTTATACTTTCCATTTCCCAAATAATATAGGTTCATATTTGGAGATAATCTAGGTGTGGCAAATTTGTAGATAAGAATTTTAAAGGTTACTCCTAGAAGTGATGAATTTACATGATTTCTAAAAATTATCTGTCTGCCTCATGAGGAAGAGCGATGCTTCTGTTGACAGGAGAGACTGGTTGTTACTTTTGGATTTAGTTACTTGGATTCATCTGAAGCAATACACAACTTGTTTTTAGGCTGTCTTTTTTCTTGAATCAACATTCAGTAGGTTGCTGTGCACTGTTGACTATTTTCTAGAGTTATCAGATATTGGTCTTATACTTTCAATAAGGAAGCATGGATTTTGACATATTGGTCATTCATTGTTTTCCCTCATATCCTTTAGTGATTTCTGTGTGTTTTCCTTTATCTCTTTCAGCATTTTAAAGATCAATTTTTAAAGCCTTTTTCCAATATATCAATCATCTGGTCCTCTTTATTGATGTTTTCTGCATTTTTCTGCATTTCCCTGGGACAAGCCATTATTTCCTGCTTCTACATTTGCTTTGTAATTGTACATTTCAATATCTTAAAGTATTAATCTGGAATTTAATCCTTTAGTTGTCTGTATATAGAGTTTATAACCAGTTCATATTATGACAGAGATTTTCTTGCATACCAGGAGCTAATATAACCAAAGAGAGCAATGTTACAACAGCATGCACAGTCTTTGCATTTTGCTCTTGATTTTCCAGTGTTCTTCTTCAGAGTTGAGCCCTCCTGTCAAGAGGATTAGCCCAAGATAAGTGTGAAGTGCAAGGTCAGCCTTGTCTTTTCTTAGCCTGTGTTTTGTTCTGAGCTTACATTTGGTAGTGGCCTTAAGAATTCCACACTGGAATTCAAATGTCCATTCTACTCCCTATGAAATAGACTTTCTCCCTCTCCTGCATGGTCTATTGTGTGATATAAGGCAGATAAGCCTTATTCCAGTCTGCTTTTACTTCATTGTTTCATATACTGCTTTAATTGTCCCTCCCTTGGTGGAGGGCTAATTCAGAGAGGGTGAACCCAAGATGGTTTACACAGATCAGCTTTTCAGGCTCCTCTTGGCTAACTGGTGACAACATATACACATGAAAGTATTCCTATAGGGGTTGATTTTTTTCCTGCAAGAGCAGTGCCATGGACCTATAACAGGCATGCAGGCTGGTTCAACCTTATAATAGGGAAAGGTAGAATAGAGGCCTGGAAGCATGTCAAGGTCTTCTTTCATCGCTTTTGAATCAATGTTTTCTTTATTCTTACCTTGCCCCATTACTGCAGCCTTGTAGTATTTTTGTTGCCATTAGGAAGGGTACTCACTTTAAAACTCCTGCTTTTGTCTGAGAGTAATTGGAATAATTGCCACCCTCAGAGCTGGCCCCATGATCTGAAGTAGCAGATCAAAGCAGTGGTCAGCAATCAGGCCACATACCTCTGGACTTTTTTAAGACTATGTCTTTATATCTCATCCTGGCACAAGCAAGTGGAACCAATTAGTGTGTTTATGGATCCCACTTCTGCCTGCCAGTGTTGAGAAATAAAAAGCATAAACTTGCAAAAATGTCTTACAAATCACTCCTGCCACTCCTTCTGTAAATCAGCCTGTGAAAACATGGCCAAGCAGGAAGATATCTAATAAGTAACTCCTGCCCCTATGTCTGTATATCAGCCTGCAAAAGCACAGCCTTGCAGCTTCATTCGGTTTCTGTAACCCTGCTTGCAAAGTTTTGCCTAGCAATGCATTAGCCAACAAGCAAAAGTCATGCTCATCCCACCTTGAAATCCTATATAAATCTATGAAAACTGAAAAACAGGGCTCAGAATTCGGAGACTGACTCTCCTCTGGGCCTGCACATCTGTTCCTTCACTTCTCTTGAGTGCTGGTTTTGGGTATGGTTCAGAACTGCTGACTTTGCTGCAACATTTGGTTCCCTGACCAGAAAACCCAACCATGCTGGCCCTTTGAGCCTCCAGTTTGGGACTGGTGGGTGTGGCCAGTGGAGATCTCCACACAAACAGGGCGGCTCACCTGTCACCTTGATAGGGCCTTCTTCAGTGAAAGGATCCCTGTGGGCCACATCCTCCATCCTGGCCTGACTCGGTGGAGAGGTAGATTGAGCAATATCAGGAAATGTTGGAAAGGTAAAGCCCTGGGATTCTAGGTCCCAGTCAGGCCCATCTCCAGATGGAAGGGAAGACTGATCACCTAACAAAAATCTCGAGATTTGAGGTTCCAGGATTAGACAGTCCCTTGGGTGGGTCTGTGTAAACTCTGAGTGATTGAGTGAACGAATGGGGACTGCAGAGGCTTGCCTCTGCTGCTCCAGTTTGTGTCTCCACAACCTGTGCTATGGAGTCCGAGTGGGCCCCATCCTGCATTTTACAGCTACGTCATATGGCGTCTGGACTCTACATGGATACCTTAGCTAAGACAAGCATAAGTTCTCATGAAAGACATGGACAGGCAAGCATCTGAGTGGCCTGGTGAGAGGTCCCCCTCCTTTGTTTGTCCTGTGACACTGGTTCAGGGATGGGATCATCACAGTCCGAATTCACAGTCTTAGAGTATATGTTAAAAAAACTTCAAGAAAGGAGTTTCTGGAGATTATGGTGTCTGTATGTCCCCAGGAACTCTTTGGACCTTGTGTGAGTTGGAGTGGCCCACATTTGGTGTAGAATGGCTCTCAGAAGGGACCCAGATGCAACCAAGATTCATGCAGTTTGGGGTGTAATCTCTGGGACCCCTGGCCACCCTGATCAGTCTCCCTACATTGATTCTTGGTTAAAAATCACCCAAAACCCTGCCCCCTTGGGTCCAATTCTGTGCCTGAAGGAAGGGTCAGAGCAGGTTCCTCAAAAACCCATTATTCTACAAGGACCTCTGGAGGAAAACACTTTACCTAGGCCATATGTTACAGCTGTCCAGGGCATCTCCCTGCCTTGGAACCTCCACAGGCAGATCTCTCAGAGACTCCTCCACCTTCAGTCTCCCTGGGCCTATCAGCTTACCCTGAGGAGGATCCTGAAACCCCTTTGGCAAGAAGACTTCAGTTCCCACAGCCTGCACTTCAGATGCCCCTCCATGAAATGCAGAGGCCAGCCCAGATCAGTGCAGATGGGACTGACCAATCTGGGAGGCCAATACTGTTTTATCAGCCTTTCACAACTACAGATCTTTTAAACTGGAAGCAACGTATCCCTTCATATTCAGAAAAGCCTCAAGCTTTTAGTGATTTCATGGAGTCCATTTTCCAAACCCACCACCCCACTTGGCATGATTGCCACCAACTCCTCCTAACCCTGTTCAATGCAGAGGAGAGATTCCGGATCCTCATGGAAGCCAGAAAGTGGTTGCAAGAACAGGTCCCCGCAGGTGTCTTGGAGCCAGAAGAATGGGCCCAAGGGGGGGCACCAGAAGTCCAATTGGCTGGGACTTTAACACAGATCAAGGGTGGGCTGTACTTCAGTAGTATCAAGAAGCCCTCCTCAGAGAGGTAATGGAAGGAGCAAGGTGGCCCACATGTCCAAAATGGCTTCTGTCATTCCAAAACCTGAAGAACCTCAGGGAGATTTCTATGAGCAACTCTGTGAGGCCTTCAGGATCTACACCCCCTTTGACCTAGATCTACACCTGGAAAGCCAGAGGAAGGTCAATGCAGCTTTCGTTACCCAGGCTGCACCAGACATCAGATGAAAACTTCAAATGATAGATGGATTCTCAAGGGTGAACATCAACCAGCTGCTTGAAGTTGCAAACAAAGTATTTGTCAATTGGGACAAAACTGTTGAAATGGAGGTGAAAAAGTAAATGAAACAGCAGGTCTCCCTGTTAGCAGCAGTCTTAGGGAATCCAGACCTGACCAATTGAGGGGGAGTACCCCAAAAAGGGGGGAATTCCTACAAGAGGGTGCCCTTGGCAAGAGATGAATGTGCCTACTGTAAAGAAACTGGACTCTGGAAAAATGAGTGTCTGCAGAAAGGCCAGACTAATAAGGGAAATTCTCCCAGAGGATAATACCGGCCTGTACCCCAAGACCAGCTGGTTGCTAGCAGGACTCAACTCTGAATAGGGGTGACCAAGCTCACTAGAAATTGGCCCCATGAGCCCATAGTCAAAGTAAACATTGGGGCCAACCAATGACTTTCATTCCCCAGAGCGAGGAATGGAGACTACATGAAAAAGAAAATTCAAGTCAAAATCTGGAGAGACAATTAGAACTGTACCCTGAGGTCTGGGCTAAAAAGAATTCACCAGGAATGGCCCAGAGCCATGCCTTTCTCATCATAAACCTAAAATCTGGGCGAGCCTTGTCCAACAAAGGCAATACCTGATCCCCCATGAGGTGCAATTGGGCATGGTTCACATAAACTGTCTAAGAAAAGAGGGATCTTCATCAAATGCCAGTTGCCCTGGAACATTCCACTTCTGCCAGTGGAAAAAACCTGATGTGATGGGATATCAACCCACCCAAGACTTGTGAGTGGTCAACAATGCTGCAATCACCCTGCACCAGTAATTCCTAACCCATATACCTTAATGGTGCAACTACCACCTGGGGCTGCCTGGTTTACCTGTCTGAATTTAAAGGATTCTTTTTTATGCCTGTGTGTGGCTCCCCAGAGCTAGTCACTATTTGCTTTTTTTTTCTTCTTCTTCTTTTTTTTTGCCTTTATTATTTTTTTAATATTACATTAAAAAAAATGAAGTCCCCATATAACCTCCACCCCTTCACCCTACTCCTCCCCCCATAACAACAATCTCCTCCATCATGAGACATTCATTGCATGTGGTGAATACATCTCTGAGCACCACTGCACCTCATGGTCAATGGTCCACATCATAGCCCACACTCTCCCACATTCCACCCAGTGGGCCATGGGAGGACATACAATGTCCAGTAACAGTCCCTGAAGCACCACCCAGGACAACTCCAAGTCCCAAAAACACCCCCACATCTCATCTCTTCCTCCCATTCCCTACCCCCAGCAGCCACCATGGCCACTTTCTCCACACCAATGCCACATTTTCCTCAATTACTAATCACAATAGTTCATGAATAGAATATCAGTAAGTCCACTCTAATCCATACTCTATTCCTCCATCCTGTGGACCTTGGAAAGGTTGTGTCCACTCCACTTCTATATCAAGAGGGGGCTTAGATTCCACATGGATGCTGGATGCAGTCCTCCTGCTTTCAGCTGTAGCACTCTTGGCTCCCTGGTGTGGTGGTTGACCTTCTTCAACTCCATGTTTTGAATGAGAGAATCCCAGGACTCAACAAAAGACTAATTAACTTGGAGTCAACAACCTCTGCAGGGCTTCAAAAACTCTCCACCCTTTTCAGAGAAACCCTTGTGGTGGATCTGGCTTCCTACCCATGGGAAAGTTTAAATTGTACACTTTTTCAGTACATAGATGACCTCTTGCTGGCTAGTAAGACAAAAGAAAATTGCTAGGAAGGAACTCGGGCTCTTCTACAACTTCTAATGCAAACTGGCTATAAAGTGTCTTGGAAAAAGGCTCAAATTTGCCAGCAACAGGTTAGGTATTTAGGGTTCATCATTTCAAAACGGCACCAGACACTAGTACTGGAATGAAAGATTATTTGCACTATCCCAACACCTACCACTAAAAGAAAACTTGAATTTCTGGGGGTGGCAGAACTCTATTGCATCTGGATCCCTGGTTATGTGCCTATGGCTAAATCTCTTTATGAAGTCCTCATGGGCCCAGAAAAAGAACCCCTCATCTGGAGTATAAACTAATAGGAAGCCTTCAAAAAATAAAAAGCAGCTCAGCCAGGCCCCTTCTCTAGGACTTTTAGATGTATCTCTGGACTTTAACTTTGTGTGCAAGAAAAACAAGGTGGCCTTAGGAGTCTTCACTCAAACAATTGGCCCTTGGCAGAGACCTATTGCCTACCTATCAAAACTGTTAGATACTGTAGCTGCCACGGGGCCTCCCTGCCTGAGAGCTTTAGCAGCAACAGTAGCCATTGTCAAAGAAAACAACAAGCTCACTCTTGGGCAAGCCATTCATGTCATGGTGCTGCACACTGTCATCACTTTAAATGAATTCATGCAGTCACTTTTGCCTATCCAACCACAGACTTATTCATTACCAAGGCCTGCTTTGTGAAAATCCCAGGATAATAGTAGAAATTGTACACACCCTGAATCCTGCCACATTCCTACCAAACGCAAGAGGAACTCCTGAACATGACTGTGCAGAAGTAACAGAAGAAGTGCATGGCAGTCACCCCAACCTCCAGGACAGGCCACTTCCTTGCCCAGACCAAACCCTATTCACAGATGGCATTAGATTTATCAGAGATGGAGAAAGGCTTTCTGGATATGCAGTGACTACAGGTGAACAAGTAGTAGAAGCAGCTCCCCTACCTAAAGGGAAGCCTGCACAGTGAGCAGAACTCTGAGCAATAATTTGGGCCCTACAATTGGCCACCAGGCAAACAGTAAACATTTACACTGACTCTAAGTATGCATTCACTACTGTACATATCCATGGGGCAATTTATAAGGAGAGGGGACTCCTAACTGCAGGGGTGAAAGAAATAAAAATTAAGGGCAAAGTCCTTCAACTATTGGAGACAATCTGGAAGCCAAGCTGGGTTGCCGTCATCCACTGTCCGGGACATCAGAAAGGAATGAATACAGTTACTAAAGGAAATATACCAGCTGATGAAACACCTCGATGGGCAGCCAAAGAGCCCTCAAACTGCAAGTCCCATCACTGGTGCCTCACTTGCCCCTTTTAGTGCAACATATTAAAAAACTAAACTATACCCAGGAGGAACAGGAGTGGGCAAAGAGAGAAGGAGGGCACCAGACCCCAGGGGGAAACTTGTTACTCCCAGATAGCTGTCTTCATCCCAAAGGGGGTCACCTACACCCTGGTTCAACAATACCACCAGCTCACCCACCTGGGAAAGACTGCTTTAGGAGCCCTGCTCAAGAAATATTACTACATTGCCCTGATGACATCACTTTGCACCACTGTTAGCAGCCATTGCCAAACCTGTGCTAAAAACAACCACTCCCAAGGTCCCCAGGCCCCAACCAGTATCCAACATACAGGAACTGCCCCTTTTAAAAACTTAACAACAGACTTTACAGAAATAAAACCAAGTTGAGGGTATAGACACTTACTGGTAATAATGTGCTCCTTCTCTGGCTTGGTCAAAATCTTCCCCATCCACACTGAATAAGCAAGAGAAGTAACTAAAGCTTCATTCTCAGAGATAGCTCCACAGGACAGGACACCTTTATCCATAGCAACAGTGGTCCAGCTTTCGTAGCAGCCATCATCCAAGAGCTAGCAAAAATATTAGGAATTAAGTGGAAGCTTCACACAGCATATAGGCCCCAGAGCTCAGGGAAAGTAGAACACATGAATTGGACCCTCAAAACCACCTTTACCAAGTCTGTCAGGAAACTGGTCTCCCATGCATAGATCTGCTCCCATTAGCACTCCTTAGAGTCAGATGCACCCCCAGGCCCTCAGGCTATTCATCTTTTCAAATTCCGTTTGGATGACCACCCCCAATTTTTCAAAACTTCAAGGGAAATCTCAGACTCTTAGTAGAAACTAGTCAGGATTCCACCCTCCAGCAGTTGGGAAAAACCCTGCCCCAAATACCAAAAATGTCCTGTCTTGGGATCCCATCCCATTGGGCCACCAGTATACCAACACTTACCTGGAGACCTAGTTTGGGTAATAGACTGGAAAAAGAAGCCACTCCAACCCACCTGGAAGGGCCCACATACTGTTATCCTAGTAATCTCCACTGCTCTGAAAGCTTCAGGTATTGCCCCTCAGATTCATCATACTAGAGTTAAAAGGACACACTCTAATGAGAAACAAGACAACTGGACTCCCCACACCTGACTGTTCTTTGAAAATCCAAATTGCCTGGAGCCACCGAGAATCACCATCACCCAACTAAATGGACTCCTGTTCCCATTGGTTTCTACTCCTCTTTGGACTGCTTGCCTTGCTGGTTGGGACTGAAGTGTAGCTGAAAGGACACTAATCTTAATATTGTATTTGTGTCTTGTAGGATGCTTTGCTACTTTAAGTTATTTTTTCTTCACTTGACTTGGGGCCACCACAAACCCCTACCACTGCTGTACTGGATGCCAAAAGGCCATAGTACTCACTGCTATACTGAGGCTAAAGCAGCTCAAGGGACAATGGTCTTCTGTCCCTTCCTTTAGCTATCACACTTATGTGCCAGCAAAATGTTACGATGCCCAAACGGTTACCCTATTTTCAGAAAACAGGCAAAAATTCTGGATGGGTGCACTGAAACACTAAGATAACTGCAAAACCTGGGTTAACCTAAGGGAAACTATATGCTGGACCTATCTTCCACCAATTGGCATGTTAGATAGGGGAGGAATGAGGGACCAAGCCCAGAAAGAAGTATTAAAACAGGTTCGCACCAAAGTCATCCAACTAGCCAAAGGCCCCAACTATCAATATCAGTGGACAAACCTCACAGGACTCCACCAACTTACTCAGCTCATAGCCCCTGCTCAGCAGTTGGAACAGCTAGTCAATACCACTTATACCCTCCTCCTTAATGCTTGCTGAGATTCTAACATCTGTTGGCTGTGCATATCACTCACAAAAAAAACTTTATAGAGACCCCACCTCCTCCAGAGTGGACCCCCAACCAAACCTTAGCTAAAATTAGAAATGAAGTTGCCCCTACTGGCCCCATGGCCCTCAATGTCTGGCTAGTTCTCTCAAAAGGCAGTAAAAACAATACAACCCGCTATTTAGGTAAAAACTCCAATTGAAGATCAGAATCAGTTGGGACCATCCCTTCAAACTTATGTACTATAATAAAACAGATAACTTGACCCAGTGTAACCTCCCAGGATTGTTCTTCCTATGTGCACATAGATGTTTAGAAGCCTAATTGGACAGGGAGTTGCATCAGGATGTTAACACTAGAAGTGTCAGTATACACAGAAAATGAGCTAGAACAAGCCGTAAACCTATACCAAGAGCAGGCCAAATGAGCTTGCTCACCACCAACCTTATAGGAGCAGGTATAGTCACAGGAATAGGAACTGGACTGGGAGGATGAGGTTCTTCCTTCAATTTTTATTACGAACTCTCCCAAGAATTAAATGAGGGTGTAGAATAGTTGTTTGACTCCCTAGTCTCCCTCCAGAGCCAAATCAACTCACTAGTTGCAGTAGCCATCCAAAATAGGAGAGCCTTAGACCTATTAACAGCAGAAAAAGGAGAAACACGCATCTTCCTTGGGGAAGAATGCTGTTACTACATCAACCAATCAGGAATAGTTTATACCAAAGTAAAAGAGCTAAGAGACTGGATTCAGAAAAGAAAAAAGGGAACTAGAGGAGTCATGGAGCTGGAAGCTGGGACAATGGTTCTCTTGGCTTCTGCCCCTAGCAGATTCTTTAATCACCTCACTCATATAAGTCACATTTGGCCCCTGCATACTCATGCCCTTATCAGGTTCATTAAAACAGCAATAACCCAGAGAGCAACAGTAAGAGTTCTGGCCCTCAGAGAATATAAACTATTTAGCATTAGTGACACCCTATAAAAGTATATAGGAGTGTCAAGGGGGGGGGGGGAATGTTGACAAATAAAAAGCATAACCTTACAAAAATATCTAAAAAGTCACTCCTGTCCCCACTTCTGTAAATCAGCCTGTGAAAACATGGCTAAGCAGGAAGATATCTAACAAGTAACTCCTGCCCCCGTGTCTGTAAATCAGCTTGCAAAAGCACAGCCTTACAGCTGCATTCTGCTTCTGTATCCCTGCTTGCAAAATTTTGCCTAAGAACACTTTAGCCAATGAGCAAAAGTTATGCTGATTCCACCTGAATTCCTATATAAACCTATGAAAACTGAAAAACAAGGCTCAGAATTTGGAGATTGACTCTCCTTTGGGCCCACATATAATAAATTTGTTTCTCCACTTCTCTTGAATCCCAATTTTGTTTATTTTTCTGTGGTTCAGAACTCCTGGCTTTGCTACAACACCAGAAAGCTGGGAGTTAGAGGATAAATATGGCAACAGGAAGAGTTGAATTTATTGTTATTTATAAAATATGCCAGCCTTTTCCTCCTGCTCTTTCTTTTATGATACACAGTGTACCACTATAATCCAGAGATTCAAATAGTTGATTCAGGCAGTTCCTGCCATTTCATTAGTTGTTTTGAGGAGGGATTGATTACTGGACAAACCTAATCCCAAATCTTTCCAAAATCATCTTTTGTCATGCATTATTTTTTAAAACCCTTATATTTTTCTCATAAGTTATCATTTTCAGGGATATAAAAGTGAAGGAGATGCTGATAAACTAAATCCAAAATTGAATTCTGTTATATTGAAGTTGTATTGTATTTAGGTAGAACCAACCTGATGCTTTTTCACTCCTATATGAAATGTGTGGCTCTACAAGGACTCTAACTAATGTCCTGTGATGGGTTTTTTGATTTATGCTTTCTTAGTACTGAGATTCTGGTTCTGTATATTTGTAGTCTTTTAAGAGATGGAGTGATTATCTCTTTATATTCCAATCCAATTCATCTTCAAAATTTGGCAAATAATATTCAACTCCAATTTTATTACTTAACTCTATCCAACTACCAAAGTCTCAACTGATTTTTTTCTCCACCTAAAATGCCCTATGTTTTGGATGCAGTTAATCTTGCAGACATGCAAAACCCCCGCTTAGGAAATAATTACTTACAATTCAATATTCCCTAGGGGGACTTTAGTAAGTTGCAGTTTGTGTTCTCAGTGGAGGCACCTTCCACTGTTATTTTTTGTTTTCTAAATATTGGCAGCTTTCTGGATCTACATTTTTAGCCTTGGATCTCACTCAACTTTAGAATTTGGCAGTGTTCTTTAGGGATAAAATTAGCCATTTATGTGAAGTCCATAATTTTTACAAGTTGCATTCCAACTATTCTGGAGTTCTAGTGGTTTTCTGGGTTTTTCTGGCCCAAAGAATCAACAATTTACTGTGGCCAAATACAATTTCTAATCTTTAACAAAAGATGCAATATAGCAAATGACCCCAGTGAAAACCTGTCTAGGAATGGTGTCACCTCTGAAAGGCTCTCTTCTTTCTCTAATTTTAATCTTTCTAGACTTAATTGCTTCTGTAATAATCTCTTATCTTTAGATCTAAGATTTCCTTCTGATTCACATTGGCTTTGACCAAACTGCCCACCCTGCTTCCTACTTCAGGTCACCACCAAGAGTCTTCCTCTGTTCCACAGTTGTGTATGACTTAATACATATATATGTATATTTTTAATTCTCTTATTCCATATTAATAGTAGTAGTTTTCTTTCTCTTATCAAATTGTAACTTAAATGCCTTCCTGCACTGTTCTTCAAAGTTCATAAGAAGATAGCATATTAAAACAAAAGTAAAGCAGAATATTCCTAGTTCAGTATTTAACTTTTCTAAATTTTCTAAAGAACATGCTATCTTCACTAAAGAAATTACTTACCTACAGATATATTTTAATTACAGATATCCTTCTCTATAGTAAATCTCCTTAGTTTTTTCATTAGAAATTTAACTTGTTTTTCCATCATCCTTTATACATTTCAGCTATACTTTTCTTAGCAAAGAATAAATAAAAAAAGATATTTTTTTCTTACATTTCCCAAAATGTAATTTATTAATTTTTATGTATTAATTGTGCTTTTATTTTTTAAAAATAAATCATCTTCGTGGTTTGGATGATATGTAGACAGAAATCTAGATTTTTTTTTCCTTTAAATGGCTGTTATTTAGTCACATTTTTATAATTAGGTACTTTTTAGAAAGTCAGGCTTGCCATTCTTTCCATGGCTCCCATTTTATTATATAATAAATATTTCACACTAAAAGTTCATGTGAAGAGATTGAGATGTATGTTTGAACTCAAAGGATACATATGATGAGGCACCTGCTGAATATTCAGTGAATCAGAGGTAATAAACTATGTTGTCATCAGTCAGTGGTCAACACTCTATCTTGATTCTCTTTTTGAATAGAAAATGAGAGATCCAGTTTCATCTCTTCAAGGAAAGAGATATTTTGTGTAGATTAAAATATTTTGAAAAACATTATTTATACTAACTTTTAAACTCGAGGAATTAGACTGCATATTAATTAAACATTTCAGATTTCTCAGTAGATACTGTAATGTGACTCAATTTTTTTTAGTTAATAATGAAGATATCTAATTAGTATCTTCTCTGCAAGAATTCCCAGGGTCCTACACTAATTCTCAGTAAATAATCTCTTATTAAAGGACAAAGATAAATCTATGGTGATGTGGAGAAAAAAACATTTTGCTTGACAAAAAGAATTAGGTACTCAATTGAATGACCAGAATTTTTAAAAGAACAATCTACTTTTTAAATTTGATATCAATAAATTGAATATCTAGGTTGTAAGTAAGCTGAACTCAGACATTATTAATTTTAATTTATAGGAATATCAGGAAAACATGTTTGAAATTTTCACTGTATACTGATTAGAGAGATGTTCATTGGGGTTTCTACATTTTACGAACTATTCCTGGATTTTAATGTGAACAAGGAATTCAGAGTAAGCAAGCAAAGAATCATTATATATTAGAAAGAAAGAAACACATTACTGGACATGTCATTCCTATTACATTTATGCTTATAATACAAAGAAAATTTCACAATTCAGAAATAATAGAAAGTAAGTATTTTTAGCATTTTATTATTTTTGTATGAAGTTATTTCAATGTTATCCTTTACAGTCTCAATATGGGGTCAAAAATTAAGATAATTAAATTCAGAATTAGAAGTAAAGAACATATTGCTTAATGATTGTATTTAATGTGCATGTGTAAAAGATTTACAAATTTTCTATTAGAATGGCATCATGAAAAAAATCTCAGTAATATCTGTTAAAACAAAACACTGACTGGTACATATTACTTTATAATTAGGAAAATATTAGGTACTTAAATATTACTGGATATAAAACATTGTTCCATAAAATGTTCTAATAATATTGAAGCTGATTGAATAATTAATAGAAATCATTCCTAATTTCATGCAAATTTTCAAGTTATATGTTGATTCTCATTCACATTGTGCTAAAATTCATAAAAGCTCATTACATTGAAATAGTTCTAATTAACAATAACAGAACAGAAAAATCAAGCAGAAATAGAATCTTCAGAAAATAATCATTTTTTTAAAATTAACTTAAAAATAATTTAGACTTGATTGGCAGCGTTAAGTGTGCAAGTATTCAGGAAAGTGATACCTTGCTGAAGAAGACTGAAAAGGATATATTTCAGTGATAAAGGAAAAGCAAGCTAATCTCACAAAAGGTTTTCTTGTGGATTCAGTATGATTACAGGAATTATTTCTCAATATGTTAAACAAAAGTTTAAACCAGAGACACTTAAAAATATGTGGAAAAGGAAATATTAAACCCATTCTGTTGAAAAATAAAGATCTGAAAAAAGAATTTAGAAAATTGGTAGCCAGAGATGGTAATATAATAAACAAGATTAAGCATGTGCTTGTACTACATGAAAAGGTATAAAACAGAGGAGAAAAAAAGTCTAAATTGGATGATGAAATACATACAACTGATGATTGAAGAACACACTTGATCCCTGAATATTTCTTATATATTCCCTCTTCTTATAGATGGAAGAAGCACTATAGATAAACAAGTAATGTTAGAAAAATGGTAAGCATTCACATGACTAACTTGACTCTTTCATTTCACTTTCAAATCTATAAACTCAGTGAAGCCTTTCAAACTTACAAATAATTATCTCTTTTTCCCAGATCAGATGTAATTCAGAAGGTTTTCAACCATGAGGAACCATACAATGGTGACAATATTCATTCTTCTAGGACTGACAGACGACCCCAATTGGCAAATTGCAATTTTCCTTTTTCTATTTCTCACATATTTATTGAGCATCACTGGAAATCTGACCATCATCTTTCTGACCCTGGTGGATTCCCATCTGAAAACACCCATGTATTTCTTCCTTCGGAATTTCTCCTTCTTAGAAATCTCATTGACATCTGCCTGCATCCCCAGATTCCTGGTCAGCATTGTGACTATGGATAAAACAATTTCCTATGATGCTTGTGTAAGCCAATTATTTTTTCTCATTTTCTTGGGTGCATCAGAGTTTTTCCTGTTGGCTGCCATGTCCTATGACCGCTATGTGGCCATCTGCAAACCTCTTCATTATGCAACCATTATGAGCAGCAAAGTGTGCATCCAACTAGTTCTTGGATGTTGGTTGAGTGGGGTGTTAGTAATCTCTCCTGGACTTATAATGGGTTTGGATTTGGAATTCTGTGATGCCAATGTTATTGACCACTTTGCATGTGACTATTCTCCTGTCCTAAAACTCTCCTGCACAGATACCCAGGTCATAGAATTGTTAAGTTTTATTTTAGCCATTGTCACACTCCTGATTACATTGGCTCTGGTGATACTCTCCTATGCCCACATCATTAAAACAATTCTGAAGATCCCTTCAGCCCAGCAGAGGAAAAAGGCTTTTTCTACATGTTCTTCCCACATGATTGTTGTGTCTATCTCCTATGGAAGCTGCATTTTTATGTATATTAAACCTTCTGCAGAGGATAGGGTATCTTTAAACAAAGGGGTGGCAATACTCAGCACTTCAATTGCACCTGTATTAAATCCTTTTATATATACTCTAAGAAATAAACAAGTGAAACAAGCTCTGAAGGATATGTTTAAAAAAAGTGCCTTCATGACCTTAAAATAATAGTTTTGCCTTTTATAAAAGCATAGTTCTATACCTTATAGAAAATTCCAGCATATATCAGCTACCCTTTTAACATAATCCTTTATTTTATTTTATTTTTTATGTGATGAGGATGAAAGATCACCAGAAACAGCCTTTTAGTGCTAAAACCTGTATTCATGATAGACCTTTATTCATTGCTATGCTCATTTAATTCTTTTAACTTAATTATTTGATTTTGTTTAACCTCAAGATATTACACTATGAATTCACTTTGGAAACATAGTATCTCCATGTTTTTCTAGAGTAAATGTACTTACAATAAAGTCCACTTATGATTTTAACAAGCATTACTCATTTGAGTCTCCAGGAAAGATTTCTTTCTTATATCATACTGTGTAAATATTTTAGCAAAATATTGGTGTTTCCAGAAATGTAATAATGAGCTTCAATAGAAATATTCATATTCAGGTTTAATGGTGACATCTAAAAAATCTCTAAATTTCTGTTGATCAGGAAATCGAAGGAGGATTTTTCATTTAAGAAAGAGGCTTTATATCAGAAGCTAACTTAATTTATGCAAAGTCACACAGCAAGGAAATACTAGAACTTAAATTTGCATCTAGGTTTTATCATTCAAATCACATGCAAATAATAACTGCAAAATTGCCATTACATGAGCATAATGGGATTATTTGATTTTGAAAATGTGTGGGAATGAATGACAACTATCTTCAGACATTTGAAAATCCATCTTAGGAGGCAGAAAGATTGCCTCTGTATAATGGTAGAGGATACAAACAAAACTAATGTTTGAGATTTTTGTGATATATATTTTTAATCATATAGAACTGTTATTCATCTGGTAATATTTTCCCTTATTTTCTCTCACAATTTTATCTTTACATATGTCCTTTCATTTTCTGTTCTTTCTTTATTTTTATTACAAATATCGTAGTGAATAATCAGACTCTCTTGAGAGGTTTCATTCCCTCTAAAAGCTATACTTTTATTCAGCATGTATCTCCACAAACCACTAAAGTTAGAAAATCAGAAGAGTAAACTATGGAATTTTATTGTATCAAATTTTATTTCTTATAAAACAAATCCATCATTCTACTACTTTTACCTTGATTCATGTGTTTTCATTGTATATACTTATAACAATTATTCAAGGTTTAATTATCTGTGTCAGACAGTGGATTGTCAACTCAGTGAAAATAAGGGCTATAACTCATTCACCACTCATTTCACAAACCCTAGCTCATAGTCTGATACATAATACTGCCCAATTATATTTAAATAGTAATGCCAACTCCAGAATTATAAATCACTTAAATTTATTTTAATGCTTGCTTGTTTTATCACCCGTTGTTAGTATTGTTTGTCTGAAAGTTTCCTGCATATATTCATGTTTATTTTTAAAGTAAACAAAAGGTATGTCTTATGTTTACAAAGGCAATGCTGTTTATGTTTTAAATGCGGTTACAGATATTTCACTTTAGTTACCTTTTCAATTCAATCTGACAATATTTTAATTCAATTGCCTGTTTAATAATCACTACATATTGTTTTTCATAGTTTAGCATGAGATATTTCTATCTATAGCAATCTATCACTTTCTATCTATATCAGAAATTATATTTTATATAAAAATTTCATTCTTCTGGTAGATATCTGTGTTTTCTCTTCTTTTCTATCACTTTTTTCTCCTTGAGTAATTCTAATCATCCACATTTTGGACTCTCCATTATTTTCATTATGTTAAATGCACTTTTGGTACTTCAAAAACTGTTCTTCTAATTTTGAGAAAGTTTTTTATGTTTGTTCTCCTAATCACGGTTTTTAATCTGCTACAATGCCAAATTTATTGGAATTTAAGGATTTGTCTTTTAATTCTATTTTAGCTTATTTCATTGCAAAGCATTACTAAGCATCTTCTTTTATGCTTTTTAAAATATCCTTGTTTATTTTTCTGTCTCAGTGGTGCTGTAACCCAGATTGTACCATTGTTTAGCTTTGTGTTTCTTTTTTAATAAAAACATATATTTTTTTTATAGTATTGAACTTGCCAAACAATCTCTCAAACTTACTTCTGTATCTGGCACTTTTGAGAAACAGCTTTTTCTTCTTTTTCTTTTCTGCTTCCCTTTTTTCTTTTCTTTCTTTTCCTCCCTCCCTTCTTCCCTTCCTTCCTTCCTTTCTTCCTTCCTATAGCTTTTTCTTCATTTTCTTTTCTGCTTCCCTTTTTTTTCTTTTCTTTTCTCTCTTTCCCTCCCTCCCTCCTTCCCTTCCTTCCTACCTTCTTTCTTTTCTTTTTTGATAGTGAGTTGGGTGCATGTTAATTTTTATTCATTTTATTTTGCTTTGTTTTATATATTACACACTAATTTTTTCTTTGTGTTTTTTTTTCCTCCCTTTCCTCTTTGTTACACCCAAATTTTCTTCAATGTTATATACCGATAGAACAGACAGTGGTATACAGCTCCACTTATTATATCTCTATTTGACATATTCCACACTCCATTTTCCAGTTTGCTTTATCCTCTGAAATAAAAGAATCAATAAAAAATAAGAATTATCAACAGTTTCCCTAAAAGGTTTGTATTTGTGTGGGTCATTTCAAAATCTATGGAATTACTACTTTAATTGTGGCCCTATGTATTGATTAGTGAAACTCGATTATGAATGACAACATTGCACAGACTATTTCACAAATTAAAACCTATGAGGTAGAGATAAAGCAGACAATTTTCTTATGAAACAAAACAAAACCCTGAATCTTGGGTCAGAGAATGGAGAATTTTTGAAACATTTTCCTACTATTCTCATTTGTATTCTATTTCCTGAAGTGATTCCTTCATACGTTTGTGTCAATGATGATTATTTTCATTTTCTTCTTATTCTGTTATATATTTGAATATTTTATAAATCCACAGCAACTCTTCTTTTTAAGTGGGTACTATTTATTGCATTCTTTGCAATTTTTGTTTTTAATGATGATGAGCATTTTCATTATAAACTATCTGCAAGTGTTTTATAACTATGTTGATAGAGATTTCAGAGGACAATTCTAACCAAGTTCCTCTTTAAATCCTAAAACTTCTTTCTCTAGAAACTAAACTACATCATTTCTACTTCCCCATTTATCCATTGTCCTGAAGTTACTGAAAAGTTCTGTCCAACAGTATTCCTCTACCTATTCTCGTCATCAAATTTTATATACTTTCCACCATTTACAACTGCTTTACCATATTTTCAGATGAAGAAAAAATCTACTATGCATAATTTGGCATCTTGAACTAAAGGCTCTTAAATTACTATTTCTGCAGACAAGTCCTCTCTTATTTAAAGTGAGATTTTAGATATGCATACAATGACTTTTGCAAGGAAGCTCCAAGGTAGTATATCTGATGCCCTAAAAGTGATTTCTAATCTTTTCAAGTGCATTACAAAGCAACTTAATTTTAAAAATCACAAAAAGTACAAAACTAAAATTTTCAGAATTCCTTACCCCATTTAGAATTAACTAATTTCTTCCTGTCATTCATGGAAACATAAACCTTTGATACTGGATAAAATGTAAACAAACCTATGAAACAAAATGAAAGTAAATTTGGTGGGCAGCATCATATGGAGTTAAATTATTAATCCTAGTTAAATATTAATGATAACAACAACAGCCTTCTGGGAAGATGGAGGACGTGAGAGGCAGAGGTATCACTCCTCTCCCCATCAAAATAGCAAAGACTGTCTGCAGACCTTTTCCGGAGCTCAGGACACCAGGATAAGGTGATATTGCACTAAGATGAGAGAGGGGCAAAGTAAAGGAATCTCAGCTAACTGAAAAATACTGTGAGAAAATCAGCAGCAGCATCTGGTTCCCACCCCTCCACACTCAGAGCAAACAGCAGCCTGTGGACTACAGTGGCTCTGGAATGAGAGAATTGATTGCAGGGGCCCTCTTCTCCAGGAAAGGGGAGAGGGAGGAACAGATTGTAGCCAGTTAACTGGTCTGCTGCATTGGAGGGGTCACACACTTCCAGGCCAGGTGAGACCATGATATTGTTTGCACTGAGAGCTGCCAGGGTGCTAAATATAATTTGTCTTCTCAAACATCCTCCCCACTGCCTTGGGCTGGTTGCTGAGGAGGCAGAGCAAGGGACGTTGCACCAGGCCAAGGGAGGAGAACAGTTTCTGAGAATGTTTTTTGTGGCACTCTGCCAGCCCCGAGGATATTGCTTCTGCACTACCCACTTGGGAGTTATATTGATTGTATCCCACCCTCAGCATCTTATGTCTGAGCTGAGAGGTCTGCCAAAGTGTGCCATCTTCTGGCAGACAAGAAAAGTATATGAAAACTAAAATAATAATAAATAAGTAAAAGAGACAACCAGGTACCTTTACTGATCCCCTCTTGAAGGACTTTGGAAACTGGCTTGCACCCCATTACTGGGTTCTTAACCATGGTTTGAGGAGTTAAACAGGGTAAATCCTAAATATCTAGAACAATTTGAACCAAGAGTCAAAGAATAATGGTAGCATACAGCTACTTAAATGTGAATCCCTAAGCAAGAGAGGTAACTGAACACAGTAAACTCAGCATCAGAATCAGATCAGTAGACAACAGCAAAAACTTACAAACTGTACTAAGAAAAAGAGATGATGCAGGCAAAAGAGATACAGGACTTGAAACAACTAATCAATGATGTTCACACCAATCTAAATTAAATCAGGGAGTTTATGGGCAAAATGGCTAAAGAAATAAAAAGCATAAAGGAGACACTGGGTAAGCTCAAAGGAAAATATGAAAGCTTCGATAGAAAAAGATTAGCTTGTGGAAATGAAAGACAAAATAAATGTGATTTAAAATATAATAGAGGAGCTATTAAAATGGAATGGAAATCATCAGAAAAAATTGATTTTTAATAGCAAATAAAACAATCAAATATTTAGGAATAAACTTAACCAAAGACATTAAAAAAACTGTAATGAGAAAACTACAAAACATTGGTAAAAGAAACCAAAGAAGACTTAAATAAATGGAATTCTGTGTTCATTGTTTGGAAGACTAAATATTGTTAAGATATCACTTCTACCCAAACTGATTTACAGATACAAACAATCCCTCCAAAAATTCCAACAGCCTTTCTTGCAGAAATCAAAATCCAAAAATCAAATTTACTTAGAAGGATAAGGTGCCCAAAAAGTAAAAAGTGCATTAAAATTGGCAGACTCTCATTTCCTGAATTTAAAGAATATTACTTAACTATAGTAGTAAAAACAGCATGGAATCAGCATAAGGGCAAATGAATTGACCAATGGAACTGAATCAGGAACTCAGAAATCGACCTTCACATGTACAACCAAATGATTTTTTTTAAGATTTATTTTTATTTCTCTCCCCTTGCCCTCCCCCCCAGCTGTCTTCTCTCTGTGTTGTCCACTTCTGTTGTTGTCAGCAGCACAGGAATCTATGTCTCTTCTTGTTGTGTCATCTTGCTGCATCAATTCTCTGTGTGTGCAGCACCATTCTTGGGCAGGCTGAACTTTCTTTTGCACTGGGCGGCTCTCCTTAGGGGGTGCACTCCTTGCACATGGGGATCCCCTGTGCAGGGACGCCCCTGCATGGCACGACACTCCTTGCGCACATCAGCACTGCATGTGGGCCAGGTGCACACGGGTCAAGGAGGCCTGGGGTCTGAACTGCAGACCTCCCATGTGGTAGATGGACACCCTAACCACCGGTCCAAGTCCACTTTGCAAGCCAAATAATTTTTGAAAGTTCTGGTAAGCCCACCTAGCTGGGCCAGAAGAGTCTATTCAAAAACTAGTGCTGGAAGAATTGGATAGCCGTATCCAAAAGAAAGAAAGAAAATCCCTGTCTCACACCTTATACAAAAAAAAAAGAAAAGAAAAGAAAGGAAAACCTCAAATAGTTCAAGCACCTAAATAAAAAAAAAATAGCCATAAAACTCCTAGAAGAAAATGAAGGAAAACATCTTCAAGATATTGTGGAAGGTGGTAGTTTCTTAAACATTGCAACCAAATCATGAGCAAAAATAAAATAAAAAAATAGATAAGAGTAAACTCCTCCAAATTGAACACTTTTTGTCCTCAAAGGACTTTGTCAAAGGGTGAAAAGGCAGCCAACTCAATGGGAGAAAATAATTCACAATCAAATATCTGATAAGCATTTAATATCAATGATATATAAGATCATACAATTCAAAAATAAACAGAAAAACTACCCAATTTAAAAATGGGCAAAAGATTTGAAAAGACAATTGTCCAAAGACGAAACATAAATACAGAAGAAACACATGAAAAAATATACAATATCACTTATGATTAGGGAAATGTAAATCAAAACTACAATGAGATATAATTTCACATCTATTAGACTGGGTGCTGTTAAAATCAGAAAACACTAAATGTTGGAGAGGATGTGGAGGGATAGGAACACTCATTCCCTGTTGATAGCAATACAAATGGTATAGTCACTGTGGAGGATTGTTTGGTAATTCCTAAAGAAGTTAAATATAGACCTGCCATGAGACCTGGTGATACCATTGCTTAATATATACACAGAAAAAACTGAAAGCAGTTACTCAAAAATACATCTGCACACCAGTGTTCATAGCAGCATTATTCACATTAGCCAAAAGTTAGAAACAATCTAAGTGTCCATCAACTGAAGAATGGATAATCAAATTGTGGAGCATACACACGATGGAATATTATGCAGCTTTAAGAAGAATTGAAGCAATGAAACATGTGACAACATGGTTGAGTCTTGAGGACATTATGTTGAGTGAAGCAAGCCAGACACAAAAGGACAAATACCATACGATTGTTCTATTATAAACTAAATATATTATAAGAAATATATTTAGTGAAATAGGAATACAAATAAAATTGCTTATATAAAACATTTTTCTTTGAAGTTGAACAAATGTACAAATGTAGGATAATACTATGAAATGTTAATATCAGACTAAAAAAAAAAAAAAAGCAAAGCATTATACTAAATGAAGGAGACCAGGCACAGAGTATTATATGTTGTATGATTCCATTTATATAAAATGTAAATATAAGTAAATTTATTAAGATTAAATTAGATTAGTAGTTCTGTAGGGCTGGGGAAGGAATAGTAAGGGGCATGGTGACTTTCTTTTTGGAATAATAAAATTGTTCTAATATTTTTAAGATGATGAGTGTAAAATATTGTCATTATACTAAAAGCCATTGATTATACACATTGGCTAGAGCATATTGTGTGTGAATATATCTCAATAAACTGCTTAATAAAAAATAATTGTGCAAGTGTTGCCAAAATAGCAGCTATGTACAAGAATTTTGTCTGTTTTTTGTTTACTGTTATTATTATTATTGAAACAATGATTGAAATGATGAACACACAAATCTGTGGTTATATCAAACACCATTGATTGTATACTTCATATGAATTATATGTTTTTTAATATATATCAATAAAATTGATTTGTTTAAAATATATATATTTATAAAAGAGAGGTGCACAACAGCAGATCTGAAATAATGGAAGAAAGAATCAGTGAACTAAAAGACATAAAAATTGAAATTGAAAACAGAGAAGAACAGATCAGAGAATGAAAAGAATGGAAAAAATTGAGCAGTGACACAAGGAGTTGATTGATATAATGAAGTACAAAACAATACATGTTATGGGAGTTGCAGAAGGAGGAGAGAAGGGAAAAGGAACAAAAAGAATTTTTGGGGAAATTGCGACGGCTTGCTCGGTTGGTAGAGGTGGAGTCTGGCTGCGGACGAGGGGTCGGTCCAGCTCTGGGCGAGGGGTCGGTCCTGCTTGGGACGAGGGGTCGGTCCCACTTGGGATGAGGGGTCGGTCCGGCAGCAGACGAGGGATCGGTCTCACAAGGGGTTGCGCGGTTTGGCTGACGGGGTCGCCCGGTGAAGCCAGCGATGAAGGGGTCGCCCGGAGAAGCAGGCGACGAAGGGGTCGCCCGGAGAAGCAGGCGACAAAGGGGTCGCCCGGAGAAGCAGGCGACGCACTGGGGACAAGGGAGGCCAGGCCCTTGTCGGGGGCTCTCAGGACTGGAGGGCACACGGCAGAAGAACTACCGCGGAGACAAGGTAAACACGTAAGTCCACTTTATTGAGGGAGAGGCAACAGTTTTATAGGGGCTGGGGAAGGCTGATTGGTCGAAGCCACGCCCTGTTCTGATTGGTTGCCGGAGAAAGGTCAGTGGGCGGTACTGGACGGGGGAGGGGTGGTGGTTAGGGATTGGCTGTCGCTGTTGCTGGGGGAAGGGGCAGGGTTTAGGGATTGGTGGCTGCTGTTGCTGGGGTGGAGGGCAGACTTGAGTTTCCCGCCCACACCTGGCTGTTGCTGCTGTTGGGGGAAGGGAAAAGGGCAGACTGGATTTTTCCGCCCACGCCTGGCTGTTGCTGCTGTCGGGGGAGGGGAAAAGGGCAGACTGGATTTTTCCGCCCTGTGCCTGCACAGGGAGAAGGAAGAAGAAGGGTGCCGCCCCACAGGCATCGTGTGGCGCCATCCGGGAGGAGGGGCGGCCGCGGAAGCACGGCTGCCGAGAAGGGGAGACCCGAGGGCACTCTGCGCCCATGCCGAGCTTCCTTCAGGGGTGAGTCCGACCAGCCACCCTATTATGGGGGCAGCGGCTTGGCCTACCGCGGCCGCTCCCCTGCCAGGCCAGCAAACCACGCTTCAGCCCGAGGGGTGACCGCAGAAATAATGACTAAAAATCTCTGTCTCATAAAAGACATTTATATATATACATATGTCCAGGAAACAAAGTATAATCCAATTAAAATAAATCCAGAAAAACCTAACCCAAGACACATAATACTCAGAATGCAAAATGCCAAAGATAAAGAGAAAATTCTGAAAGCAACAAGGGAGAAGTGAAGCATAACATACAAAGGACAGACAGTAAGCTTAGTGCAGATTTCTCTTCAGAAACCATGGAGTTAAGAAGGCATGGTATAATATAATTAAAGTACTGAAAGAAAAAGTGCCATCCAAGAATTCTTCATCAATCAAAACTGTCCTTTAGATATGACAGTGAATTTTAAATACTAACATAAAATAAGAGAGTTTGTAACAAGAATCCAGCTCTGCAGGAAACACTAGAGGGGGGTTTGCAGACAGAAAATAAAAGAGAAGAGAGAGAAAGTCTTGGAGGAAAGTGTAGAAGTGAAGACTATCAGAAAAGGTAAACAAATGGGTAAAAAGATGAACAAAAGTGAGATATAATATATGAAAGTCAAAGGCTAACAGGTTGAAGTACGTAATGCATTTACAATAATAACATTGAATGTTAATGGATTAAACTACCCAATCACAAGACATAGGCTGACAGAATGGATAAGGAAACATGAGCCATCAATATGCTGTCTGCAGGACAGATGCAAGGTAGGAAAAAGCCTGAAAGTGAAAGGGTAGAAAAAGATATTTCACATAAATAGTAACCAAATGAGAGAAGGGTTAGCTATAATGGTTCTGACAAGATGGACTTCAAAAGCAAAAAAAAGTTATAGGAGATGCAGAAGACCATTATATATTAATAAAAGGGACAATCCACCAGAAAGTTGTAAGTCATAAATATCTATGCACCAATTAGAGTGCTCCAAATTAAATGAGGCAAACTCTGAAAAAAATAAAAGAAGAAATAAGTGTGTCTGCATTAATATTTGGAGACTTCAGCACACCACTCACATCTATTGATAAGAGAACTAGACAGAAGATTATTAAAGAAACAGAAAACTTGAACAATATGATAAATGAGCTGGACCTGACAGACATACACAGAGCATTGTACCCCAAATCAGCAGGCTCTACAATCTCAAGTTTTCATGGATCTTTCACCAGAATAGAACACATGTTGGACCACAGCACAGCTCTCAAGAAAATTAAGAAGATTGAAAAGCACAAAGCATTATATCTTATCATAATAGAATGAAGCTGAGAATCAAAAATAGGTGAGAAAGGGGAAATTCACAACTGTTTGGAGGCTAAACAGTACACTCCTAAACTATCAATGGGTCAAAGAAGAAATTGCAGGAGAAATTAGTAGATATCTTCAGACAAAAGAAGATGAGAACATAACTCATCAAAACTTATGGAAGAGAGAAAAGGCAGTGCTGAAACGAAAATTTATAGCCTGAAAATTTAACTACACATCTGTTGGAACTAGAAAAAGAAGAGCAAAATATTCCCAAAACATGCATAAAGACAGAAATAGTAAAGAAAGCAGAAATAAATGAAATTGAGAGGAAAAAATCAATAGAGAAAATCAACAAAACAAAAACTGGTTCTTTAAGAATGTCAATAAGAATTTTTTAAAAAAACCTTAGCAAGTCTAACAAAGCAAAGAAGAAACTGTAAATAAAATTAGGGATGACAGGGGTGACATTACGACTGACCCCATAAGGATAAAAAGGATCATAAAAGGATATTATGAGAAACTGTACGTCAATAAATTAGACTGCTAAATGAAATGGACAAAATTCTAAAAATGTACAAACAACTTACATTTTGACTCTACAAGAAATATAGGAACTCGGTCAATCAATCACAAGTTATTGAATCAGTCATCAACAATCTTCCAACAAGTAAAAGTCCAGGACCAGATTCTTCTGAGGTGAATTCTTCCAAACATTTTGAGAAGAATCAATATTAAATCTGTGTAAACTCTCCTAACAAATTGGAAAGGAGGGCTAATTACCCAACATATTTTATGATGCCAGCATCACCCTAATACCAAAGATAGACAAAGATCCTACAAGAAAGAGGTTGTTGATGTGGGAGGAGTGGGGTGAGGGGGACGAGTGGTATATGGGGACCTCATATTTTTTTAATGTAACATTTAAAAGAAAATAAAGAAGAAAAAATAATCTAAAAAATGAAAAACATCCTACAAGAAAAGACCAATCACTCTAAGGAATATAGGTGCAAAAATTCTCAACAAAATACTTGCAGTTCAAACCCAAAAGTGTATTAAAAGAATTTCACACTACAATCAATAGGTTTTATTTCTGGTATGCAAGAGTGGTTCAACATAAAAGAATCAATGAACATAATACTCTGCAATAACAAATCAGAGGAAAAAGCTACATGATCATCTTGATTGATGTAGAAAATGCATTTGAAAAAATCCAGCAACCTTAATTAATATAAATACTTCAAAAGATAAGTATAGAAGGGAAGTTCCTCAATTGTAATAAAGGGCATATATGAAAACCCCACAGCCAACATCATACTCATTTGAGAGAGGTTGAAAGCTTTCCCTCTAAGATCAGGAACAAGGCAAGTATATCAACTGTCACCACTGTTATTCAACATGGTGCTAGAATTTCTAATTAGAGCAATTAAGCAAGAAAAATAAATATAATAAAAGGCATACAATGGAAAAGAAGAAGTAAAGCTTTCACTAGTCACAGATGACATGATCCTATATTTACAAAATCCTGAAATAACTACAACAAAGCTATTAGAGCTAATAAATGAGTTCAGCAAACTGGCAGGATACAAGATCAACTTGCAAAAATCAGTAGCATTTTCATATACTAGTAATGAGCAAGTTAAGAGGAAATCAAGAAAAAAATTCCATTTACCATAGCAACAAAAAGACACAACTATTCTGGAATAATTTAAACCAGGAATGTAAAGAATCTGTTTTAAAAAATCTATTAAAGAAACATTGCTAAAAGAAATCAGAGAAGATCTAAACAAAGGAAGTACATTTTGTGTTCATGGATTGAAAGATCAAACATTGTGAAGATGTCAATTCTACCCAAATTGATTTATATATTCAATACAATACCAATCAAAATTTCTACAGTCTAACTTACAGAAATAGAAAAATCAAATGCCAAATTTATTTTGAAGGGAAAGGGAGTTCTGAATAGTGAAAAAACCTCCAAAAAAGATCAATGTCAGAGTACTCACACTTTCTTGCCTTGAAGTGTATTATAAAGCTACAGTGGTCAAAACAGCATGGTATTGTCATAAAAGATAGACACAATTATTAACAGAATCAAACTGAGATTTCAGAAATAAATCCTTACCTCTATGGCCAACTGATTTTTGATAAGGCTAACAAGCCCACTTTTCTGGGACAGAATAGTCTCTTTAACAAATGGTGCTGGGAGAACTAGATACCCATAACCGAAAGAATGAGAGATGACTCCTATCTCACTCCCTCTACAATAATAAACTAAAAATGGATCAAAGACATAAGTAAATATACGGAATGTATGGAAACATTCATAAGACATTGTAGTAGTTGGGGGTCTCTTAAATCTTACACCAAAGGCATAAGCAACAAAATAAAAAATAGATAAATGGGACTGCCCCAAAGTTAAACCCTTCTGCATCTCAAAGGACTTTAAGAAGAGGGTAAAAAGGCAGCCTACTCAATGGGAGAAAATATTTGGAAATCTACACATCTGACAAGGATCTAATATCCATGATATATAAAGAGATCCTACTACTCAACAATAAAAAGACAAATGAACCAATTAAAAATGGGCAAAAGTCCTGAATAGACATTTTTCCAAAGAAGAAATACAAATGGAAGAAAAAACACATGAAAAAATGTGTCACTGCCTGTTAATGAAATGCAAATTGAAACTACGAGATATCATTTCACACCTAATAGAATGTCTGCTATTTCAAAAAGCCATAAAATTACAAGTGTTGGGGAGGATGTGGATAGATAGGAACACTTATTAACTGTTGGTGGGAATGGAGAAATGATACAGCTAGTGTGGAAGTCTGTTTTGTGGTTCTTAAGGAAGTTAGACAGAGACCTACTATGGGACCTGGCAATACCATTACTAGGTATATATACAGAGGAACTGAGAGCAATGACACAAAAAGTCATCTGTATACCAATGTTCACGGTAACATTATTTACAGTTGCCAAAAAATAGAAACAACCCAGGTGTCCATTACCTGATGAATAAAGAAATTGTGGTATATATATATGCACACAATGGAATCTTATTCAGCTGAAAGAATAAAATCAATTATCTAGCATCTGACAACATGGATGAAACTGGAGAATATTATGTTGAGGGAAGCAAGCCAGGAACAGAAGGATAAATATTGTATGATTTCACTATTATGAACCGAATGTAATGAGCAAACTCATGGAGTTAATAGCTAGAATATAAGACACTAGAAAATAGAATGTGGTTAAAGAATGAAAAGCTGAGATTTAATCTATGTAGAATTGGTAAAAACTTGTTTGTAAATGTATGGAAATGAACAGAAACGATGAAAGCACTTCATAGGATTTTTAATTGGTATAAATAACATGTGGGTATAATAATGGTTTATTTTATTTTATTTTATTTGAATACTGAAAATGCTCTAATATTGATTGGAGTGATGACTGAACAAATCTATGATTTTACCAAATGTCATTGATGGTACACTTGAGATAAATTACATGGTTTGTGAACACACACACACAAAAAATAGAGTGGGTTGATGAAAAATACATCAAATATAAAGTATGGACTATAGTTAATAATAATACTTTGATGATGCACTTTCATGATTTGTTGCAAATATTTCACAACAATGGATTTTGTTTGTTGTGGAGTGATGTATGGGAGCATTCTATGATGTTATGCATGCTTGTATTATAAGTTTCACAACTCTACTATACATAATATTTATGTATGTTCATATATGAATGGTGTACTTCAAAAATTGTTTTTAAAATGAAAAAATATATATAACAAATCAATGTAAAATCTACACACTCTCTCGGTGAACCTCAACTAACAGCATTTATCCAGGGAAAATCATCTAAACTTGCATCAGCATAGAGTTGCATGCTGTATTTATTCATTGAACAAATGTTTATCCAACAATATAAGCCAGTGTTTTAGGATCTGAAAAGGTAGAGTTGAACTCACTTGCAAAGTAAATTCTGCATAAATTATAAAAGAGAAAATATAACATATTATGACCTTACTATATTTGTCATAAGCTAATCACATGATGAAATGATTGAAATATGTCATCACCAATTCTGAGTATTATAATTGTTTGAAATGAGGTAAAAATTGCCTAGAATATAATGTACCAGATTTCAATATAAAGTATAATGAGTTTGGTCAAATGGGTATATTTATCTCTCTCTCTCTCCATATATATATATACATATATAACCACAAGAGCAGTAGATATCTGATAATTTATGAATGATAGATTATAAATAAATGAATCAAATAATCACAAAATGGGATCAGATATAAAGTGAAATTTAGTAAACAATATACTAGTTGTATCTCTATATAACTACTATAATGAATAGGAGAATATCTGCAGAATAGTGTTTTCCATTATTTCTTTTATTGCTCTGGGAAGAAGCTTCATTGAACAGTTCGAACATATATATTTTACCTGAATAAATAACTATGAGAATGCCTTTCCCAATAATAAACTAAGGAAAAAAGTCCCCAGAGATATAAAACACTAAGGAATGTACACCACACTTAAACAGAAACATTTTTAATTGGTTAGCATTGGGAGATTTACTGAGATGGTTAAGAAAAATAGCAAATAATCAAGGGAATTTATTTGAGTTTATAGAGTATAGAGCTGGCAGACACATTCCCATTATTATAACAAGTCCTAAAGCTGGATGAACTGCAAATTAATGACTTTGTTGTAAAAGCATACAAAAAAATAAACTTGCAGTACAATCAATTAACTTCAATAGCTAGAGGGAGATGGGTTCCTAGAGGGAGAAACAGGAACCAAATGTTATTTATATGTTGCAGAAACCAGCCTTAACATCATATTAACCTGTAAAAAGATCCAGTCTAAACAGAGAATTTTAATGAATTTCTAAAGGCTGAATGTGGCCTCCAGGGGAGTGTGAAACCTCTAGGGGTCCAGAGAGAGGGGGATTTGGATTCTCACATGTTTCCTGCAGGAAGCCCACCAGCTTCTCACAGGTACAATCAAGGAGAATGCTGAGCAAGCATCCCACCTGGTGCTAGCTGGGGGAGGTCAACAGCAGTCCCTTTCACACTCGCTCAGACCCTTTCCCTTAAGGCCTCTACAGAGTGACTAACCTTCAAAGAAGGACCACAGCAATTTAGTAGAGGGCAGCTGCGGTGAGAATGGAAGGGCAATCACCATGAAGTTTTGTCCCAACCCACTTCCCTTATCTCTATTTTGGGTGAAAGCCTCAGACTTAAGGGAGAAGAACCATGATATTGTAGTCTAAGAGCCCTGGTGGAAATCCGTATGGTTGGGGGAGAGGAACAGGAGGGAGAAAATGTAACTCTGGGAAGGGCGGGAAAATTTGTGAAGGCCACAAGCCAATGACCCATGTTCATATCACTTGCCTAAGACCAGCTTAACTAGCAGATCAGAACATGACACCTTTTCCTGCTTCCTGCTGCCCATACCATGCTAACAAGTCTGGAATGAACATAACAGTGGAATTCACAGCAGAGCTACAAAAGACAGATTCTCTCTGGGAAGAGTGCAAAGTTGAGGGGCAAAGACAAGAAGTAAAACTCAAGCCAAGAGGGTACAGATGTTCAGGAAAAAAACTCTATGGCTAATTAGGACACAAAATAAACAAATATCACTAAAGAAATCAGAAATCTTTGATAACTGAAGATAACCATAGAAACAAAAAACTACAAAGAAAACCCAAACCTGGCTAGATTAGTGCAAATGTTCACAGTAATGGCCCACCAGAAGGAAAGGCATGTTCAACCTCGAGTATAGTTACAAAGTATAACTCCACTCTCAAGTGTCTTAAACAATATCAAATCCTTATGCAAAAAGTAATGACACATACTAAAAGGGAAGATATATCATCCAAAATAAAGAACTCAGACATCAAAACTGGAATCTGGTATGACAGTGATATTGAAACTATCCAAAAAGGAACTTAAAATGGAAATAACCTTGATTAATATGTGAAAGACTAGTGGTCAAAATAGATAGCATATGCAGTTTTATAAGTAATTTCAGCAGAGAGATGAAAACTATAAGAAAGATTAAAGTGGAAATACTAAAAATAAAAAAAATAAGAAAAAGCACATAGTAACAGTGATGAAGAGTCCTTTCCACAGGAAATACTTGAAGACTAAGCACAGTCAATGAAGAATCAGTGAATCTGAAGCTAGGTCAGTAGACATCACCAATTCTAATCTAATGCCAAGTGGATCATTCTAGTTTTCTCCAATTTTGTCACTCCAACCTCCAATTCCAGATGTCAAAAACCTGACTCCCACCATCCAACATCCTCAAAAAAATATATATATATATCCTTTGTATACATAGAGTTGTTTTAGAATTGCTAACCTGTAACTCTGTGGAAACCAACTTTGCCACCTAGGACACATTACTTATGTGATGTTCTTTTTATCTTTATTTTTACTATGTACAATCCTCTGCAAAATCACTTAGTTCAGCATTTTTTTATCCATCCATTTTTAGTTTGCTATATCTTACAAATTGTATTGCTTCTATATTATTTTTAGCAGTCTAAATTTCATTCTGAGGTCCATCTTATATAATATTTAAAAATTTGCATATACTGAAGCTTAATCTTTGTAATTGAGAATTTTATGAATTTTGACAAATTTGTAATGGCATGTATTCATCACTACAGTATCACACAGAAGAGTTTTACCAACCCCAAACCCATGTTTTTATGTATTCAATTATTCCTCCCTCTCAAACAACTGACAACCACTGATCTGTTTAATGTCTTTATAATTTGGCACTTTCTAGGATATCAGTGTATGCAGACATTTCAGACTGCCTTCTTTATTTAGCAACATGCATTTAAATGTCCTCTACACTGTGGATGGATTGAGAATTTTCAAGCTTAATTTTTTAATCACTGAATAGTATTCTATTGTTGCTCTACAGTTTTTTGTTTGTTGACTTTTAATCTATACATCTTTTGGGGATATAATACTTGTTTCCAGGTTCTATTGATTGTAAATAAAGCTTCTATAAAAATTTCCATGCAGGTTTTACTGTTGACAGAAAAAAATTATTACCATTTTATTTAAAATTGTAATAAAATTATCTATAATGCATATATAAAATCATTTTATGGATCATAAAAATTGATATTACTGATTTCATCTATTCACTGTTCTCAGTGGAACACAGTATTTTTTAACTTTCTTTCGAGTTGCTGAGGTACATGTTAATTTCATGGGAAACTGGAGGATATTTCAACTCTAATTATTTTCAATTAAAATGTGTATATTTTAGAATAATAAATATTATCTATTTATTGATCAGCTTTTATTGATCAGCTTTTATTAATGTTATCACTATGAAACATGGCAAATGATAAATGTCAACAAATGTATCTTGCAGGTTACGCATTCTAATAAACTTTAAAAAATGATAAAAATTTAGATTTGCTATAAATATTTAAAATAGGCCTTTTTGGTGAGTTCAAACCAGTTTTACACGGGTTTCCACCATGTGCTAACCAACGTCAGTTGGGGAAGTGCTAATTCACACGACACAGCTGCTCCCTGCATCTTTCTGCTCCTAAGGCCTTCAGTCACCTCCAAATCATGTGGCATGTGTGGCTGAGTCTTCCCTGCCATGTGAGGTCTCACTCCCTGTCACTATCATGAAAGGAAGGAACCTCAGAGAGAACACTTAGTGGGGCAGAGCCCAGGCTAATGTGAAGGGACTGTTAGCTGGTGGGAGATAGAGACATCCATATCTGCTTTTTTACCATGTGCAGATAATGAGCTTTTTGTTCATTTTTTTCTTGGTGGTGTTAATGAGCTTCACTTTTTAGAACAGCTTTATATTTACAGAAAAATTGTGAGGATAGTACAGAATTCCCAATTAGGCTGTATCCAGTTCCTCTGTCAATAACATTTTCATTAATATGGTACATTTGTTATAAATAATTAATGAATATTGAAACTTCCTTATTATTACTGATACATTATTATTAATCAAAGTCCATATATCATTCAAATTTTCTTAGTTTTTACATAGAGTCTTTTTCTGTTCCAGGATCCCATCCAAGATACCACATTATATTTATTTATTTATTTATTTGTTTGTTTGTTTGTTTGTTTTTGTTGTTGTTGTTTTGGTTTGGTTTTTAGGGTTTTTTTTGTTCTTTGTATTTTGTTTTTTATTTTTAAAGAAGCTTTAGATTACATAAATGGAACATAAAATTGTGCATGCTTCAGCAGGATTTCTACTGCCACACTAAAAAGTATCTCAAACAGTAGGGCTCTTGAGGGCTCTAGAGGCATCCAGATACTATAAGCAGGACAGACAGGCACAGGAATTTGGCACCCTGTCAGTGGGCCTTACTTTAAAGTTTATGCTCTCCAGTGTAACAGAGTTAGACTAATTATAGTTTTCCTACATAGAGCTCTTCTGCCCCTTTAATTTGAATCTATAATTAGCACTATACTTGTTATATATATGTCCAGAAATTTAAAACTTTGGTCCTTTCATTTTCCAGATAAGGAGTTAAGTCCAGGTATGTTA
Source organism: Dasypus novemcinctus (assembly GCF_030445035.2). Lineage (NCBI taxonomy): Eukaryota > Metazoa > Chordata > Mammalia > Cingulata > Dasypodidae > Dasypus > Dasypus novemcinctus. Next base: position 25,553,145 of record NC_080684.1, read on the forward strand.
TTGGGACACACTGCAGGGAAGATGACAAGAATTGACTTTGGAAAGAGCCTCTAAATCAGATCTCTTCTTGGTTGTGTGGAGAGGCACCAGGAGGTTCTGTCAAGTCCTTACAATTTTGATGCTGCTTACTGTGGTGACTCTTGTACAAGTTCTGGAGTTGGACACCCCTCTGCTTCTCTTCTTGACTGTTTCTTTGACCCTAATAAGATTTTATTAGAAATGGAAATCTATTGTTTTGGTTTTAATTAAATATATAATTTATTTTTGCACATTGTAAAATTGTGTATCCTCAATAAACATTTTATTTTAATATTCTACATCAACTATTCTCTTGAATAATTTCATTTTTCTAAATGTAGAGGCAGCAAAATTTCAAGATTTTAAATTTATTAAATTATCATACATAATATACATTTACATAATTAAAGCAATTTGCTAATAAGAAATGTCTTCTTAACTTTCTTTTGAAGCTCCCAATGACTCTGTTGTTGAGCTGACATCATTCACACATTTGTGAACTACCTCTCCTAATGGAGACAATGTTTTATCAGTTATTGCTTTACAAATATTTTCATGCATATATAAAGAAACTTGAAATTGAAAACAAGGTACACTTATTTAGACATATAACTACTTGACCTAAGTGAAAATTCAAGGTTAATAGAGAAATATGTGAAGACATCTTCAGGATGCTTTCATGATTAGATCTTAATATTTAGGGAGATTTTTCAGAAGATGACCAGTAATTTTAGAGACGTTCCTTTTGATTACTCAGAATCTTTGTATCTTTAAGTTTTCATGCTTTATTATGTCTCCATCATGGTAGATGATAAATGTCAACAAAAATTTGACAAGTTACACTGTTGGGGACGCTTAAGACAGCACTTGCCTTCAGCAATATCAAAGAGCACATAATGGCTGCCAGAGCTGATACAGTAACGGTCTGATACAGTAACAGCCTCCTTCACGGAAGAAGCTTCCCACCCTTTCTCGCAGTTACTACCCAGCCAATGCCTCAGGCAGTCAGTGCGACCACCAATCAGTAATTGCCTCCTAACCTTACTTCTGCCATTTCCCTCAGTAACAGCCAGAACCAATCACCTTACCTCTGCCACTTCCCCCAGCAACAGCAGCTGCCAATCCCAGACGGCCACCTATCCTTACCCGCCACCCCGCCTCCTCCCTAGAGTATATATGCTCAGCCTCTTCAATAAAATTTTGCAGCAGCTTGCAGCTTGCAGCTTGATATGAACTCTGTCTGGCTGTCGTCCTTCGTGTCTCTTGTCCCATAACATTCCTCCCTGACCGGTACTCGAGCCCCCCAGTGTCCCGCGGGCCGGGATGACCTTCACAGCTGGCGCCACGTGGGGCTCGACAGCCACGCCAGGACAGGAACACCGCTTCACCACGGAGGGAGAGCACTCTCCAGACACTCGGCCGAGGAAAAGGCCAATCTTCAGTGGCGGAAAGGAAGACTACAGTTTGCAGTTCTGTAGCAGCAGAAAGAAAGGCAGTTCCGTAGCAGCGGGAAGAAAGAAAGTTCCGCAGCAGCAGAAAGAAAGACTAGCGGAAACTCCACAGAAGAGTTCAAAACAGGTAAGCCCCCCCCCCTTCATTATGGGACAAGGATCCTCCACTCACCTGTTGTTTATTAGCCAAGTAAAAGAAGCCCTCAAGACACGAGGAGTTAAAGTTAAGAAAAAGATCTTATTTGTTTCTTTGATTTCATACTCAGAACCTGCCCTTGGTTTCCCCGGGAGGGTACTATCTATCAAAAGTGTTGGGGAAGGGTAGGAGATTGTTTAAATGACTATTATAGAACATTTGGTCCAGAAAAGATTCCGGTAACAGTCTTTAACTATTGGCAGTTGATTTATGATATGTTGAAAGTCACCCCTCTTGCCCCAGATATTAAAAACATTATCAAAAAAGGAGAAAATACCTTAAAACTACATTCCCGCCCCGCTTCAGTCTGCAGTGCCCCAGATAGAAACATTATCAAAGAAGGAGAAAATATCTTAAAACTACATTCCCGTCCCGCCTCAGTCTGTAGCTCCATTACCATTGACATGCCCAAAGAGCCACCAATTAGCCCTACCGACCCCCCACTCACTCCTTGAGCGCCCCAGAAACTTCCCATAATGCCTTAGAAGGCGCAGATTCTAAAAACGGCGGCATCTCCTATAAAAAGGGTGAGCCGCGTCACCTCCCAGCCTTCCACCCCCCCCCCCCCTTAATGCGGTCACCCTGCAGCCAACTTTACACCCACCCCTCCTCTACCCGGTGGCAATTAAATCACCACCGCCCTTGCATGAAGCCGTTGCCGCCTTTAAAGATTCCCTCACCCGGCAACTTGAGCAAGCCACTGAACTGCTTGCCGGTGTTCAGTTAGCCACCCAAAGCGTTTTATCTCTTACATTTCCCAAAACTGCAACACTCGCCTTCCCGGTCACCAGAAGCCAGGCCCGACAACCGCCCGCCTCCTCTAGCAAAGCCCGCCAACGCTCTGGTGCCCAGGATGGCGACCAAGACCAACCTGATTCAAACGCACAAAATGGCAACGCGCCAGCAGACCATGAAGCTCAAACTGGTGACCAGGACGAAAATGGTAGTGAAGCCAACTCCCATTCTGATTCTGGTTCAGAGGATGAAAATGCCCCAAATGCCCATGAGAGTGCCCCCCCCTCTAAACCCACCGCTAGATACAAGCCCCTTAGTCTAAAATATCTAGAAAAACTAAAAAAAAGTGGTGCATTCCTATGGCGCTACCGCCCCTTTCACGCTCACTCTCCTCCAAAGCTTGAGTGATCAAGAGCTCTTGCCCAATGACTGGTTCCAACTAGCCAGAGCAGCCTTAACTGGTGGTGATTTTCTGTTATGGAAATCTGAATATGAAGAGAATAGTAAAAATTTTGCCGCCCGTAATATCCGTAAGGCTGACTCTAAAGATTGGACACTAAAAAAGTTTTTAGGTCAAAAACCCTACCAAACTAATCAGAAGCAGGCTCAATTTAGTTCTGGCCTCCTTGCCCAAGTACAAATGGCCGCGCTTAAAGCCTGGAAAAAACTTCCTCAAAAAGGCGCTACTACTTCCTCACTTGCCAAAGTTGTGGCAGGGTGCCGAGGAGCCATACACTGAGTTCCTTAGCTGCTTACAAAACACTGCGAGTGCCTGTTTGGAGATAGTGAAAGCGAAAGTGACTTTATTAAACATCTGGTTTTCAAAAACGCTAACGCTGCGTGTCAGGCTGCCATTCGTCTTTTCCGCAATACTGACCTCAGCAATTACATAAAACTTTGTGCCAATATTGGACCTACCCAAACCCTTGGGCTAGCCATTGGCGCAGCCTTTCAAGATCTAAAAAAGAGTCTAGATAGTCCCCCTGTGTGCTTTACCTGTAAGCAACCTGGTCATTTTGCTAAACACTGCCCCAATAAAACTGCTTCCCGCCCCCTCACCACTCCTTTAAGCAATAACAACATCAAGCGCCCGTCCTCTATTTGCCCACCATGTAGAAAGGGCTTCCACTGGGCGTCTGAGTGTCAATCCCAAACAGACATTAATAATCAACCCCTCAAACCTCAGTGGTAGGGAAACTACCAGCAGGGCCAGCCCCAGGCCCCAGCCAAAACAAACCCAGGGGCAACGCAGTTTGTTCAACCATCCCCACCCACAATACCTGCACTCCCAACTATCCACCACGCCGCAGCAGTATCTCCGACTTATGGAGAGCAACAGCAGGGAGTGCAGGAATGGACCTCTGTGCTGCTTCCGAGGCAATACTAACTCCAGATTACAATCCCCTCCTCATATCAACAGGAGTCTATGATCCATTACCCCCAAATACTTTTGGCCTCATTCTAGGGAGGGCCAGCGCCTCCCTACAAGGAATTCAGGTCTTCCCAGGTGTGCTAAACAGTGATTTCAGAGGCAAAGTAAAAATAATTGCAGCCACTTCAAATAACATAATCCCTGTTCCTGCCGGCACCCGGATAGCACAGCTTATCATTCTCCCTATTCAACATGTTAAACATGTCAAATTTCAAAAAGCTTCAGCACTCCACTGAAGGCCCTGGCTCCTCTGATATTTACTGGGCACAGGCTATAACCCATAACCCGCCCACCCTAAAATTAAAGTTGAATGGTAAATCTTTTGAAGGCATACTGGACACAGGAGCTGATGCCACAATCATTTCTTCAAATCACTGGCCCAAATCCTGGCCCCTCACTGCCGCTGTCACTCATTTGCAGGGAATAGGTGAGGCCACCAACCCCCTTCAAAGTTCGCAAACCCTAACCTGGGAAGATAATGAAGGGAATAAGGGAATGGTTGTCCCATATGTCCTTCCCAATCTCCCTGTTAATCTGTGGAGTAGAGATATCCTTACCCAAATGAAAGTCTTTATGTGCAGTCCTAATAATACCATTGCTGCTCAAATGCTTAAAATGGATTTCCTCCCTGGCAAAGGCTTGGGCAAAAATAACCAAGGGATTAAACAACCCATTTCTTTAAAACCTAATACAAACAAAACAGGACTTGGGTTCTCACAGGATTTAACATAATGGCCATTGACATCCCTGTACCCCATGCTGAAAAAATCTCTTGGAAAATTACACAGCCAGTATGGGTTGATCAGTGGCCTTTAACCCTAGAAAAAACCCTAGCAGCTATAGAGTTAGTACAGGAACTTGCTGCCGGACATGTTGAGCCTACCCAGTCCCCTTGGAATACCCCTATTTTTGTTATAAAAAAGAAATCAGGCAAGTGGAGATTATTACAAGACTTGCGGGCCATAAATAAACTATGGTCCCCATGGGAGCCTTACAACCTGGTCTCCCTTCACCAGTGGCTATCCCTTCAAACTTTCACAAAATAGTTATAGATTTAAAAGATTGTTTTTTCTCCATACCCCTCCACCCTGAGGACAGGCAACATTTTGCCTTTAGTGTTCCTCAAATCAATTTTCAAGGCCCAATGCCCCACTTTCAATGGAAAGTCTTGCCACAAGGCATGGCCAACAGCCCCACCTTGTGTCAAAAATTTGTTGCTACAGCCATTAACCCAATCAGACAGTCATGGCCGCAAATTTACATTCTTCATTACATGGAGGGACGACATCTTGTTATCAAGTCCAGACTTGTCCAAGTTACATTCCTGCTATCAAAGCCTTCTTAAACACCTAACCGCAAAAGGTCTTCTAATAGCCCCTGACAAAGTACAAACCTCAAATCCTTTCTCTTATCTCGGATTTGAACTTTGGGACCAGCGAGTTTTAACGCCCCGCATTAAACTGCGAACCTCCCATTTACTAACATTACACGATTTTCAAAAACTTTTAGGAGATATTCAATGGCTCCACCCCTACCTCAAGTTGCCCACTGAAACACTAACCCCGCTCAATAACATTTTGAGGGGAGACACTAGTCCCTCTTCTCGCAGAACCTTAACCCCAGAAGCAAAGCAAGCACTTGATGCTGTCAATCAGGCTATACAAAATCAAACTTGCTACCAAATATACTGCCGCCCTTTAACATTTGTAGTCCTGGCCACCACCCACACACCTACAGGTGTTTTCTGGCAGTCCTATCAGAATCAGTAAAACGGGCAAGGCCGCCCATTACTCTGGATTCACCTCCTAGCTGCTCCTCCAAGAGTATTGTTGCCATACATTTTTCTTATAGCTACCCTTATAACTAAAGGCAGGCAAACCAGTCACCAGCTTTTTGGTAAAGACCCAGATTCCCTCATTCAAGATCCATATACTCAAGATCAAATTAATTGGCTTTTCCAAACTAATGATGATTGGGCTATTGCATGTTCCTCCTTCACAGGTGACATCGACAATCATTATCCAGCTAACCCGTTAATCCAGTTTGCCAAAATCCACCCTCAACCGATGACCAGGCAGTTTCCAACAACCAGAGTGCCTCCACCTTGAGTATACACTTTCCAACCCCATCTTCTGAATGATTCTCTATTTCCTCCTTATATCTTTTGCCTTATTGACAGTATTTTCTGCTATCTATCTAGCCACTGTTGCCCCGAAGGATTGGAACCTCGGCCAGCGACTTTTACTTGCCATTGCTTTCCTATCTGTCATTTCCATATATACCTCATTCATTGTTTTTCTCTCGCAATGATCCCGCCAAGCCTGTCCCTGTTCAGAGTCATCGCCCTCTTTCTCCTTTTCTTCCCCATTACTTTCACCAATCCCAGCCATCAGCCTTTTAATTGGACATTAAGCCTCTGGCAACAGGAAGTAATCCTTCATTACAATGTCACCTCAGGTCCCCCGTCTTTCACTGTACCCGGGTGTACTAGCTAATCATCAGGGCTGCTGGGAGTCTAATCAAATTTATGGCCACTTCAACCATCTTATATCAGGCTACTACATCTGCCCTACCTCATCAGGTTCCTCCTCGCGTTCCTGCCACGATCCCGCACACTATTACTGTCCCTATTGGGGGTGCAAATCCATAGCATTTGGATGGTCCGGGGCCCCTAACCAGGACCCTCACCTTTCCATGGTCGATTCCCAATGGCCTAACATCACCCTACTGGTAAAAAATCCTGATGACACTCAATGGCTTAGTGGCCGGACATGGGGAATACGGCTCTATATGTCCAGTTATGACTATGGCTCCTTTTTCATTATAAAGAAAAACCAAGCCTCCTCCTCGCCGTCCTCAGTTCTAGTCGGCCCCAACCGGGTTCTCAATCCCCTCCCAACCACCCTCACGCCGTTGTCACCAAATATCTCTCATTCCAGCATTTCCTCCATCAACGCCTCCCTCCTCAACACTAATGCACTTCTCCTGCATAACCCACTGTTAGCCCTCCTTAACGCCACATTTCTCTCTTTAAACTCCTCTAACCCCAACGGTACCCAACGCTGCTGACTGTGCTTCTCCTCTACATCTCCCTACTATGAAGTTATAGCCACCAGTGCCTCTTACAACACCTCTATAGACAGCAATCCCGCTTCCTGTAATTGGAACCAAATGAAAATCGGACTCACAGTCCAGCTCGTCTGCCAGAGTGGGCTTTGTGTCACTAAGATCGGAGGCTCTATTGCCCCATACATGCATTCCCTTTGCAACATTACTGCCAATCCTCAGCCAAATGCAACATTTCTAATACCCCCCAATAATACAAAATGGCTGTGTTCCTCCACCGGACTCACCCCCTGTCTTAGCATCCAAACCCTTAACGCCACCCGCGAAACCTGTGTACTTGCTATCATATTCCCCCGTATTCTCTTTCATGAAAATGACCAATTCTTTGACTCCTGGCAGCGTCACCTTCTACCAGTCTATGTACAAAAACGAGAAGTCATCACTGCCATCACAGTCGCTTCACTTCTAGGTCTCGCTGGAGCCGGCACCGGAATTACAGCCCTCACCATGCAACAGACATCTCTCTCCTCTATTAGGCAAGCCGTGGATGAAGATATATCCCGCATTGAAACCTCCATCTCCCATCTAGAAAAATCCCTGAATTCATTGTCCGAGGTTGTCCTCCAGAACCGCAGAGGTCTAGACCTCCTCTTCCTTAAGGAAGGGGGGAATTTGTGCTGCATTAGGAGAAGAATGCTGTTTTTATGCCAATCATTCCAGCCTTATCAGAGACAATATGGCCCAGCTTAGAGAGGGACTAGCAAAGCACAAAAGAGAAAGGGAGGCCCAAGGAAACCTCTCCTGGGGATTTAATGGAATCCTTCCTTACATTCTCCCCATACGAGGCCCCTTAGTAACCATACTCCTGATAATATATTTTGCACCTTGGGCCATAAAAAGAATTATACAAATGAGTAAAAGACCAAATCGACTCCGCTCTGGGCAAGCCTATTCAAGTGCACTACCATAGACTCCATCTTGCTGACCAAGGCATATCCTCGAAATATCAGGACACTGTCCAGCCCCCTCCTACGGGAGCAGCATGAAACTGGAAAATATGCTCCTTGCCAGGCAAGAACAATGCCTGAGCTGAGGATGGTACCACTCGGTGCGAGGCAAAGCACTGCAAAGGAGGGCCAAAACAAAAGGCTGTTTTCCAGCTCCTTAAGAACCATGCCTCATTAGCACAGGGGTTCGCTCTGGGCAAATTAGAGATTCGCTCGGCACAAATCCTACTCCAAAATCCCCTCCCCAGAAAAACAGAGCCACAAACGGCATTGGGAATGAGGCCTCTACTTCCCCCAGCAGGTTAAAGCCAAAAGAATGCTCAACAAGCACTCTTCCTCCAAACCCTTTTAAAGAAAAAGGGAGGAGATGTTGGGGACGCTTAAGACAGCACTTGCCTTCAGCAATATCAAAGAGCACATAATGGCTGCCAGAGCTGATACAGTAAGGGTCTACAGTATACTCAGCCTCCTTCAAGGTTCGGGCCCTTTCTTGCAGTTACCGCCCAGCCAATGCCTCAGGCAGTCAGTGCGACCACCAATCAGTAATTGCCTCCTAACCTTACTTCTGCCATTTTCCTCAGTAACAGCCAGAACCAATCACCTTACCTCTGCCACTTCCCCCAGCAACAGCAGCTGCCAATCCTAGACCGCCACCTATCTTACCTGCCACCCCCCCTCCTCCCTAGAGTATATATGCTCAGCCCCTTCAATAAAATTTTGCAGCAGCGGCAGCAGCAGCAGCAGCTTGCAACTTGCAGCTTGATCTGAACTCTGTCTGGCTGTCATCCTTCGTGTCTCTTGTCCCATAACATTCCTCCCTGACCGGTACTCGAGCCCCCGTCAGTGTCCCACAGGCTGGGACGACCTTCACATTACACATTGTGCAAAATGCAAATTCAGTGGTGATTATTCCATAATCATGAGGTCGTTTTTCATTCATTACTGCTTAGAAGTTTATTTCAGATGAAAAATGAATAATATATACTAAAAATTGCCAATGTTGTTGGGGATTGAATCATTTACCCCCAAGAGGATTGCTCAGTTTCTAACTCCTGGCCCTATGATTGAGATCCCATTTGTAATAGGACCTTTGAAACTGTTATTAGTTCAGGTGTGTCCAAACTGTATGAGGATGGGCCCTAATCCAATATGGTAATTGGACAGGGGAAAAGGGGACCTTGGGAGCTAGCCAGATGATAGATGTAAATGGGAACTGAAGAAGAAAGGAGAAAATGCCATGTGCATTGCCATATGACTGAAAAACAAGGAGCCCCAAAGATTGCCAGACAACAGGAAGATACTGACCCCAGGTAGAAGCAAGTCCTCTAGTCTGTCCAACTGTGAGCCAATACACTCTTCTTGTTATGCCAACTCATAGTATGGTATTTGTTTTAGATGAGAAACCAAAACAAATGGTCACCATACATGCACACAAGAAATGGCAAAATGAAAAATAAAAACTTTATTAAGAATGTTTAGACTTCTCTCACCCTCTATAACCTAGCAGAGTTTCTTCACAACTAACTTCTAGTTTAAGAGTTTTCCACTGACCCAGCCATCAGGCTACCTGGGGATTTAAGTCTTAAAGCCCATTATAAGGAATGGCAGAACTGGCTGGTACTTCATGTAACCTGTGGTAACCACATTGTCTGATATGTCTCTCATTGCTTTCACCCTCCAACTCCACATTTGAAAGAAGTTAGCTCTACCTATCCACTTATGTCCTGGTGAAATTGTGGTTAAAAATAATCAGGAGAATAGTGATAGTTCTTGATTGTCTTTCAGATTTAACCTGTGTTTAATTAAAAACGATAGCCATTGACTGATTCACAACTTACTTTGAGACAATATAAATGCAAAAGCTAGAATTAAAAAGTGTAGGACTCCCAAACCAAGCCTTAGTAATTTTATAACAATAATTTTTTAAAATGAAATAAACAGGAATTCAAAATATCAAGGGTTGTCAGTGTAATAGGTGTAAATCCAAACTTTAACAGAAAGTCAGGAGTTATGGTCACTGATAATGTGTGAATGACATGGACAATTTTCAAGTGGAGAGACAGCAAAAGCATGTGCAAAACAAATGTGAGGAAAAAAGGTATAGGAAAATAAGCCCAAGGAAAAAAAGGTGGAACTCTCTGATTTATAAAGCTTAATATTGAAATAAGCCACTTGTGGGGAGTGGATTCATAAAACTTTCATGATTGCCTTGGTAATTCTCAAATGTACTCTTTGTTTAAAATGGCAGCAATACTTTCTGGTTGTTGAACACTTTCATTATCATTTTAATAATGCAAACCTCTATGGAATCAAATGAAATGGATAAGACATGGTTGTACTAAGACTGTTCTTGAAAAGTAAGTTCTTAAAATGCTTCTTAGGTTATACTGTGTATGGAAAATGTCACCAGATGTTGCTCAAATATCTTTCAAAATTATTGTACAGAGTGGAAAAATGTGAGGACTAATCATCAAGCCCTATGCTTGAACTAGTAATATTTCATAAATTATTCATAATCTTTCAGTCTAAGAGACAATCAAATTCTCCTTTTTTCACCTTAAACATCTAACACTTAACAGTGATTAGGATTGAGGTGCTTGTACAGAACTTGTACAGAATTATTTCACTAAATTAAAAAGTATCCAGTGCATTGGATGTTATAGAATGCTTATTTAGAACTGAGGTTGCAATTCAGAATGTGGGAATTCAATTGCAAAGAAAACACTATAGTTGTTGTGGTTAACTGAGTGAATGTTGAATGCCTGAATAAAAAATGAGTAAATGTCTGATCGAATGTGATGTATTACATTTTTGGTAATTTCACTCATCTATCATCAAATAGTTGTTTAACTATCTGCTGGATAATAACTCTTATAGAGATTATTTAGAGTTCAGTTGTGATTAAAGTAAGCTGATAATCTTGCTAAAGAGACAACTGCACATGTATAGTGAATTTTACAAAGTTTGTAGTTGTTAAGACTGAAAATTATGTAAGTAAAATTTGCTGAAGCGCTGAGCTACATGGTGACAAAAAGGCTTGAGTTAGAGTGCTTTACCTGAACTGTAGACTGTATAGATTTAGGGGGAAAAAAAATACAGTAGGAAGAGATTGGAGTTAATCTACTCCAATTTTCACAAAAATGGCTTTGAAATGATCCACAAGAGATTGTTATTCATTTCCTTGTTAAACGTTAACAAGCTACTAGAAATGAATATGATTGCTTAACAATTCAACCCCCCACAATTTTATGAGGTCTAATTGTTACATGTTTTCTTTTTACTGGTAGTTCTAAGAGCCTACTACTTGTCCATACACAATGGAGACAGATTCCCCATGTTCATATCACAAGGCTACTCACAAATGGTTTTACCTTGAACATATTATTTAAATGGCCTTTGTCTGAATTTTCCATTTTTAAATTTTTAAAAAAATTTTAAAGATATTTAGATTACATAAATGTTACATAACAAATATGGGGGATTCCCATATGCCCAGCTCAGCACATTGCCCATATTTACCCCCAACAACATCTTTCATTAGTGTGGTACATTCATTGCAATTGATGAACACATTCTGGAGCATTGCCACTAAGCATGGATTACAGTTTACATTGTACTTTACACTCTCTCCCACACAATTCTGTAGGTTACGGCAAGATATATAATGGCTTGTATCTGTCATTGCAATGTCATTCAGAACAATTCCCAAGTGCCAGTTCACCCTGTAATATACCTGTTTTCCCTCTCCCTGACCTCAAAACCTCCAGTGGCCACTGCTTCCACATCAATGACATAAGTTCTTCCATTGCTAGAATCGCAATGAGTCTATAGTAGAATACCAGTAAGTTGACTCTCATCCATAGTTCATTCCCCAAATCTGAGGATTCTGGGATGGTGATGCCCACTCCACCCCTCATTATGGACTTCTGTCCATATGGTCAATGGATGGGACTCTCTTGCTTGCAGTTATAGCCTCTCCTCAGTTTCGTGGTTGTCCTTCATCAACTCCTTGTTATTAGTAGTTGTCCTGGGTGAGTCCAATGAACTGGAGAGTAGGTGTTACAACTCCATTGAGCCTCAAAGCCCAGGTGGCACATGGATAGCCCAAAGATTTAAGTCTCTTGGACATACACCTACCAACTCCAGCACCAACTATAGGTTCAAATAGAAGGGACCAAAGAGCCAAGTGTAGGGAAAATGCAATTGAGTACAATTCTGTCACACTGGGGAAAACAAACTCCAAAGTAGGGCCCACTGGCAAGGCACCAAACTCATGAGCTATCTGCCCTGACCATTGTTCCTGGGTGTATCTAGACTCAAAGATGCCCTACTATTTGGGGTAGTGTCTAATTTGGCAGTCAATGAGATCTGGCTAAGATGAGCATAAGCGTAACTTCTGCAGTGAACTCCCAACTCATTTTCAAGACTTTTAACCATATAAACTCTTTTGCCTTTACCTTTTCCCCTTTTTGGTCAAGGTCTTTTTCCAGTTGCATTGCTAGTTGGTGCTTGGTAGTAACGTGCCAGAGAGGTTCATCCCTGGGAATCATGTCCTATGCTGGGAGAAATTTGTTGCATTTATATAATCTGAGTTCAGCTTAGAAAGAGGCTTCATTTGAGCAACAAGGGAGCTCTCAGGAGGTAACACTTAGGTACCCTACAACACTAGGCTAATTTTCTATTTCAAGAGTAAAGTTTTATAAGCACAGTCATTAATATCAAAGGTCCATCAATGCACCATACTCCTTCACTAGCCATTGCCTCTGTATTTGGGGGATTCTTGCCATTCCATCAGATAATGTGGCAGATATCCCCATAATGGGAATTCAATATTCTTTCAGTTATTTGTGAATCTCTGCCCACTGTAACAATGCCTCAGAACATAAACATATTTATATGCCTTATATATATGATCAGGTGAACCTCCTTCCAAGTATCACCCATCACTGATATCCCACAGAAATGGTCCTCCCCTGCCACAGTTGTAACCCTTCTGTAACCTGAAACTTCTTCAAAAATAAAGCCAATAAAATAGCCAAAAACAATTAATAAAACTTAATAAAGATAGCTTTTTAAAAAGCAAATAAATACAAAAAAATTAAAAATTAAAAAATTGGGGATAATAAATAATGAAAAATTTTAAATTTTTTGGACTTTTTGCCTTTTATCACTATAAGACCTGTTGTCCTGTACATACAGTGACACTTTCTTACTTTATTCCCCCAATGTCTTACTTTTTTCATTTTGTCATCAAAGAAGTTTTAGGTCACAGCAAAGTCATACAGAATAAAGGGGACTCCCATATATCCAACATCCTCCCCCTTTCCCCTTACCCTATTATTAACATTTTATATATGAATGGTGTATTTATTACAACTAGTATACTAATATTGAAACATGTCTACCAACCATGGTCGTGGTTTACCTTATGGTTTACAGTTGAACCATACACTTCGAAAAATTTTGATGAAACTTAACCTAGCCTGATCCATCATTGCAAGATAATAAAGAACACTTCCATTGCCCTGAAGTGATGCCTATTCCATCTATACTGTTCCTCCCTCCGCTTCCCCTCATGACCCATGGCAGCAACCAGGATTCACTCTTTGCAGGGCCAGATTCAGAGTTACTTGCAACAACACTGAGTACTTGACACACTGGTCTGTTCTTCCCTGCTGGGCACAACCCATTTTCTCAAGAGGATCCCTCCTCTCTATTTGAGAACATAGTGGGCCTCCCCAGGATGGGAGTCCAATGCCTTCCCCCTAATTATATGGTTTTCCACCCACTGATATAAAACACTATGCCAAGATGGACACTCACACATTCCCTAGAAGCCTGCCTCAGGTGAGCCCTGTCCCCAAATCCTCCACATCCAATGCCCTGAATCAGTTACTCTATATTTTCCTTTTACCACAAGAAAATTGCCAACATTGTAGTTTCTACCATGTACCCACCAATTACCAGTGTTCACCTCCTCCCTCCCCCAGTTCCACAGACAGTTCAAACCTCCTTCACACCTTACCCTCCTGACATACTTGCACTGCCTAACCCAATAGTATTGCTGCACCACTGCCATGTCCCTCCACTGCATAACTACACACTTCCACTTTATCATAGATTTTGCCCATATGAGCATTGGCTCACAGCTTTCTTCTCTGTATTTCCTGTAAACCTATATTCCAGACTCTAGCTCTGAGAGTCTGCTCAATTTTCTTAATTCATATCAGTGAGATCATGTAATATTTGTCATTCAGTGCCTGGCTTGCTTCATTCAACTTAAGGTCTTCAAGACTCATCCCTGTTATTCTATGTGCTAATTCTGTGTTCCTTATTACAGCTGAGTAATATTTCATTGTATGTATATACCACAATTTGTTTATCCATTCATCAGTTGAAGGACATATGGGTTGATTACAACTTTTGGCAATAGTGAATAATGCCACTAGGAACATTGGTGTGCAGATATCTGTTCATGTCCTTGCTTTCAATTCTTCTGGGTTTATGTCCAGCAGTGGAATTGCTGGATCATAAGGCAATGCTGTAGTCTTCTGAGGAACCACCATACTGTCCCCCACAAAGTTTGCAGCATTCTTCATTACCACTAGTACTGGATGAGGATTCCCATTCCTCCACACATACTCCAACATTTGTAGTCCTCTTATTTTTTAATAGCCACAGTCAAATGGGTGTAAGATGATATCATTGTAGTTTTTATTTGCATTCCCCTAATAGCTAGTGAGGTTGAGCATCATTTCATGTGCTTTTTAGCCATTTGTATTTCTTCTTTGGAGAAGTGCCTAATCAAATCACTTACCCATTTTTTTAATGGGTTGCTTGTCCTTCTATTTTTGAGGTGTAGGATTTCTTTATATATGCAGGATATTAGGCCCCTATCAGATAAATGGTTGCCAAATATTTTCTCCCATTGGATAGTCTGCCTTTTCATTTTATTTACAAACTCTTTTGAGGTATGAAAGTTTTTTTAATTTTGAGGAGGCCCCCTTTATTTGTTTTTTATTTCACTACTCATGACTTGGGTGTGAAGATCATGAAACCATTTCCTATTACATGATCCTGCAGATGATTCCTATATTATTTTCTGAGGTCTTTATTGTCTTGGCTCTTATATTTAGATCTTTGGTCCATCTTGGGTTAATTTTTTACATAAGGCATGAGATGGTGTTCCTCTCTCATTCTTTTGGATGAGTCTATCCAGTTATTCAAGCACCATTTGTTGAAAAGGCCATTCTCTCCCAGTTGAATGGGTTTGGTGGCCTTTTTGAATATCAGTTGACTGAATCTGTGAGGATCTATATCAAAACATTCTTTGTGCCAGTACCATGCAGTTTTTCCCCTATAGCTTTGTGGTATGTTTTAAAGTCAGGTAGTTTGATTCCTCTGATTTCTTTTTTCTTTTTCAATATGTCTTTGGCTTTTCAAGGCCACTTGCCCTTCCAGATAAATTTCACAGTTTTTCCAATTCAGTAAAAAATGCTGTGGTGATTTTTATTGGGATTGAGTTAAATCTATAAAACAGTTGGGGTAAGATAGACATCTTAATGATGTTTAGTCTTCCTATCCATGAACAGGGAATATTCTTCCATTTATTTAAGTCTTCTTTGACTTCTTTTAACAGTCTTGTGTAGTTTTCTGCATGTAAGTTGTTGACATCTTTTGTTAATTTTATTCCTAAGTATTTGATTCTTTTAGTTGCTATTGTAAATGGTATTTTTTCTTGATTTTCTCCTCAGATTGCTCATTGCTGATACACAGAAGCACTGCTGATTTTTGCACTTCGGTCTTATAACCTGTGACTTTACTGAACTCATTTATGAGCCCTAGAAGCTTTATTGCAAATTCCTCAGGGCTTTCTATGTATAGGATCATGTTGTCTGCAAACAGTGAAATTTTTACTTCTTCCTTTCCAATTTGGATGTCTTTTATCTCTTTCTCTTGTCTAAGTGCTCAAGCAAGTACTTCTAATACAATGTTAAATAGGATCAGTGAAAGTGGGCATCATTTCTTGTTCCCCATTTTAGAAAGCTTTTTGGATTTCTTCTTTGAATATGGTGTTGGCCATTGTTTTATATATATATTCTTTATCATGTTGTGGAAATTTCCTTCTATTCTTATCTTTTATAGTGTTTTGATCAGGAAAGTGTGTTGATTTTTTTTTTTTTTGTAGAATGCTTTTTATGCATCTACAGAAATGATTGTGTGATTTTTTTCTTTTGATCTGTTTATGTGTTGTATTACATTGATTGTTTTCTTATGTTGAACCATCCTTGCATACCTGGGATGAAACCCACTTGGTCATGGTGTATAATTTGTTTGATGTGCTGTTGAATATGATTAGCAGGTATTTTTTTGAGGATTTTAGCATCTAGGTTCATTAGAGAAATCTGTCTATAGTTCTCTTTTCTGGTGGTGTCTTTGTTTGGCTTTGGTATTAGGGTGATGTTGGCATCATCAAATAAGTTAGACAATGTTCCCTCCACTTCTAATTTTTGGAAGATTTTAAGTAGGATTTGTGTTAGTTCTTCTGGAATATTTGGTAGAATTCACCTGTGAAGCTGTCTGGTCCTGGGCTCTTCTTAGTTGTGAGGTTTTTGATTACTAATTCTATCTCATTGCTTGTGATTGGCCTGTTGAATTCATCAAGTGTTTCTTTCATCAATGTAGGATGATTATGTGTTTCTAGAAATTTGTCCATTTCCTCTAAATTATCCATATTTTTAACATATAATTTTTCAGATTATCCTCTTAAAATACTCTTTATTTATCCATGGTGATATCTCCTTCCTCATTTCTTATTTCATGTATTTGCACCTTTTCTTTTTTCTTTGTTAGTCTAGCTAAGGGTTTGTCAATTTTATTGATCTCCTTGGAGAACCAGTGTTCGGTTTTCTTTTTTTCTAGTGCTTTCTTATTTTCAATTTAATTTAGTTCTGCTCTAATCTTTGTTATTTCCTTCTTTCTTTTTCCTTTGGGGTTAGTTTGTTGTTAATTTTCTAATTCCTCCAGGTGTACCAGTAGGTCTTTTATTTTAGCTCTTTCTTTTTTTTAATATAGGCATTTATGGCTATGAATTTTCCTCTCAGTATAGCTTTTACTGCATCTCATAGGTATTGATACATTGTGTTGTCATTTTCATTCATTTCAAAGTAGTTACTGATTTCTTTTGTAATTTCCTCATTGAACCATTCTTTGTTTAAGAGTGCATTGTTTAATTCCATGTATTTGTGTCTAATCTGGCTCTTTGGCAGTTACTGATCTCCAGCTTCATTCCATTGTGCTCAGAGAAAGTACTTTATATAATTTCAATATTTCTGAATTCACTGAGATTTGTTTTGATTCCTAACACGTGATCTATCCTGGAGAATAATGTATGTGCACTCAAGAAGAATGTGTATCCTGCTGTATTTGGGTGTAATGTTCTGTATATGTCTATTACATCCAGATCCTCTAGTGTGTTATTCAAAGTCTGTTTCTTTATTCATTCTCTGTTGAGATTTTGTATTTAATAGTGGTAATTGTATATTAAAATCTCCCACTCTAATTGTAGAGGCTTCTATTTCTTCACTTAGTTTTTCCAGTATTTTCCTCATATATTTTGAGGTGCATGGTTAGGTCCACAAATGTGTATTAGTATTCTCTTTTCTTGATAGATCATCCATTTTATTAATATATAGTCTCTTTTGTCCAATATTAGCCCTGCTATTTTTTGTTTATTTTTTGCTTGTAGAATTTTTTTTCCAACAATTCCCTTTGAGTCTCCTTGCACACTTGGTTTAAGGTAAGTTTCTTGTAGACAGAACATAGATGGGTCATATTTCTTTATCCATTCTATCAATGTGTCTCTTGACTGGTGAGTTTAATTCATTAACATTTAATGTTATTATTATCAAGGAATTACTTATATGACCCATATTTTCTTTAGGTTTATGCACGCCATATGCTGTTTTTATTTCTCTTCTTATCTTTTTATTTGTTCTTACACTGTCCTCCAACTCTCTTTCTCCTGTTTTTTCCTTTTGACATGCAGAACTCCCTTCCATATTTCTTGAAGTGCGGGTTTTTAATTGACATACTCTCTTAATTTCTGTTTATCTGCGAATATTTTAAACTCTCCCTTGTTTTCGTAAGCCAGTTTTGCCAGATAGAGAATCTTTAGTGAGAAGCTTTTTTCTTTCAGCATCTTAACCATATCCTTCCCCTGCCTTCTTACCTCCATGCTTTCAGATGAGAATTCAGCACTTAATCTTATCAAGCTTCCCTTGTTTGTGATAGTTCTCTTTTCTCTTACTGCTTTCAGTAATCTCTCTTTTTCTTGAGCATTGGAGAATTTGACCAATATATGTCCTAGAGCAGTCCTGATAGAATTTTTCTGTCTGGGTTGTGCTGCATTTCCTGGACATGTACATCCATTTCCTTCAATAGGTTTAGAAGTTTTCAGCTGTTTTTTTCCTCCAATATTCCTTTTGTCCCTTGTCTCTTCTTTTTTCTCTCTGGGATGCCTATGATGAAAATGTTTGTGTGTTTCATGCCGTCATTCAAAGTCCTGAGTCCTTGCTGGATTTTTTGTATCTTTTTATCTATCTGTTCTAATATCTGTTTGACCTTGGCTCTATTGTCTTGTACATCACTGATTCTTTCCTGTTCATGTTTGAATCTACTGTTATGTGCTTCCTGTGTATTTTTTTTTTATTTCTTGTACTGTGCCATTCATCACCATCATATCTATTATATTTTTATGTTTGTTTAAAATTTCTTGAGTATGTTCTACTAGTGTCTTCTTAATATCCTTAATTTCTTTCTTCCCTTCATTAATTTGATACATTGATATTTGTTTGGATATCTCTAATTAGTTTTCCATGTTCTGCAGTTCTTCCTGTTTTTCAGTTAGTTCATTGGACTGCCAAATGTCTTCCTGTTTCTTAGTATGGGTTGAAATTTTTTGTTGGTTTATAGGCTTCAATTTATCTTGATGGGTTTGTTCAATTGACTAGCTTCTATTTGTAATCTAGGGTTCTATTTTGCTGTTTTTGCATGTGTTGCAAGTATTCACTTTGACACTGTTCCTTTGTTCTATTTCCTTGCTCTTGTCTATGTATGGTTTTTCCTTGGGCTCTTTATCTCTCTGCCAAGTTTCCTCCTGATCAGTGCCCTGAAGCCACCTGTTCTGTGGGTTCCCAGATTAGCTCACTTGGGTATGAATTTGCTTCTCTCAGACATTTATTGTGAGAAAGCTGGGGAGTGCACATCTAAGCCAATGCTATCTTTTGAGTTTTCCATTTTTAAAAAGAGTGGCTTGATAATAAATCTTATGTAACATAAAGAACTAAGAGGATTTTTATTAATAAAATTGTTTCAATTATTGTATAATACTTTAATATATATCATTGCTCTTTAGAAATATCTTCATCTTTAGTATACAGATAAAATGCAACTCACTTTTCATGAGATAAAATTCAAGAACTTCAGGGAAATTATGTTCCCAGCCCTTTCTCAACATCAACCTGTCATTTTCAGACTCTACAATACTCTTTCTTGAACACTCCTCTTTATATGCCTTATAGACACATTACTATAGACATGTTATTATTATTATTATACCTTACTCTAATTTTTGTAATAATTTTCAGAAGGAAGTCCATCAATGTGCAGCTCAAATATACATTTGCATATACAGGAATATTTTTCCTTATTACCAATATTTCTATCACTGCAGTGAGTGATAGCAATTGTCAGTATGTTACTTAAATACTATACCTATCTCATGTTTAGTGTGTACACAATGAATTGACATGGGATTATAATGGCATGCACATTGTAATTAAATAGTAATCAGCAGTGTGTTATTGAATAAAGGTTAGAGAACACTTTGAGTAAGCTCATAAGGTACAAAGTAAGTGGTAAATGTGGTGCTTTATTTGGAAATTATTTTTCCAATAGAATATCTGTTCTAAAAATTGGGTTCAGAAGTTTGAATTACAAGAAATAGTGTGAAGAAAATGGACTGATTCTACATTTAATAGAATGTGGAAAGCACGGCAGAGAATTTTAATGACAAAGTCGGTGGTTACAACATTTTTAAAAGGAACAACATATTTCACATAAAATATTTTTCTTGAAATATTCATTAGAAAGATGGTTCTAAGTTGGATTAAATTGAAAGCAAATGGGTAATTTGAATCATAACTATAACTATAGTAATATCATGGAAAGATGAAAACTATTGTGGTGGTTAATACCAAATAAAAGACCTTACTTAAGGATTTTTGTTGCAGAATTTTACCACTTCAATCTTGCCTAATATCTGGACTCATGGTTTTTAAAATCTGAGGCTCCAAAATTGTTTTGCAAACCATGAAATCATAGACAAGTTAATTTTGGAATCACAGTTTATACATATATAAAATAGAAATGTTAATATTTCCTTTTTTGGTGGGTTGTGAATTTCATTTGAGTTGGGTAATTTAGCTAGTAAATGCTATAATTATTTTTAATTTTGTTTCCTGGATCTAGGAACTAATTTTTTGGAACTCTAAGATAAGGGTACAAAACAGTTACCCCAGAAGAGCAACTAACATTAACTCTGTTGCCTATGATGGAGATTTTTTCAGGTATGTACTTGAGATTCCAACTAAAAAATAAAAAATAGCCATGGGTTACCAGAGAATTTGATCAGTAGTTGTAGACTCATTTATCAATAGCACATAAGATATATAATTGCTTCTCCTCTACATTTGTAGCTGATAAGTTTAAAATTAATTTCACAGAATCCCAGGATTGTTATCATCTTTCCTAGCATGCCACTTATTTTTTCTTTACCTCTGAAAGAATAATGTAACCCACATATAAAAATAAATAAACACCTTTCTTTCTTGATAATGTTACTTACTGGCCAAATAACTTATTCGTGATATTCTAGTACCAGACCACTGATCACAGCTATATCATAACACAGTAGTCCAAGACATTTGAAAAGAGGCAGTAACTCAGAAAATTTAGAAGATGAAAAAAACCTTGGTTTATACAAAGAAGTGTGCAGTGAATGACATCAAGTGTCTGTGGACTCTCTACCTTTCTTGTTACTCAATTTAATGAAAGAAAGAAAGAAAGAAAAGACAGAAAGAAAAGAAGAAAATGAAATAAAGAAAAAAAGAAAGAAAAGAAAGAAAGAAAAAAAGTTCAATTATAAGGTGCAAAACTGTCTTTAGTGAATTCCAAATATTAAATATATTGACTTAATGCTGTAAGAATGTTTTAGATATCCTTTTGCATTTGAACATATTCTCGTTGTCCATGATAACATAAGTAGAATCAACTATATAGCAATACTGAAAAATCTCTGAGAGTTGTTACTGAAAAAAGGTAAATTTATCATATACAGTTCAGTAAGTTACATCTTATAGAAGAATGCAACAATAATTAAGCACGTATGATCTGTAATCAAATTAATATCCTAATAGTAAAATGAAGTCTTACTATTTGTGTGTTTCTGAATATGTTTCTTAATTCCCTCTCCAGCTTGATTGTCTCAATTATAAAATGGACAGGCTAAAATTTCCTCATGGGAAATTTATGAAGATTAAATGAGAGTCTCTATTTTGCAATGCTAAATTCAGTACAATCAATTCACATTTACTAAGAATATACCAACCATCCTAATTTTCGGGGTTTAGGCAAAAGTATAAGGACAAATTCTGAATATTTATGTTTATTTTTCTAAATTAAGAAAGCATGACAAAAACAAAGACATTTAAATTTTGTTACACATATTTAAATTATGGATTAATTAGAAACTGGAAATTGTGAAAAGAGAATTTGCCTCAATCAAAGTTATTCTAGATGTAGAAGATCCTATTGAAAAGAATAGGGTGCAGGGGCACATTATGCAAAGATTGTGATAGCATTAATTTCACCTGGGAAAGGGATAAAAGAAGAAAAATTAAGATGATTTAGGCTTCATAGATCAATGTATTTGTTCAACTTCTTTCATTTTTCTGCAGACAATAGGTTTTATTTATAGAAAAGAAAACAACTTTCTTACATTGTCCCTAAAGACTTGTTTTACTTGCTTGTTTATCAGAGTGTAAATGAAGGGGTTTAAGAGGGGGCAACTGAACTACCGAGAACTGCCACACCCTTATGTAAATTCACACTTTCTTGTGATTAGGCTTAATATACATGAAGATACAGCTTCCAAAAGAGAGGATAAGGACAATCATGTGGAAAGAACAGGTGGAAAATGGCTTTTTCCTTTTCTGTGCAGATGGAAATCTTCAATATTGTTATTATAATTAGTGAAGAGGAAGTATTCACTAGGATCAGGGTGGCAAGATGTGTCAACAAGGGTAAAGTGAAATGGAGTAAATCTATGTGCCTCATATCTGTGCAAGAGACCTGAAGGACAGGACCATAGTTACATACAAAATGATCGATGGCATTGCCAGCACAGAAGTCCAGCTGGAGACCCATGATGAGACCTGGGAAGACTTCTAGCAATGCAGTCAACCAAGAACTAAAGACCAGCCTAGACTACCCTTTCCAGCCACAATCACATGTATAAATAAGCACTGTTAGTTATATTCACTATAATGTGTTATCGGCTTTATTCATTTTCACACTTTTACAATAAACATTATTAAAAATTCTACATACATTATGAGTCAGCTCCCATTGTCAACCTACATTCTATCTCCAGGTAACCTATAGTTTAGAGTTTACTTACATCAATTCTTCATTTTATTTAGTTCATATTCATAAGACCGCACAATATTTGTCTTTTTGGGTCTGGCTTATTTTACTCAACATAATATCCACAAGGTCCATCCATGTTGCCATATGCATCCCAGTTTCATTTCTTCTTACAGCTGAGTGTATGTGTATAACACATTTTGTTTATCCATCCATTGGTTGATAGACATTTGGGCTGGTTTCATATTCTAACAATTGTGAATAATGTTGCTATGAACATCAGTGTGCAAATACCAATTTGCCTCCTTGATTTCAGTTCTTCTGAATATATTCCTAGTGAATGGGATTATGGGATCATACTGCAGTTCTACATTCAGCTTCTTGAGGTACTACCAAACTGTCTTCCAAAGACGCTACACCATTCTACATTACCACCAAGAGGGAAGGGGTGTTCATATTTTTCCACATATTTTCCTACAACTGCAGTTATCTGCTTTTTAAAAATGGCCATTCTATAAGGTATGAAATGGTACTTTACTGTAATTTTGATGTGCATTTCCCATATAGGTAGTAATGTTGAGCACTTTTTTAATGTGTGCTTTTTTGGCAATTTGTATTTCTTTTTTGGAAAAAGTCTATTCAAGTCTTTTGCCAATTTTTCAATTGGGCTGCTTGTATATTTTATCATTAAGTTGTATGATCTCTTTATAGGACATGGACTACAAACCTTATTAGATATATATCTTCCAAATATTTTTCCCATTTAGTAGGTGGCTTTTTACTTTCTTGATGAAGTCTTTTGAAGAACAAAAGTGTTTAATTCTAAGGAGGCCTCGTTTATCTATTTTTGTTGTTGTTGTTGTTGTTGCTCATACTTTGAGTTTAAGAAACTACTACCTACCACAAGATCTTAAAGATGTTTCCCTACATTTTCTTCTAGGAATTTTATGGTTGTAAATTTTATATTTAGGTACTTCATCCATTTTGAGTTATTTTTTGATAAGATTTGAAATAAGGGTCCCCTTTCTTTCTTTTGGATATGGATATCCAGTTCTCCTGGCACCATTTATTGAATTGACTGCTCTGGTCCAGCCAATTGGGCTTGATAGCCTTGTCAAAAATCACTTGACCATAGGTGTGAGGTTATGTGCCTGAGTTTTCAATTCAGTTCCATTGGTCAATATGACTACCTTAATTACAGTACCACACTTTTTGTTCCACTGTCCCTAAGTAATATGCTGTAAAGTCAGGAGTTGATAGTACTCCAACTTTGTTCTTATTTTTTAAGACAGTTCAGCTATTTGTGTCTCCATATCAACTTCAAAATAAACTTGATAATAGGATTTCCATTTCCGCAAAAAAGGTTGCTGGGATATTTATGGGGATTACATTGAATCTGTAAATCAATTTTGGTAGAATTGACATCTTGCTGATTTTTAGTCTTCCAATACATGATCATGGAATGTCCTTCCATTTCTTTAGGTCTTTTCTGTAATTTTTTTTTTTTTTTTGGCAATGATTTTTAGTTTTCTGAATAAAGTTCCTTTATGTCCTTAGTTAAGTTTATTCTAAAATATTTGCATGTTTTACTCACTTATATAAATTGAATTTTTTCTGACTTCCTCCTCAGATTACTCATCAGTAGTGTAAAGAAATGTAGCTGACTTTTTCACATTAATCTTGTATCCCACCACTTTGCTTTACTCTTCTATTAGTTCTACTGAATTTGTTGTGGATTTTCTTTGTATTTTCCTAGATATAAGATCATTCATCAGCAAATAGTGAAAGTTTTACCTCTTCCTTTCTTATTTTGGTGTTATGCATTTCTTTTTCTTGCCTTATTTCTCTAGGTAGAACTTTTATCTCAGTATTGATTAGCAGTGGTTATAGTGGGTTTATTTGTCTTGTTCCTGATCTAAGCAGGTAAGTGTTCATTCTTTCACAGTTGAGTACATACAAAGTTAGCTGTGGATTTTTTCATATTTGCACTTTGCCATGTTGGGAAAGCTTCCATCTCCTCCTATCTTTTGTAGTGTTTTAACCAAGAAAAAATGCTGTATTTTTTTCAAATGTCTTCTATGTTTAATCAGCAGGATCAGGTGATTTTTCTTGTTCATTTTATTAATGTGATTTAGTATACTGATTTTCTTGTATTGAATCACCCATGGATACTTAGGACAAAACCCAGTTGATTATGGTGTATAACTTTTTAAATGTGCTTTTGAGTTTGGTTAACAAATTTTTTTGTTGAGGAATTTTGCATCTATATTCATTACAGAAATTGGTCTATAATTTTATTTTTTCACAGTATAATACCTTTATCTGGTTTTGGTATTAGGGTGAAATTGGCTTCATATAATGAGTTTGGTAGCAATCTTTCCTGCTCAATATTTTTGAAGAACTTGAGCAAAATTGGTATTTGAACTTCTTTAAATGATTGTTATAATTCACCTGTGAAGACAACTCATCCTTGAATATTCATTTTTGGGAAGTGTTTGATGACTGTTTCAACAACTTAGTTTGTTGAGTTTTATTTCATCTAAGGGCAGTGTAAGTTGTTCATTTGTTTTTAAGAATTGTCCATTCATTGCTCAAACAGTGTCTTCCTAATATCATTTATCTCTTTAAGCATATTTTCCATCAGCTCCTTGAATTGATTTAGTAGATTTGTATGATTATCATTGATTAGTTATCTTAAATCCTGTATCACACAAGGGTTTTTTATTTTTCCCTTTGGCTGGGCCATCCCTTCCTTTTTCCTAGTATGGCTTGTAAATTTTGCTGATGTCGAGACATCTGAATATGTTGGTAAATTAATCTGATGGTCAGTTTCTCTCTTTGGGCTATTGGTTTTGTTTATGAATCTTCTTTGAATTTTGGTTCACCTTATTCTAAGACTTTAAAATTGCCCAGCTAAAATTAACACAATGAGGCCAGGGACTCCCTAACAGGGCTCAGATCTGCTCCAAGGGGTCTGGGAATAGAAATTCCTACAAGTGTTTTCTCTCCTTGCATTTTCCCAGCTTGCCAACAGATGGCTCACATCAGCTTATCTTTCTTCAGAATCTTTCAAATTCCATGTCCCTTGATTCTGGTCTGTCCAGAACCTTGAATCAAAGTGGGCTTTTTTGGTCAAATTCACTGAAGAGAAACCACCGTCTGCCCTCCTATGCACCTTCCTCTTCTTAGGGAGGAAAATATCTGCTCCCTTCTCAGTTGGATGCAGTAAGCCACAGGTTTTACCCAGGTGTTTGCCTTGAGGGTGGGAGATAGGTGCTATTTCTGGCCATGTATTTAGTAACTCATGGTTTTTGTTTGGGCTTTTTCTTCATATCTTTGTCCCTTTACCCCTGGCAGATGCACAGCACACTCTTAGACTGCTGATCCCCAAAGCAGCTCCCTCAGACAGTACTTTTTTCCCCTTCCTCTGTTATTCTTGTGAGACAATTGAGCTTTGATGACATTTATCATCACTGTGGTTCCCACTGTCAGGTTATCAGTCCAGTTATCAGTACTTTGAAGAAAAAAGTTTGAGGAGGTGTGGAAGGAAAGAATAGTATTTTGTAAAATGGTGCAGTTAAGGTCACATCTGACCATTAAATAAAAGGAGTTTCAAGTATGTTGTTAAAATTTTTTATGGACAATGAAGAATTACCAGAGAGTGAGAGAAACTCAGCATGCCAAACAAGGATTTCAGTGTAAACTTTGCCTTTATCAGTTGAAATTAAGGAACAAATTAAAGTTAAATTAAAATGACTTTTTCCACATCTGGTTGTTCCTTTGTTGAACCTATCCCTTCACAAGCTTTTTTGCAGGTATGTGTTTAACTTTTCTGCTTCATGTTGAAGACAGAATGAGGCCATGGTTACTGACAACATATTTGTCTGTTCTAGGTAGCAAAATACAGTTAATGTGCAAATTTGGTGTGTAGTTAATCTTGCTTCTACTGTGTGGTGGTTCCCTGAAAGACTGACTCAGAGTGTAAGTTTTTTTTCACTAAACTTGGAACTTACAGCAAATAAGTGGTGGCATGAAACAAGTAAATTGTAGGCCCCTGAGGGGAAAGATTGCAGTTAACACATATAATAGAGCATCTAGGGTCCAAGAAATAAAGCTCGAGAGAGAGTTTTTTGGAGAAATTAAGACATTTATGAGTATGCATGCTCATAAAGACTAGAGAAGAAATGAAGCCTCCACTTTGGACTGATCTAGAGCTTCGGTTTGAGATGGGATCGGTGTTTAAGGTCAGCCTAAATATAGTGTAAATTGCAAAGTCTGGGAGAGATTTCTTTATTTGATTGATTGATGTTGTTGTTCCTTCTGAGTTCCTGACATTCAAGGAACTCTGCTGATATACTAGCTGAATGCAAGCTAAAGGAACAGAGAATTCAGTGATTCATAATGACAAGGAGTATTTACTTAGCAAAAATTGTCTGAAAAAATCACCAGACAAGTACACTACACTGCCATAAAAAAATTTTTTTTTTAATCAGCCATCTTGGAGAGTGGGGAAAATCTGGTTTCCAGGGTTAACACATTATAATATCAAATATCCAGAAATACACAACAAAGCACAAAGGATATAAAGAAACTGGAAAGGATGGTCCATTCAGAGGAACAAAATAAACCTAAGGAGGCCCATGCATTGGAATTACTAATCAAAGGTGTTAAGTCAACTCAACCAAATATGCTCAAGGATCTAAAGAAATACATGGGCAAAGAACTAAAGGAAATCAGGAAAATGATAAATGAGCAAAAAGATATTTGAAAAAGAGGTATAAATGTTCACAGGTAACAACAGATGCTATGTAATTTCAATGTGTAATAACTGAAATTTGAAAGTCATTACAGGTGACAGACTTGGCCCAGTGGTTAGGGTGTCCGTCTACCACATGGGAGGTCTGCAGTTCAAACCCCAGGCCTCCATGACCTATGTGGAGCTGACACATGTGCACTGCTGATGCACGCAAGGAGTGCTGTGCCATGCAGGGGTGTCCGCTTGTAGGGGAGCCCCATGTGCAAGGAGTGCAACCCGTAAGGAGAGCTGCTCAGCACAGAAGAAAGTGCAGCCTGCCCAGGAATGGTGCTGCACACACGGAGAGCTAACACAAGATGACACAACAAAAAGAAACACAGATTCCTGTGCTGCTGACAACAGAAGTAGACAAAGAAAATGCAGCAAATAGACACAGAGAACAGACAACCGGGGTGGGGTGGGGGGGTGGGGGGGGGGAAGGGGAGAGAAAATAAATAAATAAATAAATCTTTTTAAAAAAAAGTCATTACAGAAGTTCAATAGCAGATTTGAATAGTCAGAAAAATATTTGGTGAACTTGAAGATTGAAATTATTCAGTCTCAGAAGCAGAAAGGAAAAAAAATGCATAAAGCCTATGTGCATATAGGATATCATGAAGCACACCAACATATACATTATGAGAGCCCCAGAAGGAAATGTAAAACCAAAGAAGCAGAAAGATATTTGAAGAAATAATGCCTAAAATCTTTCTGAATTTGATGGAATGACAATTGGCAGAATGCACAAAAGTGGTTGCAAATGATATGTCTGATAAGGGTTTAATTTTCAGAATATATTAAAAACACATGCAAGTCAACAACAAAAAGACAACCAAATTAAAAGGTAGACAACAGACTTGAAAAGATATTTCTCCAAGAAAGATTTGCAAATGGCCAATAAATGCATGAAAACATGCTCAAAATCATTAATTATTAGATAAATGCAAATCAAAAGTACAATGAGATACCACTTCATGACCACTAGGATTGGTATTATTTAAAAATAATAAAGGAAAAGAATAAGTGTTGGTAAGAATGTGGAACCCTTGTAAATTGTCAGAGAAAATGTAAAATTATTCTTCCACTATGGAAAACTGCTTGGCAGTTCATCAAAAATTTAAACAGGGAACTGCGACATAATCTAGCAATCCCACTCTTCAGTATATGCCCCAAATAATTGAAAGCAGGGACTCAAATAGATGCATGTACACCAAAATTCATAGCAACATTAGTCACAACAGCCCAAAGGTGCATCAAAAAAAGTGTCAATTAACAAATGAAATTAGCAGATGAAAGGGTGAACAAAATGGCATATACATAAAATGGAATATCATTCAACTGTTAAAAGGAATGATATATAGATACAAGCCACAGTAAGGATGAATCTTGAAATCAGTATGTTGAGTAAGGTAAAGCCAGGCTCAAAAATACTTTGTAGAGGGGAGCAGATGTGACTCAAGCAGTTGAGTGTCTCTTTCCCAAATGGGAGGTCCTGGGTTTGGTTCCTGGTGCTTCCTAAAGAAGATAAAGAAACAATGAGCAGAAAATGAGCAGTCATTGAGAAAAAATGAGTAAAAACAACAAGCATAAAAAAAGCAAAACCAATGAGCAGACAAGGAGCAAAACAAACAAACAAACAAGGAAGACAACAAGCAAACAAGGAGGAGACAATAAGCAAAAACAACCAACCAGGGAATAGATGTGACTCAAGCAGTTGGACACTGGCCTCCCACAGGGAGATCCAGGATTCAGTTCCTGGTACCTCCTAAAGAAAAAAACAAACAAACAATGAGCAGAAATGACAAGTACAAACAACAAGCAGAAACAACAAGCAAAACAACAACAACAGCAACAAGCAAACAGATGAGAAAGCCATCTTGGAGGAAAAAAAAAGACATTGCAAATTTCACATATAAGGAATATTCATAACAAGCAAATTCATAAGAGATAGTAGATTATAGATTACCAGGGGCAGTGGGAGGGTAGAATGGATAATTATTGCTTAATGGATAAAGATTTTCTGTTTTTGGTGATGACAAATTTTGATAATGGATGGTGAAGATGGTAGCACAACATTGTGAATGTAATAAATGCCAATGAGTTGTGTAAAATGGTTAAAATGGGAAAATGTATGTTATGTATATACTACCAAAAAAAAATTATACAGAGTTACCATATGATCCAGCTATTCCACTCTTCTGTGTATACCGAAGAGCAATGAAAACATTTCTGCAAGCAAAAACATATATACAAATATTCAAAGCAGCATTATTCATAATTGATGAATGAATAAATAAAAATTGGAATATCTATACAATATCTCCATAGTGTATTATTATTTTGTAAGTAAATTGATCGCAGTCCTGATATAAGCTACAAAATGAATGAATCTTGAAAACATTGTAAGTGAAAGAAGATAGCCACAAAAGACCACATATTATATGATTCTATGGATATGAAATGTCTAGAGTAAACAAATCAATAGAGTCAGAATTTAGATTAGTAACCAACTAGGGTTAGAGGATGGGTGGTATAGAGAGTAACTAGAAATAGATATGGAGTTTCTTTTTGGGGTCATTAAAAGTCTCTATAACTGACAGTGTTGATGCTTCTGCAGCTCTGTGAGTATACTAAAAGCCATCGAATGTAGGCTTTAAATGCTTGAATTGAAAGGTATGTGCATTTTACTCTCAATATAGCTGTCAAAAAACATTGCAAAAATCCTAGAGAAAACAATCTTTAAAGGCAAGCCAATATATACTTAATTGTGTTTTTCTAATCTCTGACCAATGGAATAGCATCTTCTTTCTCTGTAACTAATGCAATAATCTTTTTAGCAACCTTAATACTTTCTAGAGCCACTAAATATGCAAATATCTTCAGCTCTAGTTCCACTTAATGCCAAAGATTATTTTCCTTTGTTTCCCCTTCATTGTTATTCAAATGGCGTATTCTGAACAGGATTTCAACCATCTTCCTTAAAACACATCCCCTGATGTTTATCTCTTTGCATAATCTGGTTTCTTTACACAAACTATTATTTTACACCCGTAGGGATCTCAATTTGATAAATGAACCATTACCTTCCCTTTTTGAAATAATT
The DNA here is from genome assembly GCF_030445035.2 of Dasypus novemcinctus. NCBI lineage: Eukaryota > Metazoa > Chordata > Mammalia > Cingulata > Dasypodidae > Dasypus > Dasypus novemcinctus. The sequence goes on from NC_080684.1 coordinate 25,583,654, forward strand.
TTGTTGGTTAGTCAATCTTTATTGTACAAGGTAGTATTGTTCTCGTTTTTATTTTATATTGACTGTTTTGTTACAGTTCTACATAGTTTAATATATTTATTAATTCTTTTTGTCACCACCACAAACAGAATACAAACCAACTGAATCCCCTCAAAGAATTCCCACATGCTGTTTCTAGTCATATGGACCCTCCATCCTGATCCCATTGCAACTAATGACTATTTTTGTCCTTTAAAATTTCCCTTTTAAAGTATGTCTTATGTCTGAATCACACAGTCTGCAATCTTTTGAAAGTGGTTTCTTTCCCTTCACATAATGCCTTCGAGATTCATCCAAGTTTTACAGTAGTTTGTTAATTTTCATTGCTGAGGACATTTCAATACATGGATCAAGTTTGTGTATACACTCATCCATTGAAAGGAATTTGGTCTGTTTTTTACTAATATGAATATTGCTATAAACAATAAAATGCAGGTTTGTGTGTCAACATAAGTTCTCATTTTCTAGAATGAAATCATAAATGTGGGGTGGTTCAGTCTTAAATTCTGTTTCACTTTGCAAGAAACTTCCACACTGTTGTCTGGAGTGGCTGTATCATTTTTTTATTCTGTCAGCAATGCAAGAGTGTTTGTCAGCGTGTATCCTCGTCAGCATTTGGTGTTGACAGAAGTTTTTTCAGTCATTAATTTAGGTGGTAATAATTCACATTTTTCCGAAAGGCTAGAATATTTAGGATGTTTAAGGTGCGTATTTGCTATCTGTAGATTGCTTATGGTGAGGAGACTTTAATTATATACTGCAGTTATATATTCAGTCATGTCTTTTACTATTTTTGAATTTTGAAAGATGTTTATGTATGTTGAATGTGAGTCAACAGGGACACATGTGATTGCAAACATTTTTTCCTCATTCTGCTGTTTGCTTTTCATTCGTGTAAATGTGTCTTTTGAAAAGGTTTAAGTTTTCCATTTTGATGAAGTCCAATTTAATCTCTTTTTTTAATCAATCATACATAATGCAGTGACCACAAAATAAAGGGTGGGCATATACTTTTCAAGAGGATGTTTTCCAGAGATCAATTACCCTACTTTTTGTGTGGCTCAATTTTAAAAAAGGAAAGAAAGAGAAAGAGAAAGAAAGAAAACAATTGAAATACAATTGAATAGAATAGCCACTGCTCAAACATCAGAATTCCATGCCTACTATTGGTATAAATAGTAAAATAAACTCTCCAGTTAAGCTCAACTTATTAGAATTCTTCTTGTCTTCATCACTAAGCACTGTTTACCATAATCATTAGTTCTAGCTCCATAAATGCTCTGTATTATAAAAAATAATGAGTACTGCTTCAACTTTTATTTCCATGATAGAGGATGGAAATCAGGGCCAGGTATTCCTGCCCATGTATACTATATTTATAATATATAAAATATATTTATATTTTATGTGTGTTACACTTATAAAATATATAAATATACTCTATGTCAAAGGTTAGATTCAAGTATGCTACTGATCATACTCATATGTTACACTAAAAATATCTGATAATGTATCATACATTTTTTTTCTAAATCCATGATTACCAACTAATTATGTTTAAAAGTTATAATGCTTTCTATATCACTCCACTAAAAAGTCATGATCTTTCCAAAGGAGAAGCTCAATACTATTCATGATACTACTTATTTAGTCTGTTGCAGTATAGAATACAGAGGTTGGATTTTTTTTTTTCTAGACCTCTTAGTTTATGTTATTCTATCGAAAAAGAATAGGGAACAAGATTAGTCCCTCTCAATTTAAAATCATAATGAGAAGGATAATCAATATCCAAGTAGTGGTTCATTATCTCTTCTGCCTTCCTTTGATTTCTGGGTAGGTAGCATCCTAGCTAGAATCTATATTCCTCCAACATTCCACTAATAGCTCTTGAGGGAACCCATTTAAAAAGTGTTGCCATAATTAATTGCACTGTAGACTTATTAGTTTTTATATCTCCAGAGGGATTTCTATATGTTTCCTTTTAAAAATCACCTCTTTAGCATATTCAAATACCCATAAAATGTGTCAGTTTCTTTTGAAGAAAAGATTTTTGGAAAAACTGCATCATTCAGCAACATTAGAAAAGTCATGAAATACATGCCTTATAGAAGAATACTGATTGGAATTTCCAATCCAATGAAGCCAGCCTTTGGATTCAGAAATGGATGGGTTTTGATATGGAATAATGCAATATCAACTACACAAATCCACAAAATATGGCAAAGGAAATCCTATAGCATTATAGAATTTCCTTCTTTCTCATTTTTTTAGAATTGCCATGATTTTGTACTTGTGAGAGTAATGGACTATAATATGCAATATTTCCAATCCTGGAAAAGATACATATTTTAGTTTCCTTAGGGCTGGGTAAGTGTTTTCTGCATATCCTCAACATAAAGTCTGGCTGGTGCTCATCCATGTTGGAACTTAACCCCAAAGTAGGAGACCTGCCACTTTGTCTAAGTGTTCTTGTAGAACCTACTTTTTTCCTTGAATGTGGCACCTTGAAATATATGTTTTTCATGATTGTTATTATTTTGGATATTTCTCAGGTTCAGGTATCTCATTTGTAAATTATGTGTAACAATATTGGTTAGAGAGTTACAATTTGTATAACTACATATTGGTTGTGCAAAAAAAAAAAAAAATGTAGGATCTTTGTTTCCAAATCCATTTTCATCTTGCTATGGATCCTCCAGTTATATTGTTGATTGAGAAAAGGGAACTTGCCCACTAACAACAAAAAAATCATGTTTAATCATATTTTCCAGGCTAGAACAAACTATCTTGCATTAATTTATTCTCCTTTGGCTAAATATTCAATTAATTCAAAATCTTCCAAAAAATCTGTTCTTGAGTTTTTTCTCCAAATCCTTTATTCCAGGATGGCCTTTGGATGACAGAAACCACTTGTGATTCCTATGGCATTGATTGGGGGTAAGCAATTTGCAAGTTGTGCTTCTCTGCTGGCACCTATGATCTCCTACTAAGGCACAGCAATGTCTCTGGACATGTTTTTTTGTCCTCACTGCTTTGGGAAAAAAGTGCCCATGCGTACTGGGATACTGTCCCTTTTTCTATATTGACAATTTATCTTTCAGATCATAGAACTCCAACAATTGTTTTTTGTTTTGTTTTTTACTTTCCTTCTCATGCAAACTGAAGGCATTTCATCATTTCTTCCATTGTTTTCTCTGCCTAGGTTTTCCAAAATTTTATGAAACCTAGACATTCAGAAATGGAACACACTTGTACCAGGAGGGAAACAGAGTTTTCTTACCTATACTGTTTCTGGTTTGAGAATACCTGTTATATCCACAGGATGCATAACTGAGTCCATTGTAATCTTCACACTAACACTTAAATTTTGACTCAGTTAATTAAACAGACTATGCTCATGGTTCATTAAAGGATCTTGTAGCCTATTTCTTTGTAATACTGGTAGCAGTGATCATACTGAGCTTTCCAGGTAAATATCTTTCAGGATTTTAAGCATCTGCCTCACTATGATTCTAGGATTTGTGTTTTCTGCACTTTTCATTTTGTTGATAGATCCCACTACTGGTATCTATATCAGTCAGGATAGATTAATTCAACATACATAGTATATAAATACAGAAGCTAAGTTCATATATCTGAAAAAAAACCTGAATATTGAGGACTGCAATGGCAGTCGTTTACTCAACGTGTCTTTCATCAAATAAAATTGTGCTTGAGTCTATGTTAGGTACTGGAAATTGCACAGTAGAAGACAGGCTTGGATGCTACACTATCTGCCGTATGCTACTATGTGAACCTGGGCAAGATACATGAGCACTGTACCTCAATTTCCCCAGAATAAGCCTTTTAATAGGTCTTACCCAGAGACTTGTTAGGCACAGGATAATTATTATAAAGATATTTTGCTAGTAATGATCATAATTTAAATTATATGATGATATCATTATATTGTTACTATTATTAAAATCTTTATTATAACATATGTGTTTTCTCTGTCACTTTCTTGGAAACTACACTACACAAAACAATAACTTTATCAGATTATTATGTTTGAAATCAGATCCTGGAAAAGGCGGGCATAAAACTTTCTGAAATATTATATTTACTCTTATTGGAATCCATATATGCTCATCATTATTGAGAAGTCCAAATGGGACTCTATTAGTATGGCTCATTTATTAATAATGATTGGCATTGTGTTATGCCAATTTTAGTCAGAGGAGGAGGAGTCAATTTTCCCTAAAGTTAAGAAGGGGTGCATTACAATGAATTTTCCACAAATATATATTTTTTTGTTAACTATGAATAGAAACCAAGTATCATTATAACTAAAAAATAAATTTTCATATGACAGAATAACACCTAGTATTTTAAGGCCATTAAGGTTAACGAATTGGTATGTATTTAAATGACCTTTCTAATCTTACCCAAAGCACAATGAAGTAAGTTAAACATTTATCGTTACCCATTTTCAAATCTGTAAAATTATCAACAAATTTCGGTGAGCTAAGTAACTAATCAAAAATATACACTAGGATATTAAAACAGGTGAGATTAAAATCTATATTTTGAAACAATCTTTTCACTACAGAGTAGATTCTGCAAAGAGCTTGTAATTGTGAGGGATAGCTATTTGCGATTTGCTGTGAATGCATGTTTTATGGCTGTTCATCGGTTTCACAGTTATTTTAAAATTTTTAAATTTTTAAATTTTTATTGTATTTTTTCTGCACTCAAACTTATTTCTTTGTATAATCTTTTTCTTTCTTCTTTATCCATCTACTTTGCACATACCAAACAGGAAGATTGTGCTGTGTGAGGAAAGGAAGGAAGGGAGCGAGGGATGGAGGGACAGAGGCAGGCAGGCTGGCTTTGCTCTTTGATTTGAAAGAAATACATATTAGCTTAGATAGACAATTCAAATGCTACCTGAAAATAAATTAACCTAAAGAAAATTGCACAGCAGCCAACAGTTAAAGAATGGAATGGGGCCCAATTTTGAGAACTAGAAAACAGTTCTTCAAAATTTTACTTTTTTGGAAAGGCTTTTGCTTCCAACTTACTCATATCCCTTATTCTGTATAATGAGATATTCAGAATCTGTATGGAAAAAAAGCTGGGAAACAAAGACCTTCTGTGAAGATAGGATATTTTAAGCCTTCTAGGTTACTCTTCCATCAACTTAGCTCCATCACAAATATTTATCTACTTCCTTTCAGATAATGCACTCCTGATAAACAGAAATTGGGAGAGGAGTGGGTGTTGGTGAGGGTGATCTACTCTAAGAAAGTGATAAAAATAAGGTTATTAATATTGGCTGATGCATTATAATATTTTGTTAGCTAATAAAGGGAAGTGTGACAAGTTAAAAAATCAATCAAAATAACATACAATTAATATAGGGTTTATTCAAATCTGATAACATGCAAAAATATCAAAATAACATGATTTTATCAGTCCCCAAATAAATAAGGAAACTCCAAGGACCAATTACTCATCTTTGCTGTAAGCAAATAATTACTCTGAATATTTCATGCTAGCAATTAGCAAGAATGAAAATGCATTTGAAATAATGCAAAATTAAAATTGAATAGTAAATATTGAATTTTTAAAAATAAAAGGAAGTTATATATATGGAAATTAAACAGTAATGTTTATAGCTGATTACTGAAAAGACCTCTGCGATTCTAGTACTGTAAATATTGTGAGATTAAAACATAACAATTATAAATTTAAAATACTCCTAATTCTAATAAAACAGAAAATTGTGTAATTAAGTTATACTGTTTGTAATGATATTAATATTATGTGCAATTATATAGTAGAACATCTGAAAAATCATAGAAAAAATATGAATTAGCAAATTTTCATGAAGCTGCAAAAAAATTTAATATGTGTTTCCTTATGGAAGTCTTTAATAAAATATATGAAATTCTGAAACTGGTGCCTCCAAAATATTTCCAAGATTTTATGAATATCTTATTTTAAACTTTAAATGCATAAAAGTTAATTTAGATTTTGTGTTCAAGCAAATAGTCATAGAACCTAAATTAACTAATAATATTATAGTTATTAATTTATAAACTACCCATAACATATATGCACAGTCCTCTATAAAATCCTACTACAATGAATTGATGTTATAAATAAAAAATAATAGCACAAGATGAAGAACACAGATACACTGATTATAAGGACATTTTGTGATATAATGCATTATATTTTCTTTTAAATAGGTAATATGTGAAAAATAATTATGAGGATCACAAAATATGGTATTATCTGTCAAAGAATATTCAAGGAAAAACAGAACAACACTTTGTTCACATTGGTGTGAAAGTCATTATGCCCAGGCCCTAAAGAAAGTGTGTATTAAGTGAAAATTAAAATCATACTCAAAGTTGAAATGTAGTATCATTCATATTAATGACAACAAAATAATGCCAGCTATGTTTACCACTATTTGTTAATTTTTCCAGAGACTTTTAACAAACTGCAAAATATAAAAGAGAAATAATTTCCATAATTATTCAAAATGAGAGTACAAAGATTTTATTTTTATTATATACATATTTCCAACATATATTTTTAAATGATTAGCAATTCTTATTTAAATATTTGTTAGAATTCACCAATAAAACCTACTCGATTTTTGGCCTTTCAATATCTCTATTGTTATATGTCAAACCTAATTTTGTTATTTATTATAGCTCTATTCAAACTGTGTTTTTCTTTTGAGTCAGTTTCAGTAAGTTGTCCATTTCATATAATTTATTTAATTTGCTGGCATACAGTTTTACATTACCTTCCATTTTGGTTATTTTGTTCCTGTAAGCTCAATTGTCATCTCCCTTCTTTCATTTCTGATTTTACTATTTTGAGTTTTCTCAAAGAATATTGTTTTCTTGGTTAGTCTGGCTAAATGTATGCAAGTTATGATCATGTTTTCAAACAACCAACTTAGCTGTTGTTGATTTTCCATTTTTTTCTATTCTCGATTTCATTAATTTCTGTCGAATTTATTCTTCCATCTTCATGTTTTAGGTTTAATTCACTCTTTCTTTGCTGAGTGTTAACAAGGAAGATTATAGTATGTATGTGGGATATTTCTCTTTTTCTTTTTTTTATATACTTTTTTTACTTAATTTTTATCTTTAAAGATAACTTAGATTACTTAAATGTTACTTTAAAAATATAGGGATTCCCCAAGTCCCATTCCCTACCCCTGCCACAATTTCCCAAATTAACAATATCCATCATTAGTGTAGCACATTTGTTACAATTGATGAACACATTTTGTAGCATTGCCCCTGAGCATGGATTACAGTTTACACTATAGTTTATATTCTCTCCCTCACAATTTTGTAGATTACGACAAGATATATAATAGACTGTATCTGTCATTGCAACATCATTCAGGACAATTCCTAAGTCCCAGAAATGCCCCCATATTACACCTATTTTTCCCTCTCCCTCCCTAAAACCTCCAGGGCCACTACCACCACATCAACGATAAAACTCTTCCTTTGCTAGAATCACAATGTCTAAGGTAGAATAAGAGTAAGTCCACTACAGTAGACTGGCAGGGTGCCAAAATCCTGCTCTGTCTGCCCTGGCTATAGTTTCTGGGCATCTCCAGAGCCCTCAGGAGCCTGCTATTTGAGGCAGTATTTACTTTGGCACTCAATGGGATCCTGCTGAGTGGTCCAAATGGTAATCTCTGGAATAACTTCCTGACTAAATTTGAAGTCTCTTAGTCATATAAACTCATTTGTCTTTATCCTTTCCACATTTTGGTCTAGGTCTTTTTCCAGTTGCATTGCTGGTTGGCACTTCCTAGTTAGTAATCCCTCGGTGCCAGGGAGGCTCATCTTCAGGAGTCATGTCCCACACTCGGGAAAATAATGCATCTATATGCTGAGCTTGGCTTAGAGAGAGGTCACATTGGAGCAACAAGGAGGCTCTCAGGAGGTAATTCTAAGGTACAATATAATACTAGGCTAAGTTCAGTTTCAAAAGTAAAGGTTCATAAGTACAGACATCAATATCAAGGGCCTGTCAGTGGTCCATCTCCTTCACTAGTCACTGTCCTTTACTCAGGGGATACTTTTTCCATTAGACAATGTGGCAGAGCTCCCCAGAATGGGAGTTCAATATTCTTTTGGTTATTGTGTGGATCTCTACCCACTGTGACAATGATCTCTACCCATGATCACGTGAACACATTCACATGCCTTATAGGTGTATGTTAGGTGAGCCTCATCCCATGTTTCCCCCATCACTGACACCCCACACCAATAACCATCTCCTGCCAAAGTTGTAACCCTTCTGTGATCCAAAACTTCATCAAAAATGAAGTCAACAAAATAACCAAATACAATTAATAAGAAAGTGAAATAATAATGGTCATTTTAAAAATAACAAATAAAACACAAAAATTTTAAATAAAAATATTTTGAAATAATAAAAAATATAAAATTTTAAAAATGACATTATCTCTTTCATGACTGTAAAATTTGTTGTCTTTTATGTACAGTGACATTTTCTTCTGTTTATCCCCCCAGGGTCTTATTTTTTTTTTCATTTTGTCTTCAAAGAAGCTTTAGGTTACAGAAAAGTCATGTATAGGATATAGAAGATTCCCATACACCCAACGTCTCCCCCCTTTCCTCCTTTCACCTATTAATAACATTTTACATATGGATGGTACATTTGTTACAATTGATGTACAAATATTGAAACATTGCTACTAACCATGGTCATTGATTTATATTATGGTTTTTTTACACCATACACTTTTATAAATTTTTATGAAATTTAACATGGCCTCTATTGACCATTGCAAGATCATATAGAACAATTCCATGCCCCCCAAAATGCCCCATATTCCATCTATTCTATTTGTCCATCCCCTCCCCTTGGGATTCAGGGCAAGTACCAAGGTTCACTCCTTGAAGAACAAGATTAATTGTTACTTCCAACAACACTGAGGGCTTGATATACTGACCTGTTCTCCCCTAATAGGTACTGCCTATGCTCTTGAAATACTCCTGCCTCTCTATTTGAGAACATAACAGGAAGACCTAGGATGGGAGTCCAACACCTTCCAGCTTATCATGTGGGTCTCTACCAACTGATACAATACAATATGACAAGATGAAAATTCACTCACTCCCTAGAATCCTGCAACAATAGTGTTATGTCCTGCATGTTCCTACATCCAACACCCTAAACCAGTAACCCTCCCCTGCCATATTTTCCAAAGGAACATTCCCAACATTGTAGTTTCAACCACATACCTGTAAGTTCCCAGAGTTCATCTACCCCCTACCCTAACACCTCCTGAGTTCCATGGACAGTCCAACCCACCCTCCCTATCCTACCCACCACACAGACCAGTACTCTCCAGCCCAAAGCATCACAGCACCCTGTCATGACCATCCCTTCCACCTTATCAGAGATTTTACCTATGTGGGCATTGGCTCACAACGCTCTTCTCCCTTTCTGTTTCCTATATACTTGTCTTCCAGACTCTAGCTCTCTCAGTCTGCTCAATTTGCTTAATTCTTTCTTCACAACTATACCCTTCCACCTTATCAGAGATTTTACCTATGTGGGCATTGGCTCACAACCTTCTTCTCCCTTTCTGTTTCCTATATACTTGTCTTCCAGACTCTAGCTCTCTCAGTCTGCTCAATTTGCTTAATTCTTTCTTTTTTTTTTTTTTAACTATAGTTGTTTACAGGTATTGTGGTGATTTGATATTGCTTATGAATTTCTAAAATAGATATTGTATTATGTTTGTAAACTGGTCTGTTCCTCTGGGCATATTCGATTATATTGGATTCAGAGCTTTCACTTTTATCTGATTATTAAATAATGATTAAGGCTTTGATTGGGCCACATCAGTAGGACACTGAGTTCCCACCCACTTGGTTGGGGAGACTCACAAAGAAACTGCACTGCAGAGAAGGGAGGTGAGAGTTTTGATCCTGGTGTCTGGGAATAAATAGATACCTGAGTAAGGAGAGAAGACTCCATTAGACACCACTGGAAGAAAGACAAGCATTTGCCTGATAGCATATAGCTGGCCTTTTGGAGAAATTTACTTTCTATGATTTCAATCCTTGTAAATTTATTGACATATTTTATGGTGGAGCATATTGTTTGTTTTGGAAAATATTCCATGTGCACTTAAGAATGTGCATTCTGCTGTTGATGGGTGAAGTAGTCTCTTAATGATGATAAGGGATTATTAGTTTTAGTGTTGTTCATATCTTCTTTATTCACTGCCCTTCACCTTGACCCTCTCCTTTGTCTCTCTTTTGTTCCATCATCATCTTGCTGCACGACTCACTTGCACAGGCACTGGATCACCACACAGACACTGACTCACCACACAGGCATGTCCATGGGCACTCACGTGGGCACTTGGCTCACTGTACAGGCACCCGGCTCATCATGCAGGCACTTGGCTCACCACACAGGCACTCTAATGGGAACTTGGTCACCATGTAGGCACTCAGCTCACCGCTTGGACACTTGACTCACCACACAGGCACTAGCTTGCAGTGTAGGTTCTTTCTCTTCTTATTTTTCACCAGGACTCCCCAGGGATTGATACCAGGTCCTCCCATATGGTAGGTCAAGGCCTTATCACTAGAGCCACTTCCACTTCCCTCCTTTTTATTCTTGTTAATCTTCAGACTAAATGTTCTATTGATTAAGGAAAATAGAGTATTAATGTACCCAACTATTATTGTTGAATTGACTGTTTCTCCATTTAATTCTGACATTTTTGTTTCATGTAATTCTGGACTCTGTTGTTAGGCACATGGGCACATATATGCTTATCATTACTGTATATTTTTCATGATTTTCCTCTTATCATCATGCAAAATCACTCTTTATGACTAGTAACATTTTTGTTTTAAAGTCTATTTTGTCTGATATTAGTACAGGCACTTCAGGTTGCTAATATGTTGTCTGTAGAAATCATATGGTTAGAAAGTTAGAATTTGTTTGTTTTTTCTGGTCCAACAATATGTCTTTAGATTGTTTCACCAATCCTTATTTAGTGTTATTATCAATTAGAATATAGACCTGACATTTTACTTTTTTCTTCATGTCTTATGTCTATTTTGTTTCTCTATCCTGCTTTTGCCATTTTCTTTTACATTAAGTGAATATTTTTAGTGTAACATTTTAATTCCATAAATTACATTTTCACAGTATTTTTAAAAATTGCTTCACTGATTCTTCTATTAACATATTAACACATCAATATCTACTTCAGATTTATGCTAAATTAACTCCAGGGAGGTATAGAAATGTCAGTCCTGTCTATCTCTTTTCCCTCTTCCTCCTTTTTATGCTATTATGATTATAAATATTGTATCTATTTAGTTTAAAAGTAAAAAATGTACTGTTATATTTATTACTTTATACTATTGCATATCTTTCAAATAAGCTGAAAGAACAAAGGAGGGGAGTATATATATATATAGTTTTTTGTATTAACAAAAGTTGTATTAACAAATTCACCATTTCTGATTCTCTTGATTTGTTCATGTGAATTCTAATCATCCTCTGGTGTCATTTCATTATTCCATCACAGCTTTACTCTCCCAAAACTCCACTGGGCTACTATTGTGAAATGTAATACATCTCTTTTATTTTATAGGTTCAATATATAAATAAATGTTGGGAAAGACATTTTATTTATACTCTTTTAAAATTATATAATTACTTATACTGGTCATCTTTGGTTTTTCATGTAGATTTAAATTACTTTCTCAAATCTGGGACCTTCATTAGTATTTCTTGAAAGGAAGGTCTGGTCACAATGAATTATCTGCTTTTATTTATCTTGGATCATCTTTATTGAGTTTAATTTTTAAAAGATTATTATTGGATATAAGTTCCTTGGTTGATAGTATGTTTTCCCATTATTTTGAAATGATTACCATTGCTTCTACCCTCCATTGTTTCTGATGAGGATAGCTGTTAATATTTTGGGTGTCCCTTGTATGTGATGAGTCATTTTATTGCTGCATTCATAATTCTTTTTTGTCCTTAGCTTTCCACATTTTTACTATGGTGTGTCTGGGTGTTGATCTATTTGTGTATATTCCTTCTGGGATTTTTTTTCAGCTTTTAAAATGTGTAGATTAATGCTTTATAAATCAAGTCTGGAAGTTTTCAATATTTATGTCTTTGAATATTTAAATGATCCTTTTCACCTCTCCTTCTCTTTCTAGTATCCCCCTTCTGTATATTATAGTAGGTTTTATGTTGTCCCACATTTCTCTAAGGATATATTTTTCCATTTTTCTCTCCAATCCTTGAATTCCTTTATCTCTAATTATTCTTTCATATGCCAGTTCAAATCTTCCCTAAAGTTCCTTTAGTGAATTTTTCATTTCAGTTATTGTACATTTCAATTCCAGAATTTCCCTTTTTATGTATGTACTTTTTATAATAGACATTGTCACCATTCTTTCCTTAACTTCTTTAAGCATGATTTCTTTTAGTTATTTAAAAATATTATAATGGTTGCTCTGAGGATATTTTTTAATCCTAACACTTGGGGTATCTCATAGGCATATTTTGTTTCCTGCTTTTTCCTGTGTTTGTGTTACACATTTGTGTTTATTTGAATGTCTTATTACATTTGGTTGAAAGAGAAACATTTTCTAAAATTTAATGTAGCAACTCTGGGTACTAACCACTCCCTCCATGGCACATTTTGTGGATATTTTGTTTTGTTTCCTTTTTTTTTTAGTGAGTTGTCTGGACTATTTTCATGAAGTCTATTGCTCTCATAGTGTGAGGTCTTAGATATGGGCATATGCACAGTCATTTCAGGACAACAGTGGTCTTAGCAGTACTCTCTTGGACTATTTTCTGGAGATCTGTTAGGCTCTCTGCCTCTGTTTGTTTCACACTCATCTCTTGCTTTCTGCTATGTGTGGACTGATTTCTCTCTTGTTTTCCAGAATGCCATGAGGATATAAATTGCCCCACAGTCTGATCCAATTAAATATAGGCCCTTTTCCAGGGGTAGTTTTGGGCTCATCTTTGTGGGATTTTTATGCCATCAAGCAGATTCTGCTTAGCTGTCTCTCTTCCTTAATCTCTAATAAAGTAATTGGCCTAGAGGCTGGCTAGTAGCTTTTATGGTGTTATCAGCCTCCTCTTATTTGTTTTTCACAAAAATCTCCATTTGTTATTGAGATCTTCCTTATATTTGAATTTCCCCACATTCTGTTTCAAAAGAATTACATTGGGGAAAATCCAGAGCTCTGCTCTCTTATGATTTGCCCTCTTACATTGGTCAATATCTATACACCACTGCTCTGGGAATTGGGGTAGGGAAAGAGTGACCTGCTTCTATTGGAGTGACATCCCTGCTTTACAAGCAATGTGACTGCCTGGGGTGGCAAGCTCTGTTTCTCTAAGCTTTCTTTTCCCAGCCTGTAAACTCTAACCTAACTCTGAGGCAGAGAAAAGTGAAAAACAGTCCTGGTATTCTGATATGCCACACCAGGAACAAATCCTCTGTCCCACAAGTGGAGATTTTATGAATGATAGAGCAGCCCCTGACCCATTACCCTCCACTGGAATTTAGACTCTGCAACCCAGATCTGAGATGTATAAGACAGGCTTGTAGCCTGTAATTCTTTGGGAAATACCATAGCTATTAATATTTATTGGAAGTTCGGAGAGAAGGGAATCCCATCTTCTTGGTTATATCTGAAATGGAGATTCCATCATGAAGGTGTGGGAGGAAGAAAGTATGAAAAAAGTCAAGGATCAAGAACAACAGCCTCTTATAGAGGTTTAAAAATATTTCTTGAATAAATACTATTTTCCTTTGCTATATATTCTCAAGGCAATTTTGAAAGATTTCACATGGCTTTTTTTTTTTTAAGTAGTTTTTATTTATTATGGTTGTTTTGCTGAGGAGCATGTCCATGGAGTTCCTTTCACTGTCATTCTACTTTTGAATTCCCCTGACTTTTGTATTTGATTATTTTTATAGTTTTTATTATTCTGCTGAAAATACACAACTGATCTTGCATGTCATTTATGATTTCAATTGAAGGCTTTAATATATTGAAAATTGTTTTAGTTTTCTAGGCTGCTTAAAGAAATTACCATGAAACAAATCGGATTAAGCAACAGGAATTTATTAGCTTATAGCTTTGAGATTGGGAAAATATACAAATTAAGGCATCATAAATGCAAAGTTTTTCCCCAAGACTAGGGCACTTGAGTTGCCAGCTGGTGGCCCTTCTTCCATAGTTTGTCAGGTGGCAAGACACATGGTGGTACTTCATAATCTCTTTCTTCTCTTTAGAGTTCCATTTCAGCTTCTTGCTTCCTTTGGGCTTTTTTTTTTTTTTTTTAACTCTTTCTTCAAATTTCTTTCTCTTATAGAGGACTCCAATAATAAGATTAAGACACATCCTGATTGAGGTCTAAAGTAGCTCATTAAAAGATACTACATACAAGGGTTTCCCACTCACAGGAATGTATTAAGTTCAAGACATTTTTCTGGGGGTATATATAGAAAACTACCATAGGCATAGTAACTCTAAATTTCTTCTCTAAGTCCAAATCTGCATCATATCAGAATCTTGTTCTAATGATTTTTTTCTTTTCAGAATATACTTTTCTTCCCATTTTTGTTGCATCAGAATTTTTTTCCTTAAGATTTATTTTTATTTATTTATCCCTCCTCTTGCTGCTTGCTTACTGTCGGCTCTCTGTGTCCATTCACTGTGCATTCTTCTGTGTCTGCTTGCCTCCCTTTGTTGCATCATCAAGCTGCATTAGTTCTCTGCAGGCACAGGTCATCCACTCACCATGGGCATGGACTGTCAGCTTTCTGAGGGCATGGGCCAGCTTGTCTTCACAAGGATGCCCTGGGAAGTGAACCCACGGCCTCCCATGTGGTAGAGAGGAGCCCAATCAGTTGAGCCACATCTGCTTCCCTGCCTCAGAATTTTTTGAAGAAAGCCAGGTGTTATTTAGGACAGTATATACAGAAATGATTATTTCTATGCTTAGAAATGAGTACAGATTTCTTTCCATTTGACCTCTGGTATGAGTTTTTCTTTTTAAACTAGCAGTTAAAATGCTTAGATATTTCTAGTTGCTATGGTTATCATCATTTCCACATAGAAAATCACACTACTAATCATATCTTTTATTCCAGGTGTTTGCTAATTATACTTTTCTTTACATTTTCTGCCCCCTAGAGAGAATCTGTTTTGTCCAGCTATCTCATCTGTTACCATTTTTTCCTCAATGCTTCTTAGAGTGGTGGTAGGAGATGGGAAGGTATAATTCTCTGATGTTTTCATACATTTTTTTTTTTTAAGGAGAAACACAAAGCAGACTTTTTTGTCTTACTATAAAAGCAATATCAGCTCATAGAAAATAATTTATATATGTATATATGTGTGAATGAATATATGTTAACATATGCATATATACGCATTTGCCCATGCATATATGTAAATAAATTTTAGGCTGTTCCTTGGCAGATGGCAATCTCCTTGGGGTACACTCAGTGACCACAAGATTAAGACTCAATTTTAAACATCCTTCACAATCAACCTTGGTCTTGGGGATGTGGCCTTGAAAAGTGCACATGCCCCTCCTCTGATATAATGCCAGGCAAATATATTCCAGACAATCCCCAGGGCTTAGCTCTCTCCCTCCCACCACTTAAATTTATTTCCACCATTGTCCTAAGCCTACAGGTTTTGTTGGTGTTCCCCCTAAAAACTAATCCTTTTGTTTCATACAAGAATTACAGAATGTGGGTCTGGGGAGAATTGGGACAGTAACTGCTCTTTCACTCTCGCAACCAGCACTCCATAGGAAGCTTAATTTCTCAGTTTCTTCCCTATGAGCTGCAGATGGGGTTCCTTGGGGAAAAGCCTGGAAGCGAGGGTGAAATCTCTCATGTATATGGCCCAGGGGCTTTACATTCATAAACTAGCTCACACTTGACTTTTAGCAAAGCTTTAAAAATTTCTAGCAGTATACTTTTATTGAACTATACTATCTTTGGTGGTGTCAGCTACAGAAAAACAATACTCAGTTCCTATTTCTCCCTACAGGTACCTATCTCTCCCCGGTTTTAGATTAGCTGATTGACCTTTGTCCTCAGTTCTCAGATACTCCCAAGTAAGTTCCTGATTTTGCAGGTGTTGAGGATTTTTTTTTCTCTTGATGTTATTATATTCTTTATATCTCCTACATCTCAAACTAGAAATTGAAAGTTGAGTATGTTAATCATAAACACATTAATGTTAGGAATTTATGTGGATAAAATTGACTCTTACATTATGATTATTCCTATATAAAAATGTGTCATCCTGTTTGTTCAGTTATACACATATGTATTTCAAATGTGTACTCATTCTTTCTCATATTAAATTTATAAAAATATTATTTGATTTATCTGTTGGTATTTAATTTTTTTGTTACATACTTTCTAATTTGTTGTTTTTAGGTGCTAACCTGCTCCTGTCTGTATATTAATTTATGTCTTTTTTCCTGAAATTCCTTGTGCATTTTCATACCATACTTTATTATTAAAATTTTCAGTATATGTATATTGTATCTATTTTAGGTTTATTTAAATTGCATATTTATACTATTTCATTATCTCATTTTATAAAATTTAATTTTCTAATAGATTGTTTCTGATATATAGATGTACAAGCATCAAGAATTGTTATGGAGCTATGGTAATCAAGAAAACATAATAGGTGAAATAATATATGTATTATATATATGTATATATGTATAATATATATATAGTAATATATGTATAATATATATATATAGATCAGTGGAACAGATTAGGAAGCCCAGAAATAGAATTATAGAAATGTAGCCACCTGCTCATTAACAATAAAAGGAGTAACTGCAGTTCAATGAGAGAAAGGATAAGGGTTTCAAAAATTGATTCTGGACTAATTCAATATCCGTATGTAGAAACTGAATCTGGACACTGACCTTAAGCCATTCACAAAATTTCTCACAATAGATCACAGAACAAAAATAAAACAAACCCACACAATTGAATGAAATAAGATAGTGGAAAATCTATGTGACATTGATGTGGCTGGGATTTTAGATCCAAGACCAAAAGGAAACCCATGAAAGATGTATTGTTTCTGAAATATTGATATCATTAAGAATATAAAAAGACAAGACTTCAACCTGCAAATATCAGACAATAGAAATATTTGATAAAAGGATTGTATCCAAATTATAAAAAAAACTTACAACTCAATAATAAGGAAACTAACAGCCCAGTTAAAAATGAGCAAAGATATGAACAGACACTTTATCTAAGAAGTTAGACAGGTGGAAAATAAACATATGAAAAATGTTCAACATCAACTTTAACCAGGAAATGGAAAATTAATACAACAATGAGATGCCAGTAGAAACTTATTCAAATGAGTACTGTGCAGAAAACTGTTTACATTGAATGATGGCAAGAATGCAGAGCAACAGCAAATTTCATTGCTTGTGGGAATGCAAATTGGTACAGTCACTTTGGAAAATGCTTTGGCAGATTCTTATAAAATTAAATATAATTATCATATGAGTCACCAGTCATGCTCCTAGATATTCCACCATTTGAATTGAAAACTGATGTCCACACAAAAACCTTTATGCAAATGGTTATAGAAGCTTTATATGTAATACCCAAAAACTAAAAACACCAAAGAGTACTTCAACAGGTTAATGAACAAACAAATTAAGTGACAAAAAGAAATGTACTATCAACCTGCAAAAAAACATGTCAGAAACATAGATGCATATTTTCTAAATGAAGGAATTCCATCTGAAAGGCTACATACTATATGATTCCATTTTATAATATTCTGAAAGTGGGAAACCTATAGAAGCAGGAAAAAAAGATAAGTGGTTACTTGGGATTTGTGGGAGGAGGGAGGAATATATAGGTGGAGCATAAGGATTTTTGAGCAGCAAAATATTTCTTTATGATACCATAATGGAGGATATATGACATTAAACATTTCTCAATTTCCTTGAATTTGATAGCACAAGGAATTAATATTCATGTATGAAGATTTTGTAAGACCATTTAGGAGATTTGGGGTCCAAGGAAAGTAAAAGACCCTGACAAGAGAATCTAACTGTGTTACAAATGTATGAAACAACCTTATTGAAGGGGGTAGGGGAAAAGGTGCTGACCTATGAAATTTTGCAAATGGATGGTTTCTCTAAGATCAAAGGCAAATGGAACTGCACATAAGTACTGCACTCTAGTTGATAAAGTTTCCAACAGGGATAAAAGTTAATTCTCATACTGCTATTCATGTATGCTGGAAGTAAACAATGAAGTAAATGGGTCTTGGATAATGGGAGTCAGTTGTCTAACTATTGGGTGAGGAACTCAAATAAGAATGAGAAGGAGGATATAATGATAACTGGACAATGGATTAGAATTTGAGACATCAGCAAAAACTCATGTTTAATACAGATGCAGATGGTTACATATAGAAGCATTTATAGATATGTGAATATACAAGGCTTAATATACTTTTATATGTCTTTGTTCTGAAATGTGATAGGACCTAAAACACATGATAGCCTAGTAACAATGAATCTAGTGCCCAGATTTTGGTTTCTATAGAATTTTCCAATAAAAGAAACTAAGAATTCTTGTAGAAATCACTTATTTTAAGACTGAGGCAGGGTATACACAAGATGAACCTGGAAGATTTGGGGCAGGAGCCAACCACAAGAGCTCCCAATGACCATGCCTGGGGTAATAAATAAAGTGGTATTAATTATTACCTAAAGTATAAAGTCAATAAATATATTTGAGTCCTTACTAATATAAACAAACAATGGACTAAGTTAATAAATGGGGGAAAAGAGACAGATCTCCAGAGCATAAAAAATTCCAAATAAATTGTGTAGATACACCAATCTAAAGGGTAATAGAGCAAAACTCCATGTAGTAACTTCCTTTCAAAGCGTACAGTAAAGAAAGAAAATGGGGAAAAGTAATTTACAATGGAAAAACCTGATAAACACTGTTTCAGCCAGATGATCAAGGTCAACATCAACAGTCATAAATCATGTTAAGAATAAAAAAAAAAAATACCCTTCATAGATTGTGATGAATGTAACACTTTATCTCTGTGATCTTTCTCCCAATAACCCATAACTCCAATCTTATCATCAGACAAACAGCTGATATACCCCAATAGAGGGACAGTTTTTAAACATGTGAACAGGACTCCTCAAAACTGTCAATGTAACCAAAACAAAGAAATCTGAAAACTGCCATAGCCTTGGGTAACCTAAGAAGTCACAAAAATTTCATATAATGTAGCCTGATTGGGATCTTTGAACAGAGAAAATGTATTAGGTAAAAACTAAGGAAATCTAAATAAACAATGGAAATTAGTTATTAGTAATATATCAACCTTGGTATATTAATTATAATAAATGTTCCACTGAAGTAATTTGTATCAGTGTTTTTCTATATCTAGTAGATAATTTACAAACTATTATGTCATAGGAGATAATTTTAAGAAAACTAATTCTATTATTTCAAAACTCTCATAGTTCTATCCTTAGAAAGTGTAATAGAAAGTCAATCAGATGTGCATTTTTTCTCATTTGGGTGGGCATGTAGCCTATATGTGCTTCCCTCTAACTGTCTCAAGGGACACTGCCCATATTGCTCTCTATTTTAGCTGTTTTTTTTTCAAATTTCCTTACATAGAAATTTCATTAAGGACTTTTTAACTTGTGTCATCAAGGATCTTTATACATATAAACAATCCCAGTATCCTCCAGGAGACTGAAGGATGGACAAACATATATTATTATTTGTAGAGTAAGAAATCTAACTTCCTGTTCAGAATGATCAAAACAGAAGCTCTTAAAAAAAGACAGAGAAATTTCTTTTATTCTCCTTCCTTACATTAGCCTTTCTTCTATTCTCAACAGAGACCAAAGGAAAATGTTTCCAAAGCTTAAAATAAGGAAACTTGCCAGTGAGAGATTTTGTAAATGATATAAAAATGGGAAAATAGGAGAAATCGAGAACCTTCAGGAGATGTGTGGAGAGTAAGCATAGGCTGATGATTGTGTTAGACTAACACAGAGACATATCTGCCTTAACACAATGCAGATCACACAATGCCCAACCCACGGATCAGTTGAACCAAGACCTGAGGGAGGGAGTGGGAATGAAAGGGACAAGAGACACAAAGAATGGAGACAAGACAGGATTCTGATCAAGTCTCATTTATTGAGGGTCAATCAGGGGTATTTATAGCCAGGGATGAATGAGGTTTCGCGCCACATATCTGATTGGTCCACGTCACGAAGTCTGATTGGTCCACGTCACGAAGTCTTTTCACAGACGTTTCAAAACAACCATCTGAGTGGCATGAGGATAGAAACTTAATTACTACAGCAAGGGTGGGGAAAAGGAAACTTAACTGGGTTAGTATCTAAAAATAGTGCTTAGCAACAAGATTGCCAATACAACACCAGTGCCAGAGGCAGCTTCCCACAGGTCCCCCTTTTCTTTAATATTTTTAGCAGAAAAGGAAGACTGACAAGACGGCCCTTTCTGGGGGGACTGTGCCTGACTTAGGTCAGGGCTGGCAAACAGACTATTGCATTAGGCCTTACCCGTCATTGAGAATCGTGGCAGTGAAAGGCCACGTCTCTGTCTTAGGTGGTTGTTATCGTGAGAATGCCTTGCCCAGTTGCCTGTCATTGACTAACCAGTCAAGCACCTCAGAAGATACTGATGAGATATTCATGGTCTGGGATCAGGCCTATCAGCTGGATCCATTTGCAAGTAATGGTCAGACCTCTCATCACAGTCAGCCATGTCCAGTTTATGATAATGGACCTGGATGGGCTGCATTTTTATGGCATCCAGTTGTTGCTTTAAAAAGGCCATAATCTCGTTAAAGAGAATAGGTCCTAGTGATAGAAGTATTAATAAGCCAAGCAGAGGTCCCAAGAGGGAGAGTATATATGGTAACAGTCCATGAAGTCCATTCCACAAGGCATTGTCAGCCAACTCCTTTCTTCTTTTCTCCAGGTCTTCTTGAAGCTTCTTAACTTTATCTTGAACAATGCCAGACTTGTTGGCATAAAAGCAGCACTGTTCAAAGAAAGTAAGTAGAAGGGATCTGTCCAGCGTGGTCCAGTCACTCTGAGTGCCGGCGAATAACAGAAGGGCTCCAACGATGGTGATGAAGCTGCATAGAAGGATTCCAGGGGGGCTGCACAGCTGCATTGGTTTTAGCACTGGTTACCCTCCTGCAAGAAAGCAGTATTCATCTCAGGGAGAGTCCTCTACCCTGGATAGATTGTTATTATCCATTTGTTTAACCAATCATTCCGGCAGCCACCTGGCTGCATCTAGTTCTTTTGAATAGACGCAAACTGATCCTCTGCCCCATATTAGGATGGGATCGGGTCCATGCCAGGTATTATCCATTGGGTCTTTCCACAGAACTGTGGTGTGGTTAGTGCCGGGGTTAGAGTGCCAGAAGCACTCGGCTGCAGAGTGTCCCTTTTGGTCTAAGCTTAAAAAATTTAAAATGAAAAGAGAGTGGGATAATAGATTTTTGGGGGATCCTCTGACAGGATACCACTCCCCTTTTTAATTTTTTCGATAGTATTTTTTAGAGACAGATGCGCTCTTTCGACTATACCTTGCCCTTGGGGGTTATATGGAATGCCTGTGATGTGTTTTATGCCTAAATGCTGGCAAAATGTGGCAAATGCATGGCCAGTATATCCAGGGCCATTGTCCATTTTTATTTGTTGTGGAGTTCCCAGTACGGCCATGGTTGCCAATACATACGCTATGACATTCTTTCCTGCTTCTCCCATTTGTGGGGTACGAAGATAAATCCGCTAAAGGTATCAACTGTAACGTGCACATATTTCAGATTACCAAATTCAGGAATATGGGTTACATTCATTTGCCAGAGGGCATTAGGTATCAGACCACAGGGGTTTACTCTTAAATGAGGTGTAGGTAAAAGGGTTACACAGGAAGGGCATCCTTTAACAATCTGATGAGCTTGTTCTCGGGTAATTTTGAACATAAGCCTTAAAGTATGTGCATTAATTTGATGTAACTGGTGAGCTTTAACAGCCTTGTTAAGGTTATTCGAGTTGTCATGCATGCCCTGGTTAACATAGCACAGTAGCCGTGTGGCCTGATCAGCCAAATGGTTTCCTTGGGTGAGGGGACCTGGAAGATTGGAATGACCTCTGAGGTGACCAATAAAAAAGGGGTGATTCCTTTTATGAATAAGAGATTGCAGTTGAGTGAACAAAATAGCCGCCTCCAATATGTTTTTTATTTGAGCGGCTGTTTCAAGTAAAGGGACTGACTGAGCTATATAAGCGCTATCCATGAAGAGGTTAAAAGAGGCACTTAGGACTGCAGAGAACACAGCTATGACAGCTTGTAGTTCTGTAAACTGTGCAGATTTTGAATGAGTTTGAAACCGAACAGTTTTGTCATTAAAGACGTAAGCAGCCATTCCCGAGGAGGACCTGTCAGTAAATACTAACAGGGCATTAGCAATGGGTTGCATAGATGTTCTTGTAGGGAATACAAAATCATGGGTACTTAAAAAATGAAGAAGCTTGTCAGTGGGGTAATGGTTGTCTATTTGCCCTGTATATGATGCACAGGCAATGGGCCAACAGTCAGTGGTTTGGAAAAGCCAATCGACCTGGTGCTTAGTATATGGCTGGATAATAGTATCAGGTTCTTTGCCAAAGTAACATTTACTTTGATTCCTACTTAGTATAATAATGTCTGCAATTGCCTGATAATAGGGGTAGATTATTTTGGCAGGCGATGTGTGTAGGTGAACCCACATTATGAGAGCAGCTTGCCAGAACACTGCAGTGGGTGTTAAGGAAGTTTGATATATGATTAGAAGCAGGGACTGATCATAGCTTATGGCAGTGACGAATTTGCGATTGAATAGCCTGTTCCACTATTTTGAGGGCTTGACGTCCATCTGGGGTAATATTTCTTGGGGAGTTAGGGTTGGGATCTCCCTGTAGGATGTTAAATAACGGTTTTAGATCTCCCACAATTAATTTTAAATATGGGCGGAGCCAATTTATGTCTCCCAGGAGCTTTTGAAAATCATTAAGGGTTTTTAATTTATCTAGTCTAAGCTCTAACTTTTGATTTGTAATTCTGTTCCCTGATATTTGGAATCCCAAGTAAATATAGGGATCTGTGAGCTGTACCTTATCAGGGGCAATTTGAAGCCTGTATGCTTTCAAAGTTACCTCCATATCATGGTAGCACTTCAGGACGTCCTGCCCGTCTCTGCCAGCCATCAGAAGGTCATCCATATAATGTATGATATAAAGATTTTTCCATTTAGTCCTAACATTTCATATGGCTATGTCTACAAATTTTTGGCATAAGGTGGGGCTATTGGCCATGCCCTGAGGTAACACTCTCCACTGGAATCTTTTCATAGGATCCTTAAAATTGATAGAGGGAAGGCTAAACGTGAAACGTTTCTGATCATTTGGGTGTAATGGGATGGTAAAGAAGCAATCCTTCAGATCTATAATGATTTTATAATAGCCAAAAGGAATAGCAACAGGAGATGGAAGACCAGGTTGCAGAGCTCCCATATGTACCATGGTTTTGTTCTCTGCCCATAAGTCCTGCAATAAACGCCATTTTCCAGATTTTTTCTTAATGACAAAGATAGGTGTGTTCCAGGGTGAATTACTCTCTAAAATATGTCCTGCCGCCAGCTGTTCCTGTACTAACTGCTGTGCGGCTTGTAATTTTTCAAAAGATGAAGGCCATTGATCGACCCACACAGGTTCATCTGAAAGCCAGGTGATTTGGTCTGCATGGGGAACAGGAAGAACTAGGCTAAATTTCCCAGGCCCCTTTTGCTATTTTGTCCCTTTATAGATAAGGGTTGAGCAATGCCTGATTCAGATTTTCCTAAACCTTTTCCTGGTTTAAACCCTTGCGAGAGCATTTGAGCTGTGACTATATCATTGGGACTACACATGAGAAGCCCTATTTGAGAAAGCAAATCCATTCCCCAAAGATTAATGGGGAGTCCCAATATCACATAGGGTTGTATAGTTTCCTGATTTCCTTCTTTATCCTTCCAGGTTAGTAACTTTGAGCTTTTTTCAGGGTTTTGACTCTGGCCTATACCTCTCAAATTAGTTAATGTGGGAGAGAGAGGCCAGTTAAGTGGCCAGTCCACTCTTTTTAAGATGGTAACATCTGCCCTGGTGTCTACAAGCCCATTAAATTCCTTACCATCCAACCATAAGGCCATCATAGGTTTACTGGCGGAAATAGCTTGTGCCCAGTATGCATCAGAGGAACCAAATCCTCCCGAGCCATGCTTAAAACCTTTCACTCTATTATCTGTGCCTATTAATGGGAGTAGTAATAGTTGGGCAATTCTTTGTCCTGTGGGAATAGTGGAAATATTTTGTGGAGAGGATGCCATAATTTTTATTTCTCTGGTATAATCATTATTGATAACGCCAGGAGAAATTTGAAGCCCATCAACTGTGGAGCTACTACATCCAATTATTATTCCAAAGGTGTCTGGTTGTAGCGGGCCAAATATGGCAGTTGCTAATGTTTGTACCGCCATTTGAGGTGTTAATACTGTGTGGGTGGTGGCACGGAGGTCCAGTCCTGCATTCCCTGGGGTCGCTCTACAGAGGTCCGAAATGGATTATTGCTGACTGGAACAAAGTTGATTGCCCCATAAACTTGTTTGGGTCTGGGGGACTGGGGCTGGCCCCGATTCCTGTTTCCCTGGAGGGAAGGTAAAGGCTGACCTTGAGTGTCCATTTTTGACTTACATTCGTTAGCCTAATGATTTCCCCGTTGGCATCTAGGACATAACCTAGGGGTAGTGCCCTTCCCTTTTGTAACCGGTTGGCCCTTGCAGTTCTTGGCAAAGTGGACTTCTTCTCCGCAGGTGAAGCATTTCCCCTTATTCTGTTGGGTTAGGTATTATTTAACTGTAAACCCTGGTAGGGCAGCCGCCATAGCTAAACCTTGTTGATATGCAGCTTCTATGTCTGAACATAATCTAATTTAGCCAGACAAATCCATCTTTTTTTCTGTATGGATGGATTGCAGCTTGGCAAGCGGCATTTGCATTTTCATAAGCTAATTGTTTTACAAATTCAGTGCCCGCTTCTGCATTTCCAAATATCCTCCCTGCGGCGGTTATGAGCCGATGCACAAAGTCTGCAAAAGGCTCATCCAGTCCTTGTTTTATGCTAGTAAGAGAGGAACTAAGGTCCCCTTTGGCAGGCAATTTTCTCCAGGCTCTAGTGCCTGCAGTTTGAATTTGCACAAATAAGCCTGCATCATACTGCATTTGGTCTTCATTAGTGGTATTCTTTCCTTCACCTATAAGCATATCTAGGATCCAACCATTGCCCGCTGGCACATTGCGCCTGGCCGTGTCTTTGCAAAGCTCAACATATTCTGATTTCCATAACAAATAATCTCCTCTGGACAAAGTAGCGTGGGCAATAGTGGCCAGTCGATAGGAGTGAGCCAATTTTCTGCTATAGCCTCCAGGATGGCCATGGTATGAGGAGCAGGAGCT
The DNA here is from genome assembly GCF_030445035.2 of Dasypus novemcinctus. Taxonomy (NCBI): domain Eukaryota; kingdom Metazoa; phylum Chordata; class Mammalia; order Cingulata; family Dasypodidae; genus Dasypus; species Dasypus novemcinctus. The sequence continues at coordinate 25,609,399 of NC_080684.1, forward strand.
CCATTTTGTGCAACAGCTGTTTTCATTTCTTTGATAATCTTAAAGTCAAAACCATGGTGGTGCTTCCAAGTTTGATTCTGACTGTCTTTGGTTTCTGTCACAGGAAATGCTTCTGGCTCTCCTAGATTAACTAGAGTGTTAGAAGCTGGAGTATTTTTTTAAATCGCTCCTTGTCTAAGTGGTCTAACAGAGGGCTCAGGAGTTTTATTATCGTTACCAGTTTTTCCAGTCTTTAACCTTTCTAGCTGAGATATAAGCTCCTGCTGTTGTTCTTCTAATTGGATTTGCTCTTTTAGTTTCTCTATTTTTTCTAATAACTCCTTCCTTGGGTCAACTACCAGCATAACTATAGGTGGGGCTGCGGGATAGGGAATGTATGGCGGAGGTTGAGACTTTACCATCTCCTCCTCAGATTCATCTGATTCTATATTAGAAGAGTCATCATCAGTTTCCACTTTTAATTTTCTGAGGTCAGGGTATGGGTTCCTACTAGATGTGGCTTTAGTTTTTCCTTTATTTTTATCCTCCTTACAGGATCTTTTGTTTGCATGGGTTAATGGCTGCTTTGGTCTGGTGGTAGGCTTCCTGTCCTCCTCGCTATCTAGTGAGATTAAGTCCTCCACCGGACTGGACTCTCTGGATGCATCAGGCAGTTTGGACTTTGGGCAGTCTGCTGATTTCTTAGGGTTGGTGGCTAGAGCCTCCAGCCCCTGTCCTTCTTGTAAAATTTCCTCACCCTTCTTAATAACATTTGCTGCCACTGTGTCCCTATGGTGAATACTTAAAATATCATTAATGAGATTCCAATATGAGAATGCGGTTACTGGGATTCTTTCAGGGCCAAAAGTTTTGTAAAAGTCCTGTAAAGCATCCCCTACTCTTTTCCATCTTCTCTCATCAATAGTTCCTTCTTGAGGAAACCATGGACATACTTCCTTCAAAAACTCAAAAAACCCCAGTAACTGTTTTACTTTCACCTTTACTCCTCTTGTCTTTAATGCCTCTTGGAGACCCTCTACAAATGTCTCATGCTGGCTCATTTCTTGCCCCATGATTGCCAATCACTTACCGAGGCTCCAAACAAGAGGCAGGTTCCCTTGTGGTGTCCTCCGATTCTTGCATCCTGGCCGGCTCCTCGATCGGTGTTCCTTACTTGATCCCTCATACTCCAGTCCCTGTTCGGGCGCCACTTGACCCGACCCACAGATCAGTTAACCAAGACCTGAGGGAGGGAGCAGGAATGAAAGGGAAAAGAGACATGAAGAATGGAGACAAGACAGGATTCTGATCAAGTCTCATTTATTGAGGGTCAATCAGGGGTATTTATAGCCAGGGATGAATGAGGTTTCAAGCCACCTTGGAACGTGATTGTTCCATGTCACGAAGTCTTTTTGCCAACGTTTCAAAACAACCATCTGAGTGGCATGAGGATAGAAACTTAATTACTACAGCGAGGGTGGGGAAAAGGAAAATTAACTGGGTTAGTATCTAAAAATAGTGCTTGGCAACAAGATTGCCAATACAACACCAGTGTCAGAGGCAGCTTCCCACCCAGTCCAAACCATTAAGGAGCTGCCAGCTGAAATCATGAAAAAGCACGAAAACCACAAGAACCTGTGGGAGATTGAATTATGCCCCCCACTAAAGACTTGCATGTTCAAGTCCTAATCCCTGGTCCTGTGGGTGCAAACACATTGTTAAATAAGATCTTTAACTAAATTATTAGCTATGGAGAAATCAAACTGAATGAGTTATAAACTACTATGACTGGAGTCCATATAAGGTGATGACTGAGCAGTAGGAGTAGGAACCAGATGAGAAAGAAGACTGCCATATGTTGGAGGGTTGCCAAAAAGCCATCACCAGAACACTGTAGACTTTGGAGAAAATCTGGCCTTGCCAGCACCATGGTTTTGCACTTCCAGCCTCCAAAACTATGAGCCAATGAATTCTTGTGGGTTAAGCCAACCACTGCTTGGTGTTTGTCATGCCAGCCCTGGAAAACTAAGATAGTACCATAAGGTAGATACAATAATTAATGTCTTATTTTTGACAAAGAAAGAGATATTTTAGGGTGTTTTATTCTGTAATATACTTAGTTGCATTTGTTTCAATTTTTAAATTAAAATAAGGAAGGGATTTATAAACATACTGTATATACTACTTAAGAGTCCTTTGAAAAGACTGAGGTCATAGTCAGGGCTATATTTATGTATCCATAAGTTATCATCCCTGCAGTGTAATTTTAAGGATATACAGAAATATATCTTCCAACCCCCTGAAATATAGATTTGAAAAGTCCAGTCCATTGCTTAAACTTTCAGCATTGAAAATCCTCATTATTTTCTAAATTGTAAATATCCCTTTAATGATGAAAAATCTAAGGAGAAATAGTCAGTTCTGACTGAATATATATAAGGTCAACAAAAATGTCCCCTTAATACCTAAGGAAGGCAAATTACTTTCACTAGAGAGAAATTTGATGACAGAGGAAAGAGAAAAAATTTTTGCTGATGTTCATGAGCACAGTATAGGATTAGCAATGTTGAGAAGAGTATTTCATTAAGGCAATTTTTTCCTGATGTGACAGAGGGGATTTTGAAAAGGGAGGCAGCAGTAAGGTTGTCAATTTATGTTACTTCATAGTCTGTTCTACTTATTGGTCTTTGTGTGGCCCTGAAGTCATTGGGAGAGAATTAGTTCTTCAACCAAAATCAAAGATTAATGCAATGAATACAGCTTTGTAAATTATTAACACATTCATTTACTCATGCAAAAGGGAAACCATTAGTAAATTCATTTTATTTAACAAAGGCAAAAATAAGATTATATAATTAAATAATTATATATATATATTTAAAAATTATATAAAAGAAGAGGATTGAGGGAGGTGAAGAAGGCAGGGGAATTTGGAAACAAAGTACTCTATTTTCCTTTCCTTATATATGCTATTGATTATGTGGGTAGCTGGCAAAGAAGCCAGTCTTGGGCAATGGAAGGATCATCAGAGAACAACAGTTCATTATTTATGGATTCCTGGAAAACCCTTGAGAGTTTAAATCTGATTTCAGTATATGTGACAGGCTGTCACTGAATCCTGTTTATACTTTGTTAATACCTTTATTTAAGTTTATGCCAGCTTAGTACTAGTTCCCTTATTAGAATTTTCAGTAGTTTTCCTGCATAAGTGTTAATTTCCCTCTGATGGTTCCTTAACCCAGATCAGCCTTGTCACAAGTCCCTCATCTGAATGCATAATTCATATGTCCATAAGAAAATATTTCATTGTTCAGGATCCAAAAGACACATGTTATTTGTAGAATGTATTTTAAAGCAAAATGAGTGAGAAATCAATCCTATAATTAATTGTTGCTGCCTTGGAAAACAACATTTCTTTAAGTGATAGAGAGAGAGCAGGAATCCTAGAGACTCTATTTGTAGATCAGACATAATTTCATAGTTACCATTATAAAAAAAAAATAGTGGTGGTTGAGAACTAGAGCAGTTATTGTTCCATGAAAAGAAATAGAGTGTTTTCCTTTTGCTGAAAAATACATGACATGGCCACATCAACAAAATAAGAACCAGAACACAGTGAATATATCAGTTAATATTTTATTTATCCATCATTTCATTTGAAATTATAATGTATATATAGAAATCGATTGCTTTTGAAATATGATACAAGGGGCAGCACTGATGGAGAGTGGTATAGGTGATGGTGTTGGGTTGTGCAACACACTTGCCTATTTGGTTCTCAAACATTAACATACCTATGAAGCTCTTGATTGTCATAGTAAAATAAGATTTCTCCACTAGCATTCTACTTATACCCTACTACCTGGCTGAAATGTATTGGGTCTCTCTGATTCCCAGGAATCTGCATTTGCAAAAAACACCCTTGCTGATTCTAAATGAGTGTCACACATTAAATATCATAGTCAGATGCAAGCGGTTCTGGAAGAAGAAAATAAAATATTACATAAATAACGACAGTGATCATTTTATTATAAATTAAATGAGTTTTCTGAGATAGAACCCTGCATAGCAGAAACTAGATACAACAGTTTCATTTAAAATATCTTATCTCATGTTTTCTAACAGCCAGGTAGAAACAAGTTCTGATACAGATCTAAGCAGATGTTCTTTAATAGAGCAGAGAAGAGAAAGAAGGGCACTGAGCTGCTTCATTTGTTGGGAAGAGTGGACCTTGGTGCATGTCAGAATGGAGCACTTCTTGCAATCAGGGCACATGGCCAGTATACCTGGGGGAGTCAGGCAAAGGAGGCTGGGGGTTTAGGTGGGTTTACTTTGAAGTGAGTTTATGTCTCAGAATAGTTTAGAGAAAACGTGATATAATAACTGTCTTGGATGGGCTATATAGCTATGCTCCAAGGTCATACTCAAAAAATACAACTCAAATATAAAATTTATTCTTTTTAAACATTTCAAATGGCTATTTTTATACTGATTTTGATAAACATAACCAACTCCAAAGAAATCCTGATCTTATTTCTCAAAAAAGAAAAATAAGCGAATTCACAGGTGCTATACTTACTCTCCTTAGAGTCAACAATAGCTTCCGTTGGATGTTTTTTGTCCTGCAGAACTACAAGAGTGGACCCGTGTGCTCTTATTACCACTATTTTTCAAGAACTGTCACTCCCCTTACAAGCAGTCTGAAGTGGCTTCTATCTCAGAGATTTTCATTTCCTCCATATTAACAAGACTCGCTCATCAGGGGCTTCATCAAATTTTCAAACTCTCTAGGGTTGAGAATTGTATATTTCTGAAAGGTTTGGGGACTAGAAAGGTCTCTCTCTGGTTTTGAAAGCATTGGTATTCTGATTCCTATGGACTGGTGAGAAGTTTTACACTAACAAGTTTAACATTTGTTTTATTTTTCAAATTTGAAACTAAATGAATAAACAAATGGAAACTTTATGACCCAATTTCAAAATCACTAATGAGTCTTCTGTGTAACGAATTTGGCAGAAATCCTGAAAATGCACCAATGAGGACAGTGCCCTTAGAGAAATTAAAAAGCAGAGGGTAAACAGCATGTCTGTCTTTCCTGTATTTATTTCACATACACTTGTGGTTGATTTAAGATCAGTATAACCTGTTTTCTTCCTTATTACCCTTTTGAATTTAAAGAAGTACATGATTCAGTTATCCAACCCCCCAAAAAAGGAAGCATAATCACAAATCCAGTTATTTTGCTATTATTTCTATACACAACCGTCCCAAATTTTCATATACAACATATCTATATTTTGCATATATTTGCTTATTTTCATATACACCACTCCCCATCACCCCCTGCTCCTCCCACATCAACTTCCCCTTTTATCAGTAAGACACATTCATTGTATTTGTTGAATACATCCTGGAGTACTGCCACACTGCAGGGACCAGTTTACATTGTAGTTCACACTCTCTCCCAGTCCATCTGGTGGGTAATGACAGGATAAACAATATTTTGCATCAGTCCCTGCAATATCATTCAGGACAACTCCAAGTCCCCAAAATGCCCCACATCACACCTCTTCCTCCCTCACCCAGCCCTCAGCAACTCCAATGACCACCATCTCCATACCAATGATACAATTTCTTCCACTGCTAGAGTCATGACAGTTCTATAGTAGAATACCAGCAAGTCTACTCCAATCCATATTCTATTTTTCCATCTTGTGGACCTTGGGATGGTGATGTTCACTTCCATCTCTGAATCAAGAAGGGGCTTATATCCCACATGGCTGATCGATGTGGTTCTCCTGCTTGCAGTTGTAGACACTTTTGGTTCCCTGGTGTGGTGGTTGACCATTCTCACTTCCCCATCATCTGACCTTGGTACAAGCCAAAAAACAGGAGAGTGCATATATTTAACCCTCAAATCATTATTCTGACTTGCTTTATCACATAAAGCCCAACAGGAAAATGTTTTCAATTCACTAAGTGTAGATGAAGAACATCATTTTTAGAACATTGCAATATGCCATTTGTCAGGGTTCCATCAGTTTTCATGCCATTCCTAACTTCTGAATAATTTTCTGTCTGTTATTATAAAAATAAATTACTACAAATGAGTAAATTGTATGATTGCATCAACTGTTTTCCAGAGATTTAATTTCATAACCATCCAAAATTCTGCAAATCATCTTTCTACAAATATATTTGAAAATTTAGACTAATTTAGAATGTTAAAAATAGTGTATTCATATTACAAGACTTTTATATAATATTAACAAAATGATCTCCAAAATGTCAAAATTTATTTTATGAGCATGCTCTTGTGTTGACATTTAATTTAACTTTGGGAATTATAATTTTCAAATTAGGAAACTTTATATTTTCATATATTTTGAAAATATTTTCCCCTTATTCCAATTGATCTTCAAATTCATTTAAAAATAAAATTTTTTATTAACTTTTAAAGAATTGTTCTTGTATTTCTAACATTTTTATTATTTGTACTTATTTTTTAAAATTTAAATATTTAAGTATTTAAAATACTTGTATTTAAAAAGACTTCTTATTTTTCAAGTTATTTAGATTCTCTCCATCAGATAAGGAAGTTTGCTTCTCTTAGTTTGCTAAGTGTTTTATTGATATTAAGATTTGCATTTTATAAAATATTCTGTTTTCACTGAGATGATCAAATGATTTATCTGTTATTATTAATGTGGAGAATTATATATTTCATTTTAAATACAAAACCAATAATGTATTCTTAAAGCAAATTCTGATTTTTCATGATTACAATTTTCCTATATTGCTAGATTCAAATTGCTAATGTCAGACAGTAAGGACAGTGATCACAAAAGATACTGGTCAGAAAACTTAAAAAAATAACATTAAGTGTGCTTATAATTTTTTTAAAATTAAATTTAAATTTTTTAAAGAAGCTTTACATTCCATAAATGTTGCATTGAAAATAGAGGGGATTCCCACATACCTTCTCACTTCACTTTTCCCCATTAACAACATCTTTCGTCAGCATTGTACATTTGTTTTAACTGATGAACACATATTGAAGCATTGCTACCAACCATGACCTATAATTTACATGGTAGTTTACACTTAACACTGAAAAATTTTATAGGTTTTTGACAAAATTTGTAATTACCTATGAGTCTCACAAGGTTTTTGTATTTAAAGTTTTTTGTCTTTTTAACTGAGTGTTTTGTCTTTTTTCTATTTTTGGAAGAGTTTGTAAAATTGATGACATTTCAAATAACTTACTTGAGATGCAGCAGGGTTGGAAGTTTTCATTGCAGGAAGGTTTTTCATTACATACACATTTGCTTCCCATAAATATGGAAATACTAAAATAATTTTTGGTGAGATGTGATTATCTAGGAAATTGTCTATTCAAATAAATGTCCACATTTATGTGCATAAGTTATTTAATATGGCACATTATTTTTGTGTTTGTGTGAAAATTTCTTTTCCCTTTATAAAAGAAGTTGTGAGCTTACAGATCAATCATCCATAAAGTATAGGATTTCCATATATCACTCTGTTACCAACATGCTGCATTGGTGTAGAACATCTGTTACAACTGATGATAACTCATTTTTATAATTGTGCTATTAATTAAAGAGAATGGTTTAACTTAGGGTTCTCTATAGTGCAGTTCCATGCATTAAAAAAAATATTCTGTTACCATATATACAATCTAACATCTCTCCTTTTAGTAAAATTGGTATATATATTTCAGTGATGTTAATTGTGCTCACAATGTTGTTCTAACTTCACCATCCACTACCAAAACATTTCCATCATTCTAAATATTTACCCTGTACATTTTAAGCCTTCCAATTTCCAGTCCCAAACCTGACTTTTGGTAACTAATAGTAAAGATTCTGACTCAGTGAGTTTGCTTATTCTAATGTTTCAAATCAGTGAGATAATACAATATTTGTTTTTTTGTGTATGGCTTATTGTACTCAACATGATATTTTCAAGGTTCATCCATGTTGTGCATTTGTCAGTAATTCATTACTTTTTAAGGCTAAAAAATATTTGATTGTGTGTATATACCATATTTTATCCATTTATTGATTTATGGGCATTTTGGTTATTTCTATTTTTGGCAATTGTAAACAATGCTGCTATGAACATCTGTTTGAGTCTGTGTTAGTCAGCCAAAGGGGTGCTGATGCAAAATACCAGAAATCAGTTGTTTTCTATAAAGGTTATTTATTTGGGGTAAGAGCTTACAGATATCAGGCCATAAAGCATGTTACTTCCCTCACCAAAGTCTATTTTCAAATGTTGGAGCAAGATGGCTGCCAATGTCTGTGAGGGTTCAGGCTTCCTGGGTTCCTCCCTTCCAGGGTCTTGCTTGTCTCTTCTCTATGTACTTTAGGGTTCCAGGTTAAGGCTTCAGCATCAAACACCAACATCAAAACTCCAACACCAAACCCTAACTCTTTTATCTGTGAGTTCCCACCCACCAGAGAGTGGGGACTCAATGCCCTACTGGAACAAGAGGTTTACATGATTACTTAATCAATCAAACCTCTGAATCCAATATAATATAATATGCCCAGAGTAAAAGATCATTTTATAAACATAATCCAATATTTCTTTTTGGAATTCATCAATACTATCAAAGTGCTACAAAGTTCCTGCTTAAAATACTTTTGGGTATATACTTAGCAGTGGGATGGCCAGGTCATATCATACTTCTATACTTAGCTTTCTGAGGAACTGCCAAACTGTCTTCCACAGTGGCTACAACATTTAACATTGCTATCAGCAATGATTTAATGATTATATTTGTCTTCATCCTCTTCTAACACATGTTCTTTTTCTTTTTTTAAAGCAGTCATTATAATGGGAGTGAAATGATATCTCATTGTGGTTTGAATTGCACTACCCTGATGGCTAATTATGTTGGACTTCTTTTCATATGCCTCTGGCCATTTGTATATCTTCTTTGGAGAGATATATGATCAAGTCTTTTGCCCATTTTATAATTGGGTTGTTTGTTTTTTTATTCTTAGATAGACAATTCCTTTTTTTTTTTTTTTAAAAAAAAAGCTATTTTTATTGAAGCATATTAATAAAGCATAAAACCATCCAGAGTTTACCAACAATTGTTTTGGGTATAATAACATAGCAGTATATTCATCACTTCAATCATTTTATAGTATTTTCATTATTCCAAAAGTAATAATAGCAATGAAAAAAAAGAATAAATGAAAAAACCTCATCACATCTCAGTCTCTCTATGCTTCCCCTGCCATACATAGCTCCTATTCTGTACCTGTCTTTCTAGTTTATTTTAGTTATATTTTATAAAAATAGTCATATATATGGAATATAACCCATATATATTTTACATGAGGTTTGATAATGTTATACAGTCCTATGTTACATTTTTAGCTGTTATTCTAGTACTATACATGACCTTAGACTTACCCTTTCAGTCACTGTCTTACCCATATAATAGCTCTGCTACTTACAAACACTATGATGTGATTTCAGCATTTTTATTCATTTCCTAATATTTATAAACAACATTTTGCACAGATTAATCCTCATCTTTCCATTCTCTACCCCATTCTATATTCTGGTGACCTATTTCTGACTATTAACTCCTTGAGTTTATACAATATATTTAATTCATAATAGCACAAACATACAGTATTTTTCCTTTTGTGTATGACTTGTTTCACTCAACATAATGTCCTCCAGGTTCATCTCTGTTGTCATAGGTTTCATGACTTTACTTCTTCTTACCACTGCTTAATATTCCATTGGGTTTTAACACCACAATGTATTTATCCATTCATCAATTCATGGGCATGTGGGTTGTTTCCACACTTTGGCAATCATGGATAACACTACTATGAACATAGGTGTGCAGTTGTCTGATTGTGTCACTACTCTCAGTTCTTCTTGGTATATACCTAGTAATGGTGTTTCTGGATCACATGGCAATATTCTATATTAAACTTCCTTAGGAACTGCCAAACAGTCCTCCAGAGTGGTAGTACCATTCTACGTTCCCACCAATAAAGAGTAAGCATTCTTATCCCTCCACATAATGTAGACCATTATAGCATATCACATTTTTTTCCATTCATAGGTATATAGGCACTTAGATTGCATTATTCTTTTGACAATTATGAATAATGCTGCCATGAACAAATATATTTGTGTACAAATATCTAAGTCCCTACTTTCAGCTCTTTGGTGGTATATACCTAGTAGTGGGATTACTGGGTCATAAGGTAGTTCTATGCTTAGCTTTCTGAGGAACTGCCAAATTGTGTTCACAGTGACTGCACAATTTTACATTCCCTCCATCAAGAATTTAGTGTTTCTTTTTATCCACCTCCTCTCCAACACTCCTTATTTTCCTTTCTTCTTTGTTTAAATAGCAGCCATTCTAATAGGTTTTGATTTGCATTTCCTTAATGGCTAATGACATTAAAAATATTTACATGTGATTTCTGGCCATTTGAATATATTCATTGGAGAAGTATCTATTGAAGTACTTTCCCATTTTTAATTTGGTTGTCTTTTTCTTTCTTAACCTGAAGAATTTCCTTATATATTCTGAATAATAAACCTTTAGTGGATATGTGGTTTCCAAGTATTTCCTCCCAATGTATAGGCTCTTATTTTAGTTTCTTAATAAAGTTCTTTGAGGCACAAAAGTTTTAAAATTTCTATAAGGTCCCATTTATCTACTTTTCTTTTGCTGCTCATGCTTTGGATATAAATTCTAAATTATCATTGCCTAACAAAGATCATGAATATGCTTCCCTACATTTTTGTCTAAGAGTTTAATAGTTTTACCTCTTGTTTTCAGGTGTTTGATAAATTTTGGGTTGATTTTTGTATAAAGTGTGAGGTAGTGGTCTTTTTTTTTTTTTTTTTTTAGCAAATAGAGAGCTAGTTCATCAAAAACACTGTTCATTTCCACTTGAGTGAAAATTTTCCCTTGTCAAATATCACTTGGCAATAAATATGAAGGTTTATTTCTGAGATCTGAATTTAATTCCATTATTTTATATGTCTATCCTTGTGTCATTATCATGATGTATCAGTTACTGTGGCTTTATAATAAGTTTGAAAACCAGTAAATGTGAATCTTCCAACTTCATGCTTCTTTTTCATGATGGCTTTATCTATTCAGGCTCTGTATCTTTCTTTATAAATTTGGTGATTAGATTTTCCATTCCTTCAAAGAAGGATGTTAGATTTTTATTGGGATTACACTGAATCTATAAATTTCTTTGGTAAATATTGACAATTTAATGATGTTTAGTCTTTCAGTCCATGAAAATGGGATGTCCTTCCATTTATTTTGGTTGCCTTTGATTTCTTTTGGCAATGTTTTGTAGCTTTCTGCATATACATGTTTTACACCTGTATTAGTCAGGCAACGGGGTGCTGATGCAAAGTAACAGAACTCTGTTGGCTTTTATAAAGAGTATTTCTTTAGAAGACAAGCTTACAGTTACCGGTCCCTAAAGATTCCAACTCAAGGTACCATAAGAGGCACTTTCTCACCCAAAGTCTGTTGCCATGTGTTGATGAAAGATTAGGGGTGATGTCTGCAAGGGTACAACCTTCCTCATTCCTCTTAAGGCTCCATGACCCCAACTTCTTCCAATCTCAGTTGTAGGTTGACATAAGGCTCATTTCTCTCCTCAGGCCTCATTTCTTTCTGAGCTCAGCTGCTCTGGTCTCTTCACAAGTTCAGCTGTAGACTATCAGGCTCTTCTCTCTCCCTAGGGCCTTGTCTGTAGAACACTCTCTTTTCCTGCTTACTGCTTCTGTGTTCTCCTTCTCCATATGTTTACTTCCCTGTCTTTGATTGAGGGTCCATTTATTTGGCCTGCTGTGTAGGCTAGCTATAGGCAGGAACTCAAAATGAGTTGCCATAATGATGTGGTCAAATGAAAGTCCTAATCTTGGCTTAATGAAGTAAAAGTGAAACCTCTTAGTCTAATGCAGTTTAAAAACCAATCCAATATCTATTTTTGTTGCTTATAAACAATATACCAAACTGCCACAACACCCTTGCATAGAATTATTCCTAGATAATTGATTCTTTAGTTATTGATAAAGGAATTTTTCTTAATTTCTTCTTCTAATTGCCCATTACTTGTGTCTAAAAATTACTGATTTACTGGTGCTGATCTTGTACTATGCCACTTTGATAAATTTATTTATTAGCTCTAAGAACTTTGTTGTGGAGTTTTCAGGATTTTGTGTATATAGAATCATATCATATGCAAATAGGGAAATTTTCATTTCTTGAATTCAAATTTGGTTGACTTCATTATTTTTCATGCCTAGTTACTCTGTCAAGAACTTCCAGTACAATGTTGAATAACAATGGTGACAGTGAGCATCCTTGTCTTGTTCTTGATCTTTGAAATACAGCTTTCATCTTGTTGATGCAAAATAGCAAGTGACGTCTGCAGGGGCTAAGCCTTTCTCCTTCCTCTTAAGGCTTCATGGTCCCAATCTCAATTGTAGGCACTCTTTCAACATTAAGTAGTATGCAAGGTGTAGGCTTTTCATAAATGTCCTTTATTATAGTTTTATAGTTTTTTTCTATTCCTAGTGTTTTAATTGCTTTTTATCAAGAAAGGATGATATATTTTGTCTAATGCCTTTTCTGCATCAATTGAGATGATAGTGTGACTTTGTACATTATTCTGCTAATGTGGTGTTTTAAATTAGTTAATTTTCTTATGTTGTAACAACCTTGCATACCAGGCATAAATCCCATTCTTTTACCGTGTGATTGTATTACATATGCTGGTATTGTTTGAGGATTTTTTCCTCTATATTCATAAGATGTTTTGGTGTGCAGTTTTCTTTTCTTGTGCTATCTTTATCTGGTTTGGAATGAATGTGATGGCCTCATAGAATGAGCTCAGAAGTGTTCCCATCCTCTTCAGCTTTTTGGAAGAGTTAGAGCAGAATTGAAGTTAAGCATTCTTGGAAAGGTTTGTAGAATTTCCCTGTGAAGTCATCTGGCACTGAGATTTTCTTTTTGGGAAGGGTTTTAATTGCTGATTCAATCTCTTTGCTAGTGATTCATATGTTGAAATCTTCTCTTTCCTCTTCAGTCAATGTAGGTAGTTTGTGTGTTTCTAAGAATTTATCCATTTCATCTAACTGATCTAATTTACTGGCACACAATTTTTCATATTATCCTCAGACGTTATTTTCATTTTAGCAGATTCAGTAGTTTCACCCCCCTCTTCCTTTCTGAATTTCATTATTTGTATTCATTCTCTTTATTCTTTTTCAGACTAACTGAAGGTATGTCAATTTTATTGACCTTTTCAGAGAACCACCTTTGGTTTTGTTGATTCTCTCTAGTGCTTTATGTTTTCTATTTAATTTCTCTCTATGCTATTCTTTGTTTTTCCTTTCTTCTGCTACCCTTGGGTTTGTTTCCTCTTCTTCTAGTTCTTCTACTTTTGACATTAAATCTCTTGAAGCCTCTTTCCTTTTTAATTCAAGAATTTAGAGTTATAAATTTCCCTCTTACTAATGCCCAAACTGCATCCCATAAGTTTTGATGCATTGTATTTTCACTTTCATTCACTTCAAATATTTCCTAATTTCCCCTCTGATATCCTCTTTAATACATTGTTTGTTTGAGAGTATGTTGTTTAATTTCCCATATTTTGAATTTTCCATTTCTTCTTTTTTATTGATTTCTAGTTCCATTCTGTTGTGTCAAAGAGTATGCTAATACATGGTATGATTTCAACATTTTTTAATTTCTTGTGACTTGTTTTGTGTTTTAACTTATGGTCTATTCTGCAGGATGATCCATGTTCCCTTGAGAAATACATGTATTTTGCTTTTTTGGGTGCAGGGTTCTTATATGTCTGCTACTAATTCTAAGTGGTTTAGAGTATTGATCAAATCTTGTATTTCCTATTATCTTCTGACTATATGTAAGTATTAAATTCTCCTACTAATAATGTAGATCTGTCAATTTCTCCCTTGAAATCTGTTTTTTTTTTCTTCATATATTTTGGCTCTATGCTTTTAGATCCATATGTATTCGTAATTGTTTAACTTCTGCTTTAATTATTCATTTTATCAAAATATGTAATATATTTTTCCTTGTAACTATTTTTGACTTAAACTTGTTTTATCTGATATTAATATAGCTATCTTAGCTCTCTTTAGTTACTGCTTGTCACTCATTTCTGCCAATAATGCATGATTTCATTTTTGTTTGATTTTTTGTGTTGTACCATATTGAGTGTCTTCTCATTTCTATATGGATATATTTCTCGTCTATGTTCTTTGTGGTTACCATGAGGATAAAACTTACCATCTTAAATATATAACTAAAATATTGGTTTGATTCCAACTTAACTTTAATCACACACACATATGCTTTTATTATACAACAGTGTCTCCACAGTTTTTTGTGCTTTTTACCACTTATCTTTGCACACTGCATGTTCAAAACCACAGATGCTTCATTTCCTTTTATACATTTTCAGTTTAGAACCTGTAGGAAGTAAATGGAGTTTTATACCAAAAAATAAATCACAATAACATAGGCATTTATAGTTACCCAAACAGTTATTGTTACCAGAGATCTTCATGTCTTTATGCACTTTTGAGCCATTAACTAATGTTCTATTCTTTCATTCTGAAAATTCACCATAAGTTATTGCTTCTAGGGAAGTTCTAGTGGTGATGAACTCCCTCAGCTTTTGTTTATCTGAGAAATTCCTAATCTATTGTTAGTTTTAAAGGAAAGTTTCACCAAGTGTATGATCCTTGGGTTGCATTTTTTCCAGCACTTTATCTATTTCAAGCCTGTGCCTTAATTCTTCCATGGGCTGATGAGAAAGAGGCACTCAAGTTAGTTGAGACTTCCTTCTACCTAATACATTACTTTTTTTTTTTTTCTCACAGCTTTCAGAACTCTCTCTCTGTCTTTATACATCACTTGATTGTGGTGTATAACTCTTTTAATGTGTTTTGGATTCTGTTTGCAAGTATTTTGTTGAGGATTTTACATCTATATTCATTTGAGGTCTGTAATTTTCATTTTTCATTTTATCTTTTTCTAGTTTGATATTAGGGTGATGTTGGCTCCATCGAATGAGTTTAGTAGCATTCTTTCTTTTTCAGTTTTTTAGAGGAGCTTGAGCAAGATTGGTACTAGTTCATCTTTGAATTATTGGTAGAATTCTCTGTGAAGCCATCTGTTCCCAGGCTTTTCATCTTTGTGAGGTTTTAAAAGACTTTTCCTAGTTCTATTTTGTTGAATTTGTTAAATAGTTTTTCTTGAATTTGCTTAAAATATTTCCTGTAATGGTAGCCATGTATCTTGTTTTTTAACTGCTCTTTGTAATTTGCACTTTCATTTTTCCATTGATCAATGTATAAAAGTTTTATTTATTTTATATATAATTTTTCAAAATCAGCTTCTCATCTTTTTGCTTATCTCATTTTCTTTATTCTACTCAATTGGCTTTCAGATGTACCCTTTTTTATTTACTTAATTTTATATTTTCATCTTTCTATTATCTTAAGGTTTAATTATAGATCACTTAGAACTTTCTTCTGACATAATATAAATATTTAATAGCATACTTTTCCTTTTTAACATTGGTTTTGCTGCATCCCCCTTAATGATATGTTAGGCCTTCATTTTCATTAATTTCCTAATTGTATAGTAAATATTCCATTCAATTATTTTTTCCTTTTCCCATGTGTTTTTTTTTCTCTTGGATCAATGGATTGATCAGATGTGAGTTATTTAATTTCAAAATATTAGAAAGTTTTCCATATATCTTTCTGATATTGATTTTTAATTTTTTATATCTTTATGCATGTTTTGTGGATGTTTGAAAAAATTATACATGCCATGTTTTTGCAAATAGGGTTCTATAAATATCAATTGGACCCATTTGTTTGATTGTGTATTTCCAGTCTTTTACATCTTTGGTGATATCCTGTCTGGATTTCCTTTCAATTGCTGAAAGCGCAATCTTGGAATTTCTAGTCTATCTTTGTGCATTGTATATTTGTCTATTTCTTCTTTCAGTTATAACAACTTATGATTCATGTACTTCAAAATTCTGTTATTAGTTGCATACACATTTAGAATCAATGCAATACTTTGATTGAGTGAGCAATTTATTTTTATAAAATATTCCACTTTGTCCCTGGATTTATTCCTCTACTGAAATCTAAATTTTCTGGTATTTGGATAGCAACCGTCAACTTGCTATTGTTTTCTGTCCCAGTTGTTCTTTGTAACTTTTTCTCTACTTTTTCCCTGAGTATTTTTATGATTCTCCTTTTCACCATTATTTCTCAATAGCCAAATCCCTTGATGTGTGGTTGCTCTAGAGTTTACAATATACATTTCTGAACTTTACACAGTCTATCATCAAATGATATCCTACCACTTCCTGTGTTATATAAGAATTGTACACTGATGTACTTCTATTTCCCCCTACCTGGACTTTGTGCATATTTTCATATTCCATCTGATTTCTACATAAATTATAAACCCAAAACATTGTTACTTTTATTTTTATCATTTTAAAAATATTTTAAAGGGGTAAAAATATCTTTTATGTATATGCTCGCACATTCCATTTCACTTTTCTTTCTTGTGCTAATCCTTGTTTCCATGTGGTATAATTTTCCTTTTGCTCAAAGGAAAGTTGTTACTCCTTTGTTTCTTGGTCTTTATACATTTTTTCCTTACTTTATAAGATCTTTAGATTGCATAAATGTTACATATAGGGGATTTCTATACAACCCACCCCCAACCCCCCCCTACATAAGTTACCCCATTAACAATATCTTTCTGCAGTGTGGTATATTTGTACAGTTGATGAACACATATTGAAGCATTGTTAATAACCAGTCTATATTTTACATTATGATTTACATTTCGCACTGCACAATTTCATAGGTTTTGAGAAAATGTGTAATGGCTTGTATGCATCATTGTAATATCTTTCAGAACAACTCCAGTGTCCTAAAAATGCCCCATGATACACCTATTCTACCTTCTCCTTCCCTCAGGGCCTCTAGTGACCATTATCTTTATATCAATGTTATCCATTTTCCTTTACAAGAATAATAATAAGTAAACATTAGTCTTCAGTTGCATTTTCCTTATGTTTGTTCATTCTTCAGTCTTGAGGGTTTTGGGATGGTGATGCCCATCTGATTCTGACTGAGAGGGGACTTAAATTCCATGAAGCAGATATATGTCTTGCTTGCAATTATAAATCTTCTCTGTTTGGGGGACTGGCATCATCCATCATCATCCTTTAGTTAGTTGTCCAGGGTAAGTCTGATGAACTGTAGAGTAGGTGCTGGCTGTAACTCAGCTGAGATTCAGAATTCAACTAGCATATGAACAGCAAGAAAATTTAAGTCTCTGGGACATATATTTTAAAGTGTATATTGCAAATTATAGGTTCAAATAAAAGGAATAGAAAACCATATCTAGAACAATTATAAATGAGTCAAACTCTGATACAATATGTAAGTAAGTTATGATATATTCCACAGTAAGACCCACTGACAAGGTGTTGATTTCCAGAGTTGTCTGCCCTACCTATATTGTCTAGATTCTTCTAGGACCCTGCTTGAGACATTGTTTACTGTGGCAATCAGTGACATGTATAAGTGTAAATTCTGAAATGACCTCCCAACCCACCTTGAAATCTCTTAGTCATAAAAACTATGTGTGTTTAATATTTCCCCCTTTTGTCTATGTCCATTTCCAAATGAATCACTAGATGGTATTTGGTAATATTTACTTGGTGACAGGGATGCCCATCCCCAAGAGTCATGTCCCACCCTGAGGAATGGGGAAGCTTATATGCTGAGTTTGGCTTAGATAAAGGCCACTCTTGAGCAACTAGGAAACTTTCAGGAGATAATTCTTCAGTTCTCTAAATTACTAGACTGTTTCAGTTTCACGAGTCTAGTGACATTCTTATATTGGTGCTTCTTTATGTGTTTATTTTTTCCTTCATATCTGCGTTTGAGATTCTTTTTGTTTTTGAGGTTTTTTAAATCATTTTATTATGATGTGCTTTAGTCTGGTTGGGTCTTCATTTGGTTGTTTACTGGGAATTTTGGATTTATTGGATTTAAGTTTTCATTAAATTTAGAAATGTTTTTTTCTTATGTTTTGTTGTCTCCCAACCATTTTTTCATTCCTGACCTTCATGTATACATGTCTATTATTGCTTCTTTTTTCATACATGTTACATATTCTCTGTTTATTTATTTTTACTCTCTATGCTTCTGAAGTAGGTAATTTGTATTGCTGTATTCTTTCATTTTACAGTGCTTAATTTGCTGTTAGTCCCATCCAGTAAGTCATTCAAATAAAATATTTTGTTTCATTTCTAGAAGTTCCATTGGTTCTTTTTCTTATTTTTCATATCCTTCCTCATTTTGATTATTTTTCCTTTTAAATACTTGATGATATTGAGCATGTTTTTAATCAGTGCTTTAAAGATTTTGTGCTGTCATTTCTGCATGTGTACCATATGAGTGAATTTATTCCTTATTATGAGATATTTTCCTACTAGTTGGTATGTTGAAGCTTTTCTTTGTTGTTGAATGCTGATATCTTTGGCTATTATATCATTGCCTGTGTTTTGTTGTTTTTAAAAGGGTGCCATATTTTTTCTTTCAAGTGGTACACTAACTTGCTTAATCCACATTAAACCTTTTATTATTAAGACTCATTAATGAGAGTGTAAAATAAATTACATTTTATGAATATTTTAGCCTTACTATTAAGGCATGATCCTTCTGGAGACTCTCATAAATGACCTGAGATTTCATAGAGGATGCTCCAATATACTTAGTTGAAAATAAAATATCTTGGAACCCTGTTTGATCTTTGGAATTTCTTTGTTTATTTGTTTAAAGTTTATTGGTTAGTTCCTGTCTAACTTCATGGAGATTTATTCTATTCATGAAGTGTTTAGTAGTTAGCAATCACAAAAGACTATAATGTAGATTTTCGAAAACTTTTGTTGCATAACTTTCCTTTCTACTTTCCTGTAATCCATATTCCTGCCCTGAAGCTTCCAATCCCCTCAGCCTTCTTGATTTCAGCACCTCAATGCAACAAGCTTTCTCTCCTCTAACTTAGTTCTGTTGTGATTCATTTAGTTGGTGCCTTTGGGAACAATCTTGAGCATACTTCACTTAGAGCATTGACCATTTTTTTGCATTAAGTTAATTTTTCCCATATACCACCTTATTATTAACAGCTTGTAATAGTGGTGTACATTTATTTCACATCTATTTTTTAATAGACAATGTTTTAGAGCAGTTTCTGGCTTGCAGAAAAGTTGCACAGAAATTAGAGAAAGTTCTTTTTAACTCCCTCTCATCCCACCCCCTCATACACAGTTTTCTTTATTACTAATAAGTTGCATAAATTGGAATCAATAGAATCAAAAATACATACTAATACATGATTAACTAAAGTCCATAGTTTACATCAGAATTCATTCTCTGTTATACAGTTCTTAAGTTTTTGACAAATGGATAATATAGTGCATCCACTATCACAATATCGTACATAATAGTTTCACTGCTCTATACATAGACTGTGTTCCCCCTTTTCTTCCATACTCACTTCTGTTGAGGTCCTGGCAAACACTGATATTTTTACTGTCTTTATAGTTTGCTCTTTTCAGAATGTCTTATAGTGAGAATCATCTAATGTTAGTTTTGTTAGATTGACTTCTTTCACTTAAAATTTTTAATTTTAATTAAGCCCATTCATCAATTTATTCTGTCATGCATTGTGCTGTATCTAAGAAGTCATCGCAAACCAAGGGTCATTTAGAATTTCTCCTACATTATCCCTTAGAGCTTTTATGTTTGCATTTTATATTTATTTATATGTTATATTTTGAGTTAATTTTAGTGGAAAGTATGAGGTCTGTGTATTTTTTAAAATATGAATGTCCAGCTGTTCCAACATCATTTGTGGAAAAGATTATACTTTCTCCATTGAATTGCTTTTATCTTTTCTCAAAGATCAGTTGACTATATCTGCTTAGGGCTATTTCTTGGTTCTCTATTCTGATTCTTTGGTCTACTTGCCTATATTTTCACCTACAATACGCTATGTTGCTCACTGAAGCTTTATATTAAGATGTGAAGTTGAGTAGAAACTGTTCTCTGATGTTGTTCTTCTCCTTCAGTATAATGCAGGCTATTCTGGGTCTTCTGCATTCCCAGATAGATTTTTGAATCAATTTGCCTATATCCACAAAACAACTTATTGGGATTTAATGGGAATTGCATTAAATTTATAGATCAAGTTTATAAGAATTGATAGCTTAATAATATTGAATCTTTCTAGGTATGAACATGGGATATTTCTCCATCTATTTAGACCTTGAATTTATTTCATTCGACTTTTGTAGTTTTCATTATATAAATACTGTATTTTTTAAAGGCTTTTACATAAGCATTTCTTATTTTGGAACAAATTTTAAACTTGTGTTTTCAATTAAAATTCCAGTTCATTGCTGATATATAGGCAAATAATTGACCTGCATATTAACCTTACTATAAGTCCTTATTAGCTCCAGGAGTATTTTTGTTGTTGTTGTTGTTATTTGAGATATGTTCAATGATAATCATATTATATGTAAGAATAAAGACAATTTATTTTTTCTTCTTCCTAATTGGTGTATCGTTTATTTGCTTTTGTTTTCATTTTTCTCTAGTTAAGACTCCCTGTATGATGTTGAACATTGTGGCAAGAGGTTTTTATTATTATATTTATTATTTTTCTTGTTCCTGATGTTAGAAGAAAAGCAAGTAGTTCTCACCATTAAATGATTTTGACAATAGGGTTTTTGTAGATGTTCTTTTTCAATTTGAGAAAATTAATCTCTATTCCTATATTGCTGATGTTTTTTAAAAAAGTCAAAATCAATATTGCATTTTGTAAAATGATTATTTCTGCATCTATTCATATGATTTTTCTTTTTTTACTATATTGATGTGATGTATCACATTAATTGATTTTCAAGTGTTTAATCAGCTTTGCATATCTGATATGAATCCCACTTGGCTGTAGTTTATTTTTATGACAATGAAAGAATAGAGGAAAAATACAGGAAATTGGAACAGTGTTTAAAATATATATATAAAGAGCTTTGCTTGATATTCACCTGTCTGACAGATGTTCCAGTTGTCCCAAAATGTCTCTTCTCCCTTTATCTCTCATAAACTTAGAGTCTTTATTTCTTAACATGGAATATATAGGTGACTTTTTCCATGTGGATGGTAGCAATAAGTTAGGATACATTAAGGCAATAAAAAGAGCTGTAAGCCATTGAATTTTCAAGTAAATGAATCACCATAACCATTAAGACTTTTAAGAGACAAAGAATAGCTGATTATTTTAAACTATTATTAATACAAGAGTCAATTACAATAATGATAAACCATAATAGAACCATGGTTGGTAGCTATGTTTTGATGTTTGTGCATAAACTATAGAAATGTAACATCCACATGTAAAAGGATCATTTCTGGGGAAGGTTTGATGTTGGATATATGAGAGTCCCCTATATTTTATATGTGATTTTACTGTGACCTCAAACTTTTTTGAAGACATAATAAAAATATTAAAATAAAAAGATGTATACACTAAGAAAGAAATGGAGGAGATTTCCTTGCCACTGTACATACAGAGCCCCATCTATTACAGTGATGAAAGGCAAAAATGCCAAAAAAAGTTTTATGGTATTTTTCATTTTTTATTACACCAATTTATTTTTTACTTTATTTTAATTTTTCTAAATTCTTATGTATTATATTTCTAATCTTTGAGCCTACCAATACTATTTCATTTTCCTGCTGGTTGAATTTGGCAATATATTAGGCTCCATTTTTGAAGAAATTTTGGGTCACAGAAGGCTTTGTGGCATTGGGGCAGCACAGGTGTGTGGTGTCATCGATGGGGATTGCATGGGAGGGAGGGAATTCTCCAGGGCATGTGTATTGGGTATGTAGTTATGTTCAGATATTCATTGGGTATTGTCATAGTATGTAGAGTTACACACGACAACTGAGTAAAGCTGTCATTTGACTCTCAAGAATTCTCTTTTTGCTCTATTTACTTGACACTTTATTCCTTCCTAAAGTGTTATTATATGTCAAATAACTTGGGTTCACTATGTATACTTTGTAGTCTTACGAAGTTTCTCTTCTAGCTCTAAGACCAAAGTTTTTATTCTGCTTCTGTTTATATCTCATGCATTTCTCCCATGATCACCTCTAAATTTGACACACTTATGCATATACACATGAAACACTTACCTGGCTCACCTCTTGCTAAGACTTCTTAGATTTCTCTGTCCCTAAGTCATCACATATTATCCAGAGTGGTGCACAACACTGAATATTTTACATCACACTATAATTACAGTTATTCTTTCATGGAGATCCTCTGATAAACTAATTTCAAAAACAAAACAGATGATTTTTTCCTTTGACCTATTTATGATATTTTAGTATTTTCTTCACTCCTCTTTACTTGTAATAATTCTGACATTGGCTATGTATTTACATCAACTTCTATGGTTCAAAAATTGACTTTCAGTTGATGCTTATTACATTTTCATCTTTATTTTTAATGATGTTATTTGATTCTCAGATACATGCATTCAAAACAATATCTACTGGAATGTATCATATGGGCTTCAAACTTACCATGTCCCAAATAAAAATCACCATCTGTTCCATCTCTTACTCTCTTTCTTTCTATATGATCCTCAAATAGGGGAATAGGCTACATTTTCTGAGCATATTTCATGTGTCAGCTATCTTATCAAATACTTTTCACAAAATATCTTTTCCCTCTCCTTAGCTCACATTGATTTATCTACTTCTATTCATCCATTGATTTATCAACTTCTACTTCAAGCCCCCTGGAAAGTCTCTGACTAAAAGTCTGTTGCCTTTATCTTTAATACACATCAATGAATACCCACAAAAATCAAAACTTGCTACTACATGAGAACTTATGAAAGACTACACCTTTGTGGAGGTCTTGAAATGTATGTGTGTGTGTGCATGTACATTCACTATAAAAATCAGCAAAGTTCATGCAATCCCAGGTACATAGCCAGTGTCCAGGAAATGTTTGTAAGTGAACATATATATGACATGTACCTATAAAATGACTTGCCTTTTTAATTGGACATCAAATTCATATTATGTTGATACCTACTTTGTCTACTTAAATTTCTTTAGATCTCGGAATATGTTGTTGAATTTTCTTCTGACTTTTCTTTAAAAAGATTATCAATGTTTCTGCTTTTATTTACTTTCTCAGCTGCTTCCCAGCTAATGGAAGTAAAACTGCCTTCTCTTTGCCTGATCTTCCATTAAAATAAAACCTTGGAGTTCTGTGGATGGTACTTTACCTCACAGAGCATCTATCTGTAAGATATTAAGACCAGAATGCATGGATTCTGTGATTCTGTGTTTGAGTTAATAGCTCTGCCAGAGTTTGTTATCAGGCATTGACAATTAATTACATAACTAGGTATTCAAATACTTTCATTTTAAAATTAAGGTCTTTTTTCCTATTTTTTCCTAAATTTTTTCCTAAATTTTCCTACATCAGTGAATTACGAAAAATTTTCCAAGTAAACTCCAGTTTATTTGTACATAGCCTCATTTTACCCTGTGGAAATAGAGTCAGTTCTTATTGCCTGAGTCCCACTACTTTTTAGAGCTTCTCAAAGTTATAGTCTAAATGATATGGAAGAAATGACTTACAAACATGCTTTGCCTGACAGAAACAGTTCCCTCAGGAAATTCAATAAGTATATTAGATCAAATTGAGATTTAGTAAAATATTTTAGCTGCTCACTTACCTTCTTCCAAAACTCCTACTATTCTTCCAAACCACATGTGCATCACTGAGTAAATTTACTCATATGTACCAATTTTGGACTTTATTCAATGTTCTAAAAATCATTTGTATTTTTGTTTCCAAGATAGCACAGGGTAAAATTTAACAAGATTGAAAGGATGTCTGACAGGGAAATATTGGTTTCAGTTTATTCTGCTTTCCAAACATATGTTTGAAATAAGGACAAGATCTTTAACGGAGTTATGAGTTTTGAGTGTCACTGTTTTGGGAGATAAAGAGGTATGCTGATTTATTATATGCATATATAGATCTTTTATTAATGTGAGGTTGATGATATATATAAATATTTCTGTGTTATCAATCGCATTTCAATTCACTGAAATGCTAATCTATTCTTGTGCCTAAAAATTTCCCAGAGATTAGATTTATATACCTTAAAACTACATTCTAATAAATGAAATAAACAGTGCTTTACCAAATATAGAAATTATCACTCACATTTTGAATTTTGTTAGAGTTACTTAAAAATTTGGTTTCTTTCCCTGATTTCCAAAATTTATGACTAAATGCTCAGACAAGTTGATATAATTAAAATGACAAATATTATATCACTTACAATTTTGACTGTCAATCAGATTTTCTGTTGAAACACATCAAATCCTGTGGCTTTTATGTTAAAATTGTATTTGGGATGAATATTTTCAAATGAATATTTGGTTATTTGCCCTTTTGGATCCAAAACTACATTCATGACAATTGTGGAGTGCATAGAGCTCTCAGAAATATCTATCTTCAATCAATTATTTTTTTTAATTGCTGAACACAAATATTTTATTGCCCTTTATTTTTATTTTTATTTTTTTAAAATATTACATTAAAAAAATGAGGTCCCATTCAACCCCACCGCCCCACCCCCCACTCCCCCCACAGCAACACTCTCTCCCACCATCACGACACATCCACTGTACCTGGCAAGCACATCTCTGAGCATCACTGCACCCCATAGTCAACGGTCCATATCATAGCCCACACTCTCCCACGCTCCATCCAGTGGGCCCTGGGGGGATCCACAATGTCCCATAATTGTCCGTGAAGCACCACCCAGGACAACTCCACATCCTGAAAATGCCTCCCCATCTCATCTCTTCCTCCCATTCCCCGCACCCAGCAGCCACCATGGCCACCCTTCCCACACCAATGCCACATTTTCTCTGTGGACATTGGATTGGTTGTGTCCATTGCACATCTATGTCAAGTGGGGGCTTAGATTCCACATGGATACTGGATGCACTCCTCCTGCTTTCAGTTGTAGACACTCTAGGCTCCATGGTGTGGTGGTTGACCTTCTTCAACTACATGTTAGCTGAGTGGGGTAAGTCCGATAAATCAGAGTGTAGGAGCTGAAGTCTGTTGAGGCTCTGGGCCTGGGTATCATATTGTCAGTCCAGAGATTCAAATCCCCTAAATATATCTTAAACCCCAGCACCAACTACAATTCCAGTAAAGTAGCATGAAAGGCTTGTGAAAAGAGATCCTCTCTGAGTCCATTTCCATCACGCAGAAACACCAGCTCCAAAGAAGGGCCATCTGACATGGCAGTGAACCCCATCTGCCATGACCATAGAACCTGTGGGTCTCCTTAGCCCTCAAAAGAACCAATACCTGGGGTTGTATCTACTTTATCTGTCTCTTAGACTCTGCTCAGTTGTGCATAAGGGCATTCCTTCTGACAACCTCCAGACTCTATTTTAGAGACTCGTAGCCATATAAACTCATTTCTCCTTTCCATTTCCCCCTTACATTGGGTCAAACAGCATTTTGAAGTCATGTTATTATATGTAGACAGGGATATTCTGCTGATCCGCATTGAACCTTTAATTCAAGGTCATTTTCTAGTTGCATCTTCAGCTGGTATGTGTTAGTGATCCCTCGGTGCCAGGGAGGCTCATCCCCGGGTGTCATGTCCCACACTGGGGGGAATGCACTGCATCTACATGCTGAGTTTGGCTTCGAGAGTGGCCACATTTGAGTAACATGAAGACTGTCAGGAGGAAACTCCCAGGCACAATGCTACTCTAGGCCTTGTTCTTATTGCAGGTGTATAGGCTCACAAGCATAGCCATTAGTATCAGGAGCCCACTGTTGGGCCCTCATTCCTTCCTGGTTCTTACCGTTGCACCTGGGGGACTGCCACTGCTCCCCCAGGGATGACGACAGAGACCCCCCGGCCAGGAACCCAGTACCCCCAAGCTGTTGTTTTTAATTGTTTCCACTATGAATATATCTAAACATTATCATGTACCCTGGACATATGCCCTGTATAACTCCCTGTCAACCATATATAGCCTGTCAATAACATCCCATATCAGTATTCCTCCACCACCATTGTTGAACCACTCTGTGATCCAAAATTTACTGTAAAGTGAATCCCAACATAATGTCAGTTTCCCTTACTAGTAAAATGGAATATAGCAATGAGTTTAAAGGTTAGATCTAGAGTACATATTGATTTGGAAAAATTTCTACATCCTATCTTTTTCTTTTCTTTTTCTAATTATTGAGCTTCTCTTCACAAGAGTCTTAGATCAGAGTAATTCATATATACAATGTACAGTACTCACACAGATCCACCATAAAACCTTTTCCCTTCCACAGCGATAATCTTTTAACTTATTCATATAATATTTTCTGAAACTGATGTACAGATTCCGAAACAATAGCTTTCAAACAAGGTGACATCTGTGCTTACAATGTGGTCCATACTTTAGGATGTACAGTTTTTTAAATTTTTTAGTTATCCTATGTTTTGCGTTATGTTTTACATTATTAGTCTCGTCCCCTATATGTTTTTGGTGTAATATTACATGTTTTATATTCATCCTCGTGTACTCTCGTGAAACTCCTCTCTTGCCCCCACATTTACCTTGGTTCCATCCATTCCACATCCATTTTCCCCTCCCCTTGGGGCCCACAGCACCAGCCAATCTCCATTTCCCGAGAAGCCATGTCCAGAGATACTTGCAGCACTGTTCAGGTCCTGACTTTCTCAACTGCCCTAATGCCCTGGGAGCCACCCTTTCTCATGAGAGATACAGTTCTCTCTATTTGATGGCATTAGTCCTCCCCAGGATGTGGGTCCACCCCAACTCTCAATTCTTGGGTCTCTACCCAATGGTACAACCCACCTTGGTAAAATGAGCCTTCAGCCATTCCCCTGGAGTGCGTCCCGCATCAGAGCATCCCCTCTGAGCATCCTAAACAGGTAACCCTCCTAATTATATTTTGATATGATTTTCTCAGCATTTTACTCTCAACGAACACCTGACACTCTCCTATGTTCATATGTTGCCCCTCCCTCCCCCCAATTTTTTGGGCAATATTACCCCTCCTCCCATCCCCAGCCCCCCTCAAACCCGCAAAGCCCCACCCAAAAGCAACCCCTTGCTTCCATTTTCTCCCTTCTTTGTTCTCATACTTACCGCCAGCTCATCATAGATTCCATCCCTGCAGACAACAGCTCACATCCTTCCTCCACCCCCCGAATTCCTGTAAGACTCTTTTCCAGTCTCTAGCTCTTTGAGGCAGGTTGCTTATTTCATATCATTGAGGTCATGTAGAATTTGTCCTTCAATGCCTGGATTGCTTCACTCAACATAAGGTTCTCAAGATTCATCCATGTTATCACGTGTGTTTGTAGTGTATTTGTTCTTCCAGTTGAGTAGTATTCCATTGTGTGTATATACCACATTTTATTGATCCACTCATCTGTTGATGGGCATTTGGATTGATTCCAACTTTTGGCGATAGTGAACAATGCTGCTATGAACATTGGTGTACATATATCGGTGTCCCCGTCTCCTTCCCGCCCAGTATTGGCAGCCGGTGCTGCCCCTCCTTCTCCCCCTCTCAGTCTTCCACCTAGCCGTTATCTAGACAGCCCACACTTTCCCCTTCCCCTCCCTTGCTCCTAACCTCTTAGCCAGCTTACTGTCCAGTAACCGCCTACGCAAGCAACAGCACCCACCGGCACCAATCAAGTCCCTTTACATATCCCTAGACCCTATAAAACCATGTCCCCTTCAACAATAAAGTAGACTTGTGCCTAGACCTTGTCTCTGTGGTGTTCTTGCTTGCACCGCGTGTCCCCCGTGCCTGAGCGGAGAGAGTGAGGGCCCAACGGCTTCGTGCTGAACCCCCTCCTCTCCTTCAACCGCGAGGCAGCCCCCGTCCGGAAAGCCCGCCCGGCCAACTGCGCTGACCCTCCTGGAGGCCCGCCGCTGCCCGCAATTGGTGCCCAACATGGGTGGGGCCCACTCTGATGCCTACCCCCCACACTTCGCTTAAGGTAGGGACTCTTCGGCATCTTCCATTCAAACCAGAATGGGTGCTTCACTCTCCTCCCGTCAGGTCCCGCAGGTTCGGGCCCTGGCGGCCCTCCTGGAAACTAACCAGGTTAGAGTTTCCGTCTGCCAGCTTCAGCTGGCAGCTGGGACTTACTTCTCCTGTTCAATCCCTGGCTCAGCACCTGCTGCTCTGGAGTCCTCAGACTTATGCCCGGCTGATCGAACGAGTAGCCTCAGACATGGAACATGAGGGCCGGGTCTTTCCCCCCGGCCTCCTCCCCGCTCTTGTGGCCATTCACACTTGTTTGCAAGGCGTGCCCGCTCCCGAGGCCAAGGCCTTCCCGTGTGATACCGTGGATGAGTCAGGGGAAGGGCGCGGCCGCCAAGACGGCGCTCCCGGTAACGACTCCGATGCCGAATAGCTCTCGGCTCAGTTGGAGGCTGCGCTTGAGCTTGACCCCCCTTGCGCCGCTGATTCTGACTCCGACCAAGATGGCGCACTTCCGCCTTCTTCCTCAAGAAACAAAGGAAAGCCCACCCAAGATGGCGCGCTCCCTCCTTCTTCCTCCCAAAAGAGGAAGAAGCCGCACTCCCCGCCCCTTCCTGCTTCTTCACGGAAGGACTATCCGCCATTGTACCCTCCCCTTCCTGCCTCGGCGCCATCTTGCCCCTACCCGGAACCAGGGCCATCTTGCCCTTACCCGGAACCAGAAGCGCTTCATCCGCCATCTTCTGATGACGACCTAGATGATGCGTACGAGCGCCCACTATCTTATGTGCCGCCGAATAGACACCCCCTCCCGTGCTCTAATGATCTTCTCTTGGAGCCCCCCACTGCTCCAATCGCTGATATGTATCCGCTAAATCCCAATCGTTCTCGAGCAAACCCCCAAGTATGGGTTCCCTCCTCCCCGAAAGACGTGCAAACCCTCCGCAGCGCTATCCGAGAGGACGGTCTCGCCAGCCCCCATGCTCAAGACCTCCTTGAATGTATGACCTTTGCCCACTGTCTCCCCTAGGACTGGATATCCCTCGCGAGAGGCATACTTCCCTCGGGGCAGTTTATTGACTGGCGCGCACATTTTGCTGCCGAGAACGAAAAACAAATCGCCGAGAACTCCCGCGATGGCACCCGATATCCTGCCAACGCTTTCCTCGGACTGGGGCGCTACGCCATGCCACAGAGCTACGTCACCCTCCCTCAAGGCTTCTTCCTCCAGCTAAGGCAGTGTGCCCTCCATGCCTTCCGCAACTGCACCGCCTCCGCGCCCGAGCCACTCACCAGACTTTTCCAGAAACCAGAGGAACCATTCTCTGACTTCATGGCACGTGTCCAGGCCGCGGCCGAGCACAAGGTCGTTGGCATGCAGGCCCAGACCTCCTTCATCAAGGACATTGTTCAGGAGGGTGCAAACCCAACTTGCAAGGTGATCATCAGGCCACTGAGAGACAAGCCCCTCCACGACTGGGTCCTTGCCTGCTCCGGAGTCAACGCCCAGGCCTCCGCCGTGGCCCAGGCTGTCCTCGCTGCCATCTCGGCCTCCAACAAATGCTTCCACTGTGGCGAACTCGGCCACTTTGCTCGAGACTGCCCCAACAAGCCACGGCCGCCCCCAGACGTGCCCAACATAGGCCATCCACCACGGCCTCCTTCCACTCCGTGCCCGCGGTGCGGAAAAGGATACCACTGGGCCCGTGACTGCCGCGTCCCTAACACCAGCTGCAAGCCTTTAAACGGCCATGGGGGCAGGCCTCAGCCCCACAACAAAGAGGCCGCAACGACTCAGCGCCCCCGCCCATGAAAGTACTCTGGTCTATTCCCATCGCACCCTCCACCAGGCCTCTTCTCTCTATACAAGTCTCCGGCCGCTGGCTCACAGGGCTACTTGACACAGGAGCAGAAATTTCCTGCATCCCACTTGACCAGGCCGGGCACCTCCCTCTGACCGATGGCCCCCTAGTGGTGGGAGCCACCGGCCAAGCGCCCTCCCAGCAAGTTGCCCAGGACGTCGTCTGGAGAGACGCAGAAGGTCGACAGGGAACCTTCCGCCCCCTCGTTCTGAAGGAAATCTCACAAGTTCTTTGGGGCTGTGATATCCTGCATCAGTCGGGGGGAGCTGTTCTCACTGCCACGCCACCGCAGCTGCCCCCCCAATAGTTTCGGCCATTGCTCGCGTTCGACCTCCAGCACCCGTTCCTCTGCAATGGGATACAGAGGAGCCCATTTGGGTGGAGCAATGGCCTTTCCCAATCCCTAAACTGGACATTCTTAAGGGGCTTGTTGATGAGCAGCTTCACGCGGGCCACATCGAGCCCTCCACCAGCCCATACAACTCGCCAGTTTTCTTCATTCAAAAGAAGAACGGGAAGTCCCGTCTACTTCAAGACTTAAGAGAAATCAACAAACACATCAAGCCTATGGGATCGCCGCAGCCCGGCCTCCCCCACCCTACCGCAGTGCCCCCGCATTGGTTTGTTGCAGTGATAGATATTAAAGACTGCTTTTTCTCCATCCCGTTGCACCCGGATGACCGACCGAAATTCGCCTTCACGGTTCCTCAGACCAACCATCGGGAACCGGCACTGCGATACCACTGGCGCGTTCTGCCTCAGGGCATGCGAAACAGCCCTGCCATTTACCAGATGTATGTACGCGAAGCCATCCAGCCACTCGTGAAGTACGCTAACATCATCCACTATATGGACGACTTGCTCATGGCCCATCCCTCAGAGTCAGGTCTGCACGCAGTCCTGGAGCAACTGCTGCGCCACCTTCGAGACCTAGATCTCAAAGTCAATACACAGAAGCTAACGGTTCATCCACCCTACCAGTTCCTAGGGTTCTCCATCACTTCCACCGTTGCGCCCCAAACGCCACACATCAGAATTCCTGACTGCTTACGCTCCTCGAATTGCAACAACTCTGCGGACAGATCAATTGGTTGTGCCCAGCGCTGCCACTTACCACAGAGCAACTCCAGCCCCTGTACCGGCTACTCTGCTCCAACGCTCCGCCATCATCCACACCCGGAAAGAGGATTCGCCTCACCAACGAGGCCAAAAATGCCCTGGCCCGGGTAAATAGAGCCACCGAACAGTGCCAACTCCAGCGACATGAGCCCGGGAAACCGTTGTTAGGCCTAGTCTTACCCACTTGGGGAACACCTACTGGCCTTCTTTGGCAAGACGGACCGCTCCTCTGGGTCCATATGGCAAAGAGCAAGCTCCGAAAGATTGGACCTCAAACCACCCTACTCATTCAGCTCACCACCGCCCTAGTCACACAAGCCACCCATCATTATGGGTGCCCACCTAACACCATTGTGTGGCCCTTCACCGCCGAGCAAGTCACCACCCTGCTACGCAGCTCCGTTGATATGCAGAGCTTTATCATGGCAACTTCGATAACCACTTTCCACAGCATCGGTTACTGCAGGGCCTTACCCTGCTAGAAATCGCCGCCCCTGGCCATTTCCCTTTTCCGTCCAGCAAGCCTCTTCCAGACACCACCATCATCTTCACAGACGCCTCCAAGACTAAGTTTGCCGCCGTTGTCTTCGCACCCGGCGAGCACCAGCCACGTTCACATGTGCGCCTCCATCAATCCGCTGTGCAAGTGGCCGAACTGCGTGCTGTCATCTTAGCACTCCAAACCCATCCCCACTGTCCACTGAACATCTTTACAGACAGCCTCTACTGCCTACAAGTCTGCCAAGTCATCGCCTTTTCTGCGTTTTTTCCACCCGACAACTCAGCGAGTGAAAGCATCAACGTCGCTCTCCTGGACCTTCAAGAGCTCATAGAGAACCGCCGACAGCCTTGGTTCATCACTCACATCTGCAGCCATTCCAGCCTTCCCAGGCCCCTGGCCCACGGCAACCACCTTGCTGATCAGGCCGTTCACCTGCTTCCAGCCGAGACTACCGTCGCAGTTGGAGACCTCATCAATCAGGCCAAGCTGCTGCATGCCAGATTTCACTTCTCAGCAGCTGGCCTCCACAAACTCTTTCCAGACCTCCCAATCCATACCTGCAAACACCTTGTGCGGTCATGCCGAACGTGTGCTCCATTGCTGCCCTTGGGGCCGCTCCAACCGCAGGGAGTTAACCCTCGTGGGCTCCGCCCCAATTCCAGATGGCAACTGGACGTCACTCACATCCCCCAGTTTGGCGGATGGAAATACCTCCACGTAGCCATCGACAACTTCTCTCATCTCTGCTACGCAACCGTGCTCACCGGAGAAACGGAAATACCTCCACGTAGCCATCGACACCTTCTCTCATCTCTGCTACGCAACCATGCTCACCGGAGAAACGGCCAAGCACGCCATCCAAGCGCTCAGAGAATCTATTCTTTTCATGGGCGTTCCATGGGACATCAAGACAGACAACAGACCTGCCTACTGGAGTGCCTCCTTTGCCGAATTCCTCAAGCTCTACGACATCACCCATCACTTCGGCATTCCCTACAATCCGCAGGGACAAGGCCTAGTAGAGCGTGCTCACCAGTCTCTCAAAACCCTCATTCTCAAGACATCTGCCGACCAGCTGCGTCGCACCCCTTGCGACGTCGTCACAGAGGCCCTGATCTGACACAACCTGATGACCTGCAATGCCCAAGGCTTTTCACCGGTCCACATGCACTGGGGGCCTACCTTCTGGCCCACCCCTGCACCGCTTGTCCTCTGGCGTGACCCGCAGACCACCCAATGGCATGGACCTGCCCCTCTCTTAGCCCAAGGACGGGGATTCGCCTGTGTTTTCCCTGAATCAGAGCCGCAGCCCATCTGGGTTCCAGGACGTCTAATCAAGCCCCACACCGCCAAGGCTTCTGCTAACGCTGACAGCAATGATCCTCCTAACGAGTTGCCTACCTAACTTGCCTCCTTCCCATCGCTGTTTCCTTTGTAGTTTTCTCTCTCTCTTTTGTCTCCACAGATGATTCGCTGCCACGCGGGTAGTTCTGTTCTTCCCATTGCTCTCATCGTCATGCTTCCCTTCATCTCCCCGGCCGTTGTCAACTCGGCCCATCAACGCTCCAGTTAGACCCTCCAGCGCTGGCAAGAGGAAGCCTTCCTCATCATCAGAAAACTACTGCCCACGCCTGAATCCCCACCCCTCGCCGTTGGCCCCAACAAAGTCCTCAATCCCCCCCTCCCCCCTTCCAGTGGCACCCCCCCTCGTCCATCGCTCCCCAGCCATGGCCCCCCCTACCAAGTATTCCAGTCCCCTTCTCGCGTTAATCTATGCATCCTACTTATCTCTAAATACTTCTCACCCCAACCTCACCAAGAACTGTTGGCTCTGCCTCTCCCCCTCCCTTCCTATCTATGAGCCTGTCGCCGTTAACTTCACGTTCAACGAATCCACTTCAGTATACCCAGCTGAGTGCAACTGGAACACTTCCTCCATCCCCCTAACCTTTCAATCTGTTTCCTCCACAGGACGCTGTGTTCATTCTTGTCAAGGTTCCCACCCCTCCCTTAGTGCTTGCTCTGACTACTCCTCTCCCAGCGCTTCCGCCAAGTTCTTAATCCCCCTTAACACCTCCCAATAGCTTTGCACCTCCACCGGGCTAACCCCCTGCCTCAATGTCGCAACCCTCAATGCTACCCATGAGACTTGCCTGCTCATCCTTCTCGCTCCTCGAGTCGTTTACCATTCTGACCATGAATTTTTCCGCCGCGTGCTGAGCAGACAAACCTCCCTCCACTTACAAAGGAGAGAGCCTGTCACCGCAGTCCTAACAGTCACTACCCTTCTAGGTCTCGCAGGGGCAGGCACAGGGATCGCCGCCCTCGCCACACAGTCCTCTGCCCTCTCCTCTCTCAGACAGGCCGTCGACGAAGATATCACCTACCTTCAAAATGCTGTAAAACATCTAAAAAATTCTCTCAATTCTCTCTCTGAGGTAGTCCTCCAGAACCGCTGTGGCCTCGACCTCCTCCTCCTTAAGGAAGGGGGTCTCTGTGCCGCCCTTGGAGAGGATTGCTGCATATACGCCAACTCCACCGGCTTAGTCGAGGACAACCTGAGAAAGGTCCAGGAGGGACTGGATAAGCGCCGCAAAGAGCGAGAAAATGTGAACTATTTTTCCAGTGTTCTCCATACCCTCCTCCCATACCTCCTTCCATTTTTAGGCCCACTCATCATCATCATCTTAGCCCTCACTGTAGGACCCTGGGCCGTCAAAAAAATAGTCTGCCTCACCAAAGACCAAGCCAACGTTGTACGGTATTCAGCTCCTTTGTGCAGGTTCATTATCAACGCCTCACCACTAAAGAGCCACGAACAAGCCATCCGCCGCGCTCCTCCCGCCCCTGCCGCAAACACCGAACCGCACGCCTGTAACCTCCTGTCTCCCTTTCCTCACTCATCTCCCTCCTTCTCCCCCAATCGGGCGAGGGGTTCAGGAACATCACGACCCCGTTTTGCTGGCAGAGCTTGGTGCGCGCCAGGCGCCGGCATGCGCCGACCCCAGCAGCAGGCACATGCGTCCTGGCCAGACGCTGTGTCCTCTGCAGCTGAGAGCAGCTGGGAGGGCCCTCTGCTTCTCACCGCCAGCCAGTCCTCGTGGTCTCCCTCCTCCCCTCGTCTTACCCCAGTACCCCGTCCCATACTGCCCCTGCTGCCACC
The DNA here is from genome assembly GCF_030445035.2 of Dasypus novemcinctus. Classification (NCBI taxonomy): domain Eukaryota; kingdom Metazoa; phylum Chordata; class Mammalia; order Cingulata; family Dasypodidae; genus Dasypus; species Dasypus novemcinctus. The sequence continues at coordinate 25,644,309 of NC_080684.1, forward strand.
AGTTCACCTCCCCCGAAGCACATACTTTTAAACAAAAGGGAGCAATTGTCCCCGTCTCCTTCCCACCCAGTATTGGCAGCCGGCGCTGCTCCTCCTTCTCCCCCTCTCAGTCTTCCACCTAGCCGTTATCTAGAAAGCCCACACTTTCCCCTTCCCCTCCCTTGCTCCTAACCTCTTAGCCAGCTTACTGTCCAGTAACTGCCTACGCAAGCAACAGCACCCACCGGCACCAATCAAGTCCCTTTACGTATCCCTAGACCCTATAAAACCATGTCCCCTTCAACAATAAAGTAGACTTGGGCCTAGACCTTGTCTCCATGGTGTTCTTGCTTGCACTGCGCGTCCCCCGTGCCTGAGCGGAGAGAGCGAGGGCCCAACGGCTTCGTGCCGAACCCCCTCCTCTCCTTCGACGGCGAGGCAGCCCCCATCCGGAGAGCCTGCCCGGCCAACCACGCCGACCCTCCCGGAGGCCCGCCGCTGCCCGCAGTATAAGGTGTGAGATGGTAATCCTCTTTCATTCTTCTACATATGGCTATCCAGTTCTCCAGGCACCATTTGTTGAATAGGCCATTCTCTCCCAGTTGAGAAGGTTTGGTGGCTTTATCGAATATTATATGGCTATATATATGAGGTTCTGTATCAGAACTTTCGATTCGATTCCATTGGTCTGTGTGTCTCTCCTTATGCCAATACCATGCTGTTTTCACTAGTAGCTTTGTAGTATATTTTGAAGTCAGGAAGTGTGATTCCTCCAAATTCGTTTTTCTTTTTCAATATGTCTTTGGCTATTCGGGGCCTCTTTCCTTTCCAAATAAATTTCATAGTTAGTTTTTCTAGTTCCTTAAAGAAGGCTGTGTTGATTTTTATTGGGATTGCATTGAATGTGTAGATCAGTTTTGGTAGGATAGACATCTTAATAATATTGAGTCTTCCTATCCATGAACAAGGAATATTCTTCCATTTATTTAGGTCTTCTTTGATTTCCTTGAACAGTCTTGTATAGTTCTCGGTGTATAAGTTTTTTACCTCTTTAGTTAAATTTATTCCTAAGTATTTGTATTTTTTATTTACTATTGTGAATGGTATTTGTTTCTTGATTTCCTCCTGATCTTGCTCATTATTGGTGTACAGAAATGCTACTGATTTCTGCACATTGATCTTATAACCTGTGACTTTACTAAACTCATTTATGAGTTCTAGAAGCTTTGTTGTAGATCTCTCAGGGTTTTCTATGTATAAGATCATGTCATCTGCAAATAATGAAATTTTGACTTCCTTTCCAATTTGGATGCCTTTTATATCTGGTTCTTTCCTCAGTGCTCGAGCAAGTACTTCTAAGACAATGTTAAATAGGAGTGGAGACAATGGGCATCCTTGTCTTGTTCCTGAGTTTAGAGGGAAGGATTTCAGGATTTCTCCATTGTAAACAATGTTGGCTATAGGTTTTTCATATATACTCTTTATCATGTTCAAAAAGTTTCCTTGTATTCCGATCTTTTGTAGTGTTTTTATCAAGAAGGGGTGCTGTATTTTGTCAAATGCTTTTTCTGCATCTATAGATATCATGTGATTTTTTCCCTTCAATCTGTTTATATGGTGTATTACATTGGTTGATTTTCTTATGTTGAACCATCCTTGCATACCTGGAATAAATCCCACTTGGTTGTGGTGTATAATTCATTTAATGTATTGTTGAATACGATTAGCGAGTATTTTGTTAAGTATTTTTGTGTCTATGTTCATTAGAGAAATTGGTCTGTAATTTTCCTTTCTTGTGGTATCTTTGTTTGGCTTTGGTACTAGGGTAATATTGGCATCATAGAAGGAGTTCGGCAATGTTCCTTCTGTTTCGATTTTTTGGAATAGTTTCAGCAGGATTGGTGTTAGTTCTTTCCGGAATGTTTTGTAGAATTCACCTGTGAAGCCATCCCTCTCCCTCTCCCTCTCCCTCTCCCTCTCCCTCTCCCTCTCCCTCTCCCTCTCCCTCTCCCTCTCCCTCTCCCTCTCCCTCTCCCTCTCCCTCTCCCTCTCCCTCTCCCTCTCCCTCTCCCTCTCTCTCTCCCTCGTCTGTTATCTCATTTATGTGTCTCAGGATCCGGCCTCCATACAATCGAAAATGGAGACCTAACTCTTAAAACAAAGACATTTCTCTTCATGTAGGGAGTCATCAAATTAACATCCGGAATGTTTTGTAGAATTCACCTGGGCTCTTCTTAGTTGGAAGATTTTTAATGACTGATTCTATCTCTTTGCTTGTGATTGGTTTGTTAAGATCATCAATTTCTTCTTTCGTCAACATGGGCTGCTTATGTGTTTCTAGGAATTTGTCCATTTCCTCTAAATTGTCATTTTTGTTGGAATATAGTTTTTCAAAGTATCCTCTTATGATAGTCTTTATTTCTGTGGGGTTGATATAGCCTGTGCATTAAAACAAAATTATTTCCAAGAGTACCTAGTCTCCAAGATAGCCAAATAAGTAATATAGGCCCTACAGTCTTTGAATGTTCAGAAGGGATGTGAGACTGAGTGTGTATTCAGGGCTGCCTCCAGACGATGTGGAAGATATGCTAATCCAAACTGGCTTGGATGTGGAGAATATGTAACTCACCGGGAGGAAATAACCTATCTGATACTAAGATCTGAAGAACCTAACCAAAGGTCTGTTTACCATCACTGTTAGTCTTCCTAATCCTATATCCTCTGTATAAAAGGGTCTGGAAAAGGCTGTTCGGGGCTCAGTTTTTATTAGGACAAGAGTCCGCTGAGCCCGGCCGGTCGAAATAAACCAACTTCCTTCTCGGTATTCTCGTGTCCTGGCCTTCGAAACCGCGCATACCCGAATTTCTCCACTACATTTCTGGAGACTCTGGTGGGACGCGCTGAGAAGGTCAGAGGCGGCAACAGTTGTTTGCCCCTACTGGACGTCTCCGGGGAGGCCGGGAGGGCCTGGGCAAAGCCCAGCCCTGGGTGCCCCTGGACACCCCATTTGAGTCCAGAAAGAGGTTGCGGTTTTCGCTGGAGCCCTTCCGGAGGAGCCGGGGACACCGGGAGGTTTGAGAGACCCTGAGAACGAAGCAAGGAGCTCCACACGTTGGATTGGTAAGACCCCCAGGGGCATAGTGCAGGGAAGGCCTAATTCTGAAATTAGGAGGGAGTCTGATCAACTCTCAAAGAGGAGGCCCTAGTACTCCTGAGAATACAGGAGGAAGCCGTCTCCTCTCCAGGTCCTAGGAAAGGAAAGGGGGGTGGTTGTGTGCGTGTGCTTGTGGCTACTGAGTGAGACGCGGAAAATTGCTTCTGCCGTGCGAGTGCGGAGTCCCGATCCGCAGTTCCGTGGCGACCTCATACGATCAAGGGTGGTCTGGGGGGTCCCTGCAAAGGGACCCTCTTCCATATCGGGGGCTTATACTGATCCGCTAAGGTTAAGAGGCGCTTGAAAGTTCCCGCGAGGTATGCGGCCGGAGACGGACGAAGCGAAAGGCTTGAGTGACTGTTGTACACCGCCGGCACAGGGTGGAAATGGGAAACACACACAGTAAAACCCCGTTAGGATGTATGCTAGAAAACTTCCCCCGTGCATTCCAGGGAGAGATGTACGGCATAAGGTTTCAGCCAGGAAAGCTTAGGATGCTTTGTGAGTTAGAATGGCCAACTTTCTTTCGGCATGGGCTGGCCCCAGGAGGGCACTTTGGATCCCCGGATCATCCATAAAGTCCATGACGCAGTGACTGGAAATCCAGGGCATCCAGAACAATTCCCCTACATTGATGCTTGGGAAAACACTGTGAGCCAAAACCCGCCTTGGTTAAGGAAGTGCATGGCTAAGGAAGCTAGAATTTGCTTAATGCAGAAACCGAGGAGTGCTGTCCCAGGGACCAAACCAAACAATCACCGTGCAAAGGGCACAGAGGAAGTGCGTCCCAAGTCCAGTGCTAATCCGCTCATTTTGAAAGGGCCAGATGAATTTGAATTTCCACCGCCTTATTCAATGACTCCCGCCCCGGTACTAAGGAATGAAAATGAGCTAGTCTCCCTAAGCAGTGACCCACAGTCGTCATCCGCACAGGGAAGTGCGATATCCTCACCATCCCCGCTGCTGCTTTTGTCACCATCAGAGAGGGCACCTATACTATCCCCGCAGTTGCCTTTATCGCCGTCTGCACCTGAGAACCCTACGCCATCCCCACAGCAGCTTTTACCGGGTCCGCAGCAGTCTTTGGCACCTTTGGCAAGGAAAAATGCAGACCAGCTGTTTTTACAGCCGGTTGCCCCTGGCAACGCTGCTGCAGCGCTGCGGGTAAGTCAGGAAGGAGACGCTAAGAGATTACAGCTCAAACCACAGGGAGCCCCGGGGGCAGAGGGAGCAAGGGAAAAGGCTGCCTTCCAGTTCCCTCTCCGTGAAACTGGGGCCCCAATCTTTTACGATGCAGATGGCCAGGTTCAGGGGGGAAGCCGGACCTTTATCTATCAGCCCTTTATGACAACAGATCCCTTTAACTGGAAAAGCCACACCCCACCATTTTTGGAGAAGCCTCAGGCCATGACAGACCTTTTCCAGTCCATCATACAGACCCACAGACCCACCTGGGCTGATTGTAAACAACTTATAATGACTTTATTGAACTTTGAGGAGAGAATGCGGGTCACACAGGGAGCGCTAGCCTGGCTTAGAGAGCACCCACCTGAGGGAACTTTGGACAGTGATCAATATGCCCGCTTGGCTTGCAGTTCCCAGAAGAGGACTCAACCGACTAGAGACATTCCATAGGGCAATAGTTGAAGGATTCAAGGCAGGGAGCCGCAAGGCAGTGAATATGGCAAAGACCAGTCAAATTCTACAGGCTCTAGATGAGAGTCCTGCTCAATTCTATGAGAGACTGTATGAGGCGTTCCGTGTATACATGCCCTTTAACCCAGATGCTCCTGAGAGCCAAACAATGGTAAATGCAGCATTTGTTGCTCAGTCACAGGCTGACATTCGGAGAAAGCTGCAGAAATTAGATGGGTTTGCTGGAATGAATATCTCTCAGCTCATGGAAGTAGCTACTAAGGTTTATGTCAACCGTGATGAAGAAACAAAAAGGGAGGAAATTAGGAAGATGAGGAAAAAGGCAGATTTTCTGGCCACAGCCATAGTGGAAAGGTCCATTCCTGTAACAAGGAAGGTAACTTGGCAAGCCCCAGCCCCAAGGAGAGGGAAGGGCCCACGTCTAGGGCGAAATCAGTGCGCATACTGCAAGGAGGATGGACATTGGAAGCGAGAGTGTCCTAGCTGGCCACTTGACCCGGCTGCCTCTGCAGCCAAAGCATTAGCCAGAAAGGCCAGTGGGGTATCACAACCCAAACGCTGGGACCGTAAAGGTTCAGAGAAGAAACCTGCAAATCAGATCATTGGGCTGGCAGGAATGGAGGACTCTGATAGAGATTTTAGGACAGACCGGGCTCCTATTCCCTTGGCCCCGAGGAGCCTATGGTCGGAGTTCAAATTGGGGGCCACACCATACAGATGATGGTTGACACTGGGGCTCAACATTCTGTAATGACCAAGCCAGTTGGGCCTCTATCAAAAAGGCAAGCCACTATTGTAGGGGCAACTGGCAAAAGTGCCCAACGGCCTTTCCTTCAAGCCAGGACCTGCAACATTGGGGGAAGGGAAGTCACTCACGAATTCCTCTATCTTCCGGAGTGCCCAGTCCCCCTCCTGGGTCGAGACCTGCTGTCAAAACTACAGGCTCAAATTACCTTTAGTGCCACAGGGCAATCCACACTGATCTTGGGGCCACAAGACCCTCCGAAGTTAGCGCTAACCCTTCCTCTGCAGGAGGAATGGAGACTATTTTGCCTCAGTGAGACTGGCCAATCCATGGCCACACAGCTCCCCTTTGAAGATGTGCCTGAAGTATGGGCAGAGGGGAACCCGATGGGGATGGCACATGACATTCCTCCAGTTATTATTGAAATAAAGCCTACAGTCAGTCCAGTAAGCATAAGGCAGTATCCAGTTCCACGCGAAGCGCAAGAAAGGGTCCAGCTACATATTCAGAGATTGCTGAGTGAGGGCATATTGAAGCCGTGCCAGTCTCCGTGGAACACCCCTCTCTTCCCAGTTAAAAAGCCAGATGGAGATTACCGCCCAGTCCAGGACTTACGAGCAGTTAATTTGGCAGTAGTAGCCCTTCATTCTGCAGTTTCAAATCCTTATACTCTGCTCAGCTTAATACCAGCATCGGCAATCTATTTTTCATGCCTAGATCTTAAGGATGCTTTCTTCTGCATTAGGGTAGCACCAAGGAGTCAGCCGATTTTTGCCTTTACATGGGAAAATCCAAATTCAGGTGAAAGGCAGCAGCTGACATGGACGCGATTGCCTCAGGGATTTAAAAATGCACCCACTATTTTTGGACAAGCCCTGGCCAGTGATCTCAAATCCTTTAAGGCAGAAAGCCATAACTGTTTTCTTCTCCAGTATGTAGATGACCTCATTCTCGGAAGTTCCACCTATCAGGACTGTGCTGGTGGAACCCATGCTCTTTTAAAACATCTACAACAGAAGGGCTATCGGGTGTCTAAGAAAAAGGCCCAAATCTGCCTACCTCAGGTCAAATACCTAGGTTACAAAATAACACAGGGGCGCCGTGAATTAGGACTTGAGAGAAAGGAAGCGATCTGTAGTCTGCCTGAGCCCAATTCTCGCCGGAAGCTGCGAGAGTTCCTTGGAGCAGCTGGATTCTGCTGCAATTGGATCCCCAATTTTGGGGTCCTCATGTGCCCTTTATATGAAGCCACAAAGGGGGGAGATAGGGATCCCCTGCTCTGGGAAAGCCCACAGAAAAATGCTTTCACTGCTCTCAAACAAGCTCTAATGGAAGCACCGAGTCTCGGACTTCCGGACCTCAGTAAGCCGTTCTACCTCTATGTTCACAACCGTCAAAGCATAGCAGTAGGAGTACTCACTCAATACCTCGGTTCCCGGCAAAGACCTGTAGCATATTTATCTAAACAACTGGACACTGTAGCCCAGGGATGGCCTTCATGTTTGCAAGCTGTAGCGGCTGCAGCCGTGCTTACAGTAGAAGCTATAAAATTGACTCTTGGGCAGCCTATTATTGTCCGGGTTCCACATGCAGTAGTCACAATCTTAGAAGCCAAAGGAACACATTGGCTTACTAACAGCCGCCTGGTTAAATATCAGACCCTATTATGTGAAAACCCATCCATCCAGCTGGAACTTGTAAAAACCCTAAATCCAGCCACCCTGCTACCCGTAGAGCCAGGGGTTCCAGCCCATAACTGCCTGGAAACATTGCAAGAAGTATATTCCAGCAGGCCAGACCTTCAAGACCAGCCATTGGCAAATCCTGACATGGAGTTTTTTACAGATGGGAATAGCTTTATGCAGGGCAGCAATCGACGAGCAGGATATGCTGTAGTAACATCTGAGACCATAGTAGAGGCACAGCGCCTCCCAAATAACACATCAGCACAAAAAGCTGAACTCATTGCCCTCACCCGAGCCTTGCAACTTGCAGCCGGAGCCAAGGTTAACATCTACACAGACTCCAAATATGCCTTTCTTACCCTGCATGCGCATGGAGCCTTACATAAACAAAAGGGACTCATTAACTCGGGAGGCAAGAGCATTAAATACGGCACACAGATTCTGGAGCTACTAGATGCAGTTTGGGAGCCTGCCAAAGTAGCTGTAATGCACTGTAAGGGACACCAGACCAGCCACAGCCCCATTGCCCAGGGAAACTGGAGGGCAGACGCTGAAGCAAAAAGAGTGGCACAGGAGGGATCCCTATCTGAAAACCTGGCCGCTGCTCTCATTCCTCAACCCCTTAATTATCAGAACATCCAGTATACACTGCCTGTTCTTGCCCCGCAGCCTCTGAGTCACCGAGAGCCACAACATACTCAAGCTGAGAGAGAGTGGATACTCTCTGAGGGCGGGACACAAGGGGAAAATGGATGGTGGACATTGCCTGATCACAGAATAGTTGTGCCACAAATATTAGCAGCAGCCATAGTTCAAGACTACCATGAGAACACACACTTGGGAAAAACTCATCTTAAGGAAGTGTTAGAAAGATTCTTTTACATCCCAAGACTAGTCACTATCACCCATGCTGTATGCCAATGATGTGTGACATGTGCAAAGAATAACCCTCGCCAGGGGCCCACAACAGCCCCAGGGGTCCAGAGAATTGGTAATATGCCCCTCGAAGATCTAGTAGTTGATTTCACTGAAATGCCACGATCTGGAGGCTATAAATATCTCCTAGTCCTTGTTTGCACGTTTTCTGGCTGGGTGGAAGCCTTCCCCACTTGAACAGAAAAAGCTGAAGAAGTAGCCAAGGTTCTCCTCAGGGAAATTATTCCTCGCTATGGGCTACCGCTCTCAATTGGCTCTGACAATGGACCAGCCTTTGTCTCTGCAATCACTCAAAAGATTGCAAAGGCACTGCGCATCCAATGGAAACTGCACACCGCTTACCATCCTCAGAGCTCAGGAAAGGTAGAGCGAATGAATCGTACAATAAAGACTTATATTGCCAAGATTTGCCAAGAAACTGGGCTAACATGGGTGCAAGTACTTCCAAGTGCTCTCCTACAAATTCGAGCCAGCCCAAGCCGAAAACTAAGCCTAACTCCTTATGAAATCCTCTTTGGGAGGCCTCCTCCCTTAATCAGAAATATAGAGGGGGATCTTAGAGAAAGAGGGAACTTATCAATAGCTCAGCAGATGATAAGCTTAGGAAAAACCCTACATAACCTGCATCTCTGGGTCCAAGAAAGGGCCCCCATTTGCTTAAGCAGCTCTGTACACCCGTACAAGCCAGGAGATGCAGTCTGGGTCAAGGACTGGAAGTCAGCTCCACTAACTCCTCGATGGCGAGGGCCCTATCTTGTCATTTTATCCACCCCCACTGCAGTTAAGGTGGCTGAAATCATCCCATGGATACACCATAGCTGAGTCAAGCGAGCTGCCTCAGAGTCCTGGACCTGTGTTCCAGATACCCACAGCCCAACCAAACTCATCCTGCGAAAAAGGGGAACACCGAGCCCTGCTCCAGTCATACCCCAGAAGCTGACTGGTCTATGCACGGCCGAAGATTGAGGAGGGAACACCGAGCTCTGCTCCAATCACACCCGGAAGCTGATTGGTCTACGCACAGCCGAAGATTAGGAATCCGGTTTAATCTGTTGCAATGCCCCTTTGCCTGTTTTTCCTACTTCTAGCCCTAAACCTCCCCTGGTCCCAGGTCGACACCACAGAATGTGAGCCATGTATTCAAAAGGTGCGTACAGGGGCCCATGTCAACACCACATTAATATATCATAGTCATTACACCTGCAAGGGCCAGGTAACCACCTGTCAGTTTCAGGGAACCTCCTATAGTGTCTGTAATGCATCTGGCCAAATAACCTGCTATGATCCTAGACCCCCAACAGTCTCCCGTAAATGGGAAATAAGAGTGCTTAATCGAAATGGGGAGTTGCTTTCCTCCACCCCAGTCATGAGCCAGAATGAACAAGTGTCCCTCCTATTTGACGCATGTCAGGTTATAGACTCTGGGACACCATGGAACACAGATTGTGGAGGGCTCGGCTGGGAGCGGACGTATACTCATAGCAATAAGTACATGTGCACTCCAGAGATGAGAAGTACAGCCCAAGGGGGGAACTTTTGGTGCAAATACATAGGTGCATACTCCTGCCCCTACTGGTCTTGTGTCACCTGGGCCACCTGGAAAACAAACATAGCTAAACAGACAGCTATCCTCACCAAGGGTATGGCCCTGGCTAACTGTCCACGTGGTCAATGTAACCCTTTAAATCTCACCATCCTTAAACCTGAATCCTGGCAGACTCAGGGAGTCCAAATGGGCCTCCGCATTGAAGGTAAAGGAATAGACCCAGGAGCCTACATCTGGGTTGGGTATCAAGAATACCCACTCACAAGTAAAGCCCATTCTGTGTTCCACTCCTTTTATGAAGAAATGGAAAAGCCCTTTTCCATCCCACAAGCAGCAACAAACCTCTTTATAAGCCTAGCTGAAGTGGTGGGCGCAGCCTTAAATGTCTCCTCATGTTATGTATGTGGTGGTACTAATATGGGAGACCAATGGCCATGGGAGACCAGGGAATACAATTACAGACAACCATATAATGCAACTGGCCTCCCGGCTGTCCCCCGAGATAGTATGTGGCCCTTACAAACTTCTGTCATAGGAAAATATTGTGCTTCAAGGGCCTGCCTAAGCTCCTCTATAGCTGTTGGAAATCTAACATGTACAGGGGGAAAATTCCAAAATTATACCACAAATACAACAGAACCTTGGGGAACATGGAACGAATCAGACCTCGTTCTTATAAATCGTACTTTCCCCAATTTAATCACAGTGTGGAACTCCACTGCAAAGGGCCCCTTTACTGCCCCAAATGGTTTGTACTGGATTTGTGGGAAAGTTGCATTCCGAGAACTGCCACGAAACTGGTGTGGAACTTGTATGCTTGGTACAATAAAACCCTCCTTCTTCCTCATTCCCCTAACAGAAGGGAAAGAGCTAAGCCAGCCAGTGTATCAAAACATAAAGGAAAAAAGGGCTGTCATTACCTGGGGAGGTGAAGAATGGCCCCCTGAGCATATGATCCAATACTATGGGCCAGCAACTTGGGCAGAAGATGGCATGTGGGGTTACCAAACCCCTATCTATATGCTAAACCGAATCATCCGCCTACAAGCGGTGGTAGAAATAATAACTAATGAAACTGCCCATGCACTGAACTTACTAGCCCAAGAGCAAGCTAAATTCAGGAATGCCATCTATCAAAACCGTCTTGCCCTAGACTATCTCTTGGCAGCTGAAGGGGGAGTTTGCGGAAAATTCAATCTCTCTAACTGCTGCCTTGAATTAGATAACACTGGAAAGGTTATTGATGAAATTACAAGCAATATAGTAAAAATTGCTCATGTCCCAGTGCAAACCTGGAATGGCTGGAATATAAATAACCCGTTTGGAAGCTGGCAGTCAATAGTAAACAATTTCAAGCTTCTATTGGGAATAGTTGCCCTCTTCATAGGAGCATGCACCATCCTTCCATGCCTCCTACCTTTCATCATAAGCAGAATGCGCACCCTAATAAATGGTGTAGTAAAAAGGCAAACAGCTGCCCATCTCATGGCTCTATATACATACCAGCCAGTCCAGAGGGACTCAGACAATAGTGATGCCAAAGCTTAATAACTTAAGCTCGGCCTCAAAGGGGGGAATATGATATAGTCTGTGCATTAAAACAAAATTATTTCCAAGATACCTAGTCTTCAAGATGGCCAAATAAGTAATATAGGCCCTACAGTCTTTGAATGTTCAGAAGGGATGTGAGACTGAATGTGTATTCAGGGCTGCCTCCAGATGATGTGGAAGATATGCTAATCCAAACTGGCTTGGATGTGGAGAATATGTAACTCACCGGGAGGAAATAACCTATCTGATACTAAGATCTGAAGAACCTAACCAAAGGTCTGTTTACCATCACTGTTAGTCTTCCTAATCCTATATCCTCTGTATAAAAGGGTCTGGAAAAGGCTGTTCGGGGCTCGGTTTTTATTAGGACAGGAGTCCGCCGAGCCCGGCTGGTCGAAATAAACCAACTTCCTTCTCGGTATTCTCGTGTCCTGGCCTTCGAAACTGCGCATACCCGAATTTCTCCACTACAGGGTCAGAGGTGATATCGCCTTTCTCATTTCTTATTTTGTGTATTTGCATCTTCTCTCTTTTTTTCATTGTTAGTCTCGCTAAAGGTTTGTCAATTTTGTTGATCTCCTCAAAAAACCAGCTCTTGGTCTTGTTTATCTTTTCAAGTGCTTTCTTATTTTCTATTTCATTTAGTTCTCTTATCTTTGTTATTTCCTTCCTCTTCTTCCTGTTGGGTTACTTTGTTGTTGTTTTTCTAATTCCTTCAAAAGTGCAGTTCTTCAATTTTTGGTCTTTCTTCTTTTTTGATATATGAATTTATGGCTATAAATTTCCCTCTCAGTACTGCTTTTGCTGCATCCCATAAATTTTGGTATGCTGTGTTATCATTATCATTTGTTTCAAGGTAGTCATTGATTTCTTTTGAGATTTTCTCTTTGCCCCACTGTTTTTCTAAGAGTGTGCTGTTTAATTTTCAAATCGTGGTGTGATATCTGGGCTTCTGTCCCTTGCAAATTTCCAGCTTCACTCCACTGTGGTCAGAGATATTGTTTTGTATGATTTCGATCTTTCTGAATTCATTAAGCCTTTCTTTGTGGCCTAGCATATGGTCTATCTTGGAGAATGTTCCATGTGCGCTTGAGAAAAATGTATATCCTGCTGTGTTTGGGTGTAATGATCTATATATGTCTATTATATCCAGCTCCTCTAATATACTGTTCAAATGTTTGGTTTCTTTAGTGATTCTCTTTTGAGATGTTCTGTCCAGAGTTGATAGTGGTGTATTAAAATCCCCCACTATAATTGTAGATGCATCTATTTTTTCACTTAGTTTTTCCAGCGTTTGCCTCATGTATTTAGAGGCACCCTTGTTAGGAGCATAAATATTTATGATCGTTCGATCTTCTTGACAGATTGTCCTTTTCACTAAAATGTAGTATCCTTCTTTGTCTCTCACAATTGTTTCATATTTAAAGTGTATTTTGTCTGATATTAATATAGCTACTCCTGCCTTTTTTTGGTTATTGTTTGCTTGTATGATTGTTTTCCAGCCATTCACTTTCAACCTCCATGAGTCTCTGGGTCTAAGATGTGTCTCTTGTAGACAGCATATAGATGGGTCATATTTCCTTATCCAATGTCCCAGTCTGAATCTTTTGATAGGTGAGTTTAATCCGTTGACATTCAGTGTTATTACTTTCAGGGAATTATTTGTGTTAGCCATATTTTGATTGGATTTGTGTTTGTTCTATTTTGTATGTCATATTTTTTTTCCCCTTCTATTTTTGTCTTTTTTGTTGTCTTACACTCTCCTCCAACTCTGCCTGTCCTGTTTTTTTCCTTTCTTCCTGCAGAACTCCCTTTAGAATTTCTTGAAGGGGAGGTTTCTTGTTGGTATACTCTTTCAGTTTCTGTTTATCTGCAAATATTTTGAACTCTCCATCATTTTTGAATGCTAGTTTAGCTGGATAGAGTACCCCTGGTTGGAAATTTTTTCCCTTTAGTACCTTGACTATATCATACCACTGCCTTCTTGCCTCCATGGTTTCAGATGAGAAATCAGCACTTAATCTTATGGGACTTCCCTTGTATGTGATGGTTTTCTTTTCTCTTGCTGCTTTTAGAATTTTCTCTTTGTCTTGAGCATTGGATAATTTGACAAGTATATGTCTTGGGGTGGGCCTGTTGGGGTTTATGACCAGTAGAGTGCGCTGTGCTTCTTGGATATGTACACCTGTCTCTTTCAGTAGATTTGGGAAGTTTTCAGCCATTATTTCCTGCAACACTCCTTCTGACCCCTTTCCTTTCTCTTCTCTTTCTGGAATGCCTATAATACGTATGTTTGAGTGTTTTGCATTGTCATTCAGGTCCCTAAGTCCTAGCTGGATTTTTTCTATCTTTTTATTGACCACTTCTACTATCTGTTTGATTTCCCATGCACTGTCTTCCACATCACTAATTCTCTGCTCTGCCTCTTCTAGTCTGCTGATATTTTCTGCAAGTGTATTTTTGATTTCTTGAATTGTGGTGTTCATTTCCATCATATCTGTTATTTTTTTGCGTATGTCTGCAATTTTCCCTCCAAGTGTTGTCTTCATGTTGTTAACCTCTTCCTTTACTTCATCAAATTTGTCGGTGATAAATGTTCTGACATCTTTCATTGCTTGTGCGAAGTTCTGGTCCCCTTCCTGATTTTTAGTTTGTTGATTGGATTCAGCCATGTTTTCCTGATTACTGGTTTAGTTTATAGATTTTTGTTGCTGTGTGGTCATCATTTTTTCTTGATGGGTTTAATCAGTTCCTTAGCTTCTTTGTCTAGTCTTGGAGATTAATTAGCTGTTGTTTTTGCGTAAGTGTTATATCTTCTCTTTGTCACTTTGTTCTTCTTATTCTAATTTCTTAGTGCTGGTTAAGTTCACTTTAAAGGAAAGTATTAGTGCTGGGGAAAGGCAATTGTGTAAGCAAGGAAAAAGTGTGAAGTAGTATCGGTGATATATGTTAACAAAGCAACAATATGAGATCTGGGAGAATGGAGGTTAGACTCATGTAAATTGTGTAGAGTTATAGCAGTAGGTAGAGTACCTATAATGAGGTAGATGACTGAATATGGGAGGAATATGGTATGAACTAAAAAGCTATTGTTTTCGTGAGAGAGGGAAAGAGAAAAGAAAGGTAATAGTTTCAAGAGTGGATACCAGACAGAAAACAAAACAAAGGTATTAGAAATTAAGAGTTAGACACTTTGTGGATCAAAGAAACGGAGGTGGAATATAGGAGAGATAATAGATGATGGAGGATATCAAGATGTAGGGGAAAGGGGATAGTGTAGATAGCCAAAATCTATTCACACAGAAATGAGGCAGTGGAGGATGAGGAAACCCAGCCAATATGAAGTGTTTCCTGCAGCACCTATTGTATTGTTAAGATAAGATAGAATAAGAAGAAGATGGGGGACAAGAGAAAGAGGAAAAAAAATATTTTGGGGGATATGCTGGGAGAAAAGACTAGGGGATAATGCAATGCCAGGAATTAGAATATTTAAAAAATAGAATAAAAAATAAAAATAGAATAAAAATAAAAACAAAACAAAACAAAGAAGAAAAATGCAAAGTTGAGGGCTAGGACATTCAAGGACCTCAGATGGACCTCAGGGCGTGGTGGATTCAGGGATGGAAAGTCTGAGATATTGAGGACTCAAGAGGTGTGAGTCTCTGGGGTGTGGGCCACCAGAGTTCAGGGGACTCAGACCTGGCAACCTCAAGTCCGGTTAACAGGAAGCCTGGGAGCACCACAGTGCATCGCAGCCTTCAGGGATTCCCGCAGCTGGGTGCCAGCCCTATGGATGAGGTCACATCCACAAGCTCTATCCTGTGTTCTGTACCCTACACTTCACTCACTCACTAGGGTCTATTGTGTGGATATATCACCAATTGACTTCAGGAACCCTCCCACCCTGTGGTCCCCCGGAATGGCCACCTGGGAGCGCCTCTAGGCTGCAACCAATTTAATGATTCAGATAAATATCCAGGTCCGGGGGAGGGGCTCCAGCCTGAAATGTTAATAACAGAATCCAAACCCGAAATTCCCACGCTTCGCAAAATATTCCCCTAATCAGCTTCCAAACGTCTCCCACACTATGAGACCCTGGTAGTGTCTCTTTGTTGCTATCACTTTAAGACTGCTGTAGATCAGCGGCCGGGCTTGGGGGGGGGTGTGGCTCTAGGCGGAAGCGCTATTGTTTGTGTCCGCAATCAAAAATTGCCCCCACTTTGCCACAAAATTCCCGTCCGTCTGCCCAAATCGGTCTGCAAGTGCCTCCTGTACCACCAACCCTCCAATAGGCCGCCCAGGGCCTACAAACTCCCCAGTACTGCAGAGCCTCCAAAGAAAAGAAAAAAAAAACCCGCCGCAGCGGCTCCCCACACTGCAGCAGTGCCTGATGCCGCGGCTCCGCCCACCCAAGGAGGGAATCTTCCATGCGCAGCTGGGACCTCCGTGTATATTTCACAGATGCATCCTCTCTGTTACCTTCCCTCCAGATCGATGTACAGACACCTCCCGACCAGCAAAAATCCCGAAACAGCCCGGTCCCAAAGAGCCTCCAACGCCGCCCAGCCGACTCCCTGCAGGAGATACTGTCAGGGAAGTTCACTCAGCCACCATCTTGCCCCGCCTATCTTCAATCAATTATTATGCAGACTTGCTTAACTAGTGAAACTCTATTAAAAATAAGGAAAAAACATATATATATTTGTTATATATATATATGTTAGGATAATGTTAGGATTCCTCTCCAGTTTTATGAGCATTGCTCTTCTGACCTTTCAGGGCAGGGAAGGAGTTGACAACATCTAGCATGACATTTGCTTTATATGATAAAAGCACAATTATGTAAACAAGATTTTTTGGTAACCCAAGAATAACAAAGTTCATAATGAATATTCTGTGTAATGAAATTTAGGGAAAAATAACATGCTAACAAAGCTTCTTTGGAAACTGTCCTTGGGGACAAAATTTTGCACATTAGCAATATGATTTGTATTATTTGATAAATGACTTGTCAAATGTTCTTTAACCTCTAAAATTATTGCTAATAATTTTCCAAGTAATTATGTATCACCTTTTATGGCAATTAATTTATTTCACCATTAATGTTCTATCACATTTTAATTAATTTACTATTGTTATAAATCCCTGCTTTTATTTTCACTAGTATTAAAGTTGCTCTTCAATGTATCCTTATTGTTTAACTGATGCTTAAAACATATTTGATTTTACCTATATTTTTCACATTCCAAAAAAAATCCTGAAAAAGGCATTCTGATTCACATTCAATGGAATAATTTCCATAATGTATTTTCTGGGTCAAAATGATGTGATAAATATTTTTTGATGAAAACATAATAAAGTTATATAAATATTTGTTTAACAGTTTTGAATATTATTGATTGAAGCATCCCTGGTTACAATATTGTTATTGAATAGGTACTGTTTTCAGTTTTTTGTTGTACATATAGTTTTTCCTATGGTTACCTAATGCAAGTATTAAAAAAAGGGACAGTAGAGGCATACACATACACATGTGAGAGTGTATAAACTACAATGTAAATTAAGATCCAAGCTGCATGGCAATGCTCCAAAATGTGTTCATCAATTGCAATGAATATACCACACTAATGAAAGAAGTTGTTAATGTGGGAAAAGTGTGAAGTATGGGGAATGAGGCATATGGGAATCCTCTATATATTTTTTGTCACATTTTATATAATCTATGTATCTCTAAAAATTAAAAAGTATATTTAAAATAAAAGAGGAAAGAAACACAAGTGTAAATCTCACTGAATTTTATGTGTGTATAGGCACACATAAATTTTATGTGTGTTTTTGTGTGTATATGTGTATATGCATATAATTGACTATCCAAATCAAGAAATAAAACATTTTCATCACTTCAAAAGATTTCCTTGTTCCTCTATCATATGTGCTTCTATCCACAGAAATAACCACTATTCTTACTTCAATCACCAGTTGTTATTTTACCTTTACTTTCAATTCATAATAAGTAGTGTTCCACAATAGACACTTATTTGTTTCTGGATTATATGATTCAACAAAATGTCGTTAAGATTTATCCATGTCTTTTTATTCATAATAGGACAAACTTTTAAATTGATATCAGCCTTACAATTGCATGAACATATATTTTTATTCATGTTAATCTTGCAGATTTTTGTTGTTTCTATTCTTTTGTGTGGCTAATTTGAATAATTCTGTTAGGAACACTATAGTATATGATATTTTGTGAATATAGGTGCAAATTTTTTTTTGTCTTGAAATTAATCCAAGAGTGGAACACTTGGGTCATATGATAAACATGTATTTAATTTTCTTAAGTAATGAGCTCCCTCTGCAAATGAAGCAATCTAACCAATTTACTTTCTATCAGCAGGTAATCAGAGAGAACTTTCTTCACTTCCTCAGCAATCTTGGGATTATGGATAAAAAATATTGTCATTCTTTAATGTGTGTATAGTTGTTTTTCATCCCAAAGTTTTAATTCATTTCCGTTGATGAGTAATAATGTTACAAACCTTTTTAAAATGCTTCTTTAAAAAAAATGCTTGTTCAAGTGTTTTGTTTCTTTTAAATTGGTTTTGTTTTACTTATTTAATTCTTTCATTTATTTATTTTTTTAAATTTATTTCTCTCACCTTCCCCTCCCCCAACCGCTCCCTCCCCCGTTGTCTACTCTCTGTGTCCATTTGCTGTGTGCGTGTTCTTCTTTGTCCGCTTTTGTTGTCAGTGGCATGGGAATCTGTGTTTCTTTTATTTTTTTAAATATTTATTTTTATTTATTTATCTCCCCTCCCCTCCTCACCCCTGTTGTCTGTTCTCTGTGTCTATTTGCTGCATCTTCCTTGTCCGCTTCTGTTGTTGTCAGCGGCACAGGAATCTGTGTTTCTTTTTGTTGCAGCATCTTGCTGTGTCAGCTCTCCATGTGTGTGGCGCCATCCCTGGGCAGGCTGCACTTTCTTTTGCGCTGGACGGCTCTCCTTATGGGGCACACTCTTTGCGTGTGGGGCTCCCCTACATGCGGACAGCCCTGCGTGGAAGGACACTCCTTGTGCACATCAGCACACGTATGGTCAGCTGCACACGGGTCAAGGAGGCCCAGGGTTTGAACTGCAGATCTCCCATGTGGTAGACGGTCGCCCTATCCACTGGGCCAAGTCCATTTCCCATATTTAACTTTTATTGAATTATTAAAGTTCTTTCTATCTTCTGGATAGGAAAATAGCTATATATAACTACGTTGTTTAATATTATATTAAATTAGGTTTTAATTTTACTAAGGTAAAATGTGTCATTTTTTCTTTTGTGGTTAATGCATTATTGTCCTAAGAAATCTTTTCTGATTAACCTCAAGTGCATTCTGTATATATTCTTCTAGAAAATGTATTAATTTAGATTTCACATCTAAATTTGTTAATCATGCCAAATTATTTTTTGTTTTATATCATATTCTATGATACTTTATTAAAAAACAAGAAGCATACTGGCATTCCAACTTCAGTAGGATTTAATCATTATCCACAGGGGAATGGGAATTACTTTTCCCTTTGTGTGATTTTTGATATTCCCTTAGCAGCTCGTTTTCTTCCTTCCTTCATACTTTTTACATGCATTTGAGTGAATCTCTTCTTTATCTACAGTAGAATTTATTTTTATTCTGGAAAATCAGTTTGCATAGTTACATCAATGAGGAGAATAAAATAAATTTCACAAAATATTTTCTGGTCCTGGCTATTGTTGTCTGAATAAATGGTTTCCATTTTAACTCTACCAATAAACTTACAAATGTGTTTGTTGGTGACACATGGCTATGGAATAGCAGAACAGAATATGTCACTTAAAATTACAATATAATTCTCCCCTCTACTCCCCCAAAGAATGACATTTTTCTACTTACCTCTCAAATTCAGCAACTGGGATCATGGCTAGCCACTATTGTTCAGTAATTTAGGATTACATTCATTTTGTGGAACAACCATTTGTTTTGAATCATTGTATATTGTTCACAGACATTGGCCTCTAGAAGTCTTTGTGTAACACTGTCACCTGAACCCCATAAACATGAAGATGCATTGTCTTTTTACCTTCTGAATCTCAACCAGTTACAATAAAGTGCAATTCATCCATGCATATTATTCATGGATGATGTATTAATTTCACAGGGCTTATAAAAGATTACTACAACGTCATAGTTTAACACAACAGAAATTTATTCTCTTACAGTTCAGAAATCTGAAATCAAGGTGTCACTAAGTTTGGCTTTTTGGAGATTCTGAGGATGAATCCTTTCCATGCCTCTCTGCTGTCAAATGCAAAGGAAAAAGAGAGAGAGTCGTTGATCTATATTTTTTTGTCTTTTTAAAAAATATTACATTAAAAAAATATGAGGTTCCCATATACCCCCCACCCCCCTCACCCCACTTCTCCCCCCATAACAACAATCTACTCCACTGAATCTTTTTTTCTGCCATCCTAAATTTTCTTTAAATTGCTTATTTTAGTTATTCCACATTTTGAGGTAGAAATTACATTTGGTTAATTTTTATGGATGGTTTCCACTTTTTGCTATTTTCCTAAAGTTCACTTTTACAACATCATAATCTATGTTTTTGAATGTATTTGTTATAACTCTATAGTGTATTCATCTATTGATTCTAAGTCTGTGTCATTTCTAGATTGTTTCCTATTGATTGTTTTCCACTGACTAATGGTTGCATTATCTTGTATCCTTGCATATCAAGAATTTTTTGATATGCTGACAATAGTGGATGTATATTTTCTTTAAAGATTGTTTTTTCTTTTTCAGGAAGCCAGATAATTTATGTATCAGCTTGAAATTTCAGAGACCTAGGTGAAGGTTTTATAGATAGGTTTCAAATATTTATTATATCCTAGGGCTATCACTCCTCTCTAAGTCTTTAAAGAATTTCTCAGGTATATGATTGCATGGTCTCTAAAAAGCCACTTGGTAATTGTATGGAGGGTGGTGAGGTCGGATTCACTTGTGGGTTAATACATTAGTGTATTAATATTTGCAAATAGAGCTGCATTTAATCTGGATGTGTTTGCATATCTGTTTTGGAAGAAATGCTTCTTTCTCCAGATGTCTTAATTTCTAATTACTTAATTTAAAATTTACCACAAACCTAGTTGCTAGACACAGCAATTTTATTCTTTTAAGTACTAGAAATCAGAAGTCTGAAATCAAGAGGTTGGCAGAGCTGCATTCCTTCTGGACTCTTCAAAAAATCTTCTGTGTCCTTGACTTTTTTAGTTTTTATAGACCACCTGCATTCATTGTCTCATGGTCCCTTCCTTGCATCGCTCCAAACTCTTGCTCTATTAGCATATGTCTACAGGTGATTTGATTCTCCTACCTCTCCCTTTAAGAATCTTTTTTATTATATTGGGACTACATGGATAATCCAGATTAATCTTTCAATTTTAAGATCCATAACTTCATCATATCTGCCAAGTCCATTTTACATTCACAGGAATTAGGTTCAAGGTATTAGGGAGCATTATTAAGACTAATATGAGTGAGTAGGGTTGTCCAGAGAGAACAAATATATGGAGATAAATTGTGCTATAGGTACTGATGGGTGGAGTTTATTCTAGCACTGGTAGTTGAGCAGGGCTGAACAACTTGCAGAGTTTGGGACAGTTATTACTCTATCTCTAGTAATTGTTTGATGACTTATAAATTTTTCAGTGGAGTGACACAATGTTACTTCTTCATTGTTTCCCAGATTTCTTAGAATTACAAAGAAAAAGAAGGATGTATATTCAATGTAATAATATATATATCATGGTGGTGGTTTAAAAGGACATGAGTTTTTAGAACTCTAGACAGAAATTTATCAGTGTCTCCAGAGGAAGATTTAATGGGCTGCCATTGGTAAGGACAGGAATAGGACATATCAGAGACATTATACCAAGATTCTCCTTGGAAAGAGGCCCTTATTATTTTCTTGTTAGGGGAGGATGAATTTCCCTTGTTCATAGTGTGTTAAATAGTTTGGCCTTTTTTTTTTTCATCATTTGTTCAGGAATTTTTCAATTAGATCAGGGTCTATCTGAAGACATTACAAATATCAACAAAGTATATTTTTCAGTCTGAGAATTTGGGCAAGAATGGTGTCAGTGAATAATATGTGATGAATAGGAAAAAATCATTAAAATAAAGCCCTCAGTATATGAATAAGAAAAGCTAAAATAAACCAGTGATCCTAGAAAGTAGATCATACAGATGAAAGGAACCTATTTCAAAATATCAACCCTGAGAATCCAATAGGCAAGAGCAAATATATAAGACCTGATTGAAGGAATTTCAGTGGGAAAGTAAAGCCCTGATTTTTCCTATGAATCCTTGCTCCTGTTGAAATTAATTGACCACAGAGTGGCTTTTTAAATACTTTTTCCTTGTTTTTTGGGGTCTTCATTTGGAAAGTGTATAATTGCAATTGGTATTCATTTTTCTATTCTGTATACCAGTTCATAGATACATGCAGCTACCCTCTCAGGAGTGGTATATATGCTATAAAAAAATTAGTTACCTACCATTTTAAAAACTATATAATTTAATTATTTATTTTAAAATAAACTTTAGATTACATAAATGTTACATAAAAATATATGGGATTCCCATATGCCCGCTCCCTTTCCCTGCCACGCATTCCCACATTAACAAAATCATTCATTAGTGTGATTACTATTGATGAGCACATACTGAAGCATTGCCACTAACTCATGATTGCAGTTTACATTATAGTTTACACTCTGTCCCATGGAATTTTGTAATAATGACCTGTATCCATCATAGTATCCATCATTGCAACATCATGCAGATCAATTCCAGTATCTGAAAAATGCCCTCATATTACATCTATTTTTCCCTCTCCCTCCCCTCAGAACTTCTGGTGGCCACTGCCTCCATATCAGTGATAAAAGTTCCTCCATTGCTAGAATAACAATAAGTCTATAGTAGAAAAATAGTAAATCTAATTGATTCCATTGTTCTTTCCCCAATCTTGAATATTTGATGATGATGATGCTCACTCTGCCTCTATTTGAGAGGGGGCTTAGATTCCATGGGGCAGATGGATGGAACTATTTTGCTTGTATCTTCAGACTCTCTTTGTTCCTTGGGATGGATGTTGTTCATCATCATCTCCTTTTTAGTTGTCCTTGATGAGTCTAATGGACTTGAGATCAGGTGTTGAAACAATGCTGAGATTCAGGGACAAATTGTCACATGGATGCACCAAAGATTTAAGTCTCTTGGACATACACCTATCAAGTACAGTAATAACTCAAAATATTAGGGCCAGAAAAGCCAAGTGTAGGGAAACAATGAGTCAAACTCTGCCATACTGTGGAGCAAGGTTAGGCTCACTGGCAGGGTGCCAAACACTTAATCTGTCTGCCCTGCTTATAGTGTCTACATGTTTCTAGAGAACTCAGGAACATGATACTGAGGCACTATTTACTATGGCAATCAATGAGATCCTGCTGAGACTCATATCAGCATAACCTCTGGAATGAACTCTTGACTCACTTTGAAATCTCCTAGTCATTAAAGCTCATTTGTATTTATCATTTCCCCTTATGGTAAAGTTCTTTTTCTAGGTGTATTGTTATTTTTCTAGGTGTATTCCCCCTTATGGTAAAGTTGTTTTCCTTGATGCTTGGAAAAAAATCACTCAATACCGGGGAAGCTCATCCCAGGGAGTAATGTCCTACACTGGTGGGGTGCAGAAGGTAGTACTTTTAAATGCTGAGTTTGGTTCAGAGATAGAGTTACATTTGAGCCACAAGGAGGCTCCAAGGAGGCAACTCTTAGGCAGTATGTAATACTAGGCTAAGTTTCAATTTCAAAAGTAAAGGTTCATAATTGCAATTATCAATACCAATGGCCTGGCACAATAGTCCATCCTCCTTCACAGGCCCTGGGCCCTCCTTCACTAAGCCCCTATACTTAGCAGATTCTTCCTGTCCTATTAGAGAATGTAGCAGAATTCCCCAGGATGGGAATTTGATATTCTTTCCCTTATTGCGTGGATCTCCAACCACTGTGACAATATTCCATGAAGAGTTGAACACATTCCTATGCCTTAGAGGTATGCGCCAGGTGAATCTCCTCCCATATATCCCCCATCACTGACAACCCACACTAGTGACCCTCCCCACCACAGTTATGACCATGACCCAAAATCATGCCAAAGACAAAACCAAGAAAATAACCAAATAAATATGAGAAAATGAAATAGTAACATAGTCTAAAACGTAACAAATAAAAATAAATTTAAAAAATTAAAATAATAGAAATATTTTTTAGACATGTCTTTCATCACTGAAAGATCTGTTGTCTTGAATGTACAGTGACATTTTCTTCCATATATTCCCTAAATGCCTTATTTTATTTTTCATTTTATCCTCAAAGAGGCTTTAGGTTACAGAAAAGTCATGTAGGAAACATATGGGATTCCCACGTATGCAATGCTTCCCTCTTTTCCCCCGTTCCCTATTAATAGCATTTTACATACAGATGGTACATTTGTTTTGACCGATGTACAAATATTGAAGTATTGTTACTAGCTATGGTCAATTTTTAACATTTTGATTTACATTTTGGACACTATACTTTTATAATTTTGATGAAATTTAAAATGGCCTGTCCCCATTATTGTAAGATCTTACAGAACAATTCTAATACCCTGAAAATGGCCCAAGTTCCATCTATTCTATTCTTCCCTTCCCTACCCCTCAGGACCTATGGTAACCACAAAGTTTTACTATTTGAAGAATAAAATTCATAGTTATTTGCAATAATATTGAGGGCTTGAAGTTTTGGGCTGTTTTCTTTTCATAGGCACTGCTTATGTTCTCAGGAGACTCTTGACCCTCTATTTGAGAACCAGGAAGGATTTCCCAGGATAGAAGTTTGATATTTTCTTATTTATTGTGTGGTTCTCCACCTACTGATACAACACTCATTGGCAAGATGAACACTTACATATTCCATAGAAGAATGCCTCAGGCGCACCTTGTCCTGTATGTACCCCCCACCCCCACATTCAATACCAACACCAGTAATTCCCCCCTGTCATATTTGCCAAAAGAACACTCCAACATTGTAGTTTTAATCCCTAGAGTGCACCTGTTTTTTCCCTGACCCACCCCCCACTTCCACTGATAGTCAACCAACCCCTCCACCTTACCACCCTCATAGACTAGCATTGCCAAGTCAAATATTTCTCTGGTACATATGCTTTTGACCTCACTTTTTGAACAAACCTTTTTGCATTTCATTGTTCCCTGTTAAAGTACAAGTTTTCCTTTTGTAAATGTATTATTAAACACAAAGTGTATTCTAGGAAAATAAATATCTTTCCATTCTTCTCTGTACATGTGAAGGCTTATATTAAAATTTTATACTATACTTTTGGTACTTTCTGTCTCTTAGAAATCACAAAATTTTTCCCTTTAATGAATTAAACTATCACTATATTCAGTATATGTAGTCTATCCGTAAGTGTCCCATGAGCACATCTTGATGCTAAATATGTGTCACTGGATTGTCACAGGCTATAAAATCCCAGGATATGAAGTCTGATAAATGAAATTACTTCCTGAATTTACCTCCTACTAGCATTAATTAACTCCTCTGAACTTCAATTTAGCTCTTTCTAAAGATTAAATTAACACCTTTTGTAAATTAAGACATATGAGAAAATATAGATCTCTAGTTATTTCCTAAGTGGTGGCTGTTTTAGTCATTTTTATTGCAATGCCATTAGAAACACTATTAATATTGCTTCACGATAGAGAGCACATCTTGAATATCAAGACCACTCTCCCAAGAAGGTTTTTCCTTCCTGTTTTTTGTTGAAGTGAAAAACAAAGCTCCTGAAAAAGTGCCAGGATACAAATGGTTCTTAAAATCTATAATTGGATTGGGCAGTATATACATTTGTTCAATTAAGAAGTTTTATTAAAATGAATTCATTGATTTTGTTTTGTTTTATTAAAGCTTAATTAGATATGAAGTCTTTTTTTTCCTGAAAATGTCTTATATTCTCTTATTGAAAAATTTAATTACTATAATGCTTCCTTGCAGAAAGCAAAGGAATTTAAAGATAAGGATACATCATAAGGAATAATGATTATTATGGATATTTTATTCCTCTACATTAGTAAATTTCACTGTTTCTTTAATGACAATACAATTTTCTTGATTGAGTCTTTGACAGCTTGTTTGACTTGCTTGTTCCTCAGGGTGTAAATGAAGGGGTTCAGCATAGGAGCAATGGACGTAGTTAACACTGTCACACCCTTATTAACAGTCACTGAATCCTTTGATGAAGGTTTGACATAGATGAAGATACAGCTGCCATAGGTGATGGAGACCACGATCATGTGGGAAGAACAGGTAGAAAATGCCTTTTTCCTTTGTTGGGCAGAAGGGAGTTGTAGAATGGTCTTGACGATGTATATGTAGGATAGAAGTACACATATAAGGGTCATGATAAAGGTCAGCACAGCACAGATTATGACCATCTGCTCTATGAGCCATGTATCTGAGCATGAAATCTTTAGGAGGGGGTATACATCACAGCCAAAATGGTCAATGATATTGGAGTCACAGAATTCCAGATTTAGGCCCATGCTAAGTGGTGGGAGTAGAATCAACAATCCAGCTGTCCAGCAACAAAGGACAAGTTTTCGACAGACATTTTTGTTCATGATGGTCACATAATGTAGGGGTTTGCAGATGGCTACATAGCGGTCATAGGACATGGTGGCCAGGAGGAAAAATTCTGTAACAGCAAAGAGGTCTGTAAAAAAAATTTGTATGGCACAACCATCATATGTGATTGTCTTGTCACCTGTTGATATGTTATACAAGTATCTGGGTATACAAGCAGACGTAAAAGAGATTTCTAAAAAGGAGAAATTTTGAAGGAAAAAGTACATGGCAGTTTTAAGGTTTGAATCCAAGAAAGTGAGGGAGATGATTGTCAGGTTGCCAGTTAAACTCAATATGTATGTGAGAAATAGAAAGATGAAAATAAGAACCTTCATTTGTGGGTTATCAGTCAGTCCCAACAGGATAAATGTTGTTATTGTTTGGTTTCTCATCACTGAATCCTGAATTCTATTCAATCTTCCTTTACAATTCAGAAAGAGAAGAGAGGTGTTAACATCACTTTTCAACAATTAATGGCTCAACAATTCAGCCAACCATTTATATTCATGTAAGATTTGTATTTGGTTACAAGCAACTAAAAGCACAGTTTCCACAGGTGTGTGCTTTGGAAATATCATGGTATATTTTATAACAAATCTGATTATTTTGCCCATGTCACACTCCAGTGTTTTAGGAATTCTTATTGTGTACCACATTTTATTACCAATTGATATTTTATTTACCTGCACGTTATATGGGAATTATCCTTATATTTATCTTAGTCTGTTAACTGCAATTGAAACTTTAAGCCAAATCTTAATCTTCTTCAAAATTTTTATGTCTTTCATTGTAGTTTGTTCAATAATAAATTGCAAATATATGAAAAATAATATAGTTGTCACTAGATATTTTTTCATATTCATTGCCTTTGATTATGGTTTTAACAATATTACAATTTTAAAAATTTGTGTTTTATCCTTTAGCAACTTTCTATTCACTCTTTCTTCTCTCTCTTCATGCAATTCTGTCTAAAGTTATGTTATTGTCAATGTTGTGGTGAACACAGTGTTAGTTTGATAAGAAATTTATTTGATAAAATGTTTAAGGTGTGTTGTGTGTGATATGAACAATGTTATACAGTATAATCACAATGTTTTATATTTTCCATCTGTTAAATAACATTGAAAACATGCTCCAACATTCCAGCATCAATGTCACTAAGTGTAAAAAGAATAGATTTACAGTACTAATCAAATTACCCAAACTCTGCTTGCCCTTCCTGTGATTTCCTTCTCCATTGCTAGTATAGAAATAATAATAAATGTCCTTCATGTACTATTGTTAAAAAATTAAGCTTGTTAATATACATAGAACCTAGAAAAGATGCTACTTGTTATGACTAATAATTATAAGTTAACACTTTCATTGACCTGATACATGATTTCCCACTTTTTGCTTGATCATTATAATGTCACATTTTTACCAAAGTTTATCAATTTTTAATTCGACACATTAGAAAATATCTCTGTGAGTAAGTGTACTTTTGAACTCGCACTGTGTCACAAACCTAATCTCAACACCACATGCATTTTTCCTCTCACCTTTTGTACTTATAATTAATGAATACTTATTTTATTTCTGGTCTCTATTATGTTTACTTTTTACATTCTTCTTTAGTAGACTTTTATCTCAATAAATACAGTCTTATAAATATTTTCTTGATCACCTAACTGCATAATCTCCAAATATTGTTGTTTTCCAAAATCTCAGGAACATAGTAAAAAAAATCTCAAACAATAAATTTTCAAACCTGCATTGTCTTTCTCTACATGTTTTTATAAAACAATCTAACTGATAAGTTTCTCTAACCATTGAACTAATGATTTTCAATGGATTTTCTATCTGAAGTAATCTTTACTCTGGTACTATTTGTTTTATTACTTATCTACGTTCCTGAAACCCTAGTTCTACTTGGGAAGCTAATACGTAGTCATTGCTTTTATAATTTTAAACATTTATTTTTCTGAGGCCTTGATAAGCTTATGATATATGGAATGAAAGAACTTCATAGGAAGCCATACTTATGACTCTTTTAGGGCTAATAGAATAGCACCCATCACATAGTTTCAGACATGTATATGATAACTAAGAAGACTTGGCAAAAATCAAATAAAATTTTCAACATCGAACTATATAATTTGTTATTTAGGATGCATCCAAATGTTGCTGGAGTAGGGAATTTATTCAATTTGCTGTGTGTATATTCCGTTATTGTAACTACTTTTATTTTTGAAGAAAAATTTAAAGTGAAGTAAGATTTAACACACAAAAAAGCCCAGTTCTGATTATATCCACTACCTGCATTCCTGCCAAAAATGATATTTGGCTTCTCTTCTTTGCCCATTTGCCTGGAGGAACAGTTTTATTTTCATTGCTGCTGCTTTTACCTCCCCTTTGTGTCCCTCATTAGAAATTCAAACCAAAATTCCGGGACTATGAAATTCTAAATTGGTGTTAATGTCTTCTTCATAGATTTTTTCCCTCAGTGAACACAAACTAAATACAACACCAGCTATCCAAACATTTTAAAAAATTGAAGTACTCCTTCCCAAAAAGTATCTTTACCTGGAACCTCTAATTACTTTATTTTGTGATAAGTTTTACTATTGGACTATTCTGCCAGGGTTACTGTGGTAAATACCACACATAATTTGGATCACCAATAGTAATTTATTGTCTCATGGTTTTGGATTCTAGTTTCTGAAATGAAGTTTCAACATATCATGATTTCTCCTGGAGACTGCAGTGTTCAGATGCTGCCTTGCTGAAACATTTGGGGTTCCTTAGTTCCTTTAGATGAGCTCCCACTTATCATTGCATAAAATTATATTAATGAATACATGCTATTTAAGAGTAATGCACAATGGAAACTGGCATTTCCTTTATACCACATTAACACTCACGTTGCAGTTTTATATAGTTAGGAAGAGTCTGTTTACCAGATGTAAATATCACTTACCCTTTCAAAAGAGGATATAATCCAAACAATGGAATTATTCATACTTACACATTTCCAGTTCATCATAGCCTCCCTCTATAAATTATTTAATTGAAAAATTCCTTACATTTATAAATTTGAAAACGAATGTCACATTGAAAACCCTGCATTAACATTTCTGGTGCTTCTGTTTGAATTCATGTGAATAGTTAGTTACAGAATCCCTGGATGAGTTCTATTTTCTAACATCTTCCAATTACATCAAATGTTTTAAAAGAAACTTCTTCTATATTTGAAAAACTTGTTTTTCTGACCTCTCTTTGCTCAGAGAAAGAGTTTTGCAGTTTCAAGTGTGGTATTTCTTTTATTAGTCAAATCTGTAAACATGTTAATAAACAACAGGGTCCTTGGTGACCCAGGTTCAAAAATTACTGAAGGATCATTTGTGTAATGAACTTTGGGGAAAAAAAATCAAATTTAATCCACTAACAGTGGGGACATGGCCTATAGAGATGGGCAATAGAAACCAAAACATTTAATAAAGACAGGTTGGAATGCAACAAGAATTTAATTTTAAAAGTCCAAAACCACTTATTTTTATAATTTGTAACATGTAATTTAATTAAAGATCACATTGGGGACAGATATGACTCAATTATTTGAGCACCTACATCCCTCATATTTGGTCCCGGGTTTGGTTCCCAGTAATTCCTGGAAAAAAACCACACACACACAACAAGAATAACAAAGGAAAAATCAACTAAGTGAAGCCAATGTGGCTAAGAGGTTATGTGCTGGCCTTCCATATATGAGGTCCCAGGTTCAAACCTTGAGACAATAACTTAAAAAATAAATAAATAAATAAGAGAGGTCATTCTTCTACTTTTTCTTCTTTACCAAATTTTAATAAAATAAATAAATCATTTGTTGCTATGAGAATTGATCAGTTGAACAAGTGCAGAATAACTCATGGCCAAATATTGAGGAAATTGATTTTTCAGAGTGGCAATATATATATTTTTTAGCATATTCTTCCATACTTTCTTCCTGCAAATATACCAGTATATATCACATGTAACATTTATAATAGTCTGAAACTTAAACTAAAAAAGTGTTGTATATTGAGAGATATAGATTATTAGATGCTATTTTAGTCTTAGAGATATGTGAAAATTTTGTTCTCAATAACTATTGATATACTTTATTTAAATTGCATTTGAGCTCAGTCCACTGTATTAAAGAAATGTCAGTGTTTGAACCAAAATTTATTATAAATATATGCTCTTTCTAATGTTTCACCAATGTAAATAATTCTATCTTTATCAAACAATTTAGTTATTCCCAACAAATCTCTTTAGTTCCTTTTTCATTTTTCATAATTATAAAAAATTCAAGAAGAAAATTTGTACAAACTTTTTTTTTTTTCATATTGTCAGACTAATTGCTAGACAGATACGTTGTTTGGAAAATATGCAGACCCCGTAAGTGAATTCCAGCATAGACAATAGGATTTTTGGAGCAAATCCCTGAATCCTCTGAAGATATCCATTCTCCTTTGGAGAAACAGCTTTTGCCTTGCTCCTGGATGTTAGTATACTGAGACTGCACACTTAACTGAGCCATCAATTACCCTAGAACTGAGCTTCTCATCATGAACACTGTGATGCCTGACTTGACACACCATAATGATAAACATACGCTGCATACTCCATTATCAAATGGAAGTGATATATAAAAGAAAGGGTTTAAGCAGGTACTGAAGTCACAAGTTAGTTACATGAAGAACTGGCCCAAATGCCAATGGCCCCCTACTCCTGTCACATTATCTTCTTTTATCTAGCCTATAGCAATGGCCTCTTCATAGTTTCTATGATTAGCTGACTGAGGAAGAGAAAACTGGGCAGGATATACAGGCTGTTTCAAACAATTTGCAAGAACAAATTGAAATCTCTGCAGCCCCTTTCTTGCATGTTGCTGAAGAACAGTTGTGAAAGGGCATCTTCCCAGGTGTCAGAACTTTAAGGAGTGATCCTGGTTGTTCATTTTCTTTTGAAGGAGAAATAACCAGACCTGTGGTTGAATAGTAATAAATAGATTACAGCCAACAGTTGTGCAGGATGGTCAGGTAGTTGGAAGGAACATGATTTGAAAGTTGTTGACAAGGAGGTCTGGGAGAGAGGCATGTGGATACACCTGACCTTGTTGAATGGGAAAAAGAATAAAGATATATGTGTCCTATGTGAATGGTCACCAAAGTGTGGCCTCAGCAGGTGAGGATTTTTATAATCAAGTGAATAGATGTACTATTCTGTAGAGATCAGTAAACCTCTTTCTAAAACCACACCTACAATTGTCCAATGGACTCATTGACATTATTGTTGAGGTGGCAGGAATAGAGGTTATGCATGGGTTCAGCAAATTGGCTATCCACCCACCAAGGCAGACCTGACTGGAATCATTGCTGCACTGCTGCACAGTGTGTTATGGGAATACAGGCTTAGGTACACAGAAATTTTCAGCAAATGACATTTTTTTTGTAACTTACACAGCAAAATGTGTACAAAAGAGCAGGTGAAAAGATTCCATTTTGTTTGGTCACCTTGGGAGACCAACTGCTTGGGTTAGAGTCAGTGTATGGCATACCCAGCTTAGAGAGGAGAGATACTATACTGTTTGAGTGTTGGTTATTTATATATCCCACTGGGAGAGGACCCTGCCACTGAGAGTTCTCTCCCTGATAAACCTCTAGTGCTGGTTGTTCTTAGGATCCTTTTCAAAGACTGATCAGTCATTTTCATTAGACCTACAATCCCCAGGGCTGTGAAATGGAACAGATGGAGACATCTGCATGAAATAGAAATGGAGGCAGGTGCTAGGAAACAGCCAGGAAATGGCCACTGACCATGTATCTTTGATTTTCCTGAAGGGAGAATCTGTTTACCTGCCTTTTAAAGATTATAAAAGCTGCCAATATTCCTGAGCTAATGGCTGTTTTATGCTGATATTGGCTCATTTCATAACATCTGCTTCTCTTACTTTTCTACTCCATTTACTCCTTATAAGGAACTTTTTGATTACCCTGGCCTAAGATCCTCAAGTTGAGCTCATTTGTAAAATTCCTTTTGTACTTTAAGATTGCATGTTCACAAATTATGGAGATTAGTACTTGGGCATCTTTATGTTGCCTTTAGTCTACCTACCACAGTCATGTGTAAGGAGCCCAGAGTACTTTGGCATACTAAATAGTCATATAAGACCAAAAAATTAAAAAATTTAAAAAGTCATGCGGAGATGAAAGACTTCTAAATTTTGTCAATAGGACTTTAAAAGGCTCACTGTTCAAATAAGACATTTGGAGCCCCAATAAGTATAATAACTGCTTGGATGAAATATATCAAATATGTTTGTAGTATGCATGAATTTATAAGGGTAATTTTGGAAGCATTATTCACTGTTGGAGTGATTCAGAGAACTGACTTTTGTTGATTTTTATTGTACTTTTTATTTTAAACATTAGAATTTCATTCTTTTATTGGTTTTACATATTTTAGCATGAGTTAAGTGGAATAGCAGATATGGGATTTAATCTTGCCAAATTTGCAAATAACAATGAATTTTTGAAAATTAAATTCTTGTTTATTCTTAGTGGTTAAATTTTAACGTCATTTCTTTGTTTTCATATTATAACAATTCTTAAAATAAATTATTCATGCTTTGGAAAACATACAAGTTTGAAAATTGTCATTAATAAGGGCTAGAAGAAAAGGGGTAGGGTGTTATGTATATGGGACTCCTCTATTTTCTATGTGACTTTTCTGTATCCTAAAACTTTTTTAAAGATTAAATTAAAAAAAAATAAGACACTGGGGGAATATGTGGAAGAATATGTCACTGTACATAACAGACAACAGATCTTACAGTTATGAAAGATACAATTCCTAAAAAGTTTTGATATTATAAAAACTTCTAAACTTTTTCTGTATTTTATTTATTTTTATAACTGCTACTATTATTTCATTTTCCTAC
This sequence comes from Dasypus novemcinctus, assembly GCF_030445035.2. Classification (NCBI taxonomy): domain Eukaryota; kingdom Metazoa; phylum Chordata; class Mammalia; order Cingulata; family Dasypodidae; genus Dasypus; species Dasypus novemcinctus. The sequence continues at coordinate 25,677,298 of NC_080684.1, forward strand.
TAATTTTATTTAGATATTTTCTTTCCTTCCTTTTTGTAGAGATTTTAGATAACAGAAGGGTCACTACTGTGGCAGGGAAGGATAACTGTTTGGGGTGTCAGTAATGGGGGGTTGAATGAGGAGGGATGCACCTGGGTATTCCTATAAGGCATATGAATATGTTCAAGTGTTCATGGGGCATAGTCTTGGTGGGTGGAAACTCACATGATAATAGAAATAATTTTGAATTCTCATCCTGGGGAGTTCTGCTACATTCTCTAATAGAATGACAAGAATCCCCCAAGTACAAGGACTGTTCTAGTGAAGGAATACAGACCACTACCCCAGACCCTTGACGGTGATGAATATACCTATGGATGTTTCTTGTGATATTGAAAACTTAGCCTAGTATTATATATTGACTAAGAGTTACCTCCTGAATCCCTCCTTGTTGCTCAAATGTGGCCTCTCTCTAAGCCAAACTGAGCATATAAACTGAATAACTTCCCCCAGTGTGGGACACGATTCCAGGATATAAGTCTCCCCAGTACCGAGGGATTATTGCCAAGCATAATCTAGTAATGCATCTCAAAAAAGATCTTGACCAAAAAGGGGAAACGGTAAATAATAATGAGTTTTTACGGCTAAGAGGTTTCAAAATGATTCAGGTGGTCATTTCAGAGATTACGTTTATGCACATTTCAGCAGGATCGCATTGACTGCCACAGTAAACAGTGCTTCAAGCAAGGGTCCTCCTAAGGTCTCTATAGACACCCGGTCAGTATAAGATTGGGGAATGAACAATGGACTAAAATAGACTTACAGTTATTCTATATTAGACTTATTATTATTCTAGCAATGGAAGAACTCTTTAAATTGATATAAAGGCAGTGACCACCAGAGGTTCTGAAAGGAGGGAGAGGAAAAAATAGGTATAATATGGGAGAATTTTCAGAGCATTGGAATCGTCCTGCATGACATTGCAATGACAGATACAGGCCATTATATATTTTGTTAAAACCTATAAAATTGTGCAGAATAGAATGCAAACTATGATGTAAACTATAGTCCACAGGTAGTAGCAATGTTTCAATATGTGTTCATCTATGGTAACAAATGTACCTTACTAATGAAAGATGTTAATGGGAAAGTGTGGGAATCCCCTATCTTTTTATGCAACATTCATTCAATCTAAAACTTCTTTAAAAATTAAAAAAAAATGTCATTCTGGTTGCAGTATGTGAAACCGTTACATTGGTTTACATTACATTACATTACACCATTACAATTGTGTAATTGATGTTAATGGCTTGGTGTGTATGTTATCACACCAGTGTCCCTGCTAATAAAAATATTTGTACATCATAGAGGTTTCTCTCTTAGCAGATTTTGTTTATTTTACTGAGGTAGTGCCATAATTGATACATCCTGAAAGTCAAGTATTTTCTTCACCCAGTAATAGGTACTTGATTGGCCTCTCATCTAGTAAATTGAAATCATTTGAAAAATGTATATGTGTAATGTATATGTGTGTGTGCATATATGTGTGTATATATATATATATATATATATATATATACACACACACACATACTCTTGGGGAACCAGAAACTCACACATACTCTTGGGGAACACACATACTCTTGTTGCACACACACATACTCTTGCACACACACATACTCTTGGGGAACCAGAAACTCTCCCCCAAATCATTAGCATGTAGTTGCCTGCATGACCTATACATAAATTAAAGGTTAACAATCCTCCCCAAAGGGGAGAGAATGAATAGATGGTATCATGAACTATAATCTTCCCAAAGCAGTAAACGTTCTTGGTAAACGTCCTTCTTACAAGCATAGTGAAATCATCACCAAACCCCATGTGTACATTTCACATGACCCTAGCAGAAACTGTTCTCATACCCTAAGGAATGTTCTAATTCTGAAACCCCATATATCACGCCTCATTTTCTCATCACTTTGCAGAGTACTATCTTCATTCTCTGAACCACTGCCTTTAGGGATTCACTTCTGTTCATAATTGTTGGTATAGTTGAAAATTTGACAAACAATGATTATATTAGAGATTACAGAATTCCTTTTATTTTTATGAGGTACTGGATAGTGAACTCAGGACCTCTTGCTGTGAAGCAAGCACTCAACAACTTAGCTACACCAGCTCCCCAGAATTCCTTTCTTTAATAATATTGTTTTTTTCAGTTCTCCAAATAATTTACAATGAAATGACAACATTTGTTATTGCTTTCTGGCTAGTGATTAGTAAGTTAAGTATGAGTAAGTTAATTGACAAGGAATTATATTGGTGTGAATTTCTAAACTCTTTAGACATGACTATTTAGATTATTATGAGAAAATTGGGTTTGTAGAGTTTTATTTTGTGTTAAATGTAGACACAGGATATCAAAAATCTAAAGCATGGAAGACACTAATTTTTCAGAAAATGAAGACTGCTGTTCAATTTCCATGTGATATTTGGATAAATTTTCATATTCTTTATTCTAATGGTTTTAAAATTCAAACATATTCAGGATTTTACTTATCTTTGCATTTTAAAAATTTGTGTTTTAGTTGCATTATCTGCTTATTATTTTAACTTGTGAGTACTATATATCATTGGTTAGGTGTAGTTTAATGAGTAGTAGCAATGTCCATTGCCTTTCAAGAATTATTCCCTATTCACAAATTATATTATATATCACCATTGATTTCATATCTTTTACTGACACTTTCCATTATTAAAAATAATGCTAACAAATAATAGATAGCATTTTAAGCATATCAATTTTATTAATACATAGTAATAAAGTATAAATCCATCCATAGTGTATAAGCAATGGTATTCAGTATAATCACAGCCTTGTGTAGGCATCACTTCAGTCCTTCTTAGAGCACTTTCATTATTCCAATAATAATAATGATCAACAGAAAAGAAAACTCATCACCTCTCAGTCTCTCTATTGTTTCACTGCCTTGCATAGCTGCTATTCTGTTTCATTGTCTCTAGTGTATCTGTATTTATATTTTATAGAATTCAATTCCACCCATATTAATGCTTTACATGAAGTTTTACTATCTTATACAACTCAATGTTACCATTTTAAGCTTTTCTGCCAGTAGTATACATGATCATAGACTTTCCCTTTCAATCATTATCATACCCATACTATAGCACTTCTAGTTATAAACACCATGATATGCCTTAACCACTTCTATTATTTCCAAAGACTTACAAACAACTTTTTTACCAAGTCTGCATAGATTAACCCTCAGCTTTCTATTCTCTACCTTCCTTCTATTTTCTGGTGACCTATAGTCTAATTATTAACTTCATGATTTTACACAATATATTTAGTTCTTAATAGTGCAATCATACAGTATTTGTCATTTTCTGTCTGCCTTGCTTCACTCAACATAATATCCTCTATGTTCATACATGTTGTTATAAACTTCAGTGTCAAGCCTTCAATGTTATTGCAAGTAATTATGAACTGTTTTTCAAGGAGTCGAGCTCGGTACTTGCCATGAGTCCTACGTGGAGAACATGGGGTAGTTTTGGGGCCTTGGAATTGCTCTACATGATCTTGCAATTATGGGTACAGGCCTTGTTAAATTTCATCAAAATTTGTAAAACTATATTGCCCAAAATGTAAATGATAATGTAATTTATTGACCACAGTTAGTAGCAATGCTTCAATATTTGTACATCAATTATAATAAATGACCAACAACATGTAAAATGTTATTAATACTGGAAAGAGGGCTATGGGGAAGATGGTGGGTGTAAGGGAATCCCCTATATTCTGTATATGATTTTTCTGTAACCTAAAGCTTCTTTGAAGATGGAATGAAAAAAAAAAAAACACTGGGGGAATAAATGGAAGAAAATGTCACTGTACATACAAGACACCAGATCTTAAAGTGATGAAAGACATAATGCCAGTTTTAAAAATTGTATAGTTTTATTTTTATTATTTCAAATTCTTATTTTTTTAGAATTTTATTTGTTCTTTTTAATACTATCATTATTATTTCATTTTCTTATTAATTTTATTCAATTATTTATTGGCTTCATTTTTTAAAAAGTTTTGGATCACAGAAGGGTTAGAACTGCCCCAGGGGAAGATCATTGTTGCGTGGTGTCAGTGATCAGGGATACATAGGAGGAGGTTCACCTGAAGCATACCTATAAGGCATATGAAAGATTTCAAGTGTTCATGGGCATTGTCATGGTGGGTGAAGCTCTGCAGAATACCTGAAAGAATATACAATTCCTATCCTGGGAATTTTGACCATTCTCAAGTACAGGGTCAGTGACTAATAAAGGAGGATGGACAGTTGACAGGCCCTTGATATAGATGACTATACTTATGATGCTTTTCTGTTGAAATTGAAACTTAACCTAGTATCATAGGTTGCCTAAGAGTTATCTTGTGAAGCCTCACTGTTGTTCAAATGTGACTTCTCCCTAAGCCACACTCAGCCTATAAATGCATTACCTTCTTTCTGGCATGGCACATGACTCCCAGGAATGATCCTCTCTGGTACTGAGGGATTAGTACCAAGCACCAACTAGCAATGCAAAAGGCAGGAAACAGTAAAGACAAATGAGTTTATATGGCTAAGAGACTTCAAAGTAAGTCAGGAGGTCATTCCAGAGGTTACCCTTATGCACATCTCAGCAGGATCTCATTGAAAGCCACAATAAATATTGCCTCAAATAGTGGGGCTCCTGAGGACGGGCTCTTGAAAATGGTGCTGAGGTGGGTAAGCAGTGCCCATGAAAATGGTACCAAGGTGTGTAAGCAAAGTCTGTCCATCTCACAACAAAGGAGCAGAGAGAGGGCAGAGATCTATCTGGATGAGCTGCTTTGTATACATAGAACAGGAAGGTGCTCTGAGTCACCTAGGAGGGTACTCAATGGAAAACTGAGTTGCTTGTCCCTGTGGCTGGAAGAGCACATATACCCCACCCTCAGGGTTCATAGCCTAGTAGTCACTGGCTCAATGCTCTGAATGGAGTGTAGGGAGCACTCTCTGGGAGGAAAAGGGGATTGGGAGGGTGGATTGTGTTTTTTCCAAGATGAGTTTGGCCAGCTGAGCTCCCCTTTGAATCTCAGAAGGGACCCAGACCCCGTGGGGAGAGGGGAGGGGGGATCTCCTCAGGCATGCTGTCATGCCCAGCTGCCAAGGTAATGAGAGATATTAGATTAGAGGGTGGAACAGGTGGGTGCCTAATCAGCAGGACACTGGCAAACTGCTAGGAATCTAACCTGCTCAGAGGAAAGGGGGTGGGTAGCTTTCTCAAAGGCTAACTAAACTAAGGAGACAGTTTAATTCAGTGAAGGAATTCCTGCCTTGCTTATACAAGGTCCCTGGTTCGATTACCAGCTCTTAGAGAAGTGATCCACCAGATCATTAGACATCCAATTGATGCTTTAAGAAAGGAAACATAGACATTCTTCATGTATTAGCTTTTCTTGGATCTCTTATGTATTTTTAATCTTTTTTTATTTATTCCCTTTAGTTTACTCATTAAAACTCAGTTCAAAACCTGCCGTGGGCAGACTGCAAGGTGATTGATGAACACTGGCAGCCTGAGAAGTTCCTTAGGGACATAAGAAACTCTTTTCCTCATTTTTTTTTCCTATTTATTTTTCTTTCTTTCTCCTTATTTAAATGAGTTGATGCTATCTTGTGTCTTCTTTGCTGTGTTTCCCCTTTTCTTTGTTTCCTTTTTATCTTTTACCAGTTTTACTACCTATGCTATTTCTTTTCTTTCCTTCATTTTTCTATCTTCTGTTTTCTGTTGTGCATTCATTCCAACTCTTTTTGTTTGGCCTTCACTTTTTCTTGTTTTGATCTCTCTCTTTCTTCTTTTTTCTTTGTTTTCTTTCTTTTTTCTCTGTTCTTTTTTCTTTTTCTCTCTCTTCATCATTCTGGCCTTAATTCAATCTGTATATTTTTCTCTATTCTGCTTCTTGTTTCATTCTTTCTATTCCATTTTTTTATTCTTCTCTGTACTTTGTACTCAAGTTAATTACTCATTTTCCAAGGTCTTGCATGGTTCCTACTCTTCATTTTACTAATATTATTAATATTATTATTATACTATTTCTCTTCTTATATCTTTCCTTTTCTCTAGTTCTAATTTTTTTTCAGGGAAAATAGTTAATAGCAAGGTAATAGAACAAGAAGAATGAACTTTCAAAGTGAAACCTTACCCCTCACACAAACTCAACAACAAAATAAAACACTAGAGTATAAACAGAAGCTAGCAGCTGAATAAACCCATCAAGATAAACAGATGCCTAGACACCAAAAAAAGAATTACAAGTCATACTAAGAAACAAGAAGATATGGCCCAGTCCAACAAAGAAACTAATAGACAGGAGAAGAGGCAGAACATGGAAAAACTAACCAGAGATAACCAAGTGAATATCACGAATCAGCATAATGAACTGATGGAAGAGATTAAGGATATTAAGAAGACACTGGGAGAACATCCTGAGAAAACTGTAAACAAATATGTAAAGATCATAGATATGATGGTGATGAATGACAGAATCCATGAAATCAAAATTACACTGGAAGCACATAGCAGTAGATTTGAACAGGTAGAAGAATCAGTGATTTGAAAGAGAGAACAGCTGAAATCAGACAGATAGTAGAACAGATAGATAAAAGACAGAAAACATTCAGCACGGACTTAGGGATTTGAATTACAACATGAAAAGCAGAAACATATACATCATAGGCATCACAGAGGGAGAAAAGAAGGGAAAGGGAGCAGAAGGGGTATTAAAGGAAATAATGGCTGATAATTTCCCATCCCTATTGAAGAAGATGGATGTACATGTCCAGGAAGTGCAGTGTATGCCAAACAGTATAAATTCTAACAGGCTTGCTGCAAAACATATACTGATCAAATTGTGCAATGCTCAAGACAAAGAGAGAATACTGAGAGCAGAAAGAGAAAAAGACCCATTGCACTCAATGGATGCTTAATAAAATTAAGTGCTTATTTCTAATCTGAAGCCATGAAGGCAAGATTGCAGTGATATGACATAGGAAAGGTACTAAAAGAAAACTTCCAGTCAAGAATTCTCTTTCCAGCAAACCTGACATTCAAAAATGAAGGGGATTTCAAAATATTCACAGATAAATGGAAATTAAGAGAGTTTGTCTATGTAAAACCTGGTCTTCAATAAATATTAAAGGGAATTCTGAAGATCAAAAGGAAAAGAAAACAGGAGAGAGTTGGAGAAGAGTGTAAGAACAACTAAAAAGATAAAAAGAAAAATAAAAACAACATATGGAATACATAAACCTAAAAAAAAGTGACTAATATAATTAATTCCTTGTGTAATGACCTTGAAGTTTGATTAAACTATCCAGTCAAGAGACACATTGGCAGAGTGGATAAGAATATATGACCCTTCTATATGCTGCCTACAAGAAACCCACCTGAGACCTAGGAATGCAAGGAAGCTGAAAGTGAATGGTTGGAAAACAATTTTACTTGCAAATAATAGCCAAAAAAGGGTGGGAGTAGTTTAATAATATTAGACAAAATAGACTTTAAATGAAAAAATATAGTAAGAGACAAAGGAGGCCATTATATTAATAAAAGTGATAATCTATCAAGAAGAAAGAACAATCAAAACCTTTATGCACCTAACAGGGCACCCAAAAATCCATGAGGCAAACCCTGGAAAACTAAGTGGAGAAATAGTTGCCTCTACAATATAGTGGGGACTTTAGTACACCATTATCACCAATAGACAGAACATCTTGAAAGAGAATCAATAAAGAGCTTCAATAATAGATTAGACGATCTGTACGTAAAAGACATATACAGAACATTACACCTAAAACACTGGGATATACATTCTCCTTGAGTGCATATGATCATTCTCAGGATAGGCCACATGCTAGGCCACAGAACAACACTCAATGGATTCAGAAAGATTGGAATTATGCAGAGTAATTTCTTTAACAACAATGGTATGAAGCTGGAAATCAGAAAGCAGCAGAGAACCAGGTTAGGCACAAAGATATGGAAATTGAACAAGAAAGTCTTAGACAAGCAGTGGGTCAAGGAGGAAATAGCAAAAGAATGGAGTTACTAGCTTGAATCAAATGAAAATGACAACACAAACTATCAAAACTTATGGGATGCAGAAAAAGTTGTACGAGAGGGAAATTCAAAGCCAAAATGCCTATATTAAAAAAGAAGAAAGAACTAAAATCAAATGCCTAACTGCACACCTGGAGGAATTAGAAAAAGAACAACAAACTAGAAGAAAGAAGCCAATAACAATGATTAGAGCAGAACTAAATGAAAGAAAATAAGAAAATATTTGAAATAAGAAAAAAAAATGAAAAGCTTGTTCTTTTAGAAGATTAATAAAATTGACAAACCCTTAGCAGGACTAACAAAGGAAAACAGAGAGAAGGTGATGCAAATACATAAAATAAGAAATGAGCAAGGGGATATCACCACTGACCCCACAGAGATAAGAGTATCATAAGAGGATATTTTGAAAAATTGTATGCCAACAAGATGGATAACTTAGAGGAAATTTACAAATTTCTAGAAAAATACAAGCAGCCTATATTGATGAAAGTAGAAATTGATGAACTCTACAGACCAATCACAAGTACTGAGATAGATTTAGCCATCAAAACCTCTCAGCTAAGAAGAGTCCAGGATCAGACAGCTTCACAGGTAAAGTCTACCAAACATTCCAGAAACACCAATCCTGCTTAAACTCTTTGAAAAAATAGAATGGAAGGAACATTGCCTAACTCATTCTATGATGCCAAAATTACCCTAATACCAAAGCCAAAGATGCCACAAGAAATGAAAACTATAGATCAATCTCTCTAATGAGCCTAGATGGTAAAATCCTCAACAAAATACTTGCTAATCATATTCAACAACACACTAAATGAATAATACACCATGAACAAGTAGGTTTCATCACTGGTATGCAAGGAAGTTTCCACATATGAAAATCAATCAGTGTAATACACCACAAAAAGAGATTTAAAGAAAAAACTTACATAGTCATCTCTATGGATGCAGAAAAAAAATAGACAAAATGCACCACGCTTTCATGATAAAAACACTTCAAAGCATGTTATGATTTTGATTGGGATGGCATTGGAAGTATAAATTGCTTTGGGAAAAAATGACACTTTAATGACGTTTAATCTTCAAGTTCATGAACATGGGGTGCCCTTCCACTTATTTTGGTCATTTTTCATTTCTTTTAGCAATGTTTTGTAGTTTGCTTAGTACAAATGATTTACACCCTTGTTTATATTTTTTCCTAGATATTTGATTGTTTTAGTTTGTTTTAAGAAAGGAATTTTTCTTCTTGATTTTTTCTTACAATTTTCCATTGCTTGTGCCTAAAAACATTACAGATTTATGGGTGTTGATCTTGTACCATGCCACTGAGTTGATTTCATTTATTTTCTCTTAAAACTTTGTTTTGGGTTTTCAGGATTCATGTATATAATATCTTATCATCCGCAAATAGGGAAATTTTTACTCCTTACTTTCAAATTTGGATGCACTTTATTCTTTTTCTTGCCTACTTGCTCTGGCAAGAACTTCTAGTACAATGTTGAATAACAGTGGTGATAGTGAGCATCCTTGTCTAGTTACTGATCTTTGAAATAAAGCTTTCAGTCATTCAACATTAAGTAGGATGCAAACAGTGAGCTTTTCACATATATCCTTTATTATGTTGAGGAAGATTTATTCTATTCCTAGTATTTTAATTGCTTTTTATAAAGAAAGGATGAAGCATTTTGGTTAAATGTCATTTCTGCCTCAATTTAGACGATCATTTGGTTTATGTACTTTATTCTGCTATTGTTGTGTATCAAATTGGTTAATTTTCTTATGTTGTGAAAAACTTGCATACCAGGTAAAAATCATATTTGATCATGGTGTATACTTCTTTTAGTGTGTTGTTGGATTTTGTTTGTTAATATTTTTCTGAGGATTTTTTCATCTATATTCATAAGATGTTTTAGTGTGCAGTTTTTTTTTCTTGTACTATTTTCGTCTGGTTTGGAATGAGACTGATGGCCTCATAGAATGAGCTCGGGAGTGTTCCCTTCCTCTTCAACTTTTTGGAAGAGTTTGAGCAGTATTGAATTTAAGCCTTCTTGGAATGCTGGATAGAATTTTCTTCTGAAATCAGCTGGTACTGAGATTTTCTTTCTGGGGAGGTTTTTCATTACTGATTCAATTTCTTTATTAATGAGTCATATGTTTTGATCTTCTATTTCATCTTGAGTCAATGTAGGTAGTTTGTGTGTTACTAAGAATTTGTCCATTTCATCTAGCTGATCTAATACATTGGCATACAATTATTTAGAATATACTCAGATATTCCTTTTTATTTCAGTGGAGTGAATTTTTTTTCTGCATTTCATTGTTTGTATTCTTTCTCTTTTTTCCTTGACATTCTAGCTAAAGTTTTACCAATTTTATTGGGTTTTTTGAAGTACCACCTTTTGGTTTTGTTGGTTCTCTCCATTGTATTCTATTTTCTATTTAATTTCTCTCCATTCTATGTTTTGAGGTTTCCTTTCTTCTGTTACCCTTGGTTTTAGTTTCCCCTTCTTCTAGTACTTCCAGTTTTGGGGCCCAGTCTATGATTTGAGGTCACCTTTCTTTTATTTATTTTTAAAGATTTATTTTTTATTTATTTCTCGCCCCTTCCCCATCCCCCACCACTGCAGTTGTCTGCTCTCTGTGTCCATTCACTGTGTGTTCTTCTGAGTCCACTTGTATTCTTGTCAGCAGCACTGGGAATCAGTGTTTCTTTTTGTTGTATCATCTTGCTACATCAGCTCTCTGTGCACTGCCATTCCTGGGTAGGCTGCATTTTATTTTTTTCACATGGGACAGCTTTCCTTATGGAGCACTCTCCTTGTGAGGGGGGTTTCTCTACACAGGGGACACCCCCACATGGCACAGCACTCCTTGCATGTATCAGCACTGCACATGGACCAACTCACCACATGGGTCAGGAGGCCCTGGGTTTGAACCCTGGCCTTCCTATATGATAGGCAGATACTCTGTCCATTGAGCCAAATCTGCTTCCCACCATTCTTTTTAATGTAAGCATTTATAGCTATAAATTTCCATCTTAGCACTGCCTAAACTGCATAATAAAAATTTTGGTATGTTATATTTTCATTTAAATCATAACATTTCCTAATTTCACTTCTGATATACTCTTTATCATTGCTCACTTAAGAGTAGGTTGTTTAATTTCCACATATTTTGGAATTCTAGTTTCCTCTTTTATTGATTTCTAGATTCATTTTCTTGTGGTAAAAGAATATACAGGGTATGATTTCAACACTTTTTAATTTCTTGAGACTTGTTCTGTGATCTAACATGTGGTCTATCCTGCAGAATGATCCATGTACCTTAAGAAATATATGTATTTTGCTTTTGTTGGGTTTAGTGTTATATACATGCCTGCTAATTTTAAATGGTTAAGAATATTTTTCACATCTTATATTTACTTATTGTCTGACTATATGTTCTATGAAGTATTAAAAGAAATGTACTAAATTTACTTACTGATACTGTAGAACCATCAATTTCTCCCATCAAATCTGTCAGTATTTTCTTTATATATTTTGGGGTTCTACTGTTAGGTATGTGATGATTAGGCTATTGTGTCAACTTGGCCAGGTAATTGTGACCAGTTGTTGGTCAAGCAAGCACTGGGCTAACTGTAAAACAAGGGCATATATGGACTTTAGTCACTATTGACTTTACTGCAGTGGTAAATCATAGATAGCTGGTTATAATGACTTCAGTCAGGGAGATTGTCATCAGCAGTGAGTGATGCTTAACCCAATCAGTTGAATCCATTAAAAGGGGAAGGGATTACAACATTGAGAGAGAAATTCCCAGCTCATCTTTGGACAGTCAGCCATCTCCATGAACTCATCAAGAAACTTCATTGGCCTTTCATTGGAGCCCCTGGTTTCAGCCTGCTGTGGAACCTGAAGTTTTACATCCCCATGGCTGTGTGAGAGACTCTGATAAATCTCTTACTATTGATAGATATTCCTAGTTGATTCTGTTTCCCTAGAGAACCCTGATTAATACAGCTTGGTACCAGGAGTGGTTCTTGGGGACTGAATCTTAAACATGGGATGTCTGAGGTGATTCTGGGAGTTTTGCAATTGTCTTTCTACTCTAATTGGACTCAAGAGTACTGACAACTCCCTTTCCAATAATGAAGAGGCTGCTAACAGTCCATGGCATGAGTTGGCAATCGAGATCTGCAAAATAGCATCACTGGATTCCCCTACTTCCACGTTTGTAAAAAGCAAAGATATGGGTGAGAGTGTTTTCAACACCTTAACAGTTTTGTGGAGTCAAATGGTATAATGATGTTGGATGGCTCCTCCTAGATACTCAGGATACTATTACCAATGAAGGAGATAGTTAAAGGCTTTGATTTTCAAACTTAAACACCGAATGGATGATGCAAAAATTTCCAATTGTGCTCTGAAAGAAAACCTTGTATCCTGTAGCCACAGGCTTGAAATATCTGAGAACCAAATTCAGGCTCTCATTGTTTGGGTAGAGGAGATACAAAGGCAACTAAAATCTCAACCCCACAGGGTTTCTGCAGGTAAAGTGAAGGGATTGATTGGAAAAGGGTGGCATCCAGACAATCGGGATGGAGACATACGGGATGATGATGATATTGATGGAGACATTGGAACCCTAAAGTTTGCTCAGATTTTGCCAGATAAGCCTTCCGTGGCCTGCCCTGTCCAGGCCACACCTTGTCAATCTTGTACCATCTAGCCTCCAGCCTGCCCAGGTTGTCTGAAACAACTTCCAGGTCTGAGGTGGGTATCAGACAAGTGGAAGCCTGCTCTGTCCAGCCTCTGGACTCCCCAGGGACTCTGGACCTCCTCCTGGCCCTGAAGCACACACTAGCCAAACTCTAGCATACACTGCCAAGCCTCCAGTGTGTCCTGAGCAAAGTGTCTTTCAACCCCTTCCTAAAGAAACTAATCCAGTCTTATCAGAAGAAATTACAAGGGAATGACATGAGGTCAGTAGCTTGCAAGGCATTTCTAATCATTTTCCTTACCCATGCCTACCACCTCTCTTGTCTTCCAGACCTATTGCTAGACTAAAATCACAACAAGTCCCCAAAGGTGAAAAACAATGTGACCCATTAGGAAGTAAGGTATCCTCAGAAAGAACTGTGTGAGTTTTTCAAATTATTTAGACAGAAATCAGGGGAATATGTGTGGGAATGGATACTAAGTGTGTGGGATAAGGTTGGAAGGAATATAAAGTTGGATCAGGCTGAATTTATTGATATGGGCTCACTAAGCAGAAATTCTGGATTCAGTGCTGTAGCTTGAGGGGTTAGAAAGGCCTCTAAAAGTTTGTTTGTGTGGTTGATTGAAACATGAACAAAAGATGGCCTAGTATGTCTGAGGTTGAGACACCTGATTTTTCCTGGTACACAGTAGAAGAGGGAATTCAAAGACTTAAGGAGATTGGAATGTTAGAATGGATTTACCTTTGGGAGATGCCCACCAACCCCAGGAATGCCCAGATGACACACATTTAACCAGGACTGTGAAGAATAAATTTGTAAGATGAACTCCATCTTCTCTGAAGAGCTCTGTGGTTGCTCTTCTCTATAGTCCAGATATTACTGTTTGGAGGACTGTGATGGAATTGGACTCCTTAAACATTATGGAGAAGATTGGATGTTGGTCTGGTCAAAGTCAAGTATCAATAGTTAATTGCCAGAGTCACAGTGGGTGTGGCTACTGCAATGAAAGGCAGATTCAGAAAAGCACTCAAAATAGACTGAGTCTTGTAGAGTTATGGCATTGGCTAATATGTTGTAGGGTACCTAGCATTGAAATAGATGGGCAGTCTATGAAATTTCTTCGAAATCTTTTTAAACAGAAGTGTTCTGGGTCGAGTGAACAAAATCCTAACTCAAATTACAGATGCAGAGAATCATGGTCCCTTAATCAATTCCCAGATTTGAGACAGTTTACAGACCCAGATCCCCTTGAATGAGGAGGAGGCCATGTTTCCTTGGGAAAGGATCCTGTTAAACTGCCCAAAATTTATACTCTTTATCTTCTTCCCACTTTTCCCCTAGGAGATCTATGGCCTTTTACCAGAGTAACTGTGCACTGGGGAAAAGAAAATGATTAGACATTTTGGGTATTAATAAACACTGGCTCAGAAGTGACATTAATTCCAGGAGACCCAAAATGTCTGTGGTCAACCTGTCAGAGAAGGGGCTTATGGAGGTCAAGTGATTAATGGAGTTTTACCTCAGGTCTGTCTCACAGTTGTTCCAGTGGGTCTCCAGACTCATTCTGTAGTTATTTCCCTGGTTCCAAAATGCATAATTGGAATAGATATACTCAGTAACTGGCAGAACCCCCACATTGGATCCCTGACTTGTGGAGTGAGGGCTATTATGGTAGGAGAGGGCAAGTGGAAGCCACTAGAACTGCCCTGGCATAGCAAAATAGTAAACCAAAAGGAATGCTGAATTCCTGGAGGGATTGTAGAAATTAGTGCCACCATCAAGGATTTGAAAGAGGCAGCAGTGGTGATTCCCATCATATCCCCATTCAATTCTCCTATTTGACCTGTACAGAAAACAGATGGATCTTGGAGGATGACAGTAGATTATCATAAGTTTAACCAGGTGGTGACTCCAATTGCAGCTGCTGTCCCAAATGTGGTATCATTGTTTGAACAAATCAGCACATTTCCTGGTACCTGGTATGCAGCTGTTGATTTGGCAAGTGCTTTTTTCTCAATTGCTATTAGTAAGGGCCACCAGAAAGAGTTTGGTTTCAGCTAGCAAGGCCAGCAGCATACCTTCACTGTTCTGCCTCAGGGGTATATCAACTCTAGAGCCCTAAGTCATACTATTGTCTGCAGGGATCTTGATCATTTCTCCCTCCCACAAGATATGACACTCATCCATTACATTAATGATATCATGTTGATAGTGCCTAGTGAGCAAGAAGTAGCAAAGACTCTAGACTTATTAGTAAGACATTTGTATGAGAGAGGATAGGAGATAAATCCAACTAAAATACAAGGTCCTCAATGAAATTTCAATGTGTCCAGTGGTGTGGGTCATGCTGATATTCTTTCTTAAGTGAAGGACAGGTGTTTGTATCTGGTCCCTCAAATGACCAGAAAAGACACAATTCTTAGTTGGTCTCTTTCGATTTTGGAGACAACACATTGCTCATTTGGTTGTGCTACTGTGGTCCATTTACCATGTGACCAGAAAAGCTACTAGTTTTGATTGGGGTTTGGAACAAAAAGAACCTCTGCTTTGGGTCCAGGCTGCTCTGCAAGGTGCACTAACACTTGGGCCATATGACCCAGCAGATTCAATGGTACTAGAAGTTTCCATGGCAAATAGAGATGCTGTCTGGAGCCTTTGGCAGTACCCTATAGGAAAATCAGAACACAGACCCTTAGGATTTTGGAGCAAAGTCCTGCCATCCTCTGCAGGTAACTACTCCCCTTTTGAGAAAAAGCTTTTGGCCTGCTACTGGGACTTAGTAGAGACTGAAAGCTTAACCATGGGCCATCAAGTTGCTGAGAGACCTGAATTGCCTATCATGAGCTGGGTATTGTCTAACCCACCAAACCATAAAGTTGTGCGGGTACAGCAGCACTTCATAATAAAGTGGAAGTCGTATATACAAGATAGGGTTCGAGCATGTCCTGAAGACATGAGTAAATTACATGAGGAAGTAGCACAAATGCCCATGGTCACCACCCCTGCCATGTTACCTTCTCTTTCACAGCCCATAGCTTTGGCTTCTTGGGGAGTCCCTTACAATCAGTTGACTGAGGAAGTGAAAACTTGGGCTTGCTTTACAGATGATTCTGCATGATATGCTGGTACCACCTGAAAGTGGACAGCTGCAGCACTGCTGCACCTTTCTGGGACATCCCTGAAGGACAGTGGTGAGGGGAAATCTTTTGAGTGGACAGAACCTCGAGCAGTGCACCTGGTTGTTCATTTTACTTGGAAGAAGAAATGGCAAGAGGTGCAATTGTACACTGATTCATGTGCTGTTGCCAATGGTTTGACTGGATGGTCAGGGAATTGAAGGAACATGATTGGAAAATTGGTGACAAGGAGGTCTGGGGAAGAGGTATGTGGATTGAACTTTTTGAGTGAACAAAAAACATGAAAATTTATGTGTCCCACATGAATGTTCACCAGACGGTAACTTCAGCAGAGGAAGATGATAAGATGACCCACTCCATGGCTAATGCTCAGTCTCTTTCCCCAGCCACTCCTGTCATTGTCCCCTGGGCTCATGAACAAAGTGGCCATGGAGGTAAGGATGGAGGCTATGCATGGGCTCAGCAACATGGACTTCCCCTTACCAAGACTGACTTGGATACACCCACTGCTAAGTACTAAATCTGCTGAGACCCACACTCAGCCCCCAATATGGCCCCATTCCTCAAGGTGACCAGCCTGTTACTGGTGGTAAGTTGACCACATTGGACCACTTCCACCATGGAAAAGGCAGCAATTTGTTTTAACTGGAATAGACACATACTCTGGATATGGGTTTGAATTTTCTGCATGCAATGCTTCTTCCAAAACTACCAGCCATGGACTTACTGAATGTCTTATCTAATGCCATGGCATTCCACACAATATTGCTTCTGATCAAGGAACCAATTTCACAGCAAATAATGTGCAGGAATGGGCACATGCCCATGAAATTCACAGGGCTTACCATGTTCCCCATCACCCTGAAGCAGCTGGATTGATAGAATGATGGAATGGCCTTTTGAAGACTCAATTACAATGCCAACTAGGTGGCAATATCTTGCAGGGCTGGGGTAATATTCTCTAGGAGGTGGTGTATGCTTTAAATCAGTATTCACTTTATGGTGCTGTTTTTCCCCTAACCAGGATCCATGGGTCCAGTAATCAAGGAGTGGAAATGGGAGTGGCACCATTCACTATTACCCTTAGTGATCCAATAGTAAAATTTTTGCTTCCTGTCCCTGCAACCTCAAACTCTTCTGGTCTACAGGTTTTAGTCCGAAAAGGAGGAGTGCTGTCACCAGGGGCACAACAATGATTCCACTGAACTGGAAGTTAAAACTGCCACCTGGATACTTTGGGCTCCTCTTACCTCTGAATAACAGGCAAAGAAGGAAATTACTGTACTGCCTGGGGTGATTGATCCTGACTATCAAGGGGAAATAGGACTGCATAAGCATAATGGGCGTAAAGAAGAGTTTACCTGGGATACAGGAGATCTTCTAAGGCATCTATTCATACTGCCATGTCCTGTGATTAAAGTCAATGGCAAGTTCTAACAACCCAATTCAAACATGACTAACAATGGCCCAGAATTTTCAGGAATGTGAGTTTGGGTCACCTCATCAGGCAAAGAACTACAGCCAGCTGAAGTGCTTGCTGAGGGTAATGGAAACATGGAATGGGTAATGGAATAAGGTAGCAATAAATATGAACTTCAACCACGTGACCAATTACAGAAATGAGGACTGTAATGGTCATGAATCTTTCTTCCTTGTTTCATTATGATGATAGGACATGTACACAAAATGAATTTATTTGCTTCCCCAAATTTCCCCTTTATCATATAACAAGTCGTATCCATTTTATGTCATAATATGTGAGCATGTCAGGTTTGAGAATGAGTATTTCCCAAGAAATTGTACCCTATTCTGTATGGAATTAAAGCATTTCCAGATGTATATACAGGAGAATTGAACATTATTAGGTGGAAAAAAAATATATATATATATATGCATGTCTATTATCATTTTTACTTCCCGACTAAGCGTGGTTTAAGGTAATGTATATGGTTGCTGAGTTGACAAGGGGTGAACTGTGATGGTTAGGCTATTGTGTCCACTAAGCCAGGTAAGTGTGTCCAGTTGTTTGGTCAAGCAAGCACTGGACTAACTGTACTACAAAGGCATTTTATGGACTTTAGTCACTATTGACTTTACTAACTTGGTAAATCATAGGTAGCTGATTATAATTACATCAGTCAGGGAGATTGCCATCAGCAGTGAGTAAGGCTTAACCCAATCAGTTGAATCCCTCAAAAGGGGATGGAATTCCAGCATTGATAGAGAATTTCCCAGCTCATCTTTTGACAGTCAATATCTCCCAGACTTGCCAAGTATCTTCATTGGAATTTCATTGAGGCTCCTCATTTCAGACTGCCTGCAAACCTGAACTTTTGCAGCCCCACGGCTGTGTGAGAGACTCTAATAAATCTCTTACTATCGACAGACATCCCTTGTTGATTCTTTTTCCCTAGAGAACCTTGATTAATACAGGTGCATATATATTCATAATTGTTTTACATCTGTTTTTATTGTCTCTTTTATCAATATGTAATTACTGCCTTTGTCCATTGTAACTGTTTTTGACTTATTCTTCTTTTCTAATATTAATATAGCTATCACAGCTCTCTTTGGCTACTACTTGCATGATATATATATATATATATATATATTCCATCTATATTCCTATATATATACATATATATATTCCATCTTTTCACTTTCAATTACCTTGTATCTTTAAATTTAATGTGAATGTAAATGTAGACTGCAAATCATTGAGTCATGCTTTATTATTCATTCTGCTTATTTCTACTTTTTTACTAGAGAGTTTAATCTATTTACATTTAAAGTCAGTAATTTCTTCTGTCATTTTGCTATTTAGTCTTTATAAGTCTGGCCCCTCAATTCTCCCAATAATGCCTGATTTCATATTTATTTTATTTTGTGTGTGTGTGTGTTGTACCATATTGAGTGTCTTTTCATGTCTATCTGGACATATTTCTCATCTATAATCTTTGTGATTACCACGAGGATAAACCTTAACATATTAAATATATTATAATCATATTTGCTTGATATCAACTTAACTTCAATCACATGCACATAATTATGTACTATCCCCTCTTTCTCTTCCCCATTTTTTAATTTTTACCACTAATATCTTTGCACATTGCATTTTCAGAGCCACAGATGCTAAATTTTCTTCTATACATTTTGATTTTAGAACCTGTAGGAAGTGAATAGAATTTTATATTAAACAATGCAAAACAATAATGCTGTCATTAAAATTACCAAAATGGTTACCATTACCAGAGATCTTCATATCTTTATGTACTTTTGAACCATTGACTAATGTCCTGACTGTTCATTCTGAGAAATCAGCATTAGTGTTGCTTCTAGGTTAGGTCTGGTAGTGATGAACTCCTTCAACTTATGTTTATCTGAAAATTCTTAATCTATCCCTCATTTTGAAGGAAAACCTCACCTAATGTATGATTCTTGGCTTGTGTTTTTCTTTTCCAGCACCTTAACTGATACAAGCCCATGTTTTATGTCACATGGGATGATAAGACAGAAAAACTCAAGTTAGTTGGGACTTCCTTGTACCTAACACATTCCTTTTCTCTTGCAGTTTTCAGAACTCTCTCTTTGTCTTTGGATTCAATAGTGTGATCCACATAAAATGGGGTGTATTTTTTTCAAGCTTATGCTGTTTTATTTTTATTTTATTTGAGCTTCTTGGCTATGCACATTCTCGTCTTTTTCTAAGTTTGAAAAGTGCCCTGCTTTTTTTTCTTTTTTTTTTTTCTTTTCTTTTTTTTAGTTTTCTCTCAGCATCTTTCTCTTTTTCTTCTTCTGGAATTCTGATAATGCACATAGTAGTATGTTTCATAGTGTCCCAGGTTTGTCTTAGGCTGTTTTCACTTTATATGTATATATATATATATATATATATATATATATATATATATATATATATTTTTTTTTTTTTTTTTTTGCTTCTCAGCAGTGTCATCAAGTTTACTGATTCTTTTTCCAACTCCAGCTTGATCTTGAAACCCTCATGGGTGTTTTTCACTTCAGTTTTTGTGGTCTTCAACTGTAGTAGTTATTTTGGATTATTTTTTAAAATTTCTAGGTCTTTCTAAGAATGGATATTCTTTAGTTATTTCTCTGTATTTTCCTTTGGTTACTTGAACGCTTATAAGATTTTTTTAAAAACTTTTTTTCTTTGGTATATATATATTTTGTTCTTCTTCCTTGTTTTTTTCTGTATATTCATCTTCTTTCTATGGATGACCCATCACTTCTTGTTTCTTTATCTATTACTCATTGTTGCACACTGTACATTTTAATATTTTACATATTTTAACTCTGAGATTAATTCCCTGTGGTGTCTGTTTCTTCATTTTACCAACAGTGGTCATAAGACAAATATTTTTTTGAGCTTCAGACCTCCTATCAGGAAGTTCTGTCCAAGGCAAATGCAGGGTGAAGGCTTTTCCCTGTTTTCTGGGCCTCAGTATGGTCTTTTGCATATTTGTTGTGGAAATCCCCTATTTACAGGAGTGTATTAGTTACTGTTTTTTAGGGAAACAGAATCAACAGGAGATATCTGACAGTAGTATGCAATTTTGTAAGAGTTTCTCTTGACTGTGAAGATACACAAGTCCAGGTACCACAAGCAGGCAGCAAACCAAGGCTCCAATGAAAGTTCAATGAGGGTTCTTGATGAGTTTCCAGAAGCCATTTGCTGTCCAAGACAGCATTCTCTCTGAATGCTGAAATTACTTCCCCTTTTAAGGCATTCAACTGATTAGTTAAAGTATCACTCTTTGCTGATGGCAATCACTTTGATTGATGTAGATATAATTAGCTACCTATTCAGTAAAGTCACTGGTGACTAAAGTCCATAAATATCCTTGTATTACAATTGGTACAATGCTCATTGTCCAAACAACTGGGCACAATTATCTGGCTGAGTTGATACATTAACCTAACCATCACAGTTCATGCCTTGTCAACTCAGCAACCATACACATTACTTTAAACCATACTTAGTCTCTAAGTAAAAACAATAACAGACATATATATATACACACACACACACACACATTTCCACCTAACAATGTTCAACTCTCCTATGTACTATTGAAAAAGTATTAATTCCCTTCCCTACAGAATAGGGTGCATGTCTCTGGTCAATACTCACTCTTAAACTTGACATCTTTAAATATTATGACATGAAACTAATACAACTCATCATATGATGGGAGAAAAGGTTGGGGAAGAAAACCAAAAAAAAAAAAACAAAACAATTTTGTGTATATACACAACATACTAATAATGAAACAAGTAAAAAAGATTCATGATTTTAAATTCATTTTGCATTCAATTCATTACAGTCCTCATTTCTGTAACTGGTCACATGGTTGAAGTTCTTCCACTTCCCAGTTAATTTACTCATTACCCTCAGGAAGCATCTCATTTGGCCATGGTTCTTTACCTCCTGGGGTGAGCCGTACTTACATTCCTGAAGATTCTGGACAATTGTTAGTCCTGGTTAGATCGAGTTATTGCAATTTTCCATTGACTTTAATCACAGGGCATGACAGTACTAGAAGATGGCCTAAAGAATCTTCTGCATTCCAGGTAATCTCTTCTTTACCCCCAATATGTAGTTGGGATCTTATTTCCCCTTGATAGTCAGAATCCATAACCCCAGTCAGGACAGAAATTCCCTTCTTTGCCTGTTGATTCAGAGATAAGAGGAGCCCAAAGTGGCCAGGTGGCAGTCTTAACTTCCAGTTCAATGGATTAATTGTTGTGTTCCCTGTTTGCAGCACTCCTCCTTTTGGGAATAAAACCTGTAGATCAGCAGAGCTTGAGGTTTCAGGAACAGGAAACACAAATTATCCTAGAGGGTTATTAGGGTCAATAGTGAGTAGTGCCACTACTTTTTCCACACCTTGATTCCTGGATCCAGGAATCCTGGTTATGGGTGAAAGAGCACCGTAGAGTGGATGCTGATTTAAAGCATGCATATTCTCCTGGAGAACATTGCTTCAATCCTGCAAGGTATTGACACCTAGTTGGTACCATAACTGTGCCCTTTAAAGGCCATTCCATTATTCTATTAATCCAGCAACTTCGAGGTAATGGAGAACATGGTAAGACCAGTGAATTCCATAGTCGTGTGCCCATTCTCCCACATCATATGCTGTGAAATGGATTCCTTATCAGAAACAATGCTGGGTGTAATGCCATGGCAGTAGATTAGACATTTGATAAGTCTATGGATGGTAGTTTTGGAAGTTGGAAGAAGCATTGTGTGCAGAAAATGCAAACCCATATCTGGAGCATGTGTCTAGTCCAGTTAAAACTAATTACTGCCCTTTCTATGGTGGAAGTGGTCCAATGTAGTCAGCCTGCCACCAGATATCAGGCTGGACACCTTGAGGTATCGTTCCATATCAGGTGCTGATTGCGGGTCTCTGTTGCTGACAGATTGGGCTCTCAGAACTGGCTGTAGCCAAGTCAGCCTTGGTGAGGAGAAGTCCATGTTGCTGAGACCATTCATAACCTCTATCTCTACCTCCATGGCCACTTTGTTCGTAAGTACATTAGGCAGTGAATGAGTGGCTGGGGAACGAGGCTGAGATTTAGCCACAGAGTGGGTCATCTTATCTGCATGATTATTAAAATCTTTCTCTGCTAAAGTCACCCTTGGTGAGCATTCATGTGGAACACAACTATTTTCATGTTTTTTACCCACTCAGAAAGGTCTATCCACATACCTTTTCCCCAAACCTCTTTGTCACCAATTTTCCCATTTTGTTCCTTCCAACTCCCTGCCCGTCCATCCAAATCATTGATAACAGCTTCTGAATCAGTGTACAAATGCACCTCTGGCCATTTCTTCTTCCATGCAAAATGAAGAAACATGTGCACAGTTCAAATTCTGCCCACTGGGAGGATTTACCCTCACCACTATCCTTCAGGGATATAAAAAAAAAAATGACTGCAGTGCTGCACCTGCCATTTTTGGGTGGTATCTGCATATAACGCAGAACCATCTGTAAACTAGGTCTGAGTTTTCTCATCCTCAGTCAACTGATTGTAAGGGACGCCCCTGGAGGTCAAAAATGTGGACTAGGAAAGAGAAGATAACATGGCAGGAGTGATGACCATGGGCATTTGAGCCACTATCTCATGTAAATTGTGAGTGCCTTCAGGACCCACTCATGTCCTTTCTCGTATATACCACTTCCACTTTAGTATGTAGTGCATGCCAAACTTTATGGTTTGGTGGGCCAGACAATACCCAGCTCATGATAGACAACTCAGGTCTCATGGTAACTTGGTGGCCTATGGTTAAATGTTCAATCTTTACTAAGGCCCAGTAGCAGGCCAAAATCTCTTTCTAGAAAGGAGAATAGTTATCTGCAGAGGATAGCAGGGTTTTGCTCCAAAATCTAAGGGTCTGTGTTGTGTTTTCATATAGGGTACTGGCAAAGGCTCCAGACAACATCTCTATTTTCCATGGAAACTTCCAGCACCATTGAATCTGCTGGATCATATGGCCCAAGTGGCAGTGCAGCTTGTACAGCAGTCTGAACCTGTCACAGAGCTTCCTCTTGTTCTGGTCCCCAATCAAAACTAGCAGCATTTCTGATCACTGAGTAAATGGGCAGAGTAGTGCACCCAAATGGGCAATGTGCTGTCTCTGAAATCCAAAGAGACATACTAAGCATTGTGTCTTTTCTGGTCATTTGAGGGGCCAGATGCAAACACTTATCCTTCACTTTAGAAGGGATATCTCAAAATGCCCCACACCACTGAACACCTAGAAATGTAATTGAGGTGGAAGGACCCTTATTTTAGTTGAATTTATCTCCTATCTGATCTCACACAAATGCCTTACCAATAAATCTAGAGTTTTTGCTAACTCTTGCTCACTAGGTCCTATCAACATAATATCATCAAAATAATGGACCAGTGGGATGTCTTGTGGGAGGGAGGGATGATCAAGTTCCCTGAAGATAAAATTATGACATAGGGTTGGAGAGTTGAGTTCTATGTCAATTCTCTTCATTGTTCTGACTCATCCCTAAGTCAGGACAGAGAAGTGTACTGCTGGCCTTGCCAGCTGAAAGCAAATTTTTCTGATGATTGTTATTAATGGCAATTGAGAAAAAAGTAAAACATTTGCCAGATCAGCAGCTGCATATCAGGTACCAGGGAATGGGCTGATTTGCTCAAGCAATGGTACCACATCTGGGGCAGCAGCTGTGATTGGAGTCACCCCCTGGTTATATTTGTGATCATCTACTGTCATCCTCCAAGATTCATCTATTTTCTACACAGGCCAAATAGGAGAATTGAATGGGGATGTGGTGAGAATCACCACCCCTGCATCTTTCAAGTCCTTGATGTGGCACTAATCTCTACAATCTCTCCAGGAATCAGTGTTGCTTATTATTTATTATTTTACTAGGTAGGGCAGTTCTAGTGGCTTCCACTTAGATTTTTTACTATAATAGCCCTCATTCCACAGGTCAGGGATCCAGTGTGGGGATTCTGCCAGTTACTGAGTATGGCTATACCAAATATGCTTTCTGGAATTGGGGAAATAAACACAGATTGGGTCAAAAGACTCACCAGATGAACTGTGAGATGGACCTGAGCTAAAACTCCATTAATCACCTGACCTTCATAAGCCCCTAGTGTGACTGTTGTACCATGGCATCATTTTGAGTTTGCTGGAATTAATATCACTTCTGACCCAGTATCTAATAATCCCTGAAATGTCTGATCATTTCCTTTTCCCCATTGGAGTTACTCTGGTAAAAAGGCCTCTGCTTCCCAGGAGACAGGAATCCTTCTCCCAGGTGTTGGAAGTCAGCAGGTCTTTGCTCCAGACTGTCTGCTTCTATTGTTTCTTACACATCTTTCATTTTCTCAAGTTGCTTTTGACAGAGGGCAAATCTGGGAGGAGCAGTATGCTAAAGAGGACTTCATAGTCAGTCTTTTCCCACTGAAACAGTGCCATGGACATGTGAAGTGCGTACAGACCAGCTCCAAAATGCCTTAGGCAAGGATCAGAAAGTCTCCATGAGCTACTCTGACTGTTTCCCAAAGCTGAGCTTTCCTGGCCTGCTTAACAAATGAGTCCCTTCAACTATATTGCCTGAACAATTTTCAGAAAGCTCAGCATCTTTAATTGACAAATCAGTGCCTGGGTTGATTTGAAACAATGTCTACTGCTGCCTTTTTTCTAAGTGATTTGAAACAATGACTGCCCTCACAACCATTTTCCCAGTGATCTGAATTCAGAATCAAATCTATGATCAGTGATTGACATTGCACAATTCTGGTGTTGGAGAAGAGGAATTTTACGTCCCTTCATATCACCAGCGAACTAACCAGGACAGTCGTTTTTTGTCAGGATGTGGGTTGAACTCCTGTAGCTGCTGTGCCAAGAGAGCAGTTTATAGTTCTTTACCATAATTTATTAGGCTCTTTCTCCCACACTTCCCTGGATGCTTTACAGTGTTTTCCTGACCTTTGAAGTTTCAAAATACTTGTTTCAGAGAGTTCCTGCCTGTTTAATAGTTGCTTTGGTGGAAGGACCGTATTATGGTGCTCCCTGCTCCCTACTCCCTATTCCTTAATTGACATTTTAGATAATCTGCTTTTCAATATTTCATCAATCTTTGCTCTAGATAATAAAATATAGATCCTCAAATTATCATAGTCTACTGAGTTTAAATTGTACCAATGCAGAAAAATATATATGCGCTTTGAGGTAGGCATCTTTATTTATCTCAATACATTGTAAAAGTCCAGAATTAAATTTAATAAATTTAATATACTTTTTATTTAAATAGACATTTGTCTGTTAAAGCTATAATGAAAAGTAACAGGATACTTATATATTTGTTGTTTTCAGTATTCTACATTTCTTATTTTAGATCTAATTTTCCCTCTTTTATTAATTCTCTACAGTATGGATATTTTTCTTCAGTGAGTATTGTAGAACAGATCTTCTGACAACTAATACTCTCTTATGCACACAAAATTGTCATTCTTTCATTTTTTAGAATGTTTTTATAGCATGCAGAATTATGCATTATTGGTATTTTTGTTATGGTATGTTAAAAATATCATTTCATAATGTTTTAATCTTCAGTGCTTCTGAAGAATAAATGGCTGTCATTTGTATGGCTATTTTTCTGCATGTAATGACTCATTTTACTTTATCTAGAAGATTTTCTCCCCATCTTTGTTTCATGGCACTTTATGGTGAACCATATATTCATTTCTCTGTATTTGTAATGCTTATATTTTAAAACAATTTAAAAGTATATATTAAACATAAATAAATATTATGTTTATGTGTATATATATATAACACTCTGTAACAGTTTGATGTGGTTATGAATTCTAAAAATAGATATTGGATTATGTTTGTATTCTGGTCTGTACTTGGGCATGATTAAGTTATGATTAGGGCTTTTGATTGGACCACATCATTAGGGCATTGAGTCCATTGGTGGATGGGAACTCAGATAAAATCATGGCAAAGGACAAAGTTGAGGGTTTTTGATGTTGTTGTTTTGATGTTGGAGTTTGATGTTGAAGCCTTAAAATGGAGCTCTCTGTTTCACAGATGAAGCAGAAGCCAGCCCCAGAAAGAGAGGACTTGAACCAGGAGAAAAACACAGAGGAATAGAGACACAGCAGAAACCCCAGGGAGAGAGACAGAGCCATTCACCTCATAGTCTACAGCTGACCTTGTGGAGAAAACAAAGAAGCAAGACCCTGGAAGGGAGGAACCCAAGAAGCCTGAGCCCTTGCAGCCATTGGCAGCCATCATGCTCCAACACGTGAAAATAGACTTTGGTGAGGGAAGTAACTTATACTTTATGACCTGGCATCTGTAAGCTCCTACACCAAATAAATACCCTTTATAAAAACCAACCAATTTCTGGTATTTTGCATCAGCACTCCTTTGGCTGACTAATACACACCCATACAAACATATATATGTTCACACACATATACAACCATGTACAATGTGAATAGTTTGGGCCATTAATCCTTAAAACACTCTTTCTTCTGCATCTTTCTCTTTCTCTTTCTCTTCTTCTATTGAGATTCTGATTACATAGTATTTACTCCTTGATATTATCCAATAAAGCATGGGATCTGTCCATATTTTTTTCTATATTTTTGTCTGCTCTTCAGTTAATTGCTGTTGATATATGTTCAACTACAATGAAACTCACTGTTCAATTTCTAGTCTTTTATAAGTTTTTTATTTCAGAATTTATGGTTCCAAATATTTTCACTCTATAAATTTAATTTTCTTTTTCCATGACTTCCTTTTCTCTGCTGTAACCTAATTACATTTCTAAAGTGATTTCCCAGTTGCTATGACAAATACTGCACAATGTGTTGCCTTAACAACACGAATTTATTGGCATGGATACAAAGGTTAGAAGGCTTGTTTCTTCCTGGTGTCAGTAGTTTTCTGGATGGTCAACAATCCTTTGGTTCTTTGGATTTCCCATCATATTCCTTTCTCTTCTTGTTTCTGTTAATTTGCAACTTCTTGCTCTTCCTACTTGCTTAATCTCTATGAATTTTCTTTAAGATCTCCAGTAATAGGTTTAAGATCAATTTTTACTTAGTTGGTCACAATTTAACTACAAAAAACATATTTAAAAGGTTATATTGATAATAAATTCACACTCACATAAATAGGATTATTTTGTTTTATCCTGGGATACATAACTCAATCTATCATACTCTTATTTCTATGTACAGGATTTGTATGGCAGATTAGTATATGGGAATTGAATAGCAAATCTATTTGTTATTTCAAATTAGAGCTACATTCCCTAATAAAATTTTGCTCATAATAAAGCTGGTATATTTATTTCTCTCACTTTCAAAGATATCATTTAACTATGCTTAATAAGTAGCATCTTAACCAAAATAAATCTTTCTATTTTCCATTTGTAAACCAGTCATAGCCTGAGAAGCTACCAAGAATGGTTATTAAAAATTGCTAAGTAAGATAAGTCTTTCACATACCAGTCATGGACAGTGATGGCAATATGGAAATTATTTTTTTCATATTTTTCTTCACTATTAACAAGACATGCCAAATTGTAGATGAACTAGTAAATAAACAGCACACATTTTGTTCTGAAATTTCAATAAGTTTGGCACAGATAAGATATATAAGTAGTCTCTAAAAATTTATATTTGGAGACAAGATAATGACATAATATTTTCAGTAATGTTTTGGTCACATGTTACAGGCATTAAAATATGTCTTGAAATGTGCATCCTTGGAAAAAGATTCAGTATTAGCTTCCTCTATTTTTCTTTTTTCTTTTTTTTTCTTTCCATATTCTGCGGTTTTGGCCAAAGAATGTAATGAAAAGTTTTATGATTTTCAATTGTTTATTGCTGGAGATCAATATGATAAACTCCCAGGAATTTGAACATGATAAATTACATAGTTGTAAAGGTAAGGGTACCATGATGTGACTCATTCAATATCATATATATGATTTCTTGAATAACTAAGCTAAAGGCTTGCAAAAGCTGTCAATGATATCTGTAAATAAAAGAGTTTTGATGGTTAGGCTAATGTGTCAACTTGGCCAGAAAATGGCGCGCAATTATTTGATCAAGAAAGCACTGGGCTAATTGTAATATAATTGCATTTCATGGACTTTAATCATCTGTGAGTTGATTGCATAAATGGCTGGTGAGACAAATTTATAAAATCGCATGCTATTTACTGATATCTCTTGTTGGTTCTGTTTCCCTAGTGAGCCCTAATGCAAGAGTTAATTATTTTTTTAATGGATTTTCCTCAGGGATCAGTTTTAAATAAAGAAGTACTTCAAAATTACCTAGTATTCTAGGGGCTACTGTGAATTATGTGCCATGAGGATTGGGGAGTTCAAACACTTAGCATGAAATACGATTTCAACAGTTCTTCTGGGAATTATTTTTCAGTAAGAATAGCTCTCTTGCTTACTTTGATTATTTTGTGTATGTAGTCATTACATATTATTACTATAATTGTATTTTTATGATCCATTGAATGTTTCCCCTCTCCAATTCATTAAAGATTTTTGTCAATAATATGATGGAACTCAGTTCTTTCTATTTGAATGAGTTCTAAAATATTACGTGGTGATTGTGTGGAAGGTGAAGTGGAAGCATACACATGAGAGTTAGTCAAGTTAGATACCCCTGTCAGGAGATACAGATCAAGGATACAATTCAATCTGGATATGTTTGCATATCTGATTGGCTGGAAAACTTCTTTCTCCTCAGTAGATTTGTCCCAGTAAGATGCAGATGCTGGTTGTTCTGGTAGAAACTTACAGAGTTCGGAACAAAACTAATCACCTATCTCTGAATATTTTGTTTGGTGGTCACTTTGTTTATCAATGAGAGACTCCTGAATGACAATTGCTCCAGATATTTCTTAGAGTTACCAAAATAATAATAATAATAATAATGCTGGTTTTATTTTGCTCAACATATTGTAATTGTCTCCAACAACCACGAATTTTGAGAAATTTAGCCTGGATTTCTTCAGGGTCTCATAGATAGATTTGAGGGCCGCTTATGGAAAGGACAAGCACAGAATAAATAAGAGGTCTGACATTAAGAGTAGCCCTAGTAAGAGACCCATGTTATTTTTCCCACTCAAAGTGACTGAGTTTTTTATTCCATTTTGTTGTTTTTCCTTTGTTCATATTGTATTAAATTGTGGTGCTTCCCCTCCACCCCCCCACCCCCACACACACAATTCTTAAGCTTTCATTTGGTTCATGGCTCACTTCAAGTCTCATTGATCATTGTATATTGAGTTATCTGAGAATTTGTGGTGAAAACACAAGTATATTAATAGTTTCAATGATTTGTGACTTCCAGGCTTAGTTCTTTGAAATTTGTTGGGCAACAACAAATTTGGAGTTCTGCATTAAGTGGCACTGATAGTTTTAATCCATAATTCATTGCATGGTTTTATTTTAAACTGATGATTTTGGAGTTGCAAAGAGGTTTTATTGCAATAACACACTTTTCATACTTGAAATTTATTTCTATGTTATAAAGTTATTTCTTTAATAAAATGCAAGTGAGGGGTATTTGCTTATAAAATCTGGATAATTTATATCAATAGTATTTATTAAAGTTTGTTAAAATTAATTTTGTGTTATATATATTACACTCTTAAAATATCTTACAGTTCAGTTTTATGATGGAGTCTCTTACAGAAACATTAACAAATGCAGGAATTTGCCACATTTTTCTTTTTTACTTTAACTTCATAATTAATTTCATTTTAAATTTTTCTAAGCCCTTTTGAACCTTCATTAATAGTCTTTAAATCATGTCATTAGTCAATTTTCCTTTCTTTGACAAGATCCAATTATTGCTTCCTTTTCCTTTCCCTTTTTTATTCGTTCATCCTATTAAAAGTTTTTAATTGCCAAAAGAAGATATTTTAAAGTACCAGATTCTTTCCAAAATAATTTAGAAGCTTTAAGTTACTTTTCTTTTTTGCATTACTTTTTATCTGTTCTTTTGAGAAACTGTTTTTGTGTGTGTGTGTGTCTGAAATAGTTTTAAATAGAATATAATATACCAATGTAGCAGTATTGGTTTTTTCCCCTAAGTGAAACCCAAAAAAGAAAAGTACCTTCTATCAGTAAAAATCTAAAAGATAAATCCTTATGACCTCCAAATTAGAAGAACAAATTTTGACATCTTACATTATCTGCTCTCAAAACTTACTATAAATTTACAGCAATCAAGACACTCTGGTTTGGACCAAAGAATGGACATCTAGAAAAATAAAAGAAAGTATAGAGACCAGAAATGGACACATACACATACATATACAGTCAATCATCACTGAAAAATTGCCAAGGAAGCTGAGAGAACTGAAGAGAGTAATTGAAATTCTTAATTCAAGGAGAAAATTCAAAACTAATTGTTGGTGACTTCACCACTTCACTTTCAGTATTGTACCAAGGCCTAATGCAATATGTATAATTGTATTGGTGGTTCTATAAAATATAGAAATGTAATACATTTTACAATAAGAGCAAATGGAATGAGGTGGGAGTAAATTTATATTAAAATAAGGAACATATACATATAATATTTTTATTATATATAATATATATTATATATATAAAAGATTTTAAAAATTTACATTATTTTTCTTTATTTATGTCCCCCTTCCCCCAGATGGTTCACTCGGCTGTCTGGTCATCATTTGCTCACATTCTCCAGGAGGCACCAGAGCCAAGCCTGGACCTCCAATGTGAGAGGGGAGGGCCCAACAGCCTGAACCACATCTGTCCCCTGAGGGCTGTGGCATCTGCTGCCTTGTAGCATTTGCTTGTTGAAGGGAAAGTCAGCTTCTAGTTCCTTGTAGTGAGAAGCAGCTTCTGCTCATCTTTTAGGAGGCACCAAAACCGGGAACTGTGACCTCCCATGTGATAGGCGGTGCCCAAATAGTTGAGCCACAAATGCCTTCCATGGGTATCCCCTATATTTTTGATGTAGTGTTTATGTAATCTAAAGCTTGTTAAAAAAAAAATTAAGTATAGTAGGATTCCCATATATGCCACACTCTCCACTTCCCACAGTTTCTCACATGAACATCTTTCATTAGTTTGGTACATTTATTAAAATTGATGAACACAAATTGAAGCATTGCTACTAACTGTGTTCTATAGTTTACATTACAGTTTACACTTTGCCCTTGACAATGTTACAGGTTTTGAGAAAATGTATCATGGCCTATATCTGTCACTGCAGTATCATGCAGAACAGATCTGAAGTCCCCAAAATGCCCCATGATACACCTATTCTACCCTATCTCTCACCTCAGAACCTCTGGTGACCACTGTTTCATATCAATGTTACAAATTCCTCCATTACTAGAATGATAATAAATCTACATTATTATATAACTTAATAACAGTAAGACTATAGTTGCATCCCCCCTATGTTCTGTTCTGTTGTTCTGTAGCTGATTAAGAAGTGGCTTAGATCTCATGGGGCAAATATGTGGAAATGTCTTGCTTGCATTTGTGAATGCTCTCTGTTTTTAGAATGAGCAGTACCCATATTCATCCTTTTGATAGTTGTCCTGGGTGAGTCCTATAAACTGGAGAGTAGGTGTTGGCTGCAACTGTGCTGAGATTCAGGGCTCAAATGGCACATGAACTCCTGAAATATTTAAGTCTCTGGGACATATATTTAAAGTGTATAGTGCCAACTATAGTTTCAAAAAAATAGGGCAGAAAGAACAATGTCTAGGAAAATTATAAATAAGTCTAGCTCTGATATATTATGGAGAAATGTTATCATATATTCCAAGATTAGACCGACCTATGGGGTTCCAATTTTACATGCTGAGTTTGGCTTAGAGAAGGGCCACATTTGAGCAACAAGGAGGCTTTCAGGAGGCAACTCTTCAGCTATACATATAATATAAAGTCTTATAAAGTCGTTACTTTCTCCACACCCATGAATTCCAGGGATGAGCTTACCTGGCACTTTGTGAATATTACCAAACTCCAACTCACAATTAATTTGGAAAAAGAAATAGACCAAAAGGGGTAAAATTAAATACAAATGAATTTGTATAGCTAACAGAGTTCGAAGTGAGTCAGGAGGTAATTCCAGAGGTTACATTTACACATGTCACTAAGTGATACAGTTAACAGTCCCTCAAGCAGAGCTCTAGAAACAACTAGGCAACATAGCTAGAGCAGACAACCCCAGGAAATCTTTAGATTTATCCAACTCATGAATGGTTTAGTAGTTAACAAACACAAAATACTACACTATAGATTTTGGAGCACTTTTGTTGTATAGACCACTGCTCTATTTTCCTTTAATCTGTATTATTGCTTTGAAACTTCCAGCAGTTGAGCCTCCTTGATTTCAGCATCTCAATGCAACAAGTTTTCTGTCCTCTAACTTAAACCTATGCTGTAGTGATTCATCTAGTTGGTGCCTTTGGGAAAAATCTTGAGCATACTTCACTTAGAGCATAGATTATAATTTGCATTATAAGTGTTTTTCCCATATACCCTATTATAAACACCTTGTAATAGTGACATACATTTATTTCACATCCATTTTTTAATAGACAGCATTTTAGAGCAGTTTCAAGTTTACAGAAAAATTTGCACAGAAATGATAGAAAGTTCTTTTTTATTTTTTTATTTTTTAATTGTTTTTTAAAGATACATAGATCACAAAAAATGTTACATTAAAAAATATAAGAGGTTCCCATATATCACATCCCCCACTCCCTACCACTCCTCCCACATCAGCAGCCTCTTTCATGTGTGGCACATTCATTGCATTTGGTAAGTACATCTTGGAGCACTGCTACATTGTATGGATTATAGTTTACATTGTAGTTTACACTCTCCCCCAGTCCATTCTGTGGGTTATGACAGGATATATAATGTCCTTCATTTGTCCTTGCAATATTATTTGGGACAACTCCAAGTCCCCAAAATACTCCTCTTCTTCCCTCTCCCTGCTCTCAGCAACTCCTGTGGTCAATGTCTCCACATCATTGCTACAATTTCTTTCATTGCTAGAGTCACAATAATTCTATGGTAGAATACCAGTATGTCCACTCTGGTCCATATTTTATTCTTCCATTCTGTGGCCCCTGAGAGGTGATATCCACTTCTCCTATAAAATGAGATGGGTCTTAGTTCCAACATGGCTGATGGATATGATTTTCCTGCTTGCAGTGGTAGACACCCTTGGTTCCCTGGTGTGGTGGTTGACCATCCTCTCCTTCCTGTTAGCTGACCTGGGTAAGTCCAAGAAACCGGAGTGTAGGTGTTGCAACTCTGCTGAGGCTCAGGCCCAGCTGGCACCCGTCTCATCCCACCCCCTCATACACAGATTTCCCTATTGCTAACATCTTGAATAAAGATGGAATCTTCATTAAAATTGATGAATCCATATTGATACATTATTACCTGAAGTCCTTTGTTTACAGCAGGGTTCACTCTTTGTGTTTACAGTACTATAGTTGTAACAAATGCATAATGTTACATTTGTTATCCTCTATCACAATGTTATACATAGTAGTTTCACTGCTCTTTACATATCCTGTGTTCTACCTTTTCATCCTTTTCCACTTCTTTTGAGGTCCTGGCAAGCACTGATCTTTTTACTTCCCTTAGAGTTTGCCCTTCTTAGTATGTCTAATAGTGAGAATCATACAGTATGTAGTTTTGTTAGACTGGCTTCTTTCACTTACACATAAACACACATGTAAGTTTCTTCCATGTCTTTTTCTTGCTTAATAGATCATTTTAAAAATCACTGAATATATTCCATTTTATGGATGAAGCACAGTTTACTCATTCACCTACTGAAAGGCATTATACTTGCTTCCAATGTTTGGCAATAGTGAATGAAGCTGCTATAAACATTTTTGTGTAGGCTTTTTTGGTGGATATATGTTCTCCCTTATTTAGGCAAAAACCAAGAAGTACAATGTTATAGCACATGGTAAGTCAATGTTTAGTCTGTAAAAAATGGCCAAACTCTATTCCAAAATGTCTGTACCATTTTGAATTCACACAAGAAAGTAATGAGGCTTCTTGTCATTCCACATTCTCTCCAATCACTGACATCATCAGTATTTTGGATTTCAGCCATTCTGCTAGGTGTGTACTAGTATCATATGGTTTCAACTTACAATTCCCTAATAACATAAAATGTTGAGCATCTTTTAATATTCTGTTTTCTATTAATATATCATCTTTGGTGAACCATCTTTTCAGATATTTTGCCCATTTTAAAATTGGATTGCCTCTTTCATTATTGTTGACTGTTAAGAGTTCTTTATATATATATATTTGTATAAAAGTCCTTTATCAGGTATGTGTTTTGCAAATATTTTTTCCCAATATGTGTTTTTACTTTTATCCATTAATGGTATCTTTCAAAAAGCAAAAATTTTAAATCCTAATGTAGTCTACTTATAATTTATTCTGTGATTTTTGTGCTGTACCTAAGAAGTCATTGTCAAACCCAGGGTCATTTAGATTTTCTCATATGTTATCTCTTAGAGATTTATGTGTTTGCATTTCATATTTATGTATATGATCCATTTTGAGTTAATTTTGGTGGATAGCATGAGATCTGTGTCTAGAACATATTTAGATATGAATGCCCAGATATTCCAAAATCATTTGTTGAAAAGATTGCACTTTCTTCATTTAATTGCAATCAGTTAACTATATTTGTGTAGGACTTTTTCTTGGTTCTCTATTTTGCTTCTTCATGTATTTGCCTATCATTTAACTAACAATACTCTGTTGTTCACTGATGCTTTATGGTAAAACTTGAAGTTGAGTAGAGTCAGTTTTCTGACTTTGTCCTTCACCTTCAGTATAATGCAGGGTATTCTGGGTCTTTTGCTTTCACAGATAGACTTTAGAATCAGTTTGCCTATATCCATAAAATAACTTACTGAGGTTTAATGGGGATTTAATTATAATTTATAGGCCTAGGTTTGAAGAATTGACATCTTAATAATATTGATTCTTTCTATCTATGAAAATGGACTATTTCCCCTTCTAATTAGACATTGCATTTGGTTGTTTAGTCATTTGTTTTCATTATATTAATACTGTGCTTTTTTTAGAGTTATCAATAAGCATTTAC
Source organism: Dasypus novemcinctus (assembly GCF_030445035.2). Taxonomy (NCBI): domain Eukaryota; kingdom Metazoa; phylum Chordata; class Mammalia; order Cingulata; family Dasypodidae; genus Dasypus; species Dasypus novemcinctus. The sequence continues at coordinate 25,713,001 of NC_080684.1, forward strand.
TATTTAGAAGCTAATGTGAAAAGTGTTGTGTTTTCAATTAAATTTCAGTTAATCATTGCTGATATATAGGCAAATATTTGACCTGCGTATTAACCTTGCTCTAAGTCCTTATTAGTTCCAGGAGTTTTTTCTTCTGATTCTTTGGAATATTTTGCAATGATATTCATTCATCTCTAAACAAAGACAATTTGTTTCTTCTTCCCATTTTGTGTACCATTTATTTGCTTTTCTTATCTTATTTCTCTAGCTAAGACTTCCTGTATGATGTTGAATAGGTGTGGTAATAGGGGACATATTATTTATCTTGGTTCTGATGTTAGAGCAAAAGTAAGTAGTTCTCACCATTAAATGGTGTTGATTATAGGGTTTTTGTAGATGTTCTTTTCAACTTGAGAAAATTAATCTCTATTCCTATATTGCTGAGGATTTCTGAAGATTCAGAATCAATATTGCTTTTTGTCAAATTCTTATTTCTGCATCTATTAATATTATTTTTCTCTTCCAGTATGTTGATGTGATGTAAAATTGGTTTTCAAGTGTTTAATCAGCCTTGCATATCTGGTATAAATCCCACTTGGTCATAATTTATTTTTATGAGGATGAAAGAACAGAGGGAAAATATAGGAAATTGAAACAGTGCAAAATATATATAAAAAAGAGCTATGCTTGATATTCATCTTGTTGGCAGGACTTCTATCTGTCCCAAATGACCTATTCTCCCTTTATCTCTCATAAACCTGGGGTCTTTATTTTTTAACTGGGAATATATAGGTATCTCTTAAATAATACATTTAAAAATTATCTTGAAGCTGAACAATTGACTATAGCTTGGTCAATTCAATGGTGGGAGAAAGGATCTGCAAATCTAAGATAGAACTTACTAGAAAGGCACACACACATTTTGTTTCCCTGCTTTCTGATGGAATATGCTCACAGTGGTTGAGGTATCTTGGCCCATTGACAGCAATAACAAGGAGGAAAGCATCAAAGAGATAAAAGGAGCTGTAAGCCTTTGAATTTTCAAGTAGAATAATCACCATAACCATTAAGAATTTTAAGAGAAAAGGAGGGCTGATTAGTTTAAACTATTAATAAAGGAGTCTATTATAGTAGGTGATAATAAATCCTGTACATAACACAAATAGTTACAATTTTCATTTATAAAATGAAGATGAGAAAGAGAAAATCTTTTTAGTGATGTTTGTATGATTTTCAAAGACATGTAAAGTTATAGATGCATAAGAAACAATTAAATAAATTTCATTCTGACCCAACCTGCGGATCAGTTGAACCAAGACCTGAGAGAGGGAGCAGGAATTAAAGGGACAAGAGACACAAAGAATGGAGACAAGACAGGATTCTGATCAAGTCTCGTTTATTGAGGGTCAATCAGGGGTATTTATAGCCAGGAATGAATGAGATTTCATGCCACAGATCTGATTCGTCCACGTCATGAAGTCTTTTCGCGGACGTTTCAAAACAACCATCTGCAGATGCGCAAAGCAGGAAAGACTTTCGCGCTCTTTAGAGAGTGTCCAATCAGAGCCCGGGGGAGTGGCATGAGGATAGAAACTTAATTACTTCAGCAAGGATGGGGAAATAGAAACTTAACTGGGTTAGGCTTTATTTCACGAGATGGCTGCAACTGATACTGGCGCCAAAAGCAGCCTCCCACAGGTCCCCCTTCCTTATATTATTACAAGGAGGTGAGCGACTGACAATGTATCTGGACTAGGAGGGGCTGTGCCTGTCTTAGGTGAGGGCATGTGACTGAAAAGCAGCTTTTCACCTTAGCCATCATCAAGATTCATCGGCAGCGAAGGCTGTGTCTCTGTCTTATGTGGTTTTCGGCTGCTTAACTGACCAGCCCAGTTGCCCATCATTGGCTAGCCAGCCCAGCACCCCTAGATATTATTATGATGATCATGCTATGGCCTTTGAGTAGACTCATCATAATTTTCTTTTTTTTTTTTTAATTTTTTTATTTTTTATTGACTTTGTAATAATATTACATTAAAAATATATATGTGAGGTCCCATTCAACCCCACCCCCCCACCCCCCCTCTCCCCCCCCCCCAACAACACTCGTTCCCATCATCATGACACATCCATTGGATTTGGTAAGTACATCTTTGGGCACCTCTGCACCTCATATACATTGGTTCACATCATGGCCTATACTCTCCTCTATTCCATCATGTAGGCCCTGTGAGGATTTACAATGTCCGGTGATTACCTCTGAAGCACCATCCAGGGCAGCTCCATGTCCCGAAGACGCCTCCACCTCTCATCTCTTCCTGCCTTTCCCCATACCCTTTGTCCATTATGTCCACTTTTCCCAATCCAATGCCACCTCTTCTATGTGGACACTGGATTGGTTGTGTCCATTGCACCTTTATGTCAAGAGGAGGCTCAGATTCCACCTGGATGCTGGATGCAATCCTCCCATTTTCAGTTGTAATCACTCTAGGCTCCATGGTGTGGTGGTTGTCCTCATCATAATTTTCACAATTGGCTATGTCTAGTCGGTGGTAATGGACCTGGAGAGGCTGCATTTTTATGGCCTCCAGCTGTTGTTTTAAAAACACCATAACCTTGTAAAATAGGATAGGTCCTAGTGACACAAGCATTAACAAACCAAGCAAAGGTCCCAAGAAAGGGAGTAGATAGGGCAATAGTCCATTCATCCCACTCCACAGGGGGTTGCCGGCCAGCTCCTTTCTTCTTTTCTCCAGGTCTTCTTGAAGCTTCTTAACTTTATCTTGAACAATGCCAGACTTGTTGGCATAAAAGCAGCACTGGTCAAAGAAAGTAAGTAGAAGGGATTTGTTCAGCGTGGTCCAGTCACTCGGAGTGCTGGCATATAACAGAAGGGCTCCAACGATGGTGACAAAGCTGCATAGAAGGATTCCATGGGGGCTGCACAGCTGCATTGGTTTTAGCACTGGTTACTCTCCTGCAAGAAAGCAGTATTCATCTCAGTGAGAGTCCTCTACCCCCGATAGATTGTTATTATCCATTTGTTTAACCAATCGTTCCAGCAGCCACCTGGCTGCATCTAGTTCTTTTGAATAGACACAAACTGATCCTGTGCCCCATATTAGGACAGGATCGGGTCCATGCCAGGTATTATCCATTGGTTCTTTCCACAGAACTGTGGCATGGTTAGTGCCAGGGCTAGAGTGCCAGAAGCACTCAGCTGCAGAGTGTCCCTTTTGGTCTAAGCTTAAAAAATTTAAAAGAAAAAGAGAGTGGGATAATAAATTTCTGGGGGACCCCTTAGTAGGATACCACTCTCCCCCTTTTATCTTTTCAGTGGTGTTTTTCAAGGAGAGATTTGCTCTTTCTACTATGCCCTGTCCTTGAGGGTTATATGGTATGCCCGTAATGTGTCTGATGTTCAATTGTTGGCAAAAGGAAGCAAATTCATGGCCAGTATATCCGGGACCATTGTCCGTTTTTATTTGTTGTGGAGTTCCTAGTACTGCCATGGTTGCCAATACATGCGCTATGACATTCTTTCCTGCTTCTCCCGTTTGTGGGTTAGCGAAGATAAGTCCGCTAAAGGTATCAACTGTAACATGCACATATTTTAGATTTCCGAACTCAGGAATATGGGTTACATCCATTTGCCAGAGGGCATTAGGTATTAGACCATGGGGGTTTACTCCTAGATGAGGCGTGGGCAAAAAGGTTACACAGGAGGGACATCCTTTAACAATTTGGCAGGCTTGTTCTCGGGTAATTTTGAACATAAGCCTTAAAGTATGTGCATTAATATGATGTAACTCGTGAGCTTTAACAACTTCCTTAAGGTTATTCGAGTTGTCATGCATGCCCTGGTTAACATAGCACAGTAGCCGAGTGGCCTGATCAGCCAAATGGTTTCCTTGGGTGAGGGGACCCGGAAGATTGGAATGAGCTCTGAGGTGACCAATAAAAAAGGAGTGATTCCTTTTATGAATAAGAGATTGCAGTTGAGCAAACAAAATAGCTGCCTCCGAGATGTTTTTATTTGAGCGGCCATTTCAAGTAAAGGGACTGACTGAGCTATATACGCACTATCCGTGAAGAGGTTAAAAGAGGCACTTCGGAATGCAGAGAACACAGCTATAACAGCCTACAATTCCGTGAGCTGGGCAGATTTAGAACAGGTATGGAATTGGACGATGTCATTATTACAGACATAGGCAGCTATCCCTGACAAGGATCCGTCAGTAAATACCGACAGAGCTCCAGTAATAGGTTGTAAGGATGTATTTGTGGGGAATACAAAGTCATGAGTGCTTAGAAAATGAAGAAGTTTGTCATAGTGTAATGATTATCTATCTGTCCGGTGTAAGATGCACAGGCAATAGGCCAGCAGTCTGTGGTCTGTAGTAGCCAATTTATCTGATCTTTGGTGTAACGTTGGATAATGGCTTCGGGCTCCTTGCCAAAATATCACTTGCCTTGTTCTCTCACCAGACAGATAATGTCCGCGACAGCTTGATAGTAAGGGTAAATTACCTCTATGGGGGAGGCAGGTAGATGTACCCACATTATCGGGGCAGTCTGCCAAAATACAGCAGTAGGAGTAAGAGAAGTTTTACATATTACAAACAGTAAAGGTTGGCTGTAGTCAATAGTAGTGACAAACTGAGACTGTATGGCTTGTTCAACTGTCTTAAGGGCTTGGCGTCCCTCCAGAGACAGATTTCGTGGAGAGTTGGGATTAAAATTTCCCTGCAAGATGTCAAATAAAGGTTTCAAATCTCCTGTGGTTAATTTTATATAGGGGCGAAGCCAATTTATGTCTCCCAGGAGCTTTTGAAAATCATTTAATGTTTTTAGCTTATCCATCCTGAGGTTTGCTTTTGAGTAGTTATTTTATTCCCCATCATCTGGAATCCTAAATAAATATATGGATCTTGTAGCTGCACCTTATCAGGGGCAATTTGAAATCCATGTGCTTTTAAACCCTTGCGAGAGCATTTGAGCTGTGACTATATTGTTGGGACTACACATGAGAAGCCCTATTTGAGAAAGCAAATCCCTTCCCCAAAGGTTAATGGGGAGTCCCGGTATCACATAGGGTTGTATAGTCCCCTGATTTCCTTCTTTATCCTTCCAGGTTAGTAATTTCGAGCTCTATACCTCTCAAATTAGTCAACATGGGAGAGAAAGGCCAATTAAGTGGCCAGTCCTCTCTTTTTAAGATGGTAACATCTGCCATGGTGTCTACAAGCCCGTTAAATTCCTTACCGTCCAACCATAAGGTCATCATAGGTTTATTGGCGGAGATAGCTTGTGCCCAATATGCATCAGAGGAACCAAATCCTCCTGAGCCATGTTTAAGACCTTTCACTCTATTATCTGTGCCTATTAATGGGAGTAGTAATAGTTGAGTGATCCTTTCTCCTGAGGGAATGGTGGAAATATTTTGTGGGGAGGATGCCATAATTTTTATTTCCCTGGTATAATCATTATCGATAATGCCAGGAGAAATTTGAAGCCCATTAATAGTGGAGCTACTTCGTCCAATTAGTAGACCAGAAATATTATGTGGCAGGAGACCATACACGCCCATTGGTAAGGCTTGTACTCCCATCTGGGGTATTAATACTGTGTGGGTGGTGGCACAGAGGTCCAGCCCTGTGCTCTCTGGGGTGGCTCTACAGAGGTCTGAAATGGATTGCTGCTGGCCGGAACGAAGTTGATTGTCTCATAAACTTGTTTGGATTTGGGGGCCTGGGGCTGGCCCCAGTTCCCATTTCCCTGGGTGAGAGGTAAGGGTTGACCTTGGGCATCAGTTTTTGATTTACATTCATTAGCCCAGCGCTTTCCTCCGTGACACCTGGGGCATAGCCCAGGATTCGTACCTCCTCCTCTTGGAGTTTTTTGGCCCTTACAATTTCTGGCAAAGTGTCCCTCTTGTCCACAAGTAAAACATTTTCCTTTGCTTTGCTGAGCCAAATATTGTTTCACTGTAATGCCGCTGCCATGGCCAGACCCTGCTGATACGCAGCTCCTATATCAGCGCATAGCCTGATGTAACCAGATAGGTCTGTCTTTTTTCTATATGGTCTAATTGCAGCTTGGCAGGCAGTATTTGCATTTTCATACGCTAATTGCTTTACAAATTCAGTGCCTGCTTCAGCATTTCCAAATATTCTCCCTGCAGCTGTTATAAGCCGATGTACGAAATTGGCAAAAGGTTCATCCAGTCCCTGCTTTATACTAGTAAGAGAGGAACTAAGGTCCCCTTTGGCAGGCAATTTTCTCCAGGCTCTAGTGCCTGCAGTTTGAATTTGAGCAAAAAGTCCTGCATCATACTGCATTTGATTTTGATTAGTGGTATAATTTCCTATACCTATAAGCATGTCAAGTTTCCACCCATTGCCTGCCTGTGCATTGCACCTGGCCGTGTCTTTGCAAAGCTCAACATATTCTGATTTCCATAACAAATAATCTCCTTTGGACAGGGTGGCATGGGTGATAGTATGGCAATCAGTAGGAGTGAGCCAATTTTCTGCTATAGCCTCGAGGATGGCCATGGTATAAGGAGCACTAGCTCCATATTGTGCAACAGCGGTTTTCACTTCTTTGATAAACTTAAAGTCAAAACCATTGTGGTGACTCCAAGTTTGATTCTGATTGTCTTTAGTTTCTGTTACAGGAAATGCTTCTGGCTCTCCTAGATCAACTAGAGTGTTAGAAGCTGGAGTATTTTTTAAAATCGCTCCTCATCTAAGTGGTCTAACAGAGGGCTCGGAAGTTTTATTAGCATTACCAGTTTTTCTGGTCTTTAATCTTTCTAGCTGAGATATAAGCTCCTGATGTTGTTCTTCTAATTGGATTTGTTCTTTTAGTTTCTCTATTTTTTCTAATAACTCCTTCCTTTGGTCAACTACTGGCATAACTATAGGTGGGGCTGCGGGATAGGGAACGTATGGTGGAGGTCGAGACTTTACCATCTCCTCCTCAGATTCACTGGCTTCTGATTCAGATGCCTCATTATCACTTCCTTTTTTAATTTTTTCTTTAAATTTTTCAAGGTCAGGATATAACCTTTTATTATATTTTTCTTTACTTCTGACTCTCTTTCAGGGCTCTCGGTTTAATTTGGATAGAGCTTGTCTGATTTTTGTTTTAGATTTCTCCTCCTCTTCACTATCTAGTGAGATTAAATCATCTTCCAGACCCGATGCTCCAGATGCATCAGGCGGGTTGGACTTTGGGCAGTCTGCTGATTTCTTAGGGTTGGTGGCTAGAGCCTCCAGCCCCTGCCCTTCTTGTAAAATTTCCTCACCCTTCTTAATAACATTTGCCACCACCATGTCCCTATGGCGAATACTTAAAATGTCATTAATGAGATTCCAATATGAGAATGTGGTTACTGGGATTCTTTCAGGGCCAAAAGTTTTGTAAAAGTCCTGTAAAGCATCCCCTACTCTTTTCCATCTTCTCTCATCAATAGTTCCTTCTTGAGGAAACCATGGACAGATTTCTTTTAAAAATTCAGAAAACCTCAATAACTGTTTTACTTTCACCTTTACTCCTGTGTCTTTAATGCCTCTTGGAGACCCTCTACAAATGTCTCATCCTGGCTCATTTCTTGTCCCATGATCACCGATCACTTACCGAGGCTTCAGTTGAGAGGCAGGTTCCCTCGCAACGTTCCTTAAAATTCTTGCGTCCTGGCTGGTTCCTCGATTGGCGCTCCTCACTTCATCCCTCATACTCTGGTCCCTGTTCTGGGCGCCACTTGACTCGACCAGCGGAACAATCGAACCAAGATCTGAGGGAGGGAGCAGGAATGAAAGGGACAAGAGACACAAAGAATGGAGACAAGACAGGATTCTGATCAAGTCTCATTTATTGAGGGTCAATCAGGGGTATTTATAGCCAGGAATGAATGAGGTTTCGCGCCACAGATCTGATTGGTACACGTCACAAAGTCTTTTCCCGGAAGTTTCAAAACAACCATCTGCGGATGCGCAAGGTGGGAAAGACTTTCACGCTCTTTAGGGAGTGCCTAATCGGAGCGCGGGGGAGTGGCGTGAGGATAGAAACTTAATTACTTCAGTGAGGATGGGGAAATAGAAACTTAACTGGGTTAGGCATTATTTCACGAGATGGCTGCGACTGATACTGGCGCCAAAAGCAGCCTCCCACATCATTCTACCCGCTATACAGATTTAAATGCAAGAAAACATTAACGTTTTAATAAATTCTCTTCAATTTCAATCATTTGACACATTCAATTCTCCCTTTTTGAGATCAAACCCATTTAAAATGTTATAAATAAATAACTACTTTTAATGCTGTTTTTGTACTTGAAAAAAGCATATTTTAAACATATTGGAAATGCAAGTGCTGTGCATACTCATGAGATTATACTCACTATAAAAGTCATTCCTAATGGCAATTCTAGCATTCCCATCCCATTTGTCCCCCAAACCTGAAACACTCACTCTTCATGTAGTAATACTCTGTGTTTTCTCTTTATCTGTCAGTGTGCTTCATTGGTGGTCAATATTGAATGCATAGACTTTGTCAAGATTGCTTCTGTTTATATCACATTCATTTCTCCCATGTTCACCCTCTAAATTTGACACATACCTGGCTTCCTCTTGCTAAAACTAACTTCTTAAATTTCTCTGTCCCTAAGTCATCATATATTCTCCACAGTGGTGCACAACACATAATATTTTATATCACACTATAATTATAGTTATTCTTTCATGGAGATCCTCTGATAACTGAGTTTCAAAAGCACAACAGATGGTATTGTTCTTTGACCTATTTAAGCTATTTTAGTATATTCTTCATTGCTCTTCTAATCATTTTGACATTGGCTGTGTCTTTTCATCAGTTTCTATGGCTCAAAAATTGTCTTTCAGTTGATGTTTATTACATTTGCATCTTTATTTTTATTGATGTCCTTTGATTCTCAGATACATACATTCAACTCGATGTATCTGCTGGGATGTATCATATGGGCTTCAAACTAACCATGTCCCAAATAAAACTCACCATCTGCTCCATCTCTTATTCTCTTTCTTTCTATATGATCCTCAAATAGGGTGAATAGGCTACATTTACTGAGCATATTCCATGTGCCAGCTATTTTAGCAAATACTGTTCACAAAATATCTTTTCCCTCTCCTTAGCTCACATTGATTTATCTACTTCTATTCATACATTGATTTATCAACTTCTACTTCAAGCCCCCTGGAAAGTCTCTGACTAAAAGTCTGTTGCCTTTATCTTTTTTTTTTTTTTTTTTAGACAAAAAAAAAGTTTTAATATGGCCAAAGCATTCAACAAACTTCTCTTTGATCTTTGCCAAAATTTTCAAAGAAATCCAAAAGGGATTTGATAGCAGACAAGAGTTGTCAAGATTACTTCCTCTGTTAATCCTTGCAAAACTGACTTTATTTGCTTCTTGACTAGAAGACTCACCTACTTTAATTATGCTCAAGCTGCTGGAAATGATAGAATCACTTAGTCCCTTAAGGGTATTTACTGGATGTAAATTTCCTTAAGGAAGGTTTATATGGATGAGTTAATTTATGTAATTGAAATATAAAGATAACGGTTCCATGGATCCCTTTGCCAGTCAGGTGAAAGCCACAGACCCCTTACTAAGTCCACACTATGATGTATATTATTTAATAAATATATCATACCTGCACCAACACATCCCCACAAGAATGTTTGTTTTGCATTTCAGTTCAAGCTCATGGACCCCTTGTTAAGAACCCCTGCACTAATGTTTTCTACTAGAAATAATGACTTTGTCTATCAAATGCCCAGCAGTTTCCCTCAAAACTTAATATTCAAGTGTCCCCATCAGAAGACTTGGACATATGTTGATAAAGTATGTGACACAAGAAATGACTGTGGTGACTGCTCAGATGAATCAGGTAAAAATGAAAATACATAATGGGTTTTGTTAGTTGCCTTTATCTTTAATACACATCAATGAATACCCACAAAAATCAAAACTTGCTACTACATGAGAACTTATGAAAGACTACACATTTGTGGAGGTCTTGAAATGTATGTGTGAGTGTGTGTGTATGTGCATTGATTCAGTATAATAGTCAGCAAAGTTCATGCACTCCCAGGTACATAGCCAGTGTCCAGGAAATACTTCTAAATAAACATATGTAGGACATGCACCTATAAAACTACTTGCTTTTTTAATTGGACATCAAATTCATATTATGTTGATACCTACTTTGTCTACTTAAATTTCTTTAGATCTCTGAATCTGTTGTTGAATTTTCTTCTTTTCTTTAAGCATAGATTCATTGTTTCTGCTTTTATTTACTTTCTCAGCTGCTTCACAGCTAATGGAAATTAAACTACCTTCTCTTTGCCTGATCTTCCAGTAAAATTAAACCTTGGAGTTCTGTAGATGGTACTTTACCTCACAGAGCATCTATCTGTGAGGTATTAAGACCAGAAGGCATGGATTCTATGATTCTGGGTTTGAGTTAATAGCTCTTCCAGAGACTATTATCAGGCACTTACAATTAATTACATAACTAGGTACTCAAATATTTTCATTTAAAATTAGGGTCTTTTGTCTGGAAATTTTCCTACATCAGTGAATTATGAAAAGTTTTCCATATAAACTCTAGTTTATTTGTACATAACCTCATTTTACTCTGTAAAATGATGCATTCTTTTACTAATATGGGGATAGAGTCAGTTCTTATTGTCTGAGTTCCACTACAGCTTAGGCCTTCTCAGAGTTATAGTCTAAACCACATGGAAGAAATGACCTACACACATGCTTTGCCTGACAGAAAAAGTTCTCTCAGGAAATTCAGTAAGTATGTTAGATCAAATTGAGATTTAGTGAAATATTTTAGCTGATCATCTGTCTTCTTCCAAAAAACCTCCTAATCTCTCAAGCCACATGAGCATCACTGAGTAAGTTCACTTTTCCCTACCAATTTTCGACTTTATTCAATGCTCTAAAATTATTTGTCTTTTTGTTTCCAAGATATCACAACGTAAAACACAAGATTTAAAAGATGACTGACAGAGAAATATTACTAATTGGTTTCTGTTTAAATTGAAAATTATATTTTGGATGAAGATTTTCATATGAATATCTGTTCACTTGTGCTTATGAATCCAAAACCACATTCATGACAATTCTGGAATGCATAGAGCTTTCAGAAATGTCCATCTTCAACCAATTATGCAGACTGGATTGTTGTAACTTGTGAAGCTTTGTTAAAAATAAGAAAAAAAAATGTATGTATATATGTTTATATATATATACACATACACACATAAATGAGGGCGATGGAATGTTAGGATTCCTCTCCAGTTTTATGAGCATTATTTTTCTGACCTTTCAGGGCAGGGAAGGAGTTGATAACATCTAGTGTGACATTTGCTTTATATGATAAAAAAACATTTATGTAAAAAAAGAGTCCTTGGTAACCTATAAATGACAAAGTCTATAATGAATATTCTAAGTAATGAAATTTGGGAAAAAATAGCATGCTAACAAAACTTCTTTGATGTCAGGATTCTTGAAGACAGAACTGTGAACATTAGCAATATGATTTGTATAATTTGATAAATAAGTTGTCAAATGTACTTCAACCTGTAACACTATTGCAAATTACTTTCCAAATAATTATGTATCATCATTTATGGCAATTAATTCATCATTAATGTTCTATCAGATTTTAATTAATTAACAAGATATACTTTTAAATTGATGCCTAACTTTCCATTGCGTGAACATAAATTTTTATTCATTTTAATCTTGCTGATTTTTGTAGTTTCGATTCTTTTGCGTGACTTTTTTGAATAATTCTGTTAACACTTTTATACATGATTTTTTTGTGATTATAAGTGCAAATATTTTTATCTTGGAATTTACCTAGGAATGGAACACTTCATTCATATATATGATAATCATATATTTAATTTTCTTTTTTTTTTCACGAAGAATGGAGGCAAGACAGGATTCTGATCAAGCCTATATTTAATTTTCTTAAGTACTGATATCCCCTCTGCAAATGAAGCAATCGAAACAATTTACACTTCTATCAGCAGGTAATCATAGATGATGTTTCTTCACCTCCTCAGCAATCCTGGGACTGTCCTTAGAAAAAAATTACCATTCTTTTGTGTGTGTAGTTGGTTTTCATCCCAAAGCTTTAATTCATTTCCATTGATGAGTAATGACATTATGAGCCTTTTATAAATGCTTTTTCAAGTGGTTTGTTCCTTTTAAATTAGTTTTATTTCTTTTTCTTATTTAATTCTTATTGAATTCTCAAAGTTCCTTTTATCTTCTGATAGGAAATTAATTATGTATAATTATGTAGTTTAATATTATTTTAAATAAGATTTTAATTTCACTGAAGTAAAATATGCCAATTTTTTTCTTTTATGGTTAGTGCATTTTTGTCCTAAGAAATGTATTTTTTTTCTTTTTACCATAAGTGGTATTCCATCTATATTTTTCTACAAAATTTATTAATTTAATTTCCACATTTAGATGTGTTAGTCCTGTCAAATTATTTTTTATTTATATCAACTTCTATGATACTTTATATAAAAATAAGAAGCATGCTAACATTCCAACATCAATAGGATTTCATAATTATCCACAGAAGAATGGGAATTACCTCTAAAAGGAATGCTAATCATGACCTTTTCCCTTTGTGATATTTTTGGTATTCCCTTAGCATTTCAATTTTCTCCTTCCTTCATACTTTTTATAAGCATTTAAGTGAATTTCTTCTTTACCTACAATAGAATTTATTTTTATTCTGGAAAATCAGTTTATATAGCTAGTACATCAATGATGATGTTCAAATCAACCTCTCAAAACATTTTCTGGTCCTGGCTATTGTTGTCTCAATAAATGCTTTTCATTTTAATTTTACCATTAAGCTTACAAATATGTTTGTTGTAAGACATGGCTATGGAATAGTAGCACAGAATATGTCACTTAAAGTTACAATATAATTCTCCACTCTACTTATTCCCCAAAGAAAGAGAGATTTTCCTACTTACCTCTCAAACTCTGTGACTGGGATCATGGCTAGACACCATGGTTCAGTAATTTAGGATTCCATTTGATTTATCATTTTCTTGATATCATTGCACAGTGTTCACAGTCATTGGCCTCTAGAAGTCTTTGTGTAACACCATCACCAGACCCCCATAGAAATTAAGTGCATTGTCCCTTTACCTTCCCAATCCCAACCAGTTACAATAAAGTGCAACTTATACATGCATGATGTATTAGTTTCACAAGGCTTATTAAAAATTACTACAAACTTGGAGACTTTAAACAACAGAAATTTATTATCTTACAGTTCAGAAATTAGAAATAAAAGTGTCACTAAATTTGGTTCTCTTGGCAATTCTGAGGACAAATCCTTTCCATGCCTCCCTGTCATCAAATGCAAAGGAAAAGGAGAGAGATCTATTGATCTATTTTTGAAGTACATTGAACCTTTTTTCTGCCATCCTGAATTTTCTATAAATTGCTTATTTTAGTTATTCTGCATTTTTGAGGTAGACATTACATTTGGTTAGATCCTATAGATGAAAGGAACCTGTTTCAAAATATCAACCTTGATGATCCATTAAGGCGGAGCAAATATATGACCTGATTGAAGGAACAGTGGGTAAGTAGAGACCTATTTTTTTCCCTATAGATCCTTGTTCCTGTTGAAATTAATTCATCACAGACTGTGGCTCTTTGAATTCTTTTACCCTGTTTTTTGGGCCCTTCATTGGGAAAGTCTATAATTACAATTGGTATTCATTTGTTCTATTTTGTATACCAATTCATAGATGTATTCAGCTAACCTCTTAAGAGTGCATATATATGTGTTTTGTTTTTTTTAATTAGATTCCTAGCATTTTAAAAATTATATAATTAATTTAATTATTTATTTTTTTAAAAACTTAAGATTTCATAAATGAGGAAAAAGTATAGGTGGCTACAATTAGCCTCACTCCCTCCCCTGTCACACATTCCCACATTAACAAAATCATTCATTAGTGTGGTTACTGTTGATGAACATGTATTGAAGCACTGCCACTAGCTGAAAATTGTAGTTTTACTTTATAGTTTACACTCTGTCCAATGTAATTTTGTACGTTATGACAAAATATATTATAGCCTGTGTCCATCACTGCAACATCAGGCAGATCAATTCTAATGTCCCAAAAATGCCATCATATTACATTTATTTTTCCCTCTCTCTCCCCTCAAAACCTCCAGTGGTAACTGCCTTCACATTAATGATAAAAGTTTCTCCATTGCTAGAATAACAGTAAGTCTATAGGAGAATAATAATAAGTCAACTTTAATCCATTGCTCATTTCTTAATCTTGAGGATGGTGATGCCCACTCTGCCTCTCTTTGAGAGGGGGCTTAGATCCCATGATGCAAATGGATGGGACTATCTTGCTTGCAGGTGCAGACTCTCTCTTTTCTTTGGAATGGGTGCTGTCTATCGTCATCTCCTTATTAGCTTCCTGGCCTGGGCTAGTCTAATGGACTGCAGAGTAGTCTAATGGACTGCAGAGCCAAACTGGCATATGGATGGACTAAAGATTTAAGTCTCTTGGACATACACCTGTCAAGTACAGTATTAACTCAAATATAAGGGGCAGAAAAATCTTGTGTAGGGAAACCCCAAATGAGTCCAACTCTGTCACACTGTGGAGCATAAATTCCAAGGTCAGTCTCACTGGCAGAGTGCCAAACTCCTGAGCTATCTACCCTGCCTATATATTGTCTGGATGTTTCTAGACACCTTAGGCACACGGTATTTGTGGTACTATTTCCTGTGGTACTCAGTGAAACCCTCCTGAGACTTGCATAAGCATAACCTCTGAAATGACTGACTCATTTTGAAATATCTTAGCCATAACATCTCATTTATACTTACCATTTCCCCTTTATGGCCAAAGTCTTTTTCCAGGCACTTGGTAACAATCATTTGGTGCCAGGGAAGCTTTGTCCCTGGAAGTCATGTCCCACGCCAGGGGAAGGGGGGCGAGGTAGGGCATGTATATGCTCAGTTTGGCTTAGAAAGAGGTCACATTTGAGCCACAAGGAGGCTCCAAGAAGGTAACTCTTAGACAACAAATAATATTAGGCTAAATTTCAATTTCAGAAGTAAGGGTTAATAAGTACAATCTTCAATATCAAGTGCCTGACACAATGGTCAGTCCTCCTTCACTAGGCACCACCCGTGTACTCTATGGATACATGCTGTCTCATTAGAGAATACAGCAGAGCTCCCCAGGATGGAAATTCAATATTCTTTTAGTTATTGCATGGATCTCCACCCACCATACCAATGCCCCAAGAATAGTTGAATACATTCATATGCCTTAGAGGTATGCCCCAGGTGAATCTCCTCCCATGCATTATCCCCCATCACTGACACCCCACACCAGTGATCCTCTGTACCACATTTGTGACCCTTCTGTCATCCAAAACCTCTCCAAAGATTAAGCCAAGAAAATAACCAAATAAAAACAATAAGAAAATGAAATAAAAATGATAGTTTAAAAAATAATAAATAAAATACAAATTTTTTTAATTTGAAAAAATAAAAGTTTTTTACACATTATGTCTTCCATCACTGTAATATTTTTTCTTTTTTTTCAAATTCTACTCAATTTATTCATTTTTTAAAAAAAATATTACATTAAAAAAATATGAGGTCCCCATTCACCCCCACTGCCCCCACCGCACCATTCCCCCCACAGTAACACTCTCCCCCATCATCATGACACATCCATTTCATCTGGTGAGTACATCTCTGGGCATCGCTGCACCCCATGGCCTATGGTCCACACCATAGCCCACACTCTCCCATGTTCCATCCAGTGGGCCATGGGAGGACATACAATGTCTGGCAATTGTCCCTGTAGCTCCACTCAGGACAACTCCAAGTCCCGAAAATGCCTCCACATCTCATCTCTTCCTCCCATTCCCCGCCCCCAGCAGCCACCATGGCCACTTTTTCCACACCAATGCCACATTTTCTCAGTTATTAACTATAATAGTTCATGAGTAGAATATCATTAAGTCCACTCTAATCCTTACTGTATTCCTCCTTCCTGTGGACCTCGGCTTAGTTGTGTCCATTTCACATCTATGTGAAGAGGGGGCTTAGATTCTCCATGGATACTGGATGCAATTCTCCTGCTTTCAGTTGTAAGCACTCTAGGCTCCATGGTGTGGTGGTTGACATTCTTCAACTCCATGTAAGCTGAGTGGGGTAAGTCCAATAAATCAGAGTGTAGGAGTTGAAGTCTGTTGAGCCTCAGGGCCTGGCTATCATATTGTCAGTCCAGAGATTCAAATCCCCTAGATATATCTTAAACCCAAGCACCAAATGCAATTCCAGTAAAGTAGCATGAAAGGCTTGTGAAAAGAGATCACATCTGACTCCAGTTTCATCACGCAGAAACACCAGCTCCAAAGAAGGGCCAATCGACATGGCAGTGAACTCCATCTGCCATGACAATAGAATCTGTGGGTCTCTTTAGCCCTCAAAAGAACCAATACCTGGGGTTGTATCTATTTTATCTGTCTCTGGGACTCTGCTCAGGTGTGCATAAGGGCAATTCTTCTGACAACCTCCAGACTCTTTTTTAGAGACTCATAGCCATATAAACTCATTTGTCCTTTCCATTTCCTCCTTACTTTAGGTCAAACACCATTTTTAACTCCTGTTATTGTATGTAGGCAGGGATATTCTGCTGGTCTGTGTTGAACGTTTAATTCAAGGTCATTTTCTAGTTATGTCATCAGCTGGTACTTGGTAGTGATCCCTTGGTGCCAGGGAGGCTCATCCCTGGGCACCACTGTAATATATGTTGTCTTGCATGTACAGTGACATTTTCTTCCATATATTTCCCCAGTTTCTTTTTATTTTTTCAGTATATCATCAAAGAAGCTTAAGATTACAGAAAAGTCATGTAAAGATGACAGGGGATTCCCATACACATACACCTTTCCCATTTTCCCTCTTCCCTATTAATAACATTTTACAAGCAGATGGTATATTTGTTTTGATTGGTGCACAAATATTGAAGCATTGTTACTAACAATGGCAAATTTTTTACATTTTGATTTATATTTTGGACCATATGCCTTTATAAATTTTGGGAAAATTCATAATGGCCTGTCTCAATTATTGCAAGGTCATGCAGAATAATTCTAATGCTCTAAAAATGCCCTATAATCCAACTATTCTATTCTTCCCTGCCTCTCAGGACCTATGGTAACCAATAAATTTCACTTTTTGCAGAATGAGATTCATAGTTAGTTGCCATAGTATTGAGGACTTGACTTAATGGGCTGTTCTCTTTTATTAGGCACTACCTGTGTTCTCAAGATACTCTTGTTGTTCTTTTTGAGAACAAAGCAGGACACCCCAGGATGGAAATTTGATATTTTCTTGTTTATTATGTGGGTCTCCATCCACTGATATAACACACGTTGAAAAGATGAACATTTATATATTCAATAGAAGCTTGCCCCTGGTGCACCCTGTCCTGTATGTGCCCCTCTCCCACATCAACACCGTACACCAGAAAATCCCCGTTACATTTGCCAAAAGAACATTCCAACGTTGTAGTTTTAATCCCTAGAGTTCACTGCTCCTTCTCCTGACTCTTCTTTCAATTCCATGAATAGTCAACCCAACACCTCCACCCTAACCCCACACAAACCAGCATTACCGAACCCAATAGAATATCTTGTATATATGCTTTTTTTTTTTTCCCAATGGTTCCGAGGTTTTGTTACATATGCTTTTGACTTCACTTTGTGAACAAACTTTTCTCATTTCATTGTTCTCTGTTAAAGAACAAATTTTCCTTTCGTAAATATAGTATTACATACAAAGTGTATTCTGGGAAAATAAATATCTTTCCATTCTTCTCTGTACATATGAAGGCTTATTTTAAAATTGTATACTATATTTTTGAGACTCTTTGTCTCTTAGAAGTCACATAATTTTTCACTTTAATGAAGTAAAGTATAACTGTATTCAGTATATGTAGTCTATCCATAGGTGTTCTATGAGCAAATCTTGATGCTAAAATACCTGTTATTGAAGTGTCACATGCTGTAAAATCCCAGGACATGGAGTCTGATAAAAATGAAATTGCTTCCTGACTTTACCTCCGACTAGCATTAATTAACTCTTCTGAACCTCAACTTAGCATTTTTTAAAGTAAAGATTAAATTAACACCTTTTATAAATTAAGACATATGAGAAATTGTCGGTCTCCAGTGATTTCCTAAGCGGTGGCTGCTTTAATCATTGTCATTGCAATGACAATAGGAACACTGCTAATATTATTGCTTCATGATTGAGAGCTCATCTTGAGTGTCAAGAACACTGTCCCAAGAAGGATTTTCTTCCCTGTTTTTTTGTTAAAGTGAAAAATAAAGCAACAGGTAAAAGTGCCAGGAATCCAAAAACTTCTCAAAACCTGTAATTGGATTGGGCAATATGAATATTTGATCAATTCAGAAATTTTACTTGGATGAATTAATTGATTTTTCTTTGTTTTATTAAGGCTGAATTAGATATGAAGTCAGTTTGTTTTTTCCTGAAAATGTCTTATATTCTCTGAGAAACATAATCATGATAAAGTTTTCTTGCAAGGAAGGAAAGGATTTTAAAGTTAAGGATACATCTTAAGGAATAATGATTATGATGGAAATCTGATTATTCTACAATAGAAAAATCTCACTATGTCTTTGAGAACAATGTCATTTTCTTGACTGAGTCATTAAAAGCTTGTTTGACTTGCTTGTTCCTCAGGGTGTAAATGAATGGGTTCAGCATGGGAGCAATGGATGTAGTTAACACTGCCACACCCTTATTAACAGCCACTGAATCCTTTGATGAAGGTTTTACATAGATGAAGATACAGCTGCCATAGGTGATGGAGACCACAATCATGTGGGAAGAACAGGTAGAAAATGCTTTTTTCCTTTGTTGGGCAGAAGGGAATCGTAGAATGGTCTTGACGATATATATGTAGGAAAGCAATACACATACTAGAGTCATGATAAAGATCAACACAGCACAGATTATGGCCGTCTGTTCTATGAGCCATGTATCTGAGCATGAGATCTTTAGGAGGGGATATACATCACAGAGAAAATGGTCAATGACATTAGAGTCACAGAATTCCAGATTTAGACCCATGCTGAGTGCTGGGAAAAGAATCAACAATCCAGTTGTCCAGCAACAAAGTACAAGTCTTCTACAGACCCTGTTATTCATGAGGGTCACATAATGCAGGGGTCTGCAGATGGCTACATAGCGGTCATAGGACATGGTGGCCAGGAGAAAAAATTCTGTAGCACCAAAGAGGTCTGTAAAAAAAGTTTGGATGACACAATCATCATATGTAATTGTCTTGTCACCTGTTGATATGTTATACAAGTATCTGGGTATACAAGCAGATGTAAAAGAGATTTCTAAGAAGGAAAAATTTTGTAGGAAAAAGTACATGGCAGTTTTAAGGTTTGAATCCAAGAAGGTGAGGGAGATGATGGTCAAGTTCCCAGTTAAACTCAATATGTAGGT
Organism: Dasypus novemcinctus; assembly: GCF_030445035.2. NCBI lineage: Eukaryota > Metazoa > Chordata > Mammalia > Cingulata > Dasypodidae > Dasypus > Dasypus novemcinctus. Next base: position 25,732,620 of record NC_080684.1, read on the forward strand.
GAGAAATAGAAAGATGAAAATGAGAACCTTCAGTTGTGGGTTATCAGTAAGTCCGAGCAGAATAAATGTTGTTATTGTGTGGTTTCTCATCATTGAATCCTGACTTCTATTCAATCTATATTTATAATTCAGGAGGAGAGAGGTGTTAACATCACTTTGCAACAATTAATGGCTCAAAAACTCAGCCAATCATCCATATACATGCAAGATTTTTGTTTTGTTTTGTTTTGTTTAATTTGGTAATAAGCTGTATCTACACTAGAACTGGAGTTTCCACTGGTGTGTGTTTTGGGAATAACACGGTATATATTTTAACAAATTGGATTATTTTGCCCATGTCACACTCTGGGGTTTCAGGAATTCTTCCTTCATACCACTTTTTATTCCCAATTGATATTTTATTTATCTGCAAATTATAAAGGAATTATCCTAACAGTTATCTTGCACTTGTTTACTCAATTGAACTTAAAGGCAAATATTAAAATTCTTCAGAATTTTTATGTTGTTCATTGTTCTTTGTTTAGTAATAAATTGAAAATATATGATAAATAATTTAGCTGTCACTATACAGGTTTTTTCATATCCATTGCTTTTGATTATGGTTTTAGCATTATTACTCTTTTTAAAATTTGTTTTTTATCCTTTAGCAACTTTTTATTCACTCTTTCCCCTCTCTCCTCATGTAATTCTGTCTAAAGTTATGTTACTGCCAATGTTATGGTGAACACAGTGTTAGTTTTGATGAAAAATAGATTTGATAAAATGGTTAAGGTATGTTGTATGTGATAGGCACTGGGTTGCATGGCATAATTACAACTTTTGTAGTTTCCGTCTGTTAAATAACATTGAAACATGTTCCAGCACTCTGTTATCAATGTCACTAAAGGCAAAGCAGAACAAATGTACAATACTAATCAAATTGCCCAAGATCTGTTTGCTTTCACTGTGATTTCTTTATACCATTGCTTGTTAAAATATTAAAGCCTTTAAACATACATAGAACCTAGAAAATATGTTCCTCAGTATGACTAATAATTATAAGTTAATTCTTTCACTGACCTGATACATAATGATTTTCCCTTTTATGTCACGTTTTATTCTTTATCTAATTATAATCACGTTTTTGCTTCTCCATTATAATGACAGGTTTTTGCCAAAGTTTATACATTTTTAAATCAACATATTAGAAAATATCTATGTGGAATATGTACTTTTGATCTCACACTGCATCACAAACCTAATCTCAACACCACATGCATTTTTCCTCTCAGCTTTATGCTTATTTTCTTTCTGGTCTTTATCACATTTTCTTTTCATTCTTTTTAATAGATCTTTTTAACTCCATAACTACACTTTCATAAATATTTTCTTCACCTCCTAAATGCTTCATCTCCAAAAATTAACATTTTTCATCTTCTCAAGAACATAGTTAAATACACCTCAAACAAACAAAAAAATTCATGCCTGCATCCTTTTACTCTACATGCTTTTATGAAATAACCTAATAATTAGTCATTAAACTAATGACTTTCAATCTGAAATAATCTTTCCTCTGGTAGTGTTTGTTTTATTACTTATCGATGTTTCCTGAAACCTTAGTTCTACTTGAGATACAAATACTTGGGCATTGCTTTTTACAGTTTTAAACATATATTCTTCTGAGGCCTTGATGAGCCTCTGATTTGTGGTATGAAAGAATTTCATAGGAAGCAATTCTTACTCCTCTTTTAGGGCTAATGGAATAGTTTCCATCACTTCTAGTTCCAGACATGTATATGATACCTAAGAAATATTTGGCAAATTCAAATAAAATTTTCAACATAGAGCTATATAATTTACTATTTAGGATGTATCTAAATGCTGTTGGAGGAGGTGGATTTGGCCCAGTGGTTAGGGCATCTGTCTACCACATGGGAGGTCCGCAGTTCAAACCCCAGGCCTCCTTGACCCGCGTGCAGCTGGCCCATGCGCACTGCTGATGCATGCAAGGAGTGCCCTGCCACGCAGGGATGTCCCCCGTATAGGGGAGCCCCACATGCAAAGAGTGTGCCCCATAAGGAAAGCCACCCAGCGTGAAAGTAAGTGCAGCCTGCCCAGGAATGGCGCCTCACACACGGAGAACTGACACAACAAGATGATGCAACGAAAAGAAACACAGATTCCCTTGCCGCTGATGACAACAGGAGCTGACGAAGAAGACGCAGCAAATAGACACAGAAAACAGACAACCGGGGTGGGGGGGCAGGGAATGGGAGAGAAATAAATAAATAAATATTTTTAAAAAATAATAGATGTCGTTGGAATAGGGAATTTATTCAATTTGCTGTGTGTATACGCCAAAATTGTAACTAATTTTATTTTTGAAGATAAATTTAAAGTGAAGTAAGATTTAATACAAAGAAGCCCAGTTCTGATTATATCCACTACCACCATTCCTGCCAAAGGCAATATTTGGATTTTCCTCTTTGCACATTTGCCAAGAGGAACAGTTTTATTTTCATTGCTGCAGCTTTTACCTCCCCTCTATATCCCTCATTAGAAATTCAAACAGAATTCAGGGACTATGAAATTCTAATTGGTGTCAATGTGTTCTCGAAAGATTTTTTTTTCCTCAGCGAACACAAACTAAATACTACACCAGCTATCCAAACATTTAAAAAATTGAATTACTCCTTCCCAAAAAGGAACTTTTCCTGGAGCCTCCAATTACTTTACATTGTGATAAGTTTTACTATTTTCCAATCTGCCAGGGCTGCTGTGGTAAATACCATGCATGATTTGGATTACCAAGAGCAATCTATTGTCGCATAATTTTGGATTTCTGAAATCGAGTTTCAACAGGCCATGATTTCTCCTGGAGCCTGCAGCATTCAGATGCTGCCTTGCTGAAATCTTTGGGGTTCCTTAGCTGCCATTAGATGAGCTCTTACTTATCACTGCATAAAATTATATCAATGAATACAGACTACTTAAGAGTAATGCACAATGAAAACTAGCATTGCCTTTATAGCCATATTAACACTCACATCTCAGTTTTATATAGTCAGGAAAAGTCCATTTACCAAATGCCAATATCACACTTTCAAAGGAGGATATAATCCAAATAATGCAATTACTCATACTTACACACTGCCAGTTCATCATAGTCTCCATCTATAAGTTATCTAATTAGAACAATCCTTACATTTATAAATTTGAAAATGAATGTCACATTGAAAACCCTGAATTAACATTTCTGATGCTTCTGTTTGAATCCATGTGAATAGTTATGGCCTCCTGGATGAGTTCTGTTTTCTGCTGTCTTCCAATTACATCAAATGCTTTAAAAGAAACTCCTTCTAGGTTTGAAAGACTTGGTTTTCTGACCTCTTTTTGCTCAGAGAGAGAGTTTTACAGTTTCAAGTGTGTATTTCTTCTATTAGTGAAATCTGTAACCAAGTTAATAAACAACAGGGTCCTTGGTGACCCAGGTTCAAAAATTACTGAAGGATCATTTGTGTAATGAACTTTGGGGAAAAAACAAAACCTCAAACCTATTCCACTAACAATGAGGACATGGCCAATGGAGATGGGCAATAGAAACCAAAAAATTTAATATAAACAGGTTGGAAAACAATAAGAATTTAATTTTAAACATCCAAGACCACTTACTTCTACAATTTCTGGCATATAATGAAATTAAAGATCCTATTGGAAACAAATATGGCTCAATCAGTTGAGCACCCACAGCCCACATATTTGGTCCCAGGTTTGATTCCCTGTGCTTTGTGAAAAAACAAAAACAAACAACAATAATAACAAAGGAAAAAAAATCAACTAAGTGAAGCCAATGTGGCTTAGAGGTTGAGAAATGTCTTCCTATATACAGGTCCTGGCCTGAATCCCTGGCCCCCTTAAAGATCATATTTCTCCTTTCTCTCCTTTATCAATTTTTAATAAAATGAATAAATCATATGTTGCTATGAGAATTAATCAAATGAATAAATTCAGAAGTATGCATGGCCAAAGAATAAGGAAAAAAAAATTTTAATTGGCAATATATGCTATTATATCTGAGCATATGCTTCCATGCTTTCTTCCTGAAAATATACCCATATATGTCACATGGAATATTTACAAATGCATGAATATTAAACTAAGAAAGCATTGTATTTTGAGTGATATAGATTATCAGATGCTATTTTTGCCTTAGAGATATGTGAATCTATTTTTTTCTCAATAATTATTGATATAACTTATTTGAATTACATTTGAGCTCAGGCCACTGTATTAAAGTAACATGAATTTTTAAACCAAAATTTATTATAAATTTATGCTCTTTCCAATGTTTCACCATTTTAAGATATAATTCTATGGTTATCAAACTATTTATTTATCCCTAACAAATCTTTTTATTTCCTTTGTCATTCTTTATAATTATAAAAAAAAATTAAGAAAAATCTGTATTCAACCTTTTATTTTTGCATATTGTCAAAGGACTGGCTAGACATATATGGTGTTTGGAAAATTTGCAGACCTCTATAAGTGAATCCTAGCACAGAAATTAGGATTTTTGGATCAAAGCCCTGAATACTTTGAAGATATCTACTCTCCTTTTGAGAAACGGGTTCATGCTTGCTACTGGGTGTTAGTGTACTAGGCTGAACACTTAACTAAGAATCACCAATTATTGTAAAACTGAGCTTTCCACACTATGAAAGCTGAATTGTCTGATTTGAAACACCATAAGGTTGAGCATACATTGCACACCTCCATTATCAAATGGAAGTGATATACAAAAGTAAGGTTTTAAGGAGGCACTGAAGTCATAAGTAACATGATGTTACATGAAGAACTGAACCAAATACAAATGGCCCCTACTCTTGCCACATTATCTTCTCTCATGCAGTCCACAGTAATGGCCTCTTGGGTAGTTATCTATGATCAGTTGACTGAGGAATGATATAAAGGCTGTTGTGCCAAATTTGCAATCATAACATGAAATCTATATGGTCCCTTTCTTGAATGTCCCTGAAGGACAGTTGTGAAAGGACATTCTCCCAGGTAGCAGAACTTCACTGAGTGACCCTGGTTGTTCATTTTGCTTTCAAGGAGAAATGACCAGGCATGTAATTGAGTAGTAATATATGGATTGTAGCCAACTGTTTGACTGGATGGTCAAGGAGGTCGAAAGAACGTGATTAGAAAATTGTTGAAAAGGAGGACTGTGTGAGAGGCATGCAATAGATCTGACCTTTCTGAATGGGCAAAAAAGTAAAGATCTATGTGTACCATGTGAATGCTCACTAAGTGTGACCTCAGCAGGTGAACATTTTTATAATCAATTGAATAGGATGTCTCATTCTGTGGAGACTACTCAGTCTCTTTTCACAGCCACACCTACCATTGTCAAATGGGGTCATGAACAGTTGAGGTGGCAGGAATGGATGTTATGCTTGGGTTCAGCAAATCGGCCATCCACCCACCAAGGCAGACCTGACTGGAACCATTGCTGCACTGCTACTCAGTATGTTATGGGGGTACAGTCTTAGGCACAATAGAAACTTTCAGCAAATGACTTCTTTTTTTTTTTTTTCACTTACACACATAATGTATCCAAAAGAGCAAGTAAAGAGATCCCATCTTGGGAGACCAACCGCTTGGGTCAGGGTCAGTGTATGGCATACCCAACTTAGTGTTGGAGACGAAAGATGCTCTACTGTTTGAATGTTGACTATATATATACACACACACACACACACACCAATGGAAGAGGATCTTTCCACTGAGACTTCTTTACCTGAAAAGCATCTGGAGCTGGTTGTTCCACAATCCCTTTCAAAGACTAGTCAGTCCTTTACATTAGACCTAAAGTCACCAGGGTTGTGAAATGGAACAGAAGGAGTAGAAAAGGAGGCACGTGCTAGTAGAGGGAAAGGAAATGGCTGCTGACCATGTATCTAGGGTTTTCCCAGAAGGGAGAATCTGTTTCCCTGCCTTTTCAAAGTTCTATATTCTGTGAGCATTCTTTGGCTAGTGATTGCTTTATTCTGACTTTGGCTTATATCATACCATCTCCTCTTCTTACTCTTCTACTCTATTTCTTTTAAGGGATTTTTTTGATTACCTTGTCCAAGATCATAACGTGAGCACATTTGTAAGTTCCTTTTGCACTTTATGATCGCATATTCATAAATTATGGAGATTAGTACTTGGGCATCATTATGTTAGCTTTAGTCTGCCTACCACAGTCATGGTTAAGGAACCCAGGGTATTTTCTTATACTAAATAGTCATTAAGACAAAAAATTTTAACAATTAAAAAAGTCATGGAGATATGAAAGACTACTAGTTTTTTGTCAATAAGACTTTAAAAGGCTCACTGTTCAAATATGACAAGTGGAACTTCAATATTGCTTGGATGAAATATATAATATATGTGTAGTATTCAAAATTGATAAAGGTAATTTAGGAAGAATTGTTCACTCTTAGATTGATTTAGAGTACTGACTTATGTTCATTCTTATTGTAATTTTTATTTTAAACACTAGAATTTCATTCTTTTATTGGTTTTACTTTTTTTAGCAGGAGTTAAGTAGAAAAGTAGATAGGGGACATAATCTTGCCAGATTATCAAATAACGATTTTTTGAAAAATAGAATTCTTGTTTCTTTTAAAATGCAAGGAAGTTGTATATATACACATTATATTCTCATAAGATGAATAAAATGTGTATATATTTTCCTATTGATTAAATTTTTAAGGTAATGTCTTTCTTTTGGCATTACAACAATTTTTAAAATAAATTCTTCATGCTTTTGAGAAACATACAAGTTTGGAAAGTGTTATTAATAGGGAAGAGTGGAAAAGGGGGTGGGGGTGTTAGGTATATGGCAATCCCCTATATTTTCTATGTGATTTTTCTGTAGTCAAAAGCTTCTTTGAAGATAAAATGACAAAAAAAATAAGACAGTGGGGGAACATATGGAAGAAAATGTCACTGTAAATACAAAACAACAGATTTTACAGTGATAATAGACACAATGCCTTAAAAGTTTTGGTATTATTGACATTTTAATTTTTTTCTGATTTTGTTTTTAAAACTATTATTTCATTTTCTTACTAACTTGTTTATTTATTTTGCTTCAATTTTGGAGAGGTTTTAGATCACAGAAGGGTCACAACTGTGGCAGGGGAGGATAACTGGTGTGGGGTATCAGTGATGAGGAATTGTATGGGGAAGGATGCATCTGGAAATTCCTCTAAAGCATACGAATATGTTCAAGTGTTCATGGGTCATTGTGTTGGTGGGTGGAGGCCCATACCATAACCAAAATAATTTCAAATTCCCATCCTGGGGAGTTCTGCTATACTCTCAAATAGGATCTCAAGAATCTCCCAAGGACAAGGGCAATACTTATTGAAGGAATACAGACCATTATGATGATTGTGTTTATGGACCTATTCTTTTGAAATTGAAACTTAGCCTCATATTTTATACTGACTAAGAGTTACCTCCTGAAAGCCTCCTTGTTGCTCAAATGTGGCCTCTTTCTAAGTCAAATTTAGCATATAAACTCAGTAACTTCCCCCAGCATGGGACATGCTGAGTATAAACCTCCTTGGCACCAAGGGGTTATTACCAAGCACCAAATAGGAATGCATCTGAAAAAAGACCTTGACCAAAAGGGGAAAACGGTGAATTCAAATGAGTTTTTATGGCTAAGAGATTTCAAAGTGGGTCAAGAGAGCATTCCTGAGACTATGTTTATGAAGGTGTCTCAGGATCTCATTGATTGACATAGTAAACAGTGCTTCAAGCAAGGGTGCTCCTGAAGTCTCTAGAGACACATAGTCAGTATAAGCAGGGCAAACAAGCTCAAGAATTTGGCACCCTGACAGTGGGCCTTATTTGGAATTTATGTTCCCCAGCGTAGCAGAGATGGACTTATAGTTTTCCTACACATGGCTCTTCTACCTCTTTGATTTGAATCTATAATTAGCACTATACTTGTTAAATATCTGTCTGAAGGATGTAAATTTTTGGTCCATCCATGTGCCAAATGAGCCCTGAATCTCAGCAGAGTTGTAACACCTACTATCTAATTCACTGGACTCATGCAGGACAAGGAGGTGATGGACAACACCCATCCCAAGGAACAGAGAGTGTCTGCAACTGCAAGTCAGTTAGTTCCATCCATCTGCTCCATAGGACCTAAGCCCCCTCTCAATTAGAAATAGAATGGGCATCATCACCCCAAATCCTCAACATTGAGGAATTAACAAAGTACTAAACTACACATTATTATTCTATTATAGATTTATTATTATGCTAACAATGGAAGAACTCTTAAAATTTATGTAAGGCCAGTGGCCACTGGAGATTCTGAGGGGAGAGATATTTGGGAAGAATAGATGTAATATGGGGACATTTTCAGGACATTGGAATTGTCTGGCATGACATTGCAATAATGGATACAGGCCATTATACATTTTGTCAAAACCTACAAATTTGAGCAGGAGAGATTGCAAACTACGATGTAAACTATGGTCCACAGGTAGTAACAATGCTTCAATATGTGTTCATTAATTGTATGAAGATACCACACTAATGAAAGTGTTGTTAATGGAAAAGTGTGGGCAAGAGAAGGGAAGGTTCATGTGGGAATCACCTATATTTTTACGTAACACTTATGGAATCTAAAGCTTCTTTAAAAATAAAATTTAAAAACACCTCATACTGTTTGCAATATGTGAAATCAATATAAGACTATCATCTTTCTTCAAATATTTTTCCAGTGATATAATTGATGTTAAAAAACTTGATGTGTATGTTATCACACCAATGTCCCTGCTAATAAAAATATTTATACTTCATGGAGGTTCCCCCTTTAGCAGTATTTCTACTGAGATAGTGGCATAATTAATGACACATTCTGAAACCAAGTTTTCCCCTCACCTGGATACTTGATGGTAGTGAATTGCAATCGTTCAAAAAATGTATATATATTTATATGTATACTATGGGCCCCAGAACCCACTAAGTTCTCAGCACATAGCTGCCCGCATGACCTAGACATGGATTAAACATTAACACTCCTCCTCAGAGGGGAGAGAATGAATAGATGGTATCATAAACTATAATCTTCCCAAAGCACCAAATGTGCTTGGTAAAATTCCTTCCTATAAGCATAGTGAAATCATCACCGCTCCCTATGTGAATGTTTCACATGACATTAGGAGAAACTCTGTTCTCATACCTTATAGAATGTCCTTTTTCTGAAATCAGTCCCTTATATATCACCCCTGATTTTCTCATCTCTTTGCAGAGCTCTATCTTCATTCTCTGAACTGTTGCCTTCAGAGATTCTCTGCTGTCCATAAGTCCCAATGAAGTCTATGCCTGACTAAATACCAGGTATGTTCTTTGGTTTTGTGGCTGTATCAACTTGTGTGCCTCAGGAACTGCTTTGTAAAATACTCACACATAAAAATGGGATCATCTCACCAATGTCCAATTAAAAAAAAAATTTTTCTACACATCCATTTTATCTCTGATTGAATCAATTATTTCCTGCCCCTACGAGTCTGCTTTAAAAACAGCCTTTTCTAAATATTTTATATACTAGTTGACAATATGAAAATAAATTATTAATAAATGAATAAATAACGAATATATTCACAATACATAATTACATCTGCATTTGAAAATGTTGAAATTTAAAATTCTCATACAAACATATTGACTGCCTTTCTTTCCCTCAAATTATATCTTACATTCTCTTAAAAAAATTATCAGGTTTATTTACAGTTACACTGTGCATTTCATGTTAAAATTATTATCTTGACAATTAAATTTTTGTAACTATTATGATAAAAATAATATCGCTCATTGCTTTCTGGTGATTATATTATAAATATAGTTTATTGATTTTTAAGTATTATCCATTTGTTCAGCTAAAGTACCAAATTTTCTTTTTAATTCTACTACTTTCCTAATAGAATTTCTTGAATTTTCAGTACATAGTGAAAAAAGATAGGCCACACTGCACGTTCAAAATTAAGACACCACCAATTTTAAAACCTTGTGTTATTTTGTATACCACTGACTAAAATTAATGTTGTCAATCAGTGAGCAATGCTCAATGTCATCCATTGTATAGTGTAGTTCTACTTCAGAAAAAAAAAGGGACAAATAAAATTTATAGTCACTAATATGTAACAGTTTCACTAGCTCTTTCCAATATTTATTCTGAATGTTTTCTTATCTTAGTGTATTTCCAAGACCTTCCAATGGATTTTGAATATTTATCTTTTTTTTTACTAATTCACATTCATTGGGGTGAGGTTTTTAAATGCTATTTGACTTTTCAAAAACTTGGCTTTTGATTATTTTATATGATTGATTTTTTTTCTAACTTTATTAAGCTACTTTTGAACTTATTATTAATTTTTAGTTTGTACACATAAGTTAATAAATTATTGGTAGAGTTGAAAATTTTGCAATCTGATTACATTAGAGATTACAGAATTCATTTTGCTATTTTTTTTAGATGGTACTGGATAGTGAACTCAGGACCTCTTACATGTGAATCAGGCACTCAGCAACTGAGCTACACTGGCTCCCCCAGAATTCTTTTTAAATTCACTTTTTTCAGTTCGGCAAATGATTTACAATTATATAACTGCATTTCTTTGCTTTCTGGCCTATAATTAGTAAATTAAATGGGGATAACTTAAAGTCTAAGGAATTATATTGGTGTGGGTTTCTAAACTCTAGACATAGCTATTTAGATTATTATGAGAGAATTGGGTCTGTACAGGCTTAATTTGTGTTAAATATAGACATAAGATATCAAACATACCTAAAACATGGAAGGCAATATTTTTCAGAAAAAATGAAGACTGCTGTTCTACCTACATGTGATATTCAGAGACATTTTCTTATTCTTTTTTTCTTCCTCTTATAAAATTCAACATATTCAGGATTTTATTTGCCATTACATATAAAAATTTTATTTTACTTCCATTCTCTGCTTAGGATTTTAACTTGTGCCTACTATATGTCATTGGTTAGGTATAATTTTAGGAGTAGCAATAATCCCTTTGGCTCTCAAAAATTATTCCCTATTCACAAATTAATTATAAAATTTCACCATTGATTTCATGTCTTTTACTGACACTTTCCATTATTAAAGATAATGCTAATAAATAAGTTTTCACAAAATATATCAATTTTATTAATGCATATTAATAAAGCATAAATCCAAAGTGTACAATCAGTATTATTCACTGTAATCACAGACTTGTGTGCAGGCATCACTTCAGGCCTTCACTGAGCACTTTCATAATAATAAACCAAAATAATATTAATAATAAACCAAAAATAAACAAACAAAATTCCTCTCCTCTCAATCTCTCTATGCTTCCAGTGCCCTACATAGCTGCAATTCTGTTTGCTTCTCTCTAGTATATTTGTATTTATATTTTATAGAAAGTCTTATAAATACAACATCATCCATATTTATGCTTTGCATGAAGTTTTACTATTTTATACAGGCCCGTGTTACAGTTTTTAGCTTTCCTTCTAGTAATATACATGACCTTAAACTTTTCCTAGCAACCACTGTCATATCCATATAATAACAATGATAGCTACAAACACCATGATGTGCTTTAATCATTTCTATTCATTTCCAAAGATCTACAAACAACATTTTAGCCAATTCTGTACAGATTAACCCTCAGCTTTTCATTCTCTACCTTCCTTCTATCTTCTGGTGACCTATATTCTAATTATTAACTGCATGATTTTGCACAATTTAGTTCAGAATAGTGCAGATTTTGCACAATTTATTTCAGAATTGTGCAAATGTACAATATTTTCCCTTTTGTGTCTTGATCGCTTCACACAACACAATGTTCTCCATGTTCATCCATGTTGTTATATGCTTCATGACTTCATTTCTTTTTACTGCTGCATAATATTCCATCATGTATATACACCTCAATTTGTTATTGATCCATCAATTGATGGATACCTGGGTTGTTCCAACTTTTGGAAATCTTGAATAATGGCACTGTGAACATAAGTGTGCAGATGTTTCTTTGTGTTTCTTCTCTAAGTTCTTCTGGGTATATATCTAGTAATGGTATTGCTGGGTCATATGACAAGTCTATATTCAACTTCCTTAGGAACTGCCAGGCAGTATTCTACAGTGGCAGTACCACCAATAGTGAATAAGTGTTCCTATCTCTCCACATCCTCTCCTCCACTTAAAGTTTTCCAACTTTTTGATAGCAGCCAGCCCCATCGGTCTGAGAGGGGTTGGCTTGCTCCCCATAGATTTGGGGATGCCAGGTCATCAACTCATTGATCTGAGAGGGTTGGACTTGTAGGCCAAAGATTGGTGATAATGGTGCCTACCCTTCACTGTCCTAAGGAGGCTGAGACTCTTCCTCCAAAGATTTGGGTAAAGTGTGGCCATCACAACAACATTCTTGGAGGGTGAGGTCTGGAGCTAGGTTGTCACCCAGATGCAAGATGAGGGTAGAACCAAGAAAATAGCCATTGGTCAAGCTTGTGGGCAGGGTGGGTATCCATGAGGGCCCAGGAAGAAGAAACCATCATCCTGAGAATTTCAGACTTTGAAGACTAATGAAGTATGCCATGCAGGTTTTGGTACCTTAATTACATAATACCACTTTCTTCTCATGTCCATGGTTTTGGATGAGAGGTTAAGACTTAATCATAGAGATTTTCTGGTATGTTATGTTTTGCTTCTCTGGGTGCTTTCTGAAGCCTCTCTCTTTCTCTGATATGTATCATTCTGAAAAGTAGTTGTCCTAGGGTACATCTGTATGGATTTATTCTGTTGGGGTACATTATCTTCCTTGGATATTGATATTTATGTCCTTCATATGGGTTGGGAACTTTTTGGTCATTATTTTTGCAAATATCCTTTCTTCCCCTTTTATTCTTTTCTCCTTCTGGAGAAACATGTGTGCATTTTGCATTGACAATCAATTCCGTGAGTTTCTGTTCCATTTTTCCCATTCTTTTCTCCTGTTTTGTTTCACTTCATTTGTTCTGTCTTCAAAATCAGTAATTCTGTCTTCATGCAATTAAAATCTCCTCTTTTATGCCTTTAATGTATTTTTAACCTCACCTATCATATCTTTCATTCCCCTGAGACCTGTTGATTTTCTTTGTAGACTTTCAATTTGTTCTTTATGCTCACCCAATGCTTTCTTAATATCATTTATTTCTTTAGGTATATTTCTTTTAAATTTTTTGAAGTGATTTAGGAGAGTTGTGTGATTATCACTAATTAATTGTCTTAAATCCTGTATCTCTTTAGGATATTTGGTTAGTTCCTTTGGCTGGGCCATCTCTTCCTGTTTCCTAATTGGCTTGAAAATTTTTTGCTGCTGGCTAAGAATCTGAATTCGTGAATTTACTTTTTTTTGCCAATTTCTCTCTTTTGTCTATTGTTCTTTTCTTCTTCTTCCTACAGGTCTTTGATATTTCATTTCAGTTATTCTAAAATGCCAGACTTAAGTTATCAAAATTGCACCAAGGAATCACTAATGGGTTGCAGACTTTACCCCAGGGTTAAGGATACAGAAGGAATTGAGAAAAGTTTTTGTTCAGGCAATTTTCAGACTGGCCAGCCAATGGTGCTAGTCAATGCACCTTTCCACTGAGATGCTTCATTCTGGGCTTTGCTTTGTTCCTTTGTTGACTGTGTTGAATCTCCAAATCAGAGATTTAAAGCAGGCTCTCATAGCCAAGTTTACTGAAGAAAAGTCCCCCTACTCCCTTTCCCTTTTCCCTTGAAACAACTGACAGGGAAGAAGATGTCTGTTCCCATCTCAGTCAGCTGCAGTGAGCGAGGGGTTTTACCCCAGCTTAATATCTTGGGGGTGGGAGGGAGGAGAACATTCTTGGCCACTGTGGGTATTTGGTAACTCAGGTTTGTTGTTTCAACTTCTTCTCTCTGTTCCTCACCTGTCTGGGAGCTGTATAATACTGTGCTTGTCTGCTGACCCCAAAAGCAGAGCCCTTGGACAGATTTTCAGTCTTTCTCTGTGTTATTGCGAGAGAATTGAGCTTTGCCTGTTAGTTTGAAGGCATCTCCCCACAATCCCTACATTAGTTTTTATGTAATTAAAAGTTCAACTTTTTTTAAGGAAAATTAAATTGTGCTAATGTTGATAACATTTGTATGTTCATTCTATAGTGCTTTCAGTTTTATCCAACAATTTATTTTATACATTATAAATCTTATAATGAAATGATGTATTATATTTTGTAGTTGATTATTTTTAAGCTTACCTTGGGATTTTTTCATTATTTAAATGTTGCTTTTAATGATTTCAATTATAGGCTTCTCTTATAGATTTTATTGACAATATTCTATTGCTGAAAAGTACTTCTAGGATGAGGCTTTCTTAAATCAAATACATAATTTTGGTGTGAATATACAGAATCTGAATCCTTACCAGCACTGCTGAAAGCAATCTAATAAAAACATAAGGCAAGCCACATGTGTAATTTAAAATTTTCTGGTAGACTTAAAAAAGTAAATTTTAATAGCATATTTTACTGTACACAATATATGTATTTCAACATGTAGTCAATATAAATTTATTAATGAGATAGTTCAATGTTTTTCATATTATGGTCTCATAATTCAGAATAGCCACATCCTAAATATTCACTAGTCATATGTGTCTAGTAGCTACATATTTGGAAAGAGCAGCAGATGCAATTGGTTTTTCTCTTCTGTAAAACATGAATTTTAAAAAGACCCTAAAAAGTAGAGAGAGTCTAAACTGAAGACTCTTATATAAGGTAGTAATTATTTTAATTATCATTCTCTATGAACAACAACAAAAAAAACTTTATTGGTAAACCTTTCTATCTCATACCTCTTTGCAGTCTTGAGCATTTTTGAGGAGTCAAAAATTATTTGCACAAGTAAATTATATATATATATTTATCGTATTAAAAATTATCATATTAAAAATTATTTTAATTCCAAACAATAATAATAATAAACGCATTTTGTATTGACATATATATAATATCTCTGTGAAAATTAGCTAAATATCAAATTGAAGAAGTCTAAATCTCAGAAACTTTTAAAAGTTTTTCCACTAAATCTGCTACCTACTTCAGTGTCAAATTGTCATATATGAAATACTAACAGGTTAAAGTACACTAAATGGTGAAAGACTGAAAACTTTCCCCCTGAACAAAGGACAGCAACAATACAATGATGGCTGCTTTCATACTGCCATTCAACATTGTATGGGATGTTCTAGGCAGAAAAATTAAGCAAGGATAAGAAATATTATGTATCAGAACTGGAAAGGAAGATGGAAAGTGATCTATATTTTTGGATGACATGATCCTTTATATAAATAACCCAAAGGAATCCACAAGAAAACTACTAAAGTTAATAAAGGAATTCAGAAAATTTGTGGACTACAAGATTAACACCAAAAACAAGATTAACACGAAAAACAAGACAAAACAAAAACCAAAAACCCAAAGAGAATTGTATTTCTATGCACCAGTAAAGAACATCTGAAATGGTTATATTTTTTTAAAAAGTCCATTCACAATAGCATCCACAAGAATAAAATATTTATAAATAAATATTACTGAGGAAATGAAGGAATTATACTCTACAAATTAAAAAACACTGATGGATGAAATTAAAGAAGACCTAAATAAATGGCAAGACATCCCAAGTCCATGAGAAGAAAGAGTAAATATTATTAAGATCAAAAATCCTAAACATAACTCATATCTACAGTGGTCAAAGGTGCATGTAACTGGCACAAGGATAGACATATTGACCAATGGAACTGAATTGAGAGTGCTGATGTAAGTCCTCACATATACAGTCAAATGATATTTGACAAGACCACGAAGCCCACTCAATTGGGAGAGAATGGCCTCCAACAAATGGTGCTTGAGAACTGGATATCCATATCCAAAAGATTGAGAGTGGAACATTATCTCACACCTTATACAAAAATTAATTCAAGATATATCAATAATCTAAATATAAGAGCCAAGACCATAAAAATCTTGGAAGATCATATAGGAAAGCATCTACAAGATCCTGTATAAGGAAATGGCTTCATGAACTTTACACCCAAAGCTTGAGCAATGAAAGAAAAAAGATAAATGGGACAACCTCAAAATTAGAAACTTTTCACATGAAAGAAGTTTGTCAAGAAAGTGAAAAGGCAGCCTACTCAATGGGAGAAAATATTTGGTAACCATCTATCTTATAGAAACCTAACATTCAGCATATATAAATAACTTTACAGTTTGAAATTAAAAGACAATCATCCCATTTTTAAAAAATGGACAATTAATTTGAATAGACACATCTCCAAAGAAGAAATGCAAATTGCTAAAAAGCACTTAAAATGATGCTCAACATCACTAGCTAAGCTATTAGGGTAAAGCAAATCAACTACAATAAGATACCATCTTACACATATTTTCACACATTAGACTGGTGGCTATTAAAAAAAAAAGAGGACTGTAAGTGTTGGAGAGGATGTGGAGGAATAGGAACACTTATCCACTGCTGTTGGGAATGCAAATGATGCAAACATTGGTGGAGGATAGTCTGGTGTTCCTCAGGAAGCTAAGTATAGAACTGCCTTATGATCCAGTAATACCACTACTAGGTATATAGACAGAAGATTTGAAAACAGGGACACGAACAGACATATACACAACAAAGTTCATAGCGGCATTATTCAGTATTGCCCAAAGCTGGAAACAACAGATAAATGGATAAACAAATTGTGGTATATACATACAATGGAATATTACTCAACTGTAAGAAGGAATGCAGTCTTAACACATGGGATAGCACGGATGAAACTTGAAGACTTTATGCCAAGTGAAACAAGCAAGGCACTGAATGACAAATATCACACTGATATGAAGTAAGCAAATTGAGCAGACTCACAGAGCTAGAATCTGGAAGATAGGTTTATAGGAGATAGAAAGTGAATAGAGTTGTGAACAAATGCCCATATAGGCAAAATCTATAATAAGGTGGGAAGGAGTAGTTGTGGAGTGTATGGGCATGACAGTGGTGCAGTGATGGGTTGGGTGGTGCTGACCTGTGAGGGGGATAGGGTGGGGGCTTGCACTGTCCATGGAACTGGGGGAGGAACAGGGGATGGAGAAGATAAACTCTGAACTCTGGGGGTTTGTGTGTATGTGGTTGAAACTACAATATTGGGAATGTGTTTTTTGGCAAATACAGCAGGGGAGGGTTACCGGTATAGGGTGCTGGGTGGGGACCTGTGGGACAGGCTGCATCTGGATTCCAGGAATTATGTGAGATTCCATCCTACCTTAGTGCATTGTATCAGTGAGTGGAGATCCATACAATGAAGTGAGTGTTTTGGACTCTCATTCCGGGGAATCCTGCTGTGTTCTTAAATAGAGGGGTGGGAGACTCTTGGGAACATAAGGAGTGCCTAATAGGGGATTACAAACCAGCATGTTAAACCCTCAATGTTGTTGCAAGTAACTATGAATCTTGTTCTTCATGAGTGAAATTTGGTGGTTTTCATGGGTCCTGAGGGGAGGGGTAGGAAGGAATAGAATAGATGGTACATGGGGCATTATTGGAGATTGGAATTGTTCTACATGATCGTTCAATGATGGCTAGAGGCTGTGGAGGTTTGATATTGATTATGAATTCCAAAAATAGATATTGGATTAGGTTTTGTAAACTAGTCTGTCCCACTGGTCATATTAGATTATATTGGATTCAAATGTTTCTCTTTTACTTGATTAGATAATGATTAAGCCTTTGATTGGGCCACATCACTAGGACATTACATCCCCACCCCCATGATGGGTAGGGACTCACAGAGAACAGAGTTGTGTGTTTTGATCCTGGAGCCTGCAGAGTAAACACACAGAGAAGCAGATATGTGGGTAAGGAGAGAACACTTCATTAGAGGAACAGGCCTAAAGAAAAGAGATGAGCCATTTGCCTGATAGTCTACAGCTGGCCTTTTGGAGAAAGCAGAGCAGCTGAGTCTGGAGAGAAACAAGCCTTGGGAAGAGAGGAATGCAAGAAGCCTGAACCATTGTGGACACTGGCAGTCATCTTGCTCCAAAACATGGTAACAGTCTTTGGTGAGGGAAATAACTTATACTTTATGGCCTGGTAAATGTAAGATTCTACCCCAAATAAATAAATTATAAAAGCCAACAGATTTTTGGTATTTTGCATCAGCACCCCTTTGACTGACTAATACAGAGGCCTTGTTAAATTTTGCCAAAATTTATAAAATTCTACAGTCCAAAATGTAAACTGTAGTGTAATTCACTGACCATGTTTAGTAGAAATGCTTCAATATTTGCATGTCAACTGTTACAAAGGTACCACCCACATATGAAATGTTATTAATAGTGATAAGGGGACAAGGGTATATGAGAATGCCCTATGTTCTGTCCATGACTTTTCTGTAATCTAAATGTTCTTTGAAGATAAAATTTAATAAAAGAAGACGTGGAATAAATGGAAGAATATGTCACTGTTCATACAAGACAATAGATCTTATAGTGATAAAAGACATAATGCCAAAACTTTTTGAGTTTTGCTTTTTATTTTTTATCATTTCAAATTCTTTTTAATTTTTTGCATTTTGTCTTTTTAAAAGCAATCATTGTTTCATTTTTTTTAATTAATTTATTCAGTTATTTTATTGGCATCACTTTTGAAGAAGTTTTTGAAGGGTTATAACTGTGCCAAGGGAAGATCACTGTTATGTGGTGTCAGTAATCAGGGATGAAAGGGAGAATGTTCACCTGGGGCATACCTATAAGGCATATGAAAGATTTCAAGTGATCATGGACATTGTCATAGTGGGTGGAGATCCACAGAATAACTGAAAGAATATCCAACTCCCGTTCTGGAGAGTTTGACCACAGTCTCGAATACAGGGACAATGACTAATAAATGATGATGGACAGTTGATGGGTCCTTGATATTGATGACTGTACTTATGAACCTTTTCTTTTGAAACTGACACTTAGCCTAGTATTATAGATTGCCTAAGAGTTACCTATTGAAGCCTCTGTGTAGCTCAAATGTGGCCTCTCTCTTTGCTACAATCAGCATATAAATGCATTACTGTCCCCATGGTGTGGGACATGACTTCCAGTAATGAGCCTCCCTGGCAGTGAGGGATTACTACCTAGAACCAACTAGCAATACCTTGACCAAAAAGGAGTAAAGGGTAAAGATAAATGAATATATTATGCTAAGAGATTTCAAAGTGAATCAGGTGGTCATTCCAGAGTTTACATTTATGCACATTTCAGTAGGATATCATTGACTGCCACAGTAAATATTTCCTCAAATAGTGGGACTCCTGAGGGCTCTGAAAAGTGTCACCAAGGTGGGTAGGCAGAGGCCAGGAAAATGGTGCCAAAGTGGATAAGCAGAGTCTGACCTCTCACAGCAAAATAGTGGAAAGGGGGCAGAGACCTATTTGAAGGAACTGCTTTGGATATATAGAGAACAGGAAGATGCTATGAATGATCTAGGAGGGGAACCAGAAAGATAAAGAATCTAAAGGAAAACTGTGAGCTGCTCACCCCAAATAGCCTAGGTGGAGTTGCTATCTCATTGCTCCAAAGGGAATATGAGGGGACACTCCCTGGTAAGAATAGGGACCTGGGAGGGTGGAGTGAGGTTTTTTGCAGTGAGTGGGCCAGCTGAGCTACCCTTTTAAACTTGGAAGGGACCCAACCCAATGGGGAGTGGGGAGGGGGGATCTTCTCAGGCAGGCTTTATGCCCTGCTGCCCAAGTAAAGAGAGGAATTAGATTAGAGATTTGATGGGACAGGTGGGTGCTTAATTAGCAGGATTCTGGGAAACTGGTAGGAATCTAACCTACCCAAGAAGGGGGTAGATAACTTTCTGAAATACTAAATAACCTGAGTACACAGTTTAGCTCAGTGGAGGAATTTCTACCTTGTTTATCCAAGGTCCCTCATTTGATTCCTGGCTCTTCTTGGAGATACGATCCATCAGGTTATTAGGCATCCAGCTGATACTTTATAAAAGGGAAAATATAGACATTCTTTCTGTATAAGCTTTTCTTGGATATCTTATTTATTTTTAAAGGCTCATTTTAAAATATTTTCTTTATTTTACTAGCTAAAACCTGGTTCCAAACTGGGGGGTGGGGTGGGTGGGGCAGGCTGCATGGTGATTGATGAACAGTGGCAGCCTGAGAAGCACCTTAGGGGCCTAAGAAGGAAGGCTGCTTTGTTTGTTTTTCATTGTTTTTTATTCTGTTTATTTTCTTTCTTCTTTTTTAAATTAGTTGCTGCTGTCTTGTTTCTTGTTTGCTATGTTATCCCTTTCTTTTTTCTCTTTTTTCTTTTATTGATTTTCTTAACCAAGCTATTTCCTTTCATTCCTTCATTTTTCTATTTTCTGTTTTTTTTTCACTGAACCACTTTTTGGCTGGTCTTTAATTTTTCTTTTTTTATTTCTTTCTCTCTCGCCTTTTTTATTGGTTTTCTTTCTTTTGTATTTTTTATTTTTCTCTTTTCTTCTCTTCTCATTCTTCCAGTCTTTTAATTCATTTTCTATATTTTTGTCTATTCTGTTTATCATTTCATTGTTTCTATTCCACTTTTTTAACCTTATTCTTCTTACTATTCATCTTCTTCTGATTACTATTACTCTTATTATTATTCCTGCTCATGTTTATTATTAATTTTCCTGTGACTTGTATGGTCCCTCTTCTACCTTTCACTGTTATTAGTAGTATGATTCTTTTTCTCTTCTTATTTCTTTCGTTTCCTCTGGTCCTAATTTTTTTTTCAAGGGAACATATACAGCAGCTAGGAAATAGAATAAAAAGATTGAAGTGTCAAAGTGAAACCTTACCACACACACAAAATAAGCAACAAAATAAAACCCTAGAATATAAAGAGGAGCTAATCAACTGAATAAACTCATTTAGATCAACAAATGCCTAGACACAAACAAAAATTGCAAGTCATACTAAAAAACAGGAAAATATGTCCCAGTCTAATGAACAAACTAAAAAACAGGAGGAGATACAGAACATGGAACAACTAATTAGAGATGTCCAAACAAATATCATGAGTCAATATAATGAAATGAAGGAAGATATTGAGGATATTAAGAAGACACTGGGAGAACACACTAAAGAAATTGTAAACATACATAAAAAGATAATGTATATTATGGTGATTACTGACACAATGCAAGAAATCAAAATACATTGGAAGCACATAACAGCAGATTTTAAGAGGCATAGGAAAGAATCAGTGATTTGGAAGATAGTACAGCAGAAATCAGATAGTAGAATAGAGAAAAAATTAGAAAAAGTCCATCAGGGAATTAAGGATTTGAATGACAACATGAAGCACACAAACATACACATTATATGCATCCTATAGGAGAAGAGAAGGAAAAGGGGAGAGAAGATGTGTTGGGGAAAATAATGGCTGAAAACTTCCTAACTCTACTGAGGTACAGGGATGTATATGTCCAGGAAGCACAGCACACCCCATACAATATAAATCCTAACAGGCCTACTCCAATATATATACTTGTCAAACAGTCCAATGCTCAAAACAAAGAGAAAATGCTGAAAGTACCAAGAGAAAAGAGAGAGCCACACATACAAGGGGAGCCTAATAAGATTAAGTTCTGATTTCTTATCTGAAAACATGGAGGTAAGAAGGCAGTGGTATAACATAGTTAAGGGGCTAACAGACAAAACATTCCAGCCAAGAATTCTCTATCCAACAAAGCAGGCATTTAAAAATGAAAGGGATTTCAAAATATTCACAGATAAAGAGAAATTAAGAGAATATGTTAATAAGAAAGCTGCCCTTCAAGAAATATTAAAGGTAGTTCTGCAGGTTGAAAGGAAAAAAAAACAAAACAAAACAAGGAGAGAGAGAGTTGAAGGAGAGTGTAAGAACACTTAAAAGATAAAAAGAGAAATAAAAACAACTTATGGCATGTATAAAACTAAAGAAAACATGGGTAATGTAATTAATTCCTTGGCAGTAATAACATTGAAGTTTGAATAAACCTCTAGCCAAGAGACATGTTGTCAGAGTACATAAGAAAAATGTGACCCATCTATATAGTGTCTACCGGAAACCCACCTAAGACCCAGTGACACAAGGAAGCTGAAAGTGAGTGGTTGGAAAACAATTTTATATGCAAGCAATAACCAAAAAAGGGTGGGAGTAGCTATACTAATATCAGACAAAATAGACTTTAAATACAAAACTAATGTAAGAGACAAAGAAGTATACTACGTATTTTAAAAAGTGATAATCTACCAAGAAGGCAGAACAAGAAAAACTAAGTGGAGGAATAGATGCCTCTACAATTATAATGGGGTACTTTAATATAACTTTATCACCATTAAACAGAACATCTTGACAGAGAATCAATATAGAAACAAAGACCTTAAATAATAAAATAGAGGATTTAGGCCTAATACATATATGGAGAACATTACATCCAAGTACATTGGGATATACATTCTTTTTGGGTGCACATGGATCATTCTCCATGATAGACCACATACTAGGCTTCAGATCAACTCCCAATGAATTCAGAAAGATTGAAACTATACAAAGTAATTTCTCTGACCACAATGGAATGAAGCTAGGAATCAGTTAGGGACAGAAAAGTAAGACTGGCAGAAAGATTCAGAAGTTAAACAACATAATCTTAGACAAACAGTGCATCAAGGAGACAAAAGAAAGCAGTAACTGCCTTGAAATGAAGGAAAATGACAATACAATGTATCAAAATCTTGGGATTTTGCAAAAGTTCTACTTAGATGGAAATTCATAGCCATAAATACCTACATTAAAAAATAAGAAAGAGCTAAAATCAAAGATGCAACTGCACACCTGGAGGAATTAGAAAAAGACAGCAAAATAACCCAAAAACAAATAGAAAGAAGGAAATATCAAAGATTAGGCCAGAGGTAAATGAAATGGAAAATAAGAAAGCACTAGAAAAAATAAACAACACCAAAAGCTGGTTCTTTGAGAAGATTAATAAACTTGAAAAATCCTTAACTATACTAACAAAGAAAAAAGTGAGAAAATGCAAATATGTAAAATATCAAAAAAGGAAGGGATATCACCACTGACCCCACAGAAATGAAGAGTATCATAAGAGGATCCTTTAAAAATTTAATGTCAATCAGATGGGTAATTTAGAGGAAAAGGATAAATTCCTAGAAACACACAAGTAACCTACACTGATGAAAGAAGAAATTGATAAACTCAACAGGTGAATCACAAATAACGAGATAGGATTAGTCATCAAAAAACTCTCACTGGAGAAGACACAGGACCAGATGACTTCACAGGTGAATTCTACTAAACTTTCCCTAAAGAACTAACACCAATCCTGCTTAAACATTTCCAAAAAATAAAAATGGAGAGAACATTGCCTAACTCATTCTATGATGCCAACATCAATCTAATACCAAGGCCAAACAAAGACACTACAAGAAAGGAAAATTACATACCAATCTCTCTTGAAACTACATAGTAAAACCCTCAACCAAATACTTGCTAATCATACTCAAAAACATATCAAATGAATTATACACCATGATCAAGTGGGTTTTATCCTGGGGGTGCAGGGGTGTTTCAATATATGAAAATCAATCAATATAATACACCACATAAACAGATTGAAAGAAAAAATTCATATGATCATCTCTACAGATGCAGAAAAAAACATTTGAGAAAATACAACACCATTTCCTGATAAAAAATACTGAAAGAATGATAGAATTTTGATTGGGATTGCATTGAATTTACTAATTGCTTTGGGAAATTTTGACAATTTAATGATGCTTAGTCTTCCAGTCAATGTACACAGGATGCTTTCCATTTATTTTGGTCATCTTTGATTTCTTTTAGAAATGTTATGTAGTTTTCTGAGTGCCAGTGCTTTACAGCCTTGTTTAGATTTATTCCTAGATATTTGATTCTTTTAGTTGCTTTAAATAAGGGAATTTTTCTTCTGGATTTCTTTTTCCAATTGTCCTTTGGTTATGTCTAAAAACATTACTGATTTATGGTGTTCATTTGTACCATGCCACTTTGATAATGTCATTTATTTTGTCTAAGAACTTTATGGTGGATTTTTCAGGGTTTGTATATGTATATAATATCATATCATGTGCAAATGGGGAAAGTTCCACTACTTGCTTTCAAATTAGATAACCTTTACTCTTTTTCTTTCCTACTTGATCTGGAAAGAATTTCCAATACAATGTTGAATAACAGTGGTCACACTGAGCTGCCTTGTCTTGTTCCTGATCTTTGAAGTAAAGCTTTCAGTCATTCAACATTAAGTTGGATGCAAACTGTGGACTTTTCATATATTCCCTTTATTATGTTAAGGAAGTTTTCTTCTATCCCTAGTGTTTTAATTGCTTTTTATCAAGAAAGGATGAAATATTTTGTCAAAAGTCTTTTCTATATCAGTTGAGTTGATCATGTGGTTTTTGTACTTCATTCTGCTAATATGGTGTATTAAATTATTTAATTTTCTCATGCTGTAACAAATTTGCATGCCAAGTATACATCTCATTTGATCATGGTGTATAATTTCTTCAGTGTGTTGTTGGAGTTCATTTGCCAGCATTTTGTTGATGATTTTTACCTCTATATTCATAAGATGTTTTGGTGTATTGTTTTCTTTTCTTGTACTATCTTTATATGGTTTGGATTGAGGGTGATGGCTTCATAGAATGAGTTAGAGAGTATTACCTTCCTCTTCAATTTTTTGGAAGAGTTGGAGCAGAAAAGATGTTAAGCCTTCTTGGGATGACAGGTAGAATTCCCCTGTAATGTTCTACTTGGTTTAGAGATATTTCTTTTGGGGGCAGATTTGATTACAGATTCAATCTCTTTACTAGTGATTCATGTGTTGAGATCTTCTCTTTTCTCTTGAGTCAATGTAGGTAGTTTGCGTGTTTCTAAGATTTTGTATATTTCATTAACTGGTCTGACTTATTTACCTACAATTGTTCATAGTTTCCTCCAATAGACCGTTTTATTTCATTGAAGCCAGACATTTCATTCCTTCTTCTTTTCTGAATTTCATTATTTGTATTCTTTCTCTTTTTTCTTTGCCCCTAGCTAATGGCTTATCAATTTTAATGAGTTTTCAGAGAACCACCTTTTGGTTTTGTTGGTTCTCTCTCTTTTTAAAAAATTTCCTATTATGAAATAGGAAATCTTTCTGCTATATTCTTTGTTGTTTCCTTTCTTCTGTTGCCTTTGGCCTTAGTTTCCTCTTCTAGTTCTTCCACTTCTGAGGATGGGTCACAGGAAAGTCTCCTTTATTTATTTATTTATTTTTAATTCTTTTTTAAATATTTATTTTTATTTATTTCTTTTCCCTCCCCTTCCACCTTGTCTGCTCTCTGCGTCTGTTTGCTGTGTGCTTGCATTCTTGTCAGCAGCACTGGGAATCTGTTGTCTCTTTTTGTTGTATCATCTTGCTGCATCAATTCTCTATGTGTGCAGTGCCACTCCTGGGCAGGCTGCACTTTTTTTGCATGGGGTGGTTCTCCTTTAGGGGAGAACTCCTTGCATGTGGGATTCCCCTACACAGGGAACACCTTTGAGTGGCATGTCACTCCTTGTGCACATCAGCATTGCATGTGGGCCAGCTCACCACATGGGTCAGGAGGCCAGGGTTTGAATTCTATACCTCCTATGTGGTAGGCAGATGCTCTACCAGTTGAGCCAAATCTGGTTCCGAAGTCTCCTTTATTTTTAACGTAAGCATTTATAGCTATAAATTTCTCTCAGTACTACCTAAACTGCATCATGTAAGTTTTGTATGCTGTATTTTTATTATCATTCACATCAAAATATTACTTAATTTCACCTCTGATTTCCTCTTTAAGCCATTGTTTAAGAGTAGGTTGCTTAATTTCACATATTTTTGATTATAGTTTTCTCTTTTGTAGATTTTTAGTTTCATTCTGTTGTCAGATGATATGCAAGCTATGATTTCAATGTTTTTTAATTTCTTGAGATTTGTTTTATGATCTATCATATTGTCTGTCCTGTATGATGAACCATGTGCTCTTGAGAAATATATGTACTTTGCTTTTGTGTGTGCTGTTTTTTATATATGTCTTCAGGTTCTATTTGGTTTAGGGTATTGTTCAAATCTTTTATTTCCTTATTGATCTTCTGACTACATGTTCTATGAAGTATTGAAAGAGGTGAACTAAACTCTCCTAATAATGTAGAATTGTCAATTTCTCCCATCAAATTTGTCAGTATTTTCTTTAAATATATTTGGGTTTCCATGTCAGGTGCATATATATTAATAATTGTTTTGCTTCTGTTTTAATTGCTCCCTTTATCAATATCTAATGACTGTCTTTGCCTGTTGTAACTGTTTTTGACTTAGTCTTTTTATCTGATATTAATATTGCTCTATCAGCTCTTTTTGATTACTATTTGCATGGTGTATATACATACATTTTTTTCCATCTTTTCACTTTCAGCCCACTTTTATCTTTGAATTTAATGTGTTTTGTAGACTTCATATTATTGGGTCTTGCCTTATTATCCATTCTGCCTATCTCTACCTTTTGACTAGAGTTTATTCCATTTACATTTAAAGTCACTACAGATAATATGGGAATTTCTTCTGTCCTTTTGCTCTTTAGTCTTCATAAGTCTGGTTCCTCAATTCTGTTGATAATGCCTGCTTTCATATTTATTTGATTTTTTTGTGTGTGTTTTACCATATTGAATGTTTTCTCATTTCTATCTGGATAAATTTCTCATCTATATTCTTTTTCATTACTATGAGGATAAAACTTATCATCTTAAATATATAACAATCATATTTGCTTAATACCAACTTAACTTCAAGCAAATGCACATATGCTTTTCCTATATCCTCTGTTTCTTTATCATTTTTTTGTACTTTTTACCACCTATATCTTTGCATGTTGCATATTCAAAGCCACAAATACTACAATTGCTTTTAAACATTTTCATTTTAGAACTTGTAGGAAGTAAGTAGAGTTTTATACCAAATGATACAACACAATAATAATGGCATGTATAGCTACCCATATGGTTGCTGTTACCAGAGATGATCTTATCTTTACGTCCTTTTGAACCATTAACTAATATTCTATCATTTCAGTCTGAAAAAATCAACATTAATATTGCTTCTAAGGCAGGGCTAGTGGTGATGAACTCCTTCAGCTTTTGTTTATCTGAGAAATTATTAATCTATCCCTAGTTTTGAAGGAATGTCTCATTTAATATATAAATCTTGGCTTTCATTTTTTCCAGTACTTTAACAATTCAAGCTAGTGTCTTTCTGCCTCCATGGGCTGATGAGAATGAAGAAATGAAGTTAGTTGGGACTTCTTTGTACCTAAAAAATTTCATTTCTCCTGCAGCTTTCAGAAATCTCTCCTTGTCTTTGCATTCAATAGTGTGATCCATATAAGATGGGGTGTGTTTTTCTTCAAGTTCATCCTTTTTGGTGTTCTTTGAGATTCTTGGCTTGCATGTATTTGACTTTGGCCAAGATTGGGAAGTCCTCTGTCATTTCTTTGAGTATTCTCTCAGCATCTTTCTCTCCTCCTTCTGGAACTCCAGTAATGCATATATTGGTATGTTTTACAGTGTTCCAGGGTTGTCTTAGGCTGTTTCACATTTAATAATATTTTTTTTCTTTCTACTTTCAGCCTGCCTAATTTCAAGTGTTTTGTCTTCAAGTTCACTGGTTCTTCTGCCAACTCATTTATGATCTTGAAAACCTCCTGTGTGCTTTTCACTTCAGTTGTTGTGGTCTTCAACTCTAGTAATTCTTTTGGATTCTTTTTAAAATTTATATGTTTTTACTAAGACTCACAAATTTTTCATTTGTTTCCTCAATAACCTTTAGTTATTTCTCTGCATTTCATTTCATCTCTTTGAACACATTAAAGACGTTTTTAAAGCTTTTTAAAATATATATATCCATATTCTGGTATTCTTCTTTGGTGTTTTCTGGACATTTATCCTTTTCCTTTGGATGGGCCACAGTTTCCTGTTTCTTTTTCTAATACTCATTGTTGCACACTGTAGGTTTTAATATTTTACAATTTTAGCTCTGGCATTTATTCCCTGGGGTGTCTGTTTCCTCATTTTGTCACCCGTAGTGATAAGACAGAGATTTTCTTGAGCTTTGGACCTCCTATCAGGAAGGTCTGCCCAAGACAAATGTAGTGTGCAGGGTTTTCCCTGTTTTTCTGGGCCTCTGTCTGGACGTTAGCTTATTAGTTGTTTTGGAAATCCCTTGTTTATAGGGGATTAGTTATCCCCTCTGTTTCCCAGAAAATAGATATTCTACTCCCAGTTTGAAGCTAGCAGGCCATTGCTCCAGTCTGTTTCCTTTCATTGTTTCTTACACGTCTTTCATTGTCTTAAGCTGCTTTTGACTGAAGAAGAGTTTCTGGGAGGAGGGCATACTGGAAAGGATTTTCCAAGACAGTCTTTTCCAACTGAAAGAGGGCCATAGTCACATGATGGGGGTGCAGACCACATCCAAAGTGCCTTGAGGAGGGGATCAGGAAAGGCTCCATGAGGTATTCTGACTGCTTCCCAAAATTGAGCTTTCCAGGCCTGCCCAAATAATGTAGGTTTTCAACTATATTTTCCCAACAATTTTGGGAAAGTGCAGCACCTTAAAGTCTCTACTACTCCAGCCCTTGTCTGCGGTGATTTGAAACAATGGCTCCTGCTGCCTTTGTCTGGTTGGTTTGAAACAATGACTGCCCTCAGAACATTTTCCCAGTAATCTGAATTCATTAACCAAATCTGATCAGTGACTGGCTGTGAACGCCAAACTTTCTGGCACTCTGGTAGTAGGGAATGGGATTTTTATGGCCCTTCCTATCACCAGTGAACTAAACAAAATCTGGACCCCATGGTGGTCTATCAGAATGTGTGGCCTCTGGTAGCTGCTGTGCAGAAGTAGCAATTTATCATCCTTAACCAAAATTTATTAGGTTCTTCCTCCAACTCTTCTGCACAGTGTTCTCCTGACCTATGGAGTTTCAAAATAGTTGTTTCAGACTGTCCCTGCCTGTTCCACAATCTACTATTTCTTAATTGACTTTTTAGGTAATCTTTTCATTATTTCATCAATCTTTACTCCAGGTAATAGAATATAGATCCTCAAATTATCATAGTCTACTGAGTTTAAATTTTACCATTGCAGATGAACTATATACACCTTGTAAAAGTCATTTTGTTCATCTCAATATAAAGTCTCCAATTAAATTTCATGTATTTTATATTTTTCATTTAAATAGACATTTGTCTGTTAACGTTATTATGAAAAGAAACAGGTTACTTATATATTTGTTGTTTCCAGTATTGTATATTTCTTATTTTAGATCTGCTTTTTCCTCTATTACTAATTCTCTGCAAATGGAAAAAAATTCTTTAGTAAATATTGTAGAGCAGATCTTTGGGAAAAGTACTCTTTTATGCACATTAAGCTGTCATTCTTTCATTTTTATTTTTAAATGTTTTTATAGTATACAGAATTATGCATTATTGGTATTTTTGTTATGGTATGTTAAAAATATCATTTCATTATTGTTTAATCTCCATGGCTTCCAAAGGATAAATGGCTGTCATTTGTATGGTTACTTTTCTGCATGTAATGTCTTTTTTTACTTTGTTTTCAAGATTTTCTCTTCATCATTGTTTCATATCAGTTTACGGTGAGACTATATGTGCATTTTTCTCTATTTGTAATGCTTGTATTTTAAAATAAGTAACTACATATGTATTTATGCACTTATATATCCACTCATACAGACATACATATGCTCACATACATCGTATACAACCATGTACAATGTGGGATATTTTTGGCCATTAATTCTTAAAACAGTTTTTCTTCCACATCTTTCTCTTTTTTTTCTTCTGTTGAGATTCTAATTACACAGTATTATCTCCTTGATATCATCCAATCGATCATGGGATCTGTCCATATTTTCTATATTTTTTGTCTGCTCTTCAATTAATTGCTTTTGACATATTTTCAAGTACAATGAAACTTTCTTTCTAATCTCCAGTCTTTTGCAAGTTTTTCATTTCAGAAGTTGTAGTTTGAAAAATCTTCACTTTATAAATTTAATTTTCTTTTTTCATGACTTACTTTTTACTGCTGTAACCTAATTACATTCTTGAGTCATTTCCCAGTTGCTATGACAAATACTGCACAATGCATTGACTTAATAACAGGAATTTATTGGTTCATGGTTACAGAGATTAGAAGGCTTGCTTCCTCCTGGTGTCAGTAGTTTTCTGGGTGGTCAGTGTCGGTTTCCTTGGCTTTGCCATCACATTCATTTCTCTTCCTGACTCTGTTGATTTCTAGCTTCTTGCTCTTCCTATTTGATTCATCACTTAGCATTTTCTATAAGGACTCCAGTAATAGGCTTAAGACCCATTTTGAGTTAATTGGCCGCACATTATATTTATATTTAAAATGGTCTATTAATAATAAATTCATATGCACAAAAATGAGAATAAGTTTAAAAACCTTTTTTATTCTGGGATATATAACTCAATCTACCATACTCATTTCTATGTGAAATTTTGCTAATAATGATGGTATATTTCTTTCACTAACTTTTGAAATGATCATTTAGTGATGCATAATTAGTAGCAGCTTAAGCAAATTAAATATTTATATTTTCCATTTTTAAACAAGTCATGACCTGAAAACCTGTCAATATTGGTGTAAAAGGTGATTATTAAAGATTGTTAAATAAGATAATTCTATTTCACATACTAGTCATGGACAATGAAGGACCTAAGGAAATTGTTTTTTTAATATCTTTTTCTTCATTATTAACAAGAACATTCCTAAATTGGAGATGAAATAATAATTAAAATATCACAGATTTTGTTCTGGAATTTCTCAATAAGTTTGACACAGATAAGATGTATAAGTAATCTGTAAAAATCAGTGTTTGGTTTCAAGATAATGATACAGTAATGTCAGTAGTGTTTGAGTCATTTATAAGGGGTATTAAATATATTTTGAAATGTGCAACCTTGGAGGGAGATTCAGTATTAACATTCTGAAATGTTTATTTTTGTTTGTTTGTTTGTTTTGCTTACCATATTCTGTAGTTTTAGGCCAGAGAATATAATGAAAATTTTTAGGGTTTTCAATAGATTTTTGTCAGAGATCAATGATAAACTCCCAGGAATCTGCGGTTATTAAGTATATAATTGTAAAAGAAAGAGTACTCTTATGTGACTCAGTTAACATCATACACATGATTTCTTGAACAACTAAGCTAAACATTTGTAGTGGCTGTCAATGGTATCTGTAAATAAAAGGGTTGTGATGCTTAAGCTAATGTGTTAACTCAGCCAGCAAATGGTACAATTGTTTGATCAAACAAGCACTAGTCTAATTGTAATAAAATGACAATTCATGGTCTTTAATCATCTATGACTTGATTCCATAAGTGGCTAGTTACATCTACAATCAACTAAGGAGATTGCCATCAGTAATGAATGAAGTCTCAATGAAGGCCTTAAAAGGGGAAGTGATTTCAGCATTCAGAGAGAATTCCCATCCCTATTTCAGACAACCAGCTTCCCCTGGGAATTCATCAAGGACCTTCATCAGAGCCCCTGGTTTGTAGCTTGCCCTGCAGAATTTGGACTTCTTCATTGTCACAGCCATGTGAGTAAATTTTATGAAATCTGATACTATTTATTGATATCTCTTGTCAGTTCTCTTTCCCTAGTGAGCCCTAATACAATGATTAACTATTTTTTGAGAGAATTTTTCCCAAGGATCAATCTTAAATAATTAAAGAAGTACTTCAAAATTACCTGGTATTCTAGAGCCTACTGTGAATTATATACCATGAGTATCATGGAGTTCAAACATTTCCCATGAAATATGGTATCAATGTTTCTTCTGGGAATACTTTTTCAGTATGAATAGCTCTTTTGCTTAGTTAGATTCTCTTGTGTATGTAATCATTACACACTATTAGTATAATGGCATTTTTATGCACCATAAAATGTTCCTCTCTCCTAATTCAGTAAAGTTTTTTGTCAGGAATATGATGGATCTCAGTTCTCCCTATTTGAATAAGCTCTAAAATGTCACTTGGTGATTGTGTGGAAGGTGAAGGGAAGGAATACACACAAGAGTTAGTCACGTTAGGTACGCATGTCAGGAGATACAAATGAATTCAATCTGGGCATGTTTGCATATCTGATTGACTGGAATGCTTCTTTCTCCTCAGTAGGTTTGTCCCAGTAAGACGTAATTCTTCTCTGTGAGAAGAACTTATAGAGTTTGGAAAAAAACTTATTGTCTATCTCTGAATATTTTGTTGGGTGGACATTTTGTTTATCAATGAGAGACTTATGAATCACAATTGTTGCAGATATTTCTTAGAGTTACCAAAGAAAAAAAATAATGGTTTTATTTTGCTAAACATATTGTAGTTGTTTAAACAATCATGAATTTTGAGAAATTTAGTCAGGATTTCTTCAGGGTCTTATAGGTACATTTGATGGCTGCCTATGGAAAGGACAGGCATAGAATAAGTAAGATGTCTGGCAGTAAAAGTAGCCCTAATAAGAGGACTGTGCTATTTTTCCTACTCAGGGTGACTGAGTTTTTTATTCCATGCTGCTGTTTCTCCTTCGTTCATGTTGTGTTAAATAGTGGTGCTTTTCCACATACACACACACACCATTCTGAAGCTTTCAGTTGGTTCATGGCTCACTTCAAGCCTCATTGGTCATTTTTACTGAGTCATTTGATAATTAGTAGTAAAAATATAAGTAGTTTCAATTATATGTTGCTTCCAGACATAATTCTTTGGAATTTGTTTGGCAATATTTTAAGATGTTGGACTTCTGCAATAGATGGCACTGATTGTTTTAGTCCTTATTTCACTGTACGGTTTTATTTTAAACTGATAATTTTGGAATGCAAAGTGAACTTATTGCAATGATGCACTTTTCAAATACTTGAAATTTATTTGTATGTTATAAAGTTATTAGTTTAAACAAAATACGTTAGGAGTGATTTGCTTATAAAATTTGTGTAATTCATATCAATAGAATTTATTAAAGTTTCTTAAAATTAGTTTGTGTTATATATATTATGCTTTAATTTTACAGTTCAGTTTTATGATGGAGCCTGTAGAAGTTTGATTTTATTATTAATTCTAAAAATAGCTATTGGATTATGTTTGTAATCTGATCTCTACCTGGCATGATTGAGTTATGATTAGGGCAGCAAGCGGTGGGGACTCACAGATAAAAGCCATGGCAAAGAACAGTGTTGGGGGTTTCTGATGTTGGAGTTTTGATGTTGGAGTTTGATGCTGAAGACTTAAGCTAGCCCTGGGAAGTAAGCTCACAGAGGAAAGAGAAACCAGTCCCAGGAAGAAAGGAACCTTGCCCAGACAAAAGCAATCCCAGGAACCTGGGAACCCAGGAAGACTCAACTCTTGCAGGTATTGGCAGCCATCTTGTTCCAAATAGACTTTGGTGAAGGAAGTAACTTATGCTTTGTATCCTGGTATCTGTAAGCTCCTACTCCAAATAAATACCCTTTATAAAAACAAACCAATTTCTGGTATTTTTCATCAGCAGTCCTTTGGCTGACAAATACAGAGCCTCTTACAGTAACAAAATGCAGGGATTTGCCACATTTTGCTTTTTTAGTTTAACTCCAGAACTTAATTGCCCTTTTAATTTTCTAAACCCTTCTTGATCCTTTATTAATAGTCTTTAAATCATGTCATTAGTCAACTTTCTTTTCTTTGATAAGATCCAATTATTGCTTCCTTTCCCATTCCCTTTCACTTCTTGATTTGTTTATCCTATTAAAAATGTTTAATGAACAAAAGAAGATATTTTAAAGTACCTGATTCTTCCCCCAAAATATACAAGCTTCAAGTGACTTTTCTTTTTGCATTACATTTTACTTATTCTTTTGAGAAACTGTTTTTTTTGCCCAAAATGTTTTTAAATAGAATATAATATACCATTGTAGCACTGCTTTATTCCCCATAACTGAAACCCAAAAAAGAAAGGGCCTTGCCTCATTTAAAAAAATAAAATGATAAATCCTCATGACCTCCAAATCAGAAAAACACATTTTGAGGTCTTACATTACCTGCTTTCAAAATTTACTACAAATCTTCAGCAATCAACTCACTCTGGTTTGGACCAAAGAACAGACACCTAGAACAATAAAAGAAAGTATAGAGACCAGAAATGGGCACGTACATATACAGTCAATCGTTACTGAAAATGTGCCAAGGAAACTGAGAAAACTGGAGAGAGTAATTGAAATTCTGGATTTAAAGAGACAATTCAAACATAATAGTTGCTAATAAGCAAATTGGGTGGTCTCAGAGAGCCTGAGTCTGGAAGATAGGCTTACAGAAAATATGACGGGGAGAGGAAGATTGTGAGCCAATGCCCACACAGGTGAAATCTATGATAATGTAGAGATAAATTGTTATCCAGTGAAGGGATGTGATGGGCATATAGGGATACTATTGGGTTGTCCTGTGCAGGCTTGGCAGGGACTAGGGTTGGAAGGATGGGGTCAGATGATCTGTGGAATTGGGGGGGAGGATTGGTGGGGAGCAGGTGAACCAGGAGATTGGGAGGTACATGGTTGATGCTATAATGTTGAGAAAACTCTTTAGACAATATAATAAGGATTACTGGTTTAGAGGGTTGGATGGGGTTCATTTGGCATAGGGTGCACCTGTGACAGTCTTTTTGGGAGTGTGTGAGTGCTCACCTTGTAATAGTGTGTTTCACCAAAAAATTTATAAAAGTTTGTGGTCTAAAATATAAACCATAGTGTAAACTACTAACCATGGTTAGGAGCTATGTTTCAATATTTGTACAACAGTTGTAGCAAATATAACATGCCCATGTAAAAAGATCATTCTTGGTGAAAGGGAAAAAGGGGGAAGATGTTGAGTATATGGAAGTCCCCTATATTCTGTAGGTGTGGCTTTACTGTGACTTAAAACTTCTTTGAAGACATAATAATAAAAAAAAAAAGAAGTAAGACAATGAGGAAGAAATGGAAGAGATTACGTTCCAACTGTACATAAAGGACAACATCTATTACTGTGATGAAAGACAAAACACCAAAAAATTTTTATAACATTTTTCATTTTTTTAATATCCCAATTGTTTATTTTATTTTAAATTTTTAAAATATTATGTATGTTATTTTTAATGTTTAAACCTATCATTACTATTTCATTTTCTTATTACTTGAGTTTGTCAATATATTAGGCTTCATTTTTAAAGAAGTTTTGGATCACAGAGGGTTTCCACTATGGCAGGAGAGGAGCAGTGGTGTGGAGTGTCATTGATGGGTGATGCATGGGAGGGAGTTCACTTGGGTGTGCATATAGGGTATGTAGCTATGTTTAGATGTTCATTGGGTATTGACACGCTGGGTAGGAATTCATACAATAACCGAGGGAGTGCTGAGTTCCCATCCTGGGGAGCTCTGTCACATTCCCTAATGAAAGAGCAACAATTCCCCAAGTGCAGGAGTAATGATCAGTGAAGAAGGATGGTCCAGTGATGGGCTCTTGATACTAATGATTGTGATTATGAACCTGTTGTGCTTGAACTTTCAACTTGGCCTAGTGTTGCAGGGCACCTAATAATTATCCCCTGAGAACCTCCATGTTGCTCAAATGTGGCCACTCTAAGCCAAATTCAGCATATAAATGCATTAGCTTCCCCCTAGTATAGGTTATGGCTCCTGGGATGAGTCTCCCTGGCACAGAGGGCCTGCTGCAAAGCACTGGCAGGTGAAGCAACTGAAAAAAAACCTTGAATAAAAGGTGGAAATGGTTATGATAAATGAGTAAATATGGCTAAGGGACTTCCAAATGAGTTGGGAGGTCATCAGAGAGGTCACGCTTATACACATATTGGCAGGATCTCAGAGACAGCCAAAGTAGATACAACCCCAGGGTTGCCCCTAGTGCTTCTAAGGGATACAGAGACATCCAGGTCCTATAGTCAGAGCAGATGGCTCCAGAGTTTGTTTCCTTGCCAGTTGACCATACTTTGGAATCTGTGCTCCTGAGTGTGATAGAGTTGGACTCAGACGTGACTTTTCTACACATGCCTCTTCTGTTCCTTGTATTGAACCTGTAGTTGATGCTGGGACTGGTATATGCCCAGGACACTTGAATCTCTGGGCTTTCAATGTGCCAGCTGGGCCCTGAGCCTCTGTGGTGTTGCAGTACCTACTCTCCAGTTCGTTGGACTTACCCAGGTCTGTTGACAGGGAGTTGATGATGTTAAACCACCACATCAGGCAACCAATACAGTCAACAGCTGTGGGCATGAGAATCCCATTCACCAGCCATGTGGGATCAAAACCATCTCTCATTTGAGAGCTGGAGTGGGCATTGTCATCCCAGGGTCCTCAGGATGGAGGAATAAAATATGAATTAGAGTAGAGTTACAGATATTCTACCATAGAATTATTGTGACTACAGCAATGGAAGAAACTATATCATTGATATAGAGACAGTGGCCATGGGAGTTGCTGAAAACAGGGAGAGGGAAAAAAAGCTGCGATATGGGGGCATGTCATGATATGACTTGATGTTGTCCTGAATGATATTGCAGGGACAGATGCAGGACATTATATAACCTGCCATAACCCACAAAATGGACTGGGAAGGAATGTAAACTATAATACATGCTGTGTAGCAGTACTCCAAATTGTATTCATCAAATACAATGAATGCACCATACTAAAGAAAGAGATGTTGATGTGGGAAAAAGGGGGGGAGGGTGTATGGACTTGGGTATATGGAAACCTCCTATATATTTTTTAATGTAACATTTTGTGTGATCTATGTATCTTTTAAAAAGAAATAAAGAATATATTTAAAAAAATAGTAGTCTGTGACTTCACCACCCCACTTTCATAATAGAACAACGCCTAACACAATATGTATAATTCTATTGTTGGTCCTATAACGTATAGAAATGTAATACATTTGATATAATACAAAAGGAATGGGGCAAGAGGAGAGCTATATTGGAATAAGGAACTATTATCAATGGGGTATTTGGGAATATCCTGTGTGTGTATACATACACACACACACACACAGGATATATATATCTTACATCTGGAATAACCTCCTGACTCACTTTGAAATCTCTTTGCCATAAAAACTCATTTATAGTTAATATTTCTCCCTGTTGGTCTATGTCAATTTCCAAATGAATTCCTGGTTGGACTTTGGTAATATTCACTCACTGCCAGGTAGGCGCATCCAGGGAGTGATTGCCCACAGTGAGGTGCAGGGAAGGTAATGAGTTTATATGCTGCATTTGGCTTAGAAACATGCCATATTTGAGCAAGAAGGGAGCTTTTGGGATGTAACTCTTGGCAATATATATTACTGGGCTAAGTTTCAGTTTCACAGGCCTAATGGCATTCTTATTTTTGTGCCTCTTTCCTTGATGTGTTAATTTTTCCCTTCATTTCTGCTTTTGAGATTCTTTTTGTTTTTCAGTTTTTTTAGTTATTTTATTTTGATGTGCTTTACTCAGGTTAGGTCTTTATTTTGCTTCGAGTATCCTGGGATTTTTAGATTTGTGTGATTTAAGTTTTCTTCAAATTTAGAAATACTTTTGTTCTTAAATTTTGTCTTCTCCCAAACATTCTTTCACCCTAGACCTCCATGTACACATATCTATTATTTCCTGCTTTTTTCATGCATATTACATATGCTGTTTATTAACTTGTTTTTACTCTCTATGTTTTCAGGTAGGTAATTTGCATAGCCATTTTCAGCTTCACTGTTCTTTCATTTTGAAGTGACCAATTTGCTGTTAGTCCTAGCCAGTAAACTACTCAATTAAAATATTTTGTTTCATTTCTAAAAGCACAACTTGGTTCTTTTTATATCTTCCATATCTTTCCTTATTTTGTCTTTTTTTCCTTTTAAATACTTGATTATATCAAAGCCATTTGTAACTATTGTTTTAAAGTTTTTGTTTGTGTTGTCATTTCCAAATATGTCCTAAATGAATGAATTCATTCCTTATTATGAGATATTTTCATGCTAGTTGGCATGTTGAAGCTTTTTTTCCCATTGAGTTTTGTTATCTATGGATATTATATTTTTGTCTGTGTTTTGTTGTTGTTGTTTTTAAAAGGGTGCCACATTTTCTTCTTACAAGTGGTACACTAACTTGCTTGATCCACATTAAGCCTTCTCTTATTAAGATTTGTTAGTGAGAGTCTAGAATAACATATATTTTATGAATAGTTAAGCCCAACTATTACGTCATGATCCTTCTGGAGACTGGTAAATGACCTGAGGTGTTAGGGAGAATGTTTCAATATAATTGGCTTAAAATAAAATATCTTGCAACCCTGTTTGATCTTTGGAAATTGTTTTGTTTGTTTAAAGTTTATTGGTTAGTTTCTGTCTAGCCTAATGGAGATTATCCTACTCGTGAATGGTCTAATAGTTAACAATCACAAAGGACTACAATGTAGATTTTGACCACTTTTGCGGCATAGCGCCCCTCTCTATTTTCCTTTAATCCATATGCTGCCCTGAAACTTCCACCACCTCAGCCTCCTCGATTTCAAGTTCCTCAATGCAACCAGCTTTCTGTTCTCTAAGTTCTATGTCATTTTGACTCATCTAATTGATGCCTTCGGGATAAATCTTGAGCATACGTCAATTAAAGCATAGTTTGCATTACACATATTTTCCCCATATATCCTATTATTAACGCCTTGTAATAGTGATGTACATTTATTTCACATTCATTTTTTAATACACTTAGTGTTTTAGAGAAGTTTCAGGTTTACAAAAAAAATGCACAGAAATTATAGAAAGTGCTTTTATTTTTAAGATTTATTATTTATTTATTTATTTCCCCTCCCCCTCCCAGTTGTCTGCTCTCTGTGTCCATTTGCTGTGTGTTCTTTTGTGACCCCTTCTGTCCTTATCAGTGGCACCTGGAATCTGTTTCTTTTTGTTGCATCATCTTGTTGCATCAGCTCTCCGTGTGTGCAGTGCCATTCTTGGGCAGGCTGCACTTTCTTTTGCACTGGGCAGCTCTACTTACGGGCTCATTCCTTGCACATGGGGCTCCCCTATGCGGGGGACACCTTGCGTGGCAGGGCACTCCTTGCGCATCAGCACTGCACATGGGGCCAGCTCCACACAGGTCAAGGAGGCCGGGGGTTTGAACTACGGACCTCCAATGTGGTAGGCGGATGCCCTATCCATTGGGCCAAGTCTACTTCCCAACAGGAAGTTCTTTAAACTCCCTCTCATCCCGCCTTTCATATGCAAATTATCCTTTTACTAACATCTTGAATAAATACTGAATCTTCATTAGAATTGATGAATCCATATCGATACATTATTAACTGAAGCCCATCGTTTACATTGGTTTCACTGTTTGTGTGGTACAGTACTGCAGGTTTTGACAAATGCGTAACATAATGTATCCTCTATCACAACGTTATACATAATACTTTCACTGCTCTATAAATATTCTGTTCTACTTTTTCATCCTTTTCCACTTCTTTTGAGGCTTTGGCAGACACTGACTTTTTACTGTTTTTATAGTTTTCCCTTTTCAAAATGTCTTACAGTGAGAATCATGCAGCATGCTGTTTTCTTAGACTGGCTTCTTTCACTTAAATATATGCATGTAAGTTTCTTTCATGTCTTTTTGTGGCTTGATAGATTATTTTTTAAATCACTGAATATATTCCATTTTAAGGATGAATCACCAGATGAAACATCTTGGTTGGTTCCAAATTTTTGCAATAATGATTGAAGCTGCTGTAAACAGTTTTGTGCAGGGTTTTTTTTTTTTATGGATATATGTTCTCCACTCATTTAGGCAAAGATCAAGAAGTACAATTGTTATACCACATGGTAAGTCTATGTTTAGTTTGTAAAAAATTGCCAAAATCTATTCCAAAGTGTCTGTACCATTTTTCATTTGCACCAGAAATTAATAAGAGTTATTGTTACTTCAAATCCTCTCCAAACATTGGCTTCTTCAATGTTTTGGATTTTAACCATTCTGCTAGGTGTGTGCTTATATCGCATTGTTTTAACATACAATTCCCTAAGAACATACAATGTTGATCATCTTTGAATATACTATTTTCAATCAATATATTCACTGTTGAATTGGCTGTTTAGATACTTTTCCCATTTTTAAATTGGGTTGTTCTTTTTCTTATTGCTGACTTTTAAGAGTTCTTTATATATATACATATATATATATGTATATATATATATATATTTTTTTTTGGATACAAATCCTTTATCAGATAAACATTTTGCAAATATTTTTCCTAGTATGTATCTTGTTTGTTTATTCTCTTAGTGGTATCTTTCAAGGACCAAAACTGTTTAATTTTAATGAAGCCCACTTTTCAATTTATTCTGTCATGCATTGTGCTTTTTGTGCTGTATCTCAAGAGATATTGACAATCCCAGGGTGAATTAGGTTCTTCCGTATGTTATCTATTAGAGATTTTATGTTTGCATTTTATATTTACGTATACAGTCCATTTTGAGTTAATTTTTGTGGATAGTATGAGGTCTGTGCCTAGATTCATATTTAGGTATGAATGCCCAGATATTTCAAAACCATTTGTTGAAAAGATTATACTTTCTCCTTTGAATTGCCTTTTATCTTTTTTCAAAGATCAGTCGACTATATTTGTGTAGGACACTTTCTTGT
The DNA here is from genome assembly GCF_030445035.2 of Dasypus novemcinctus. Lineage (NCBI taxonomy): Eukaryota > Metazoa > Chordata > Mammalia > Cingulata > Dasypodidae > Dasypus > Dasypus novemcinctus. The sequence goes on from NC_080684.1 coordinate 25,773,549, forward strand.
TTCTTTATTCTGCTGCTTTGTCTATTTGCCTATCTTTTCACCAACAAAACTCTGTGTTGCTCACTGAAACTGTATAGTAAGACTTGAAGTTAAGTGGAGTCAGTTCTCTGACTTTGTTCTTCACCTTCAGTATAATGCAGGCTCTTCTGGGTTTTTGATTTTCGGTATAGACTTTAGGACCAGCTTTCTTAAATCCACAAACGTTACTGTGATTTAATGTATATTTCATTAAATTTACAGACCAAGATTTGAAGAATTGACATCTTAATAATATTGACTCTATCTATGAATATTTGTACATCTAATTAGACCTTGGATCTATTTCATTATATGTTTATAGTTTTCATTATATAAATATTGTACTTTTTTCAGATTTATACATAAGCATTTTCTATTTTGGAGATAATGTAAAAGGTGTTGTGTTTTCAATTAAAATTACAGTTGTTCACTGTTGATATATAGAAAAATAATTGACCTGCATATTAACCTTGCTATAAGTCTTTTTTAGTTCCAGGAGTTTTTTGTTTGTTCGTTTGTTTCTTTTTATTCTTTGGAATGTTTTACAATGATAATCATTTCATCTGTAAATGAAGATTTTTATTTCTTCTTCCCAGTTGGTGTACCATATATTTATTTTTCTTATCTTATTTACCTAGCTAGACGTCCTTATGATATTGAATAGGTATGCTAAGGGGGATGTATTTGTTTCTGATGTTAGAGGAAAAGTAAGTAGCTCTCACCATTAAATGATGCCAAATGTAGGGTTTTTGTAGATTTTCTTCAATTTGAGAAAATTAATTTCTATTCCTATGTCACTGAGTGTTTTTGAAAAATCAGAATCAATATTTTATTTCATCAAGTGCTTTTTTCTGCAACTGTTGATATGATGTAATTTTTTTCTGTATGTTTGTGTGATCTATTATATTCCTTGATTTTCAAGGGTTTAATCAGCCTTGCATATCTGGTATAAATCCCACTTGGTTGCAGTTTATTTTTGTGAACATGAAAGAATAAAGGGAAATCACAGGAAATTGGAACAGTGTAATATATATATATATAAAAGCTTTGCTTGATATTCACCTGTCAGAAGGATGGTCTGGCAGGACTTCTATCTGTCCCAAAATGTATTTTCCCTTTATCTCTCATAAACCCAGAGACTTTAATTTTTAATTGCAATATATAGGTGTCTGTTAAATAAGACACTTTAAAAATTCTCTTGAAGTAAAACAACTGACTATATTCTGGTCAATGCAATGGGAGGGGAAAGGATCTACAAATCTATGACAGAAGTTACAAGAAGAAGTGTACACATATTTTCTTTTCCTGCTTCTTTCTGATTGGAATATGCTCACAGTGTTGAGGTATCTTGGTCCATGTGAAAGACAGCAACGACAAGTTAGGAACATTAAGAAGATAAAAATAGCTGTAAGCCACTGAATTTTCAAATAGAAGAATCACTGTATTCATTAAGACTTTTAAGAGACAAAGAGCCGATTATTTTAAAGTATTATTAATATAGGAGTTTATTATACTAGGTGATAATAAATCCTATATATAATATAGTTAAAATTTTCATTTATGAAATGAAGATAAGGAAAAACCATCTTTTCAGTGATGTTTGCATGATTTTCAAAGACATGTAAAGTGATAGATGCATAGGAATCAATTAATAAATTTCATTCTGCCTACCACACAAAGAGTTAAATGGAAGAAAGGCATTAAGTTTATAACAAAAACTAATCATTGATTTCAATCATTTGACACATTTAATTCTCTTTTTGAAGTCAAAAGCCATTTAAAATGTTATAAAGAAATATTCACCAATATTTGATGTGGCTTTTTGTACAAAAGCATTCTTTAAACATACTGGAAAGGGCAAGCACTATGCATATTCAAGAGAACAATGTTGGCAAAGTCCATGTTTTCAAAATTGATCATTAATAAAGTATACGGACTTATAATAAAGAGAAAATATAAGCTATTACTACATGCTGAAAGTTTCATGTTTTGGGGGGCAAATGGGATGGGAAGGCTAGAATTGCCAGTAGGAGTAACTTTTGTCGTGAGAAATGAAGGATAAAAATTGAATGACAAAACCAAAGAATGAAGAAAAGGTTTTTTTTTGTATTGAAACAACCAATGGAAAGATGAGACATTAAAAGAGACAAATTCATGGAGTGAAGTAGGATGGAAAGGTGTCTTAGGTGAGTTTTATGAGCTACTATTTTGGGAAAATTTCTCTGATAAACAGTTTGTGCTCTTCCAATATTTAACTATTTTGATAAAACATATGTTAAATATTTATATATAGATTTTCATATTCCTTTTTTCCCTAAGTGTCCAATATTCCATATACCAAGCTGCTTTTATTTCCTTGATGTCTTTCACCTTATTTCTAGGCATTTGTTTGCTATTTAAGCAACACACTGTGTTGGTATTTAAAATCATATACTTCCATTTGTCAGGTGTTTGACTATACCAAAATACTTAAGTTCCTCAAAATAGTCATTATCCTTTTTCACTATGTTACTTTAACTTATTTATTTAAGGCTAATAAAATTTTAAATTGTGGTTATTATTAAATCAACATACTTTGCAAAATCCATAATTTTACAGTTTTAGTATTTATGTTTTTCCAGAATTCTATGGAAAAGAATGCTTCCATGACAAAAACATGCATCTGAGTGCAAGTTGAAGTTTTTGACTTTTTGCATAACCTTATTCATTTTTTTTGGTATACAATGGAAAATTTCTTTGCTGATTTCATTCTCATCTCTATTTCTTGTGCCTGAAACAATTCTTGCCTAAAGAAATTACTCAGTGTTTTTTGAGTGTTCAATGAATAAATTATTTGAAAGATTTGAAAAGGAGGAAAATTAAGATATAATTTTTTCACTTGTGCTATGATTTAGAGATATACGTTTGTTTTATTTTAGTTTTAGTTATTCCTAATTTGGAAGTAAAGATAGGATATGTTAGTATAACTATTACGGTTGGATATATTTGAAAAAGAGTTTTGTGGAGTTAAAATGTTAACTTGACTAGAGAGTTTAGAGAGTTTACCGGATATACTTATTGGACTTCAGAGTCCCTATTTCTTAGAAAACATTGCAGTTCTATTGATTTGAGTCACCAAAGGCTTGTTTTACCTGATTGTTCCTCATGGTGCAAATGAAGAGGTTCAGCAAAAGAGCGATGGAAGTTCTGAGCACTGATACACCCTTATTAATCACCAATGATTCTTTGGCTGAAGGACTGATATAGATGAAAATGCAGCTGCCATAGGTGATAGAAGCCACAATAATGTGGGAGGAAGAGTTGGAAAATTTTTTTCCTTTTATGGGCAGAGGGGAATCCTAATATTGTCTTGATGGTACAAATGTAGGATAAAACTACACATGAGTGCTATAATAAGGGTCAACACAGCACAGATTATAATAGTCTGTTCCATGAAACAAGTGTTTGAACAAGCAATCTTCAGGAGGAGAAAAGCATCACAGATAAAATGATCAATGACATTAGAATCGCAAAAATCCCAATTTAGGCCCAGGCTACATGGAGGGATTACAATCATAGGCAAGCCATCCAATAGCAAGAACATTTTTTCTGCACACTGTGATGTTCATGATAGTCACATAATGCAGTGGTTTGCAGAATGCCACATAGCGGTCATAAGACATTGTGGCTGGGGGGAAAAGTTCTGTTATTGAAAAGAAATCGATAAAAAATACTTGACTGGCACAAGCATTATATGTTATGACCTGGCCACCTGTTGCTATTTTATGCAAGTATCTGGGAATGAATGCAGAGATGAATGAGATTTCTAAGGAGGCGAAATTTTGTAGGAAATACTACATGGCTATTTTAAGGTGATAATATCATAGGATAAGGGAGATGGTAACCAAGTTTCCAGTTATAATCAACATATAGATGAGAAAGAGTAAGAGAAATATCAGAATCTGCAGTTGTGGGTGGTTTGCCAGGCCCACCCAGCAGAATGAATCTTGTTTTGTACCATTTCTCATTGTTGACTCCTAACTTCTGTCCAGTCTACATATAATATTCAGAGACATTTTATAAAATGTTGTATTACTCATACTTAATATTAATTGTTTAAATAAAAATCTTACAATTTAAAAAATTACTCTTTAATTCTGACTCTGGAAAGGATATATTTTGGTTGCTATAGGTTTATAAATTCTTGGGGAGTAAAGATATCATTTAACTCCCAAGAATTCTCTTTTTGTTATATTTACTTGACACTTTATTCCTTCTTAAAGTGTTATTATATTTCAACTAACTTGGGTTTACCATGTACATCTGTAATCATATGATGTTTCTATTCTAGCTCTAAGCTTAAAGATTTTTTTTCTGCTTCTGTTCATATGTGTTTTCGCCCATGAACAACTCAAGTTCTACATATTCCTGCATGCACTCACTCACACAAACATGTACAACTTACCCGGCTCTCTTCTTGCTAAAACTGACTACTTAGAATCATCTGTTCCTAAGACATCACTTATACTCCACAGTGGTATGCAGAATTTTACATCATACTGTACTTATTTATTCTTTTGTGAAGGTCTTCTGGAAACTAGTTTCAAAAACACAACAAATGATATTTTTTCTTTGACCCATTTCTTGTTATTTGCTAGTATTTTCTTCATTCATTTTTACTCCTAAACATTTTGACATTAGCTATGTATATTCATCAATTCCTATGGTTCAAAATATTGTCGTCCAGTGGACGTTTATTAAATTTGCATCTTTATTTTGAATGGTGCGATTTGACTCTCAGATACATGTATTCAATCTGATATATCTACTGGGTCATACCACATGGGCTTCAAACTCACCATGTCTGAAATAAAACTCAGCCTTGTCCATCTCTTACTCTCTTTCTCTCGGTAAGTTCTTTTAAATAGAGCTAATAGGCTACATTTATTGAACATGTCCCATGTGCCAGCTATTTTAGTAAACACTGCTCAGAATATATCTTTTCCCTGTTTTTAACTCACCAGGGTAACCACTATTCATCCATTGATTTTTCAACTTTCACTTCAAGCATCCTGGAAAGTTTCCTACTAAAAGTCTGTTGGTTTTATCTTCAACTCCCATCAATGAATTCCCACAAAGGTCAAAACTTGCTACAACACGAGCACTTACAGAAGACTACAAATCTCTGTGAAGGTCTGGAAAAGTTAATGTGTGTGCATATGTATTTCCCTTAATTACCTGCAAAAGTTAAGGCAATCCCAGATACATAGCCAATGTCCAGGAAATGTTTCTAAATGAATATATGTATCACATGTGCATCTATAAAACTACTTGCCTTTCTATTTAGACTTCAGATTTATATTGTGTTGATATCTAATTTGTCTACTTAAACTTCTTTATGTCTTTGAATCTTTTGTTGTATTTTCTTTTGATTTTTCTTTAAAAGATTCAATGTTTCTGCTTTTATTTACTTTTTTAGGTGCTTCATGGCTAATGATGATTAAACTGCCTTCTCTTTGCCTGATCTTCCAGTAAAATAAAATCTTTTAGCTTTGTTGATCATATTTTATCTCACGTCTTGGATTATGTGATTCTGTGTTTGTGTTAATAGCTCTTCCACAGATTGGGAGTTAGTTACAAAACTAGGTACTCAAATTGCAAATTACTTTACATGTATTTATATATCATCATTTACTGCAATTAATTTATTTCATCATTAATGTTCTATCAGATTTTAATTAATTTACAATTGTTATTTATCCCTGCATTCTTCTTCCTCTAGTATTAAAAATTGCACTTTGATATATCTTGATTAACTGATGTTAAATGCTTATTAGACTTTACGTGTATTTTTCACAATCCATTTAACTGTGTAAATTGATGTAGGGATAGAATCAGTTCTTATTATCTGAGTTTGAGTACAGATAAGGCATTCTCAGGGCTTTAACCTAATATAAGGAAGAAATGACCTACACAAACGGTTGGCCTGACACAAATAGTACTCTCAGGAAACAGCGACAAATTCAATAAATATATTAGATCAAATTGAGATGTAGAAATATATTTTAGCTGCTTACTTATCTTCTTCCATATTGCCTTCTAATCTTTATGTGATATATACATCGCTGAGTTAATTTACTCATCTTTACCAACTTTGGACTTTATTCGGTGTTCTAAAAACATTTATCTTTTTCTTTCCAAAATATCACAAGGTATAACATAACAAGATTTAAAGGATGTCTCATGGCGAAATGTGACTAATTGGTTTCTGCTTATTCTACTTTCAAAATATATGTTCAAATTTAGGACAACAATCTTTAATAGGGTTATGTCTTCAGTGTAATTGTTTTGGGAGATGGATAAGTATGTTCGTTTAACTATGTGCATGTATAGATCTTTCTAAATGAGAGGTTGCTATATAGATTATATAATTTTGTATATGTAACACATTTAAATTCATTTAAATGCTAACTGATTATTGTGCATAAAAATTTTCCAGAGAATGACATTTATATGTCCAAAGAAACTACATTTTAATAAATGATATAAATGGATGCTTTACCAAATACAGAAATTATAACTCACCTTTTGAATTTTTGGAGTTACTTAAAAATTTGTTTTGCTTTCTTGATTTCCAAAGTTTGTGATTATAATAAAAGGCACAATGATGTATTTAAAATGACAAATATTGTATCACTTATAATTATGACTGTCAATCATCTTATGCTGAAACATCAAATCTTGTGAATCTAAATTGAAAGTTATAGTTGGGATGAAGATTTTCATATGAATATCTGGTCACTATTGCTTATGAAATCTAAAACCACATTCACGACAACTCTGGAATGAATACAGCTCTCAGAAATATCCATCTTCAACCAATTATGCAGACTTGATGTTGTAACTAATGAAGCTCTGTTAAAAATAAGACAAAAATATATATATATGTATATATATATGAAGGTGATAGAATGCTAGGATTCTTCTCCAATTTTATGAGCATTGCTCTTCTGACAATTCAGGGCAGGAAATTTTTTGACAACATCTAGCACGACATTTGCTTGATATGATAAAAGTCTGATTATGTAAAAAAGAGTCCTTGGTAACCAATGTCTGAACAACAAAGTCCCTAATGAATCTTCTGTGTAAAGAAATTTGGGAAAAAAATATCATGCTAACAAAGCTTCTTTGGAGACAATGTCCTTGGAGGCAGAACTTTGAACATTAACAATATAATTTGTATAAATGGATAAATAACTTGTCAAATGTTCTTAAGCCTCTAAAACTATTGCAAAAACTATACATGTAGTTATAGAACATCATTTATGGCAATTAATTCATTTCATCATTAATGTTTTATCACATTTTAATTAACTTACTGTTGGTGTAAATCCCTGCTGTTAATTACCACTAGTATTAAAAATTGTTCTTTGATGTGTATCTTCATTCATTAACTGATGCTTAAAACATATTCAGTTTCACCTGTATTTTTCACAACCCAAAAACTATTCTATGAAAGGCAGTTTGATTTACACTCATTGGAATAATTTCCAGAATTTATTTTCTGGGTCAAAATGATATGATGCATATTTTTTTATGAAAACATAATAAAGTTATGTAAATATTTGTTTAACAGTTTTGAATATTATTGATTGAAGCATCCCTGGTTACTATATTGGTATTGAATGGGAATTTTTTTTTCATTTTTTGTTTTACATTACAATGTTCGCTAAAATTACAGAACATAAGTGTAACTCTCAATGAATTTTATGTATGTTTATGCTGGCATAATATTGACTATCCAAATCAAGATATAAAATATTTTCATCAGGTCAAAAAGTTTCCATCTTCCTCTTTCATATGTACTTCTATCCACAGAAATAACCACTATTTTTACTTCCATCAGAGTCATTATTTTTACCTTTTATTTCACTTCATGTATATGGTTTCTCCCAGTATGTACTCCTATGTTTTGGGATTCTTTGATCTAACACAATGTCTTTAAGATATATCCATGTCCTTTTATTTATAAAAAGGATATACTTTTTTTATTTTTGAGGATACTTAGATTACATAAATGTTACATTAAAAAATGTAGGGGAATCCCATATGCACCACTCTTTGTCACCCTTTCCCACATTAACAACAACCTTCATTAGTGTGGTATATTCATTACAATTGATGTCCACATAATGGAGCATTGCCATTAAGTATGGATTATCATTTACATTATAATTTAAACTCTCTCCCACACATTTTTGTAACTTAGGAAAAGATATATAATGGCCTCTATCCATCACTGCAACATCATTCAGGACAAATGCAATGTGCTGAAAATGCCACAGCATTACACCTGTTTTTTTTTTTTTTAAGATACTTAGATGGCTTTGGAGTTCAGTGCCATGTCAGGTGACCCTACTTTGGAGTTTGTGTTCCTGAGTGTGATGGAGTTGGACTCAGATGTGACCTTTCTACACATGCCTCTTCTGTCACTTTTACTGGATCTGTGGTTGGTGCTGGGGTTGGTGTGTACTCAGGAGACCCAAATCTCTGGACAGTCCATGTGACAGCCAGGCCCTGAGCCTCAGCAGACTTGCAAATCCTACCCTCTGGATTATTGGACTTATCCCAGCTAGCTAACAGGGAGGTGAAAAAGGTCAACCACCACACCAGGGAGCCAAGAGTGCCTAAACCTGCAAGCAGGAGAATTGCAACCATCATCCATGTGGAATCTAAGCCCCCTCTCAATATAGAGGTGGAGTGGACATAACCATCCCGGGGTCCACAGAATGGAGGAATAGAGTATGGATTAGAGTGGACTTACTGATATTCTACTATAGAACTATTGTGATTAGTAATGGAAGAAATTGTAGCATTGATGTGGAGAAAGTGGCCACAATAGCTGCTGAGGGTAGAGAGAGGGAAGAAGAGATATGATGTGGGGGCATTTTCAGAACTTGGAGTTGTCCTGGGTGGTACTGCAGGGACAGATGCTGGACATTCTATGTTCTGCCATGGCCCACTCTGTGGACTGGGAGAGAGTGTAAACTACAATATAAACCATTATCCATGTGGTGCAGTAGTGCTCCAAAGTGTATTCACCAAAAACAATGAATGTGACATGATGATGAAAGTTGTTGATGTGGGAGGAGTGGGGTGAGGTGATGGGTGGTATATGAGGACTTCTTATATTTTTTGAATGTAGCATTAAAAAAAATAGAGAACAACAACAAAATAAAAAATATATATATAGGGGATTCCCATATGCCCCGATTCCCACACCTCCCACATTTTCCCACATTAACAACATCCTTCATTAGTCCGGTACATTTATTGCAATTGGTGAACACTTTTTGGAACATTTCCACCAAGCATGGATTAAAGTTTACATTGTAGTTTATATTTTCTGCCACCCAATTCTGTAGGTTATTGCAAGATTTATAATGACCCATATCTATCATTGCAATGCCATTCAGGACAATTCCCAAGTTCCAAAAATACCCCCGTATTACACCTGTTTTTTCCCTCTTCCTGCCATGAGAACCTCCAGTGGCCTCTGCCTCCACATCAATGATAAAATTTCTTCCAGTGGTAGAATCACAATAAGTCTATAGTAGAATACCAGTAAGTCTACTTTAGTCCATAGTTCATTCTCCAATCCTGAGGATTCTGGGATGGTGATGTTACTCCACCTTTAATTGAGAGGGAGCTGTGATCCTTTAGAGCCAATGGATGGGACTCTCTTTCTTGCAGTTGTAGACCCTCTTGGTTCCTTGGTATGGTAGTTGTCCATCATCACCTCTTTGTTAGTTGTCCTGGGTGAGACCAAAGAACAGTAAATCAGGTGTTGCAACTCCTTTGAGATTTGGGCCCAGTTGGCACATGAACACCCAAATATTTAAGTGTCTTGGATGGACAACTACCAACCTAAAACTAACTGTAGGTTCAAATAGAACAGAAGAGCCCTGTGTAGGGAAGCCACAACTGAGTCCAACTCTGTCACCCTTGGGAGAATAAATTCCAAGGTAGGTCTCATTGACAAGGCACCAAACTCCTGTGCTATCTGACCTTACTATAGTGTCTGGACATCTCCAGACCCTCAGGAGCCCTGCTATTTGGGGTAGTATCTACTTTGGCAGTCTATGAGAGCCTGCTGAGATGTGCATAAGCATAACTTCTGGAATGGCCTCATGATTCACTTTGATGTCTCTTAGCCAAATAAACTTATGTGACATTATCTTTTCTCCCTTTTCATTAAGGTCTTTTCCAGTTGCATTGCTAGTAGTTGGTTGGTAGTAATCCCTCAGTGCCAGAAAGGCTCTCCCTGGACTTCCTGGCCCACACTGGGAGAAAGGTAATGTATTTAAATGCTGAGTCCAGCTTAGAGAGAGGCCACAGTTGAGCAGTAAGTAGGCTCCCATGAGGCAACTCTTAGGCATACTATAATATTAGGCTAAATTTCCATTTCAAAGACTGTCTTGCTGAATATAAGATCCTTGGCTAGAAGCTTTTCTCTTGTAGTATCTTAAATATATCAGACCACTGTCTTCTTGCCTCCATGGTTTCTGGTGAGAAATCAGCACTTAATCTTATTGGATATCCCTTATATGTTATGCACTGATTTTCTCTCGCTGCTCTCAGAATTCTCTCTTTGTCTTTGGCCTTTGACATTCTGATGTGTATGTGTCTTTGAGTTGGTCTATTTGGATTTTTTCAGATGGGAGTACATTGTGCTTCTTGGGCAGGAGTCTGTATGTCCTTCAATAGGGTTGGGAAATTTTCTACCATTATTTCTTTAAATATTCCTTCTGCCCCTTTTCCCTTCTCTTCTCCTTCTGGGATGCCAATAACACGTATGTTTGCATGCCTTTTGCTATCATTTAGTTCCCTGAGACCTTGTTTGATTTTTTCCATTTTTTTCTGGATCTCTTCTTTTGTGTGTTCACTTTCAGAGGTCATTTCTTCAAGGTCACCAATCCTGTCTTCTGCTTCCTCAAATCTGCTATTATATGATTCCAATGCTTTTTTTTTTTAATGTCATTGATTGCATCTTTCATTCCCATAAGATCTGCTTTTTTTCTATTTATGCTTTCTAATTCTTGTTAGTACTCATCCAATATCTTCTTAATAACTTTAATCTCTTTAGCCATCTCATTGAATTTATTAAGGATATTTGTTTGAACATCTATAAGTAGTTGTCTCATCCCTTTATGTCATCTGGAGGCTTATCTTGTACCTTTAACAGGGCCATAGCTTCCTGTTTTTTTGGTGTGGATTGTAATTTTTGGTTAGTGTCTTCGCATCTGGCTTACTAGAGTATTTTTTCTGGGTGCAGTTTTTCTCTCTAGTTTAAGGCTTCCTATCATTTCTCCCTTGCTGGTTATACAGTAGGAACCAAGCATGTGGTGGGTGCTGTAAGCTGTGGAGGCTCAAGCTGCCCTGATTGTACCAGGGTCCAAGGAAACTTCCTCCAACTTTCTCCTTTGCCAGGGATAGGGACAGAGTCACAGCTATGTGGAATAATCCATGTACAGGCCTAGACTGTTGTTACTGAGAAAGACTGATGGAGTTTCACATCCCTTTCTCCCCTACCTGGGGCAGGGATGGGGCTGCAGGTGTGGGCATCAATCTATGCAGTGTGGGTTCTAAGATGACCACAGTTGCCCTGGTAGACTTCTGATTTTCAGTGTATGCCTGTCAAAGTTTCCTCTAGTTACCTGTACAGGCTGGTGCAGAATTTCTCATCCTCCTCCCTGCCAGAGGCAGGGCTGAAGCCTAAGCAGGCTGTAGGCTGATCTGCATGAAAGAAACTTACAGCCTGGCTTTTCCTCAGGCTGGCAGCAAAGTCAGAATGGCAGCTACTGACCTCTTTCTGACTTGGGCTGATTCTTACCCCAGCTGTTTCCAGGGTTATCTCTTAGCCAGCTGAGTCTCCCAATCAGTAGCTGAAATTGGCAGCCAACTGTCTCCTCCTTCTCTGTTTTTGGGAAATGGAGCTTCCAATTCCCATCACAGAGCTGCTCCTGGGGTGGCTTGTGCCACCAGAGGAGGACAATCTCCGGGCTCCATGGCTTGGCCTGTAATTTCCTGAAAGACTGATGCAGGTCCCCACAGCTTCCTCCCTACTGGAGGTGGCACTGGGGCCTAGGCTAGACCTGCAATATGATCTGGATGGGAAGAAGCTGGTCCCCACCAGCACTGAGATTTTCAGTCCACCTCTCTTCCCCTTGTGCTAGGTGCAGAATTAAGATGGTGGCCTCTGGCCTCTTTCTGACCTGGACAGGTTCAAACCTTAGCGGTTCTCAGGATCATACTGTAGCCCACTGAATTTCCTCATCATAGCTGAAATTGGTGCCCAGCCATCTCTTCCTCCCCCATTTTGGGGAAGTTGAGCTTTCAATTCCAGCCATGGAACAGCTATCAAGGCTGCTTGTGCCTCACGTGGAGGATGGGCACTGGCCTCCAGGGTGTGGAGCACTCTCCTTACAAGTCTCTGCAGATGGGCAGTCTCCTCCTTCCACTCCCCCAAGGATGTTGCAGGATGTTCCTCTGGCCTCATGGAGCCCCCAAACAGGTGCTTCAGCTAGTTCCAGAGAGCTCTGGGTGTTTGCTAACTGCCCTGTACCAGTATCTGACTCTAGGAGCTCCTTGGTCTGCCATCATCTTGCTGGTTTCTTAGCAATGATCTTTTTACATGTTCATGTTATATTTGCTACAGCTAATGTACAGATATTGGAACAGAGCAACTAACCATGGTTCCATTTTGTTTTACATTATGGTTTAAATTTTAGATTGCACACTTTTCTAAATTTTCAGTTACATTATGGTTTACATTTTAGACTATACACTTTTATAAATTTTTTGTGAAATTTAACATGTCCTATATCCATTGTTGCATGATCTTGTGGAACACTTCCATTGGCCCCATTTACCTTGCGTCCATCTATTCTATTCCTCCCTAGCCCTCCCCTCAGGGCCCACAGCCACAACCAATCTTCACTGCTTGAAGGACCTGATTCACAGATACTTGTAACAATGCTGAGGGCTTGACACACTAGACCATCCTCCCCCAATGGAAGCCACAAATGCTCTTGAGAGACACCCTTCCCTCTCTTTGAGAATATCAGGCCTCCCCAGAATGGGGATACACCTTCCCACTCATTGTATGGGTCTCCACCCAATGTTATATCACACTATGACAAGGAGCACTCACATACTCTCTAGAAGTCTGCCCTTTTGCCAGATGACCTCCCCATTAAGCACCTTAAACAAGTAAACCTTCTTAATTATATTTTCTAAAGAGTTTCTCAACATTATAGTTTCAACCACATACCCAACAATCTCCTATGTTCGCCTGCTCCCCCAACACTGCTCCCAGTTCTATGATCCATCTGATCCATCCTCCCAGCCATAACCCCCCTCAAGCCTGAAAAGCTCCACCCAATAATATCCCAATGTCCCCATCTTATCCCTTCCCTGCACAACTATTTATCTCCACTTTATCACTGATTTCACCCATTAGGCTTCAACCTTCCACTTCCCCCTAATTTCCTGTAAGCCTAGTATCTAGTCTCAGTATCTAGCTCTCTGAGACACCTTGATTTGCTTAATTCCTACCGGAGAGGTCTTGTGGTATTTGTCCTTCAATGCCTGGCTTGCTTCACTCAACATAAGGTCCTCAAGATTCATCCATGTTATCCCATGTGTTAGTACTGTATTCCTTTTACAAATGAGTGGTATTCTATTGTATGTATATACCACATTTTGTTTATCCATTCATCTGCTGATGGGCATTTGGGTTGATTTCAACTTTTGACAATAGGGAATAATGCTGCTATGATCATTGGTGTGCATATATCAGTTTGTGTCCTGTTATCAGTTATTCTGTGTATATACCCAGCAGTGGAATTGCTGGGTCATATGGAAAAACTATAGCTAGATTTTTGAGGAACTGTGAAACTGTCCTCCAGAATGGCTGGATCCTTCTGCATTCCCAACAGCAGTGGATAAGCATTCCCATTCCTCCATATCCTCTCCAACACTTGTAGTCTTCTGATTCTTTAATAGCTGCCTGTCAATGGGCATAAAATGGTATCTCATTGTAGTTTTGGTTTGCATTTCCCTAAAAGCTCATGATGTTGAACATCTTTTCATGTGCCTTTCAGCCATTTGTATTTCTTCTTTGGAGAATCTTCTGTTCAAATCTCTTGCCCATTTTTTAAATGGATTGTTTGGCTTTTTATTTTTGAGATATAGGAATTTTTATATATGCAGAATATTAGACTCCTATTAGATATATGTTTACTGTATATTTTCTCCAATTGGGTAGTCTGTCTTTTTACTTTCTTGACTAAGTTCCTTGAGGTGAAAAAGGATTTAAGTTTGAAGAGAGACCATTTATCTATTTGTTTTGCTCTTGTGCTTTGGGTGTTAAGTTCATGAAGTCATTTCATATCACAAGATCCTGTAGATGCTTCCCTACATTGTTTTCCAAGGTCTTTATGGTCTTGGCTTTTATATTTAGGTCCTTGATCCATCTTGAGTTGACTTTTGTACAAGGTGTGAGATGATAATCTTCTTTCATTCTTTTCATATGGATACCAAGTTCTCCAAACACCATTTTTTGAAGAGACCATTCTCTCCCACTTCAGTGGGCTTGGTCGCCTTGTCAAATATGAGATGACTGTATATATGAGGATCTATATCAAAACTCTCAATTTGGTTTCATTGTTCAGTAGATGTATTCTTGTGGCAATACCACGCCTTTTATTTTTTGAGATTCCCACATACATATTTATTGTTTCACTTTCCTCTTTCTTGTCATTCGTGTAAATGAAAATACCACATAACACTCAAGTCAGAAATGCACTCATTCATCAACCCCAACCCTGGTTTGGCTATTGATACAAGAGTTTGGAAGAAAACAGCAAAAGCATTCTATGAAGATAAATTGGCTACATTAAATTGCTTGTATAGAGCCTTTTTGATCACTGTAGCTTTGTAATATGTTTTACAGTCAGGTAGTATGATTCCTCCAATTTCATTTTTCTTTCTCAATATGTCTTTGGCTATTCAGGGCCTCTTTGCTTTCCAAATAAATTTCATAGTTAGTTTTTCTAGTTCACTAAAAATGCTGTGTTGATTTTTACTGGGATTGCATTAAATTTGTAGTTTTGTTTGCTCAGGATAGACATCTTAATGATATTTATTCTTTCTATCCATGCACAGGAAATGTTCTTCCATTTATTTAAGTCTTCTTTGATTTCCTTTAACAGTGTTGTGTAGTTTTCTGTGTATAAGTCTTTTATACCTTTAGTTAAACTTATTCATAGGTATTTTTTTATTTACTATTGTAATTGGTATTTTTTTCCTTGATATCCTCCTCAGATTACTCATTATGAGTGTACAGAAATGTTACTGATTTTTGCACATTGATCTTATAACCTGTGACTTTACTGAACTCATAAGTTCTAGACACTTTGTTGTAGATTTCTCAGGGCTTTCTATGTATAGGTTCATGTCATTTGCATTAGTGAAATTTTTATTTCTTCCTTTCTAATTTGTATGCTTTTTATATCTGGTTCTTACATCAGTGCTTGAGCAAGTACTTCTAACACAATGTTAAATAGGAGGGGATGTATTGGGCATCCTTGTCATGTTCATGATCTTAGAGGGAAAGATTTTAGGATTTCACCATTGTAAATGATGTTAGCTGTGTGTTTTTCATATATACCCTTTATCCTGTTCAGAAAGTTTCCTTCTATTCCTATCTTTTGCAGTGTTTTTTATCAGGAAAGGGGGCTGTATTTTGTCAAATGCTTTTTCTGCATCTATATATATGATCATGTGATTTATTTTTTCCTTTGATCTGTTTATGTGATGTATTACATTGATTGATTTTCTTATGTTGAACCATCCTTGCATACCAGGTATGAAATCCACTTGGTCATGGTGTATAATTCATTGGATATATTGTTGAATATGGTTAGCAAGTATTTTGTTGAGGATTTTACCATCTAGGTTCATTAGTGAGATTGGTCTGCAATTTTCCTTTCTTGTGGTGTCTTTGTTTGGCTTTGGTATTAGGGTAATGTTGGCATCATAGAATGGGTTCGGCAATGTTCCTTCTATTTCAGTTTTTTTAAAGAGTTTAAGCAAGATTGGTGTTAATTCTTTCTGGAATGTTTGGTAGAATTCACCTGTGAATCCATCTGGACCAGGGATCTTCTTAGTTGGGATGTTTTAAATAGCTGATTCTAACTCTTTACTTATGATTGGTTGTTGAGAACATCAATTTTTTCTTTCATCATTGTAGGCTGCTTATGTTTTTCTACAAATGTGTCCATTTCCTCTAAACTGTCCTTCTTGTTGGCGTATAGCTTTTCAAAGTATCCTCTCATGAGAGTCTTTATTTCTGTGCATAAGTGGTGATATTCCCTTTCTCATTTCCCATTTTGTGTACTTGCATCTTCCTTTTTCTTAGTCTAGTTAAGGTTTTGTCAATTTCATTGATCTTCTCAAAGAACCAACTCTTTGTTTTGTTTATTTTTTCTAGGTTTTTCTTATTTTCTATTTCATTTATTACTGTTCTGATCTTTGTTATTTCTTTCTTCTCCCTTTGGGGTTAGTAGGTTGTTTTTTTACTAATATCTCCAAGTGTGCAGTGAGGTCTTTAATTTTAGCTCATTCTTCTTTTTTTTTGGCTATGAATTTCCCTTTCAGCACAGCTTTTGTTGCATCCCATAAGTTTTGATATGTTGTGTTGTCATTTTCATTAGTTTCAAGGTAGTTACTGATTTCCTTTGAGATTTCCTCCTTGACCCATTGTTTTTCTAAGAGTGTATTGCTTAACTTTCATATCTTGGTTCTTAATCTAGGTCTCTGGCCCTTGCAGATTTCTAGCTTCCTTCCACTATTTTCAGAGAAATTATTTTGTACAATTTCAATCTTTCTGAATTCACTGAGACTTTCTCTGTGGCCTAGCATGTAGTCTATCTTGGAGAATCATCCATGTACACTTGAGAAGAATGTATATCCTACTGTATTTTGGTGTAATGTTCTGTATGTCTATTAGGTCCAGCTCCTCTAATACATTTTTCAAAGCCTTTGTTTCTTTGTTGATTCTCTGTTGATATATTTTTTTACAATGATAATAATGCTGTATTAAAATCCCCCACTATAATTGTGGAGGCATCTATTACTTCACTTAGTTTTTCCAGTGTTTGCCTCACATATTTCGAGGTGCCCTTGTTAGGAGCATAAATGTTTATGATTGTTCTTTCTTCTTGAAAGATTACCCCTTTTACTAATATGTACTGTCCATCTTTTTCTCTCACAGTAGTTTTGCATTTAAAGTCTATTTCATCTGGTATTAATATGGCTAGTCCTGCCATTTTTTTTGGTTATAGTTTGCCTAAGATTATTTTCCAGCCATTCACTTTCAACCTGCTTGAGTCCCTGGGTCTAAGTTAGGTTTGTTGTAGACAGCATATAGATGGATCATATTTCCTTATCCATTCTTCCAATCTGTGTCTCTTGATAGGTGAGTTTCATCCATTGATATTCAGTGTTATTACTCTTAAGTAATTAGCCATGACTAATATTATATTAGCCATAATTTCTTTTGATTTGTGTATGTCACATGTTGATTTATTCTTTTTGTCTTTTTAGTTGTTCTTACACTCTCCTCCAACTCTCTCTTGTTTTTTTTTTTTTTTTTCTTTCCTCCTGCAGAAGTCCTTTTAGTATTTCTTGAAAGGCAGGTTTCCTCTTGGCATACTGTCTTAGTTTTTTTTTATCTGTGAATATTTCAAACTCTCCATTATTTTTGAATGCCAGCTTTGCTGTATAGAGTATACTTGGGTGGAATTTTTTTTTTCTTTTAGTATCTTGACTGTCATACCACTGCCTTCTTGCCTACATGGTTTCAAATGAGAAATCAGCATTTAATCTTATTGAACTTCCCTTGTATATGATGGTTCTCTTTTCTCTTGCTGCCTTCAGTATTTCCTTTTTGTCTTAAGCATTGTATAATTTGACAAGTATACATCTTGATTTCAAGATTAGAAGATGGCATAATAATAATATAAATTCTTCCTAAATTTGTCTATAGTTTCCAGGTAATTTCTATTTTAAAGCTCAGTAAGTATTTTGTAATTCATAAACAAGCCTACTCTAAAATTTAGATGGTGAAGGAAAGGTATTAGAACAGCCACAATAAGTTTGGAAAGAAAACATAAAGAAAGAAGGATCACTCTTCTCTATTTTACAGCTTATTATGTAGTTACAGAAAGCAAGATTGTAACAGGATGAAAAGACAATTTAAAGAATGGAGGAAATATTGCAAATCACAGGGTGAACAAAATATTTGCATCTGAAATATATATAGACATTTCAAAACTGATCATTAAAATAACAAAAAAGCAATTCCAACAGAAAATGTACTGAAAACATGAGTAGATAGTTTGCAAAAAAGGATAAGCAGATAGCAACTAAGCCAATGAAAAGATCAACCTCCTTAGTTATCAGAGAAAATGCAAATTTCCACCATAATACCTCCACTACACTTCTATTTGGATGGGTAAAATAAAATAAAGTGAAAACACAAAAGACTGGTGAGAATGCAGAGAAAGTATCATTCATCTTTCTGCTAGTGATGGAAAATATTACAGCCACCCTATGAAGTTTAAAACTAAAATTGATTTACCCTTTGACACAGCAATTGCATTCTTACATATGGAACAGAATCTCACTCAGAGCCTCTGAAATGAAGCAGCCCTGCAAACAACTTGATTCCACATTCTGGCCTGCAAACCATGAGACTTCTATTGTTTAAGCACCTATTGTGGCAATTTGTTATGACATTACTAGGACAGCAATTTGCCAGGCACAGATAAAAATGCTGAAATTTCTTCCCCTAGGTTAACTTGTTGGGTTTGATAATGAGAAGCAACAAAATCATGTCAATTCCATGAAATTGGATGAGCAGGGTTATATAATATTTCCAAAAGTTAGTGACTATGAACACCTGCACAGTGATATCCAGGGTATGGTTATGTCCACAAATCAGATGGACTCCTACATTACTGAAAAATCATCTGTAATCATGATCTGAGTCAGTGAGTATCTCTGTATATAGGAAGAAATCATTTTGTTGGGGAGAAAGACTGGAGAATAATACTGTAATTTTAATTGATTTATGGTGTGCATTACTAAGTTATAATTAAAATCACGATTATTAGCAAATAATTATTTTCAAATAATTATTTGAAAAGTAATGTTTTTCATCATATTTTGAAACTAAAAATGAAAAATGTGCATTAGAAAGGTCATGTCAAATTATGCGCTTGAAAAACTAAACAGCAAATGCAAGTAAAATTCTCAGCATGGAAGGAAATAAAGTATGTTTTCTCATTCTGATAAAAGGCACAGTTATAGTTTAATTTGTTTCCCCCCAAAAATACATATTAATGTCCTAGATCCATACTACATTCTAACCCTATTTAGAAATTGATCTTTGAAGATAATGTTAGTTAAGATGAGGCCAAACTAAACAAGGGTGAGCTGTAAACCAATGATTTCCGTCCTTAAGAGAAAATTGGACAGAGCAGAGAGATAGGGAGAAGATAGACATGAGGCAGAGACAGAAAATGTCATGAATTGTCAGCGAGTTACTATCAGAAACCTACAGGCTTCACAGGAAGCCAGGAATTATCTACAAATATATTTCAGATTACTAGATTCCGGAAATATGAGACTATAAATTTCCATTATTTTAAGCTACCCAGAGAAGCCCTAAGAAACTAAGACACATACCTACAAAAACCTACAACTATTATCACATGTAATGTAAAATACTGTCTTTATCCATAAGATCAGGAATAAGGCAAGGACATCAGCACATGACACTTCTGCTCAAACATTCTACTCATAGTCATGGTCAAGCTGTGAGTACAAAATTAGAGTAAAAGCTAAGGTCTTTTAGATAGATGAAAATAGTTGTCTTTATTTGCCTCAACAAGAGCATTTTTATTAAAAATAGATATCTTCTTTTTAAAAAGTCAGAATTAAAAAGAGAGTTCTTATGTATTTCAGGAAAGTGATCCACATGCAAAATTGAAAGATATTAGTATATTAACAGAAAACCAACAGTAATTGAAAATTCAAACTGCACCTAAAATATGAAATATATGCACCTAGATCTGACAAAATAAGTGAAAGACCTATACACTGAAAACTCAATTTTTCTGAGAGAAATTTTAAAAAGAGACATTAAAATGAAGGTATATTCCATTTTTGTGGACTCAAGGACTAAATGTTGTTGAGTTTAATTCTATGCAACTCATTCTCTAGATTTAGTGCAAACATGATCAAAATCCAAGCACAATTTATGTAAAAAGTCAAGAGTTGATTATAACTTAAATGGAAATGCAAATAGACCTGGAATAGCCATAGCAACTCTGTAGAAGAACAAAGTTGTAAGATCTATACTATCTGATTTAACATGTAGTATAGAGCTACAGTCATTAAGAGGGTGCAAAAATGGTAAAAAATAATTTAATATACATAATAAAAAATGACCTTCTATCCCTCCCTTGCACTATTTACCAATATTAACACAAAATTTTTATTGATACTAGGTTAGGCAAAAATGTATGACATATTAAAAAATCTGATGAGGGGAAGGGTAAGATGTTGGCTGAGTAAGGATTTCCAAAAGTCATCTCTTCTTACAGGGTAGTTAGCAAACACACTGAGTTATATAAAGCACCTGTTTCAGGGGCCCAGCAGACCAGAAGATCATCATGCAACATCCTTGAAAGAATAGAAGGAGAAGCCTGCCCATCTGCAATGAAGTTGCTTGAACAGAGCACTCCACAACATGGAGGACCATTCTATCTTCCACTGGTGGCCCATCTTTCTCAGCAGCTGTTCAGTGGCTGGTGTTGGAAGCTTCTTTTCCCAAAATGGGGGAGGAACCAACTTCAGCTACCATTTAGTAAATTCAGGTGATTAAAGTATAATTCTAAGAGCAGGTAAAGTTTGAAACTGTCTGGGGGGAGAAAGGTGGGCAGCTGCCAATTTAGCCCTGGCATAAGGCAAAGCAGGGCTGATTGAAAATCACAGTGGTTCTGGGGACCAGCTTCTTTCCACCCACATCAGTCCTAGTCTAGCTCCAGCCCCACCCTCGGCAGGGAGGAAGCTGGTGGAAACTGCACCAGGCAATGTCAGCTGACACAAACTGCACAAAAGGAAACCTGGGACTCCATCCCAGTCAACTAATAGGATAGAAGAGGAGTTGTGTTTCCTTGGCCTTACTGGGCAGCTGCAGGTGCTTTTGGTCCTCAAAAACTGGTTTGTTGAGTGTCTTCAATTCCATCTCCACCACTCCAACCCCATAGGAGAGGAGGGGTTCCTCTTTCTTCAATCTTTCTGGGCAACTGCAGGCACTTACGGCCTGCATAAACTGGATAGTAAGTCACCTGTAACTCCATCCCTGCCCCCAGTTGGGTATAGGGAGAGCACTACTTTCTCATCCTCTCTGGGCACCTGGAGGTGTGTATGGAATGCATGAGCTGGTTTGTTGAGCACCTTACATTCCATCTCCATCCCTGACCTCCCCCCTTAGGATAGTACAGTTCTGATGTTTCCTCAGCCTCTCAGGGCAATTATGGTTACATATAGCCTAAAGGTTATCAACTTTTGGGTGCTTATAGCTCCACCCACAGACCTGATAGTACAAGAGGGGGTGGTGCCTCTCAGGAAAACTGAAGGCAAATTTAACCCATACAGAATATATGTTTGGGCACTCTGGAGGATCCATCCTCTCCCCTCTCTGCAGAAGATGTATACAAGTGCTTTGCCAGTCTACCTTAGCAGCTCCAGTATTTTTTGAGACACACAGCTTATACTGTTGCCCAGAACTTTTGCTTCATCTCTTCCTCAGGCAAGGGAAAAAGGGAGATGAAGCTTCATCAGTTTCTATGGGAAATTATGTATGGTCTTGGCTTGTATGACTTGGATTTTTACACATGGCAGTGGCTCTGCCCCTACCCCTGGCAGAGGAGAAATGTTGGAGAAACTTCAGTGGTTCCTGGGACAATGAGGGCAGCAGCAGCTTCCTCAGCTTACAGTATGAACTATATACTTGGCTCCTACAATGCAACCAGCAAGGGAGGAAGGGCAAGAAAGCCCTACACTAAATAGAAAAACTGTATTCAGAATAAATACATTTAGTAAGTCAGATGCCAAAACACCAACAAGAAAACTACAGTCCTTACCATGAAACAAGAAGATATGGCACAGGCAAAGGAAAAAGATTAGCCTCTAAATGACATAAAGGATTTGAGACAACTAATCATAAATGTTCAAGCAAACCTCTTTAATAAATTAAATGGGATGGATAGAGCTTAAGGATATTAAGAACACCCTGGGTGGGCTCAAAGACGAATTTGACAGCATACATAGAAAAATAGAAAATCTTCTGGGAATGAAAGGTGTAATGAATGAAATTAAAAATACAATGGACAGGTTTTAAAAGGCAGATGAAAAAATCAGTGAGCTTGAAGAAATGACCTAAGAAAGCAAACATAAAAAAGAACAAAGGAAGAAAAGAAAGAAAAAATTGGATGGTGTTTCATGGAAATAACTATGACTAGAGACATGCAAGCATATGTGGCTTGGGTGTCATAGAATCAGAAGAGAAGGGAAAGGTGCAGAAGGAATATTTCAAGAAATAATAGTAGAAAATTTCCCAACTCTAATGGAGTACATAGATACCCATGTCCAAAAAGCACAGTGTACTCCCATCCAAATAAAACTGAATACACCAACACTGAGATACATATTACTAAGAAGGACAAATGCAAGACACAAAGAAAATTCCAAGAGCTGCAAGAGAAAATCAATCATAACATACAGGGGATAGCCAATAATATTAAGTGCAATTTCTCATCAAAATCCATGGAAGCAGGGAGGCAGTGGTAAGATATATTTTAGGCACTGCAAGAGAAAAACTGGCAGCCAAGAATCTTATATCCAGGAAGGTTTAAGTTTTTCTTATATCATTTCTGTTCTCTTTCAAAACTGAGGGTGAGTTTAGAATATTCACAAATGAACAGAAACTGAGAGAGCTGGTAATCAGGAGACTGACTTTCTAGGAAATACCAAAGAAAGTGCTACAATCTGAAAAGAAAGGGCATGAGAGAAATGCTTGCAAGAGAGTCTAGAAATGAAAGTTATCTCAGTAAAAGTAACTGGAGTGATGAAAAAAATGTAAAAGATAAAACCTAAAGGTCAAAATGTGTGAAATAAGAATTGTCTTTTGAATAAAAATATTAAGGATTAAATTCCACATTCAAAAGACACAGACTGGCAGAATGTATAAGAAAATATGAGCCATCTATATCTGTCTACAAGATATTCACCTTAGACCCAAGGAAACCAACAGATTGAAAGTGAAAAGGGCTTTATGGACTTCCAGAAAGATGACATTGAGGTAGATAGGCAGGACAGTGGAGAAAGGGCAAATACCTACCCATAGGATCTGCTTGGAGGATCTATAGAACAGGAGCATTCTATACATCATCCAGGAAAAAATGAGATAGATGATGAATCCAAAGTAAAACTGTGAGTTACTCACTCCCTTGAGTGGAAATGGCATATATGCAGCAACCTCAAGGCAAAAAGCCCTGGTAAAGCTCCTGGCTCACTGTGGCCAACATAGTGGGAGGAAGAGGGGTCTGGCAGAGGATAGAGAGTATTTTACGTGTGTGTGTTTGGTCAGTTGAGCCACCTTTGAATCTTAAATACCCAACCAACACTGAGGCGGCCCCAGGGCTTTCATGCTATCAGGCCCTCAGCTGGTATCTTATGACAGGGTACATATAGACAATTTTTATTTTTGTTTTTAGTTTCATGTTTCAAGTTTTCTTGGATCTGTTATTTTCTAGAAGTTCCCTTTTTTTCTCTATTTTATTTGTGAAAACTTGGTACATTACCTGTGGTAGTCAGGCTGCAGGGTAATTGATTCATGACTACAGGCAGCCTTAGATGTTCCTTAGTAACTAAGATCAGAGGCTGTTTTCCTGGGATTTTTCTTGTATGTGTGTTGGTTGTTGTTTTGTTTCTTGTCTTTCTCCTTTGTTGCCTTTTTCTCTTTTACTTATTTTTTCAACCACTTTATTTCTTCCCTTTCCTTTATCTATCTTTACTCTTCTGTTCCTTTTCTTTCATTCCACCTTTTATTGTTTGGACTTCATTTTTAAATTTATTTATCTCTCCCTCATTATCTCTCTCTTTTTTCCTCTGATCATCTTTCCAGCTGTTAAATTTTATCATATTTTCTTTCGTTTTGTTTCTTATTTCTTTTTTATTCCAAATTTTTTATTATTTCTTTGTATTTTTTGCAATTATTTATTCATATTATTTATTTTCCTAGCTCTTGTATGTTTCCTCTTTTACTTTTTAAATTATTATTACTATTTTCCTTTTTCTCTTTTTATATGTTTCCTTTTCTCTGATCCTAATATTATTTTTCAAATCACCACAGTTAACTGCAGTGATAGACTAAAAGGAACCCAGTGTTTGAAAGGAGCCTAAACTGAAGCACACAAAAATGAACAAACTAAAACCTTAGAGTAGAGAGAAAAATTTAACCAACCTAATGGGTCCATCAAAATTAACAGATGCCTGGGCAACAATAAAAAATGAAAAGCCATAATAAGAAACAGGAAACATGGCCCAGTCTAATGAAAACAAACAAACAAATACAAAAACAAGAGGAGTTGGAGATTGAGGGACAAATAGTCAGGGATGTCCAAACTTAATGAAGCGAAGAAAGAAATAAAAGAATATTGAGAAAACACTGGGGGAACGTATGAAGAAATTGTAAACATACCAAAAAAATAACAGATATGATGGTGATGAGTGACATAATGTAAAAAATAAAAAATATGTTGGAAGCACATAACAGCAGATTTGAACAGGCAGAGGCAAGAATCAGTGGTGTTGAAGACAGTACATCTGAAATCAAACAGATAATAAAACAAATAGATACAAAGATAGAAAAAATCCAGCATTGACTTAAGGATTTGAATGACAACATGAAATGCACAAACATGTGTATTATAAGCATTCCAGAGGTAGAAGAGAAGGGAAACGGGGCATAAGAAGTATTGGAAGATATAATGGCTGAAAATATCCCAAGTCTTTTGAGGGACATGGATGTCCATGTCCAGGAAGTGAAGTACACCATAGAAAGTATAAATCTTAAGATGCATACCCCAAGACATATATTTGTCAAATTGTCCAATGCTCAAAAAAGCGAGAATACTGAGTGCAGCAAGAGAAAAGACATCCATCTCATACAATGGATGCTCAATAAGATTGTTCTGATTTCTCACCTGAAACCAAGGAGGAGAGAAAACAATTGTATGACATAGTTAAGGTGCTAAATGAAAAGAACTTCCAGCCAATAATTCTTGCAGTACTGGCATTCAAAAATGAGAGATAGTTCAAAATAGCCACAGATAAACAGAAATTAAGAGGATTTCTCAACAATAAAATTGCCCTTCAAGAAATACTAAAGGGAGTTCTGCAGGTTGAAAGGAAAAACACAGGAGAGAGCCAGTTGGAAGAGACTGTAGAAATAACAATTATTGGTAAAAATAACTAAAATTACAAAAAGGAATATAAACAACACATGGCATATATAAACCTCTGGATAATGTAACGCCTTGACAGTAATAACATTGAAAGCTAATGGATTAAACCCCTAATCAAGAGACAGAGATTGGAGGAATGGAAAAGGAAATATGATCCATCTATATGGTGCATATAAGAAGCTCACCTTAGAACCAGGGATGCAAATATGTTGCAAGTGAAAGGTTGGAAAACAATTTTACATGCAGTCAATAAATAAGTACTTGCTCAAGTCCTTAGGCAAGAAAAAGACTTAACAGTCATCCAAATTGGAAAGGATTAGGTAAAAAATTCACTAGTTGTAGATGATATGATCCTATACAAAGAAAACCCTGGGAAATCTATGGGAAAATTTTTAGATCTGATAAAGGAGTTCCCAAAAGTGTCCGGATATAAGATAAACAGAAAAAAATCCATAGCACTCCTGTACACCAATAATGAACAATCTGAGGACAAATTTAAGAAAAGAATTCCATTTACAATAGCAATTAAAACAACCTATTACTTAGGAATAAACTTAATTAAAGATGTAAAGAACTTGTACACAGAAAGCTACTCAACATTGTTAAAGGAAATCAAAGACCTAAATAAGTTGAGGTATATTTCCTGTTCATGGACCGGAAGATTAAATGTCATAAAGATCTTTGTCCTATCCAAACTGATTTGCAGATTTAATTAAACCCCAATAAAAATGACAACAGCATTTTAACTGAATTGGAAAGATTAACAATGAAATCTATTTGGAAAGACAAGGGGCCCTGAATAGGCAAAGACATTTTGAAAATGAAAAATGAAATTGGACGAATCACACTACCTAACTTTAGAACATACTAAAAAATTACAGTGGTAAAAATGGCATGGTATTGGCAAAAGAATTGACCTATTGACCAAAGGAACTGAACTGAGAGTTCTGATATAGATTTTCACATATACAATCAACTGCTATTTGACAAGCCACCAAGCCTTGTCAATGGGGAAAGAATGGAATCTTTAACAAATGGTGCTTGAGGAACCAGATATCCAAATCCAAAAGAATTAGAAAGGATCACCATCTGATGCCATATACAGAAATTAAGTCAAGATGGATCAAAGATTTAAATATAAGAACCAAGACCATAAAGCTTTGGGAAGATAATGTAAGAAAGCATCTTCAAGATTTTGTAGTAGGAAAGGGTTTAATAAATGTTACACCCATAGCATGAGCAATGAAAGAAGAAAATAGATAAATGAGACATCTTCAAAATTAAAAAAAAATAATTTAAAAATGCTTCAAAAGAATTTGTCAAGAAAGTGAAAAGGCAACTTACTCAATGGGAGAATCTCATAGGGGCTTACCATCCAGCATATGTAAAAAATCCTATATCTTGAAATTAAAAAACAACCCATTTAAGAAATGGACAAGTGATTTGAATAGACACTTCTCCAAAGAAAAAACACAAAAGGCTAAGAAGTACATGAAAATATGTTCAACATCACTAGCTATTAGGCAAATGAAAATCAAAACTACAATGAGATATCATCTTATACCCATTAGACTGGTGGCTCTTAAAAAACAAACAAACACAGAAGCCTACAAGTGTTGGAGAGGATGTGGAAGAAAAGGAACACTTATTGATTCTTGGTGGTAATGTAGAATAATGCAGCCATTGTGGGGGACAGTTTGGCAGTTACTCAGGAAGCTAACTATAGAACTGCAATATGGTCCAGGAATCCCACCGCTGTGCATATACCCTGAAGTATTGAAAGCTGGGACAAGAACAAATATATGCACACCAATGTTCATAGCAGCAGTATTCACTATTGCCAAAAGTTGGAAGCAATCCAAATGTCCATCAAATGAAGAATGGATAAGCAAACTGTCATATATACATACAATGGAATATTACTTTTAGCTGTAAGAAGGAATTAGTATTAATGTACAGGATATCATGGATGAATCCTGAAGACCTTATGTTGAATGAAGTAAGCCAGAAACTGAAAGACAAATATTACATGATTTCACTGATATGAATTAAGCAAATTGAGCAGACTCACAGAACCAGAGTATGGAAGATAGGTTTTCAAGAGACAGAAAAGGAGTAGAAGGTGGTGAGTCAATGCCCATATGGGCAAAATCCATGATAAGGTGGAAGGGTGTAGTTGTCCAATGGATGAGTATGAAAGTGGTGTAGCAATGTGCTTGGGTTCGGCCAGGCTGGTCTGTGATGGGGAGTAGTTTCGGGGGGTGGGGTTGGACTATACATGGTCCTGGATAGAGGGTTGAGGGAATGGGAAAGGAACTCTGGGGATTTGCAAGTGTGTGGTTAAAGTTACAATATTGATAATCTTCTTATGGCAAAAATGGATGGTTACTGGTGTAGAGTGTTTGATGTATGTGGGTACATGAGACAGGGTTTGCCTGAAACGGGCTCCTCTGAAATATGTCATTTTGTCATAGTATATCATATCGGTAATAAACAAGAAAATATAAAGTTTGCATTCATTATGTGAGTGCTGCTATATGCTCAATTAGAGGGACAAAAATCCTTTTAGAACATAATAAAAGAAACAGGCTGGTGTGTCAAGTTGTAAAATGTTATTAATAAGGGAAAGGAGAAAATGGGAGGGCATTGGGAATATGTGAATCACCCATATTCTCTGACTTTTCTGTACCCAAAAGCATCTTTGAAAAAAAAAAGATACCAGGGAGTAAATGTCACTGTACATACAAGACAACAGAAATTTTAGTGATGAAAGCACAAAGTCTAAATTTTTAAAATAATTATTTTTTTAATTTTTGTTATTTTATCGGTGATTTTTAATTTTATTTCATTTTTTAAATTATTTTGTTCACTCCATTTTTGGAGATGTTTGGATCACAGAAGGGTCACAACAGTGGTACAGGAGGGTCATTGGTGTACAGTGTCAGTGATGGGGGGTTGCATGGGAATGGGTTTACTTGACATATGTCTCTAAGGCACATAAATATGTTCAAGTGTTCATTGAACATGGCTTTGGCGGGAGGAAAACCACATAATGACCAATAGAATACTGAGTTCCCATCATGGGGAGTTCAGCTACATTCTCTAACAGGGCAGCAAGAATCATCTAAGTAAAAGGGCAGTACCTAACTGAAGGGAGACAGACCATTATGCCTGACCCTTGATACTGATGATTGTGCTTATGAACCTCTTCTTGTGCAATCGGTACTTAGCCTAGTATTATATACTACCCAACACTTATCTCAAGAAAACCTCCTTGTTGCTTAAATGTGATCTTTCTCTAAGCCAAAATCAGCACATAAACACACTACCTTTCCCCAGCTTGGGACATGATTCCCGGAGATGAGTCTCCCTGGCACCGATAGATTATTTTCAAGAACCAACTAGCAATGTATGTGGAAAAAGTCTATGGGCAAAAGGGGGAAATAGTGAATACAAATGAGTTTTTAGGCTAAGTGATTTCAAAGTGAGCTGGGAAATCATTCCAGAGGTTCTGCTTATGCAAGTCTCAGCAGTATCTCATTGACTGCCACAGTAAATAGCACCTTAAATAGTGGGGTTCCTGAGGTCTCTAGAGACATCCAGAAAGTACAGACAGATTGGACAGCTCAGAAATTCAGTACCTTGTCAGCGGGCCTTACTTTAGAATTTATGCTCCTCAGTGTAACGGAGTTAGGCTTATTTATAGGTTCTCTACACATGGCTCTTCTGCCCCTTTCATTTGAAACCATAATTAGCACTAAGTTGATAAATGTATGTCACAGACTTAAATCTTTACTTCATCCATTCGCAGGTGCATCCTGAATTTCAGTAGAGATGGCTTAC
This sequence comes from Dasypus novemcinctus, assembly GCF_030445035.2. Taxonomy (NCBI): domain Eukaryota; kingdom Metazoa; phylum Chordata; class Mammalia; order Cingulata; family Dasypodidae; genus Dasypus; species Dasypus novemcinctus. The sequence continues at coordinate 25,803,053 of NC_080684.1, forward strand.
CAACTCTTTACTTGATTAGACTCACCCAGGACAACAAACAAGGAGATGATGATAGACTACACCCATTCCAAAGAACAGAGTGTGTGCAACTGCAAGCAAGATAGTTCTATCCATCTGCCCAATGGGTTCTAAGCTCCCACTCAATTAGAAGTAGTGTGGGCTTCACCATCCCCAAATCCTCCATAACGGGGAATGAAAAGTGGACTTAAGTAGACTTATTATTTTCTACTATAGATTTATTATTATTCTAGTAATGGAAGAACTCAGAATTGTTAAAGAGTTAGTGACCACCATAGGTTCTAAAGGATGGGAGAGACAAGAAAGGTGCAGTGTGGGGGCATTTTCAGGACATTGTATTGGTCCTGCATGACATTGTAGTGACAGATACAGGTCATTGTATATTTTGTCTTAACTTAAAAAAATGTGTGGTGCAGAGTAAATTGGAATGTAAATTCTACTAATGGTTAGGAACAATGTTTCAAAATGTGTTCATCAATTGTAACAAATATACTACACTAATGAAGGATGCAGTTAATGTGGGAAAGTGTGGAGAGACAGTGAGGCATACAAGAATCCCTTATATTTTTTATGTAATATTTACATCTTCTAAAGCTTCTTTAAAAATAAAAATTTAGTAATTGCTGTATGTCACTCCACAATAAACTACTTGCCTCCCTTCATGGAAGGAAGCATCCCTTCACAGCTCTTCTCTCTCAAAATCACAGACAAAACAGTGCCATGAACTGAACATGAGATAGACTACACTGTTGGAAAAACAAATCAGTATAGAAAAAAAAGAGAAAATCAAAGACTGGAAAAAGATAGTCCATGTATGCAGCAATAACAACAACACAATGCTGGAGTAGCTATTGATGTGGGCTATGGGTGGGAGGCTGTTCATGTCTTCATAGATAACCTGAGCTGTATGTGTCCTGAGATGTGCCTGTGGGACGTGAGAAGCTGCAGCCCCACCCTTGCTAACCATAATAATGACTCCAGTCCTCAGAAAACAATTTAGTAATGCAAACTCTATATACATACCGGTCAATCCAGAGAGACTCATATATTAGTGATACTGAAGCCTAAACTTAAGCTTGGGCTTGAAGGGGAAATATAGCCTGTGCATGAATTCAAAATTATCTAATTCTATATCCAAGTGTGCCTAGAAATCCAATTAAGTAATATAGGCCTTTTAGGCTTAGAATGTTTAGAAAGGATGTGTATTCAGGTTGCATTCTGATGGAATATGGGTGATATGTTAATTTAAAACCTATCTGGTGCTCAGATAAATACTTAACTAACAAAGAAAGTCATTTTCTTTTATAAAAACACCATTTAACTCCCCACCCTTGTATCTTTTCTTTATAAAAGATTCTATGTGGTTTTTGAGTTTTGAACAGAAGGCCTCTGAGTCTGGCCAGTTGTAAATAAATATTTTTCCTTCCCAAAATTATTCTTGAGTCCTGGCCTTTCTATTTGCAAATAATTGAACCTCTCTTGACTTCTACAACACTATAATTATGTCAGATGAAATAGATATTAAAAGCAAAATTGTTTTTAGAGATGAGGAAGGACCTTATATATTAATAAAAGGGGCAATTTACCTGGAGGAAAGAATTATATATATATATAAATACACACACAAACACACACACACACACCCCTAACGAGTATTTCCCATGATACATGAAGTAAAAATTTTCGAAACTGATTGGAGAAATAGATATGTATGCAATAACAGTTGGAGACTTTAATACACCACTCCCAGCAATAGACAGAGCATATGAACAGAGGACCAATAAAGAAACAGTGAGTTGAATAATATGATAAATGAACTGAACTTAGACATATACAGAGCATTGCACCCCATATCAGCAGGATATATATTCTTCTCAAATGCTCATGGATCTTTCTCCAGGATACACCATATATTGGGGCACAAAGTAGATCTCAATAAATTCAACAAGATTGAAATTACACAAAGCACTTGATCTTAATGGAATAAAATTGGAAATAAACAAGAGGCAGAAATAGGGAAATTTCTCAAATATATGAAGATTAAAGAACACAATATTAAAAGATTAATGGGTCAAAAAAGAAATTGTGAGAGAAAGCAATCAATATCTTGATATGAATGCAAATGAGAGCACAACATAACAGAATCTATGAGATAGAATGAAGGTAGTGCTAATAGGGAAATGCTTATATTTAATGCTTACATTAAAAAAGAAGATCTAAAATCATGGCCTAATTATACAGATGGAGGAACTAGAAAAGAAAAACAGTGAACTATTCCCAAAGCAAGTAGAATAAATAAAATATCAAAAATCTGACAGAGATAAATGAAATCGATAAGCAAAAAAAAAAAAAAAATCTAGAGAAAATTAACAAACCAAAACAACTAATCATGAGTTACTGAACCTCTCAGCTGAAGGAAAGATCTTCCCTCCCACAACCCCAAGATGTTAAGCAATGGGTAAAATTGGTGAATTACATCTAACTGACAGGAGAGCAGATAACTTCCTCCTTGCAAGCTGCTTTGGATATTTATAGAATGGGATGTTGTTTTGTGTTATCTAGGATGGTACTGGAGAGGTAAAGAAGCCAAAGGAGAATTGTGAGTTGCTAGCCCCTATGGCTGCAAGAGTCACATATACCCCACCCTCAGGGCAAATAGCTCTGAATGGAATGTGAAGGCAGATTCCTTGGGAGGAAGAGGAGTTTGGGAGTGTAGAGAGTGGTTTCTTGTACTAATTTGGCCACCTGAGCCCTTCTTCCATATCAGAAGGGACCCTGACACAACAGGGAGTGGGGATGGTGAGATCTTCAGGCAGGATGTCATGCCAGGCCACCCAGGTAAAGAGAGGAAGGAGATCAGAGAGGAGGCAGGGATAGACAGGCACCTAATCAATAGAACTCTAGCAAAACTGCAAGGAATTTGACCTGCCTGAGGGAAAAGGGATGTATAGCCTTCTGAATGTCTAAGTAACCTAAGGAGACATATTAACTCAGTGGAAGAATTCCTGCCTAGCATATATGAGATCCCTAGTTCAGTTCCCAACTCTTCTTAGAGAAGTCATCTGATGGATTATCTAGCATCCAGCTGAAACTTTAAGACAAGGTACATATAGACATTCACTTCATATTAGCTGTTCTTGGATCTCTCTCTCTCTCTCTTTTAAAGGTTCTTTTTTGTATTTTCCTTATTTTACTCAGTAAAACCCAGTTGAAAACCTGTAGTGGACAGAAAGCAGTTTGATTGATTGATGAGCACCAGCAGCCTGAGAATATCATTAGATGTCTAAGAGAGAAGGATGTATATCTGAATTTATTTTTGTATTTTGTCTTTTTTCCATTTTTCATTTTTATGATTGAATTACTGCTGCCTTGTTTCTTGTCAGTTGTGTTTCCCCTTCCTTTGTTTCCCTGTTTTTGTTTTGCTTTGTTTTTCTTTGATTTCCAGTTTTCACTACCTACGCTATTTCTTTTCAATCTTTCATCATTCTTTCTTCTATTTCTCTTGTGGCTCTTTCATCCCACTTCATTTTGTTTGGTCTTCAATTTTTCTCTCTCTGCTTTTCTCTCTGTTTTCTTTCTTTTCTACTTTTATTCCTCCTTTCTTTATGCTTTTCTTTACCTCTCTTCTCATCACTCCAGCATTTTAAGTCATGCTATAGATTTTTTCTCTATTCTGTGTCTCACTGCATTGATTCTATTCTACTTTTCAAGTCTTTTCCTTTGTATTTCATACTTGCATTAATTATTCATTTTCCTAGATCTTATACAGTTCCTCTCCAACCTTTTACTATTATTACTGGTTTTTGTCTCTTCCTATCTCTTTCCTTTTCTCTGGTCCTATTTTTTTTCCCCCAAGGGAACATAGACAACAGCAGGAAAATAGAATTAAAGGAGCAAAGTATCAAAGAGAAACCTTACCACACACAAAAACAACAGCAAAATAAAACCTTAGAGGAGAGAGTGAAAATTATCAGCTGAATAAACCCATCAAGACAAAGAGATGCCTAGACACCATTACAAGCCATAGTAGGAAACAGGAAGATATGGCCCAGTCCAGTGAATGAACTAAAAGCCAGGAGGAGATACAGAACATAGAACACCTCATCAGAGATATCCAAAAAAATATGATGAATCAACTTAATGAAGTGAAGGAAGAGATTAAGGATATTAAGAAAACACTGGGAGATCATACTGAAGAAATTGTAAACATACCTAAAAAGATAATGGATATTAAGGTGATGAAACACACAAGGCAAGAAATTTAAAATACATTGGAAACACATAACAGTGGATTGGAACAAGCAGAGCAAAAATCAATGATATGGAAGACAGTATACCTGAAATCAAATAGATAGTAGAACATATAAACAAAAAGATAGAAAAAAATCCACTAGGGACTTAGGGATGTGAATTGTTTTGGCTGCAGAGAGAAGGTCTGGTGGTCACAGTTTTGAAGGCCAGGACCTGAGAATTCTCTGAGAAGGAAGATTTATTATGCTGTTGGAGCATGGGCATTGCAATTTATTTTCCTTGACATGAGGTTGCTTCTTTTGACAATTGCTGCTGTGAGAGGGTTTGCTTTCTTTTTCCTTTTCCAGTTTTCCTCTCTCCCGGTTTTTACATCATAGTTGATGTAACCCTTGGTGGTTACATTTTCCATGAGATGGGAAATCTTCACACCAGTGAACCAGTCTAACTTCTGTAGCTTTCTTCAGATGTCAGCCTGTGATTGGGCAACAAATGCTGCATTCACCATTGTTTGGCTTTTGAGAGCACCCAAGTTAAAGGGTGTGTATACTCAAAATGCCTCACACAGTCACTCATAGAGTTGAGGAGGACTTTCATTGAGAGATTGAGAGTGTGTAAGACTTGGATGGTCTTCACCATGTTTACTGCCTTTTGGCTTCCAGCTCTGAACCCTTCAACTAAGGCCCTGTGGAAAGTTTCTAATTGATTTAGCCCAGTCATGTCATTGGGATTCCATTGAGGATCCTTGTCTGGGAACTGTGTGTGTGCATATTGGTCACTGTCCAGGGTTTCCTCAGGTGGGTGTTATTTGAGCCAGGTTAGAGCTTCTTGAGTGACTCATGTTCTCTCCTTGAATTTGAGTAAGGTCATGAGGAGTAGTTTGCAGTTAGCCCACATGGGTTTGTAGGTTTGTATTATGGACTGGAAGAGGTCTGTCATGGCCTGAGGCTTCTCTGAGTATGGTGGGGAGTTACTTTTCCACTTAAAGAGCTCAGTGGTAGTGAAGATTTGGTGGTGATATACAAACATTTGGTTTCCTCCTTGGACCTGGCCATTGGCATCATAATAAAATTAGAGCTCAGGCCTCACAGAGAGGTAGCTGTAGGGCAGCCCTTTTCTCTGTTCCACCTGTCCCTGGGGCTCGCTGTGGTCTGAGTTGTCATCTTTTATGGACTCCTTCCTTATTGATGGTTGTCACTTCTGCCGGGGACATATTTGACACTATGTTGCTGGAGGCTGAGATTGGTGAAGACAGTGACTGCTGGATTTAAGACGCTGTATTGCTTGGGGAAAGTGGCTGTGAGAATGGCGAGGCTGCACTACTTGTGGAAGGTGGCTTATCCCCTCTCCTTGGCACTGGTGCAGTAGGAGGAACTGCATAAGGCAGCAGGAAGTCATTCTCATCTGGTTCTTCTAGAATGGGTGGGTCAGAACTAGATTTCCAGCTCACTTTCTCTGGACCCTTTGCAAGGTGCTTGTTTGGCCTGGTTCCCTGGTAAACACTCTGGGCTTTTGTATCAGGCAAATCCTGGCTTCTTTAGTCACACATTTCCTCATCCTGGGTGAACTTTGACTCACAGTGTTCTGTTAGGCGTCAATGTATGGGAACTGGACAGGGTGTCCTGGTTTTCTGGTTACCACATCATGGACTTTACGAATGATCCAGGGATCAAAGGTGCCTTCCTGGGGCCAGCCCATGCTCAGAGTTGGCCATTCTAATTCACAAAGTGTTCTAAGCTTCCCTGGCTAAAACTTTATGCTGTATGCATCTCCATGGAACACCATGGAAAAGTTTTTCAGCATACAACCTAGCAGGGTCCTACTTTGTGTGTTCTCATGTTTCCACCCTGCATCAGCATTGCACAAAACTCACTCAGCTTTTCACTTCGTCCATCTCCAGCTGCCTTTCCTGGGGACTTATGGTGCCTCTTAGCCTTAGCAGGTTGGCAAAAATCCCCAACTTGGATGAAGAGCCCCAGAGGTCCTTCACTGCCCTTGACCAGATGGGGTCACCACAGAACTGCAGATCAAGACCCTGCTCTCACCCTGCAGAAGTAAGTCTCAGCATCCCACTCAGTCTCCACAGTTACATGCACACAGCCACCTACTTTCCTTTCCTTTCTCAGAACTAGAGAAGATGGCTTCCTCCCTTCACCTTGGGAGTACTAGGGTCTTCTTGGGAGCTGATCAGGCCCCCTTCCTAACTTTTAAGGGTTAGGATATTCCTACACTATGCTCCCTGAGGTCTTACCCAGCTGGCATATGGAGCTCCTTTGCTTCATTCTCAGGGTTTCCTTCAAACCCTCCAGCACCTCTGGTTTCTTTTGGGAGGGCGCCAGTGGAGTCCACAACCTCTTTCTGAACTAAAAGAGTCCAGGTGTGCCCAGGGCTGGGGTTCACCTGTCATTCTCAGAGGTGTCCAAGAGGGGCAACCAAATGTTACCATCTCTGAACTTTGCAGTAATCCTGGATGAGCCCATAGAAATGCTGTGACAGCAAAGAGAAAGTCTGGTGGTCATGGTATTGAAGGCCAGGACACGAGAATTCTCTGAGAAGGAAGATTTATTATGACCCACCAGGCCCGGTGGACTTCTGTTCAAAAACCAAGACTTGAGCAAGATTTCCAGGTCCTTTTTATACAGAGGATTTAGGAGTGGGTGTCATTCGGTGCAAAAAGGACTCTCTTTTTTGTTTCTTAGGGTTTAGGGGGTTGTTTGGATACCAGGTAAGCTTGAATTAATAGACCACCCACATTCCATCAAGATGTAAGCTCAAATATGCATTCAGTCTACGGCCTTCCTGAATATACAAAGCCTATAGAGTTTATATCACTTATTTGGCTTTCCAGAAACTAAGCAAACTTGGACACAGAATTATATAAGTTTGAATACATGCACAGGCCATTCTAGAAGGACAACAGGAAATGGACAGACATATGCATTATACACATCGCAGAGAGAGAAGAGAAGAAAAAGAGGACTGAAGGTGTGTTGGGGAAATAATGCCTGAAAACTCCCAAACCCTAGTGAAGGAGGTGGACATACATGTCCAGGACACACCCCAAACATAATAAATCCTAATAGGCGTAGTCTAAGACATATACTGGTAAAATTGTCCAATGCTCAAGACAAAGAGAAAATGCTGAAAGCAGCAAGAGAAACTAGAACCATCTTGTACAAGGATGTTCAATAAGATTAAATGCTGATTTCTCAACTGAAGCCATGGAGGCAAAAAGGCAGTGGTATGACATAGTTAAGGAGCTCAAAGAAAAAAAAAGAAAACTTCCAACCAAGTATTCTCTATCCAGCAAAGCTGACATTCAAAAATTAGGGGGAGTTCAAAATATTCACAGATAAACAGAAATTAAAGTTGTATGTCAGTAAGAAATCTTCTAGTCAAGAAATACTAAAGAGAATTCCGCAAGTCAAAAGGAAAAAAAAAGGAAAGAGAAAGTTGGAGGAGAGTGCAAGAACAAATAAAAATATGAAAAGAGAAATAAAAACAATGTATGGCATACATAAACCAAAAGAAAATATGGCTAGTGCAAGTAATTCCTTGACAGTAATAATATTGAATGTTAATGAATTAAACTCAACAGTCAACAGATGCATAGTGGCAGAACAGATAAGGTAATATGACCCATTTACATACTGCCTACAAGAAATCCACCTTAGTCCCAGGGATGCAAGGAGGCTGATAATGAATGGTTCGAAAAGAAATTTACAAGTAAATAATAAACAAAAAAGGATAGGGATAACTATATTAATATCAGACAAAATAGACTTTAAATGCAAAACTATTGTAAGAGACAAAGAAGGCTATTATATAATAATAAAAGAGGGTAATATATCAAGAAAAAAGAACAATCATAAATATTTATGCACCTAATAAGAGTGTCTCAAAATACATGAGGCTTAGAAAACTAATTGGAGAAATAGAAAACTCCACAATTATACTGGGGGACTTTAATAAACCATTATCATCATAAGACAGAACAAATCAAAAGAGTATCAATAAAGAAAGAAAGACACTGAATACATTAGAGGATCTGAACCTAATAGACTTATACAGAACATTACACTCAAATATAGTAGGACATACACTTTTCCTGAGTGCACATGGTCATTACACAGAATACCATTCGTTGTACACTCTGGATGGATTTATGCTTTATTGGTATGTATTAAAAAAATTGATATGTTTAAAAATGCTATCTGTTATTAGCATCATTTTAATAAATGAAAAATGGCAGTAAAGACATGAAATCAGTGGTGAAATTTTGTAATGTAATTTGTGACTAGGGAATAATTCTTGAGAGTCAATGGGCATTGTTACTACTCATAAAATTACACATAACCAGTGACATATGTTAGTCACAAGTTAAAAATCATAAGAAGAGAATTGAAGTAAAATAAAAGTTTTAAGTACAATGGCAAATAAAATCCTGCATATGCTGAATTTTAGAACAGTCAGAATAAAGAATATGAAAATGTCTCCAAATATATGGAGATTGAACAGCAGTCTTCATTTTTCTGAAAAATATTGTCTTCCATGTTTTAGATTTTTTTGATATCCTGTGTATACATTTAACATAAATTAAGCCTGTACAAACCCAATTCTCTCATAATAATCTAAATAGTTTTATCTAAAGAGTTTAGAACTGAAAAAATGGTATTAATAAATGGAATTCTGGGGGAGCAGGTGTAGCTTAATTGTTGAGCTCCTGTTTCACATGTAAGTGGTCCTGAGTTTGCTATCCAGTACTTCCTAAAGAAAGGGAATTCTGTAATCTCTAATGTAATCATTGTTTGCCAAATTTTCAACTATACCAATATTTATGGACAGGAGAGAATAACCGAAGGCAGTGGTTTAGAGAATGAAGATAACACTCTGCAAAGAGATGAGAAAATGAGGGGTGATACATAAGGGATTTTGGAATGAGGACATTCCATAGTGTATGAGAACAGTTTCTTCTAGGACCATATGAAACAAACACATGGGGTGTGCTCATAGGAAGGACGTTAACCAAGGACATTTACTGTTTAGGGAAGCTTATAATTTATGATATCATCTATACATTCTCTCCCCTCTGGGGAGGACTGCAAACCTTTAACTTGTGTCTAGGTCATGAAGGCAGCTGTGTGCTGAGGATTTAGGGGGAGTCTGGGTCCCCACATTTCATTTTACTACATGAGAGAACCATCAAGTATCTATTACCAGGTGAAGAGAACACTTACTTTAGAATGTATCATTAATTATGATACTATCTCAGTTAAAATAAACAAAAACTGCTAAAAGGGAAACCACTATGAAGTACAAGCATTTTTATTGGCAGGGGCACTGGAGCTAATATACACACCAAGCTATTAATGTCAATTATACCAAATATTCTGAAAGAATATTTGAAGAAAGATGATAGCCTTATATTGGTTTCGCATATTGCAAACAGTATGACTTTTTTTTTTAATTTTTAAAGAAGTTTTAGATTACATAAATTTAATATAAAAATATAGGGGATTCCCACACATTCCCACACATTCCCATTAACATCTTTCATTAGAATGGTACATTTGTTACAATTGATGAACACATATTGAAGCGTTGTGCACAATTTTGTAGGTTTCGACAAAATATATAGTGACCTGTATCCATCATTGCAATGTCATGCAGGATGATTCCAATGTCCTGAAAATTCCCTCGTATTACTTTCCTCTCTCTCCCCTCAGAACCTTTAGTAGTCACTGCCATTATATCAATTATATGAGTTCTTCTATTACTAGAATAATAAGTCTATAATAGAATAACAGCAAGTCTGTTTTAGTTCATTGTTCATTCCCCAATCTTGCAGATTTGGGGATGATGATGCTCACTCTGTTTCTCATTAAGAGGGGACTTAGGCCCACTGGGGCAGATGGATGGAACCACCTTACTTGAAGTTGTACACACTCTCTATTCCTTGGGATGGGTATTGTCCTTCATCATCTTCAGGTTAGTTGTTCTGGGTGAGTCCACAGAACTGGAGAGTAGGTGTTGCAACTCTGCTGAGATTCAGAGTTCAAGAGGCACATGAAAAGGACACAGCTTCATTACATACATTTAACAAGTATAGTGCTAATTATAGGTTCAAAACAAAGAGGAAGAAGAATCTTGTGTAGGGAAACTATAAATGAGTCTAAATATGTTACACTGGGGAACATAAATTGCAAAGGAAGGCCTACTGATGGTATATCAAATTGCTGAGCTTGTCTGCCCTGCTTATACTGCCCAGGTGTTGCTGGAGATCTCAGGAGCACTCTTGTTTGACGCAGCGTTTACTGTGGCAGTCATTGATATCCTGCTGAAACATGCATAAATGTAATCTCTGGAAAGATCTCCTGAATCACTTGGAAAACTCTTGGCCATAAAAATTCATTTGTATTTGCCATTTCCCCTTTCTGGTCAAGATCTTTTTTTCTGATGCATTCCTAGATTGTACTTGGTAATAATCCCTTGATGCCAAAGATGCTTATACCCAGGAATCATGTCCCACATCAGGGGTAAGGTATTGAGTTTATGTGCTGAGTTTGGCTCAGAGATAGGTCACATTTGAGCAACAAGAAAGCCTTCAGGAGGTAACTCTTAGTCAATATATAATACTAGCCTAAGTTTAAATTTCACAAGAAAATGTCCATAAGTACATTCATCAATGTCAAGGCCCTGGCATAATGGTCTGGCTTCCTTCACTAGGAACTGTCCTTGTACTTGGGGAATTCTTGCCATTATCTTAGAGAATGTAGCAGAACTCCAAAGGGTGGGAATTCAAAATTATTTTGGTTATGGTGAGTCACCATGCACCAAGACTATGCCCTGTGAACACCTGAACATATTCATATCTCTTAGAGGAATGCCCAGGTGTATCCCTCCTCATACAACACCCATCACTGTCATCCCAACCAGTTACCCTCCCCTGTCACAGTTGTGACCCTTCTGTGATCTAAAATTTCTCTGAAAATGAAGCCAACAAATAACCAAATAAAATTAACAGGAAAATGAAATAATAATAGTAGTTATAAAAATAAATAAAACACAGAAAAATTTTAAAATTTGAATAATATCAAAACTTTTTAGGTATTGTGTCTTTCATAACTTTAAAATCTGTTGTCTTGTATGTACAGTGATATATTCTTCCATATATTCCTTCAGTGTCTTATTTTTTTCATTTTAACTTCAAAGAAGCTTTAGGTTACTGAAAAGTCACATAGAAAATATAGGGAATTCCCACATGCCTAACTCCCTGCCCCTTTTCCACATTCCTCTGTTAATAACACTTTTCAAACATGTATGTTTTTCAAGAGTATGAAGAGCTTATTTTAGGAATTGCTGTAATACCCAAAGACATTACATTAAAATACTAATCAATAGGAAAATAAACACATCATATATTTATCTTATGAAATACTTCCTTGCATTTAAAAGAATAAACAAGAATTTCATTGTTCAAAAACTCATTGTTATTTGCAAATTTGGAAAGATTATGTCCCCTATCAATTATTCCACTTAACTCATGCTAAAATATGCAAAACCAATAAAAGAATGAAATTCTAATGTTTGAAATAAAAGTACAATAAAAATCAACATACATCAGTTCTCTAAATTAGTCCAATAGTTAACAATGCTTGCAAAATTACCTTTATAAATTAATGCATACTACACATATACTTGATATATTTCATCCAAGCATTTATTGGATACCTTATTAGGTATCCAATTGTGTTATTGAACAGTGAGACTTTTAAAGTCCTACTGACAGAAAGTTAGAAGTCTTTCATATCTCCATAACTTTTTAACTGAAAAAAATTTTTTTGTCTTAATGACAATTTAGTGTGTCAAAATACTCTGGGTTCCTTATGCATGACTGTGTTAGGCAGGCTAAAGCCAACACAAAGATGCCCAAGTCCTAATCTTCATAATTTGTGAAATGCAATCTTAATGTACCAAAGGAACTTTACAAAGGTACTCAAGTTAAGAATCTTAGGCCAAGGAAATTAAAAAGGTTCTTATAAGGAATAGATGTAATAGGAGAGTAAGAGAAGCAGATGTTATGCTATAAGCCAAGATCAGGGTAAAGCAGCCACAAGCTAAGGAAAGCTGGCAGACTTTAAGAACATTTAAAAGGCAGGGAAACAGATTCTCCCTTCTGGGAAAATCACAGATACATGGTCAGTGGCCATTTCCTGTCCCTATCCTAGCACCTGCTTCCTTTGCTATTGCATACAGGTGTTTCCATCTGTTCCATTTCACAGTCTTTGGGATTTTAGGTCTAATGAAAAGGACTGACCATTCTTTGAAAAGGGTCCTGGAAACAACTAGCTCCAGATACTTATCAGGGAGAGAACTCTCAGTGGAAGGGTCCTCTCCCACTGGGGTATATAAATAATCAAAACTCAAACAGTAGAGCATCTCTGCTTGCCATACACTGACCTGACCCAAGCAGTTGGTCTCCCAAGGTGACCAAAGAAAATATGATCTCTTCACATGCTCTTTTGAACATATTCTGTTATATAAGTTTAAAAAAAAAAGTCATTTTCTGAAAGTTTCTATTGTGCCTAAGCCTGTATTCCCACAACACACTGTATAGCAGTGCAATAATTGTTCCAGTTAGGTCTGCCTTGGTGGGTAAATGGCCAAGTTGCTGAACCCATGCATAACCTCCATTCTTGCCACCTTTGTCCATGAGCTCATTGGACAATGGCAGGTGCGCTGTAAAAAGAATCTCGCTGATCTCCACAGAATGGGACATCCTATTCACTTGATAATAAAAATCCTCACCTGCTGAGGTCACACTCTGGTGACCACTCACATAGAACACAAATATCTTTTCTTTTTTTCCCATTAAGCAAGGTCAGGTCTATCCACATGCATCTCTCCCAGACCTCCTTGTCAACAACTTTCAAATCATGTTCCTTCCACCTCCCTGACCATTCTGCAAAACAGTTGGCTACAACCCATGTATTACATTCAGTCACATGTCTGGTTATTTCTCCTTCAAAACAAAATGAATAACCAGGGTCACTCCTTGAAGTTCTGCCACCTGGCAGGATGCTTTTTCACAACTGTCCTTCAGGGACATGCAAGAAAGGGGCTGTAGAGATTTCAAGTTGTGCCTGCAAACTGTGCAAAACAGCCTGTAAATCATGCCCAATTTTCTCTTCCTCCATCAGTTGATCATAGAGAACTATGCAGAAGGCTATTTCTATGGGCTGGATGAGAGAAGGTAATGTGGCAGGAGTAGGGGTCATTGGCATTTGGGACAGTTCTTCATGTAACTTACTTCTGATTTCAGCTGCTTAAACCCTTTCTGTTATATGTCACTTCTATTTGATAATGGAGGTGTGCCATTTACACTCAACATTATGGCGTGTCAAGTCAGACATTGCAGTGTTCGTGATGACAAGCTCAGTTCTAAGGATATTAGTGGCTTTTAAGTGTTCATTCCCTGTATACTAATTCCAGTAGCAAGCCAAAAGCTATTTCTCAAAAGGAGAGTAGATATCTTCATAGGATTCAGGGCTTTGCTCCAAAGATCCTAATGTCTGAACCGGGATTCACTTAAGGGGGTTTGCAAATTCTCTGAACAGCATATCTGCTGAGCAATTAGTCTGACAATATGAAAAAAAAAGTTTGTATAATGATTATTCTTGAATTGTTTTTATAATTATGAAAAATGAAAAAGGAACTAAAAAGATTTGCTGGGGATAAACAAATTGTTTGATAACCATAGAATTATATTTTAAAATGGTAATACATTGGAAAGAGCATAAATTTATAATAAATTTAGGTTTAAGCACTGATGTTACTTTAATACAGTGGACTCAGCTCAAATGGAATTCAAATAAGCTATATAAATAGTTATTGAGAAAAAATAGATTCACACATCTCTAGGACTGAAATAGTATCTAATAATCTATATCTCTCAATATACAACACTTTTTTTAGTTCAATATTCATGCATTTCTATTACATGTTACATATAAGGTATATTTGCAAGAAGAAAGTATGGAAGCATATGCTAGTGCATATGAAATAATGGCATATATTGCAACTTTTAAAAATTATTTTCTTTATTGTTTGACCATGAGTACTTCTGCATTTGTTCATTTGATCAATTCTCATAGCAACATATGATTTATTCATTTTATCAAAAATTCATAAAGGAGGGAAAGGAGAAGTATGATCTCATGTTTTTTTGGTTTTTTTTTTAAGTGTTGGGCCCAAGGATTGAACGCGGGACCTCATATATGGAAAGCCAATGCTCAACCTCTGAGCCACATAGGCTTCACTTTGTTGATTTTTCTTTTGTTTTTCTTGTTGTTTGTTTTTGTTTTTTTAGGAAACACTAAGAACTGAATGCAAAACCAAATGTTTGGCATGCAGGCCCTCATCTAATTGAGCTGTATCTTCTCCAAATGTGACCTTTAATTACATTATATGTTAGAAATTATAAAAGTAAGTGGTCTTGGATTTTTAAAATTAAATTCTTATTGTTTTCCAACCTGTCTCTATTAAATGTTTTGGTTTCTATTGCCCATCTCTATAGGCTGTGTCCCCACTATTAGAGAATTAAGTTTGATTTTTTTATTCCCAAAGTTCATTACACAAATGATCCTCCAGTAATTTTTGAAACTGAGTCACCAAGTACCCTGTCGTTTATTAACTTGGTTACAGATTTGACTAATAAAAGAGATACCACACTTCAAACTGCAAAACCCTCTCTCTGAGCAAAGAGAGTTCAGCAATCCAAGACTTTCAAACCTAGGAGTTCCTTTTAAAGCACTTAATGTAATTGGAAGATAGAAAATACACCTCACCCAAGGATGCTGCAACTATTCACATGGATTCAAACAGGAGGACCGGAAGTGTTCATTAAGGCTTTCAGCATGATATTCATTTTCAAATTTAGAAATGTCAGGATTCTTCTAGTTAAATAACTTATAGAAGGAAGCTATGATTAACTGACAGAGTGTAAGTAAGAGTAATTCCAGTGTTTGGATTATATTCTCCTTTGAAAGAGTAAGCGATATTTGCAACCTGGTAAATGGACTTTTCCTGACTGTATAAAACTGAGATGTGAGTGTTATTATGGCTAGAAAGGAAATGCCAGTTTTCATTGTGCATTACTCTAAAATACTCTATATTCATTGATATAATTTTATGCAATGATAAGAAGGAGATCATTTATAGGCAGCCAAGGAACCCCAAAGATTTCAGCAAAGCAGCATCTGAATGCTGCAGACTCCCAGACAAATTGAGGCCTGTTTAAACTTGATTTCAGAAACTAGAATCCAAAACCATGAGGCAATAAACTTCTATTGATAATTCAAATCATATGTGGTATTTACCACAGCAACCTTGGCAGAATAAGACAATAGTAAAACTTATCACAAAATAAAGTAACTGGATATTCCAGGAAAAGTTCCTTTTTGGGAAAGAGTAATTCAATTTATTAACTATTTGAATAGCTGGTGTAGTATTTAGTTTGTGTTCATTAAGGAAAAAAAAAATCTATCAAGAAGACATTGAAACAAATTTAGGATTTCATAGTCCCTGAATTCTGGTTTGAATTTCTATTCAGGGATACAGAGGGGAGGTGAAAGCAGCAATAATGAAAATGAAACTGTTCTTCTTGGCAAATGAGCAAAGAGGAGAAGCCAAATATCCCTTTTGGGGGAATGGAGGTAGTGGACACAATCAGAACTGGGCTTCTTTGTATTAAATCTTACTTCACTTTAAATTTTTCTTCAAAAATAAACGTAATCACAATATTAGAGTATACACACAGCAAATTGAATAAATTCTCCATTCCATCAGCATTTAGATACATCCTAAATAAAAAATAATATAGCTCTATGTTGAAATTTTATTTAATTTTTGCCAGGAAGTATTTCTTAGGTATCATATACATGTCTGAAACTATAAGTGATGGATGCTATTCTTTTAGCCCTAAGAGAGGAATAAGAATTGCTTCCTATGAAATTATTTCATCCCATATATCAAAGGTTCATCAAGGCCTCAGAAGAATATGTTTTTAAAATTGTTATCCAATTTGTTATAAAATACACCATGATATTTCCAAAGCACACACCTGTGGAAACTATGCTTTTAGTTGCTTATACCCAAATATAAAACTTGCATGAATATGGATGGTTGGCTGAATTGTTGAGCCATTAATTGTTGAAAAGTGATGTTAACACCTCTCATCTCTTTCTGAATTGTAAAGGAAGATTAAATAGAATTCAGGATTCAGTGATGAGACACCAAACAATAACAACATTTATCCTGCTGGGACTGACTGATAACCCACAACTGAAGGTTCTCATATTCATCTTTCTATTTCTCACCTACATATTGAGTTTAACTGGTAATCTGACAAGCATCTCCCTCACCTTCTTGAATTCAAACTTTAAAACTGCCATGTGCTTTTTCCTTCAATATTTCTCCTTCTTAGAAATCTCATTTACATGTGCTTGTATACCCAGATACCTGTATACGTATCAACACGTTCACAATTATTACGTATGATAATTATGTCATACAAAATTTTTTTTACATACCTTTTTACTGTTACAGAATTTTTTTCCTGGCCACCATGTTCTATGACGGCTATGCAGCCATCTGCAAACCCCTACATTATGAGACAATCATGAACAAAAAAGTCGTTGAAAACTTGCCACTTGTTGCTGGATACCTGGATTGTTTTTTTTACTCCCACCACTCTACATGGGCCTATATCTGGAATTCTGTGACACTAAAGTCATTGACCATTTTGCCTGTGATGGGTACACCCTCCTAAAGATTTCATGCTCAGCTACATGTCTCATAGACCAGATGGTCGTAATCTATGCTGTGCTGACCTATATCATGACTCTCATATGCATACTTCTATCCTACACATACATCGTCAAAACCATTTATAATTCCCTTCTGGCCAACAAAGGAAAAAGACATTTTCTACCTGTTCTTCCCACATGATTGGGGTCTCCATCACCTATGCAGCTGTATCTTTATCTATTTCAAACCTTCATCAAAGGTTTCAGTGGCTGTTAAAAAGTGTGCTTCAGTGTTAACTACTTCCATTGCTCCCATGCTGAACCCCTTCATTTATACCCTAAGGAACAAGCAAGTAAAACAAGTTTTAAATTACTCAGTCAAGAAAATTGCATTTCTTCAAAGAAACAGTGATATTTACTAATGAAGATGAATCAAAAAATTTCCATGATAATCATTATTCCTTAAAATCTATCCTTTTCTTTAATTTCCTTTGTTTTCCTGGACAGAAGCCTTATCATGATTACATTTCTCAGTGAATATAAAACATTTTCAGGAAACAAAAATGACTTCATATCTATTAATAAAACAAAACAAAGTCAATGAATTCATCTTAATAAAATTTCTGAATTGATCAAATGTGCATATTGCCCAATCCAATTACAGGTTTTGAGAACCATGTGGCTCCTGGCACTTTTTCATGTTGTTTTTTTTTTCACTTTAACAAAACACCAAGGAAGAAAAACCTTCTTGGGACAGTGTTCTTGATACTCAAGATGAGCTCTTTATCATAAAGCAATGATATCAACAGTGTTCCTGTTGGCATTGTAATGACAGTGATTAAAGCAGTCGCCATTAGGAAATCACTAGAGACCTACAATTTCTCTTATCTCTTAATTTATAAAAAATGTTCATTTAGTCTTTAGAAAGAGTTAAATTGAAGTTCAGAGCAGTTAATTAATGCTAGTAGGAGGTAAAATCAGGAAGCAATTTCATTTTTAACAGATTCCATGTCCTGGGATGTAACACTCGAGCTACATATATTTAGCATCAAGTTGTGCTCCTGGGACATCTATGGATAGACTACATATATTGAATATAGTTAGAGTTTAATTCATTATATTGAAAATTTATGTGATTTCTAAGAGACAAAAAGTAACAAAAATATAGTATACAATTTTAATATGAGCTTTCATTTATACAGAGAATGGAAAAATATTTATTTTTCTAGAATGCACTTTATTTTTAATACTACATTTACAAAAGGAAAACTTGTACTTTAACAGAGAGAAATGAGGTGCAAAAAGGTTTGTTCAAAAAGTGCGGTCAAAAACCTGTGTATCAGCCATGCTTTGGTGATGCTGGTCTGTGATTGGGGTAGGAAGGAGAGTTTGCGTTGACTATCCATGGAACTGCGGGCAGGTTGAGGGAAAAGAACAGATTGAGCTCTAGGGATTAAAACTACAACGTTGAAATGTTCTTTTGGCAAATATGACAGGGGAGAATTACTGATGTAGTGTATTGTATGTGGGAGGGAGGGCATACAGGACAGGTTGCACCTGGGGCAAGCTTCAATGGAATATGTAAGTGTTCATCTTGTCAATGTGTGTTAAGTCAGTGGATGGAAACCCACACAATAAACAAGAAAATATAAACTTCCATCCTGGGGAGTCCTGCTATGTTCTCAAATAGAGGGGCAAGAACCTCTTGAGAACATAGGCAATGCTTAATAAAAGAAAACAACCCAATAAGTCAAGTCCTCAGTATTATTGCAACTATGAATCTTATTCTTCAAAAAATGAAACTTGGTGATTACCATAGGTCCCGAAGGATTGGGTCGGGGAGAAAAGAATAGATGGAACATAGGCTATTTTTAAGGGACTGGAATTTTTCTGCAATATCTTGCAATAATGGAGACAGACCATTTTAAATTTTGTCAAAACTAATAAAAGTGTATTATCCAAAATGCAAATCAAAATTTTAAAAATTTACCATGGTTAGTAAAAATGCTTCAATATTTGTACATCAATCAAAACAAATGGACCATCTGTATATAAAATGTTATTAATAGGGAAGAGGAGAGAAGAGGGAGGTCATCGCCTATAGGGGAATCCCTTATGTTCTCTTTATGACTTTTCTGTAACCTAAAGCCTCTTTGAAGATAAAATGAAAAAAAAAAAAGAAGACACTGGAGAAATATATGGAAGAAAACATCACTGTACATCCAAGACAATAGATCTTACAGTGATGAAAGATATAATGTCTACAAAATATTTTATTACTTTAAGTTTTTAAAAAATTGTATTTTATTTGTTATTTTTAAAACTATCATTATTATTTCATTTCCTTATTATTTTTGTTATTTTCTTGGCTTCATCTTTGTAGATGTTTTGGATCACAGAAGGATACAACTGTGACAGGGGAGGATCACTGGTGTGGGTTATCAGTGATTGGGAATTCATGGGAGGGGGTTTACCTGGGGCATACCATTAAGGCATATGAATGTGCTCATCTGTTCATGGGACATTGTCATGGTGGATGGAGATCCATGCAATAACTGAAATAATATTGAATTCCCATCCTGGGGATCTCTGTTACATCTCTAATAGGACAGTAAGAATCTGCTGAGTATAGGGGTACTGCCTAGTGAAGGATGATGGACTATTTTGCCAGGCCTTGATATTGATGATGGTGTTTATGAACCTTTACTTTTGAAATAGAAACTTAGCCTAGTATTGTATACTTCCTAAGAGTTACCTCCTGAGAGCCTCCTTGTGGCTCAAATATGACCCTCTCTCTAAGCCAGACTCAGCATATAAATGCATCACCTTCCCCACACTCCCCACCAGTGTGGGACATGACTCCCCACAATGACTCTCCCTGGTACTGAGTGATTTTTACCAAGCACCAATTAGCAATACACTTGGAAAAAGACCTTTACCATAAAGGTCTTTTGGTAAACACAAATGAGCTTCTATGGCTGAGATTTCAGAGTGAGTCAGGAGTTCATTCCAGAGGTTACACTTATGCAAGTCTCAGCAGGATCTCACTGACTTCCATAATAAATACTGCCTCAAACATGTGCTCCTGAGGTCTCTAGAGACATCCAGACACTAGATTCATGGCAGACAGCTCAAGAGTTTGGCACCCTGTCAGTGGGCCTGACCTTGGAATTTATGCTCCACAATATGACAGAGTGGGACTCATTTGTGGTTACCCTAAACATGGCTTTTCTGCAACTTATATTTGAGTTAGTACTGTACTTGATAGGAACATGTCCAAGAGACTTAAAATTTTGGTCCATCCATATGCCAGTTTGGCACTGAATCTCAGCATAGTTCCAACTCCTGATCTCCAGTTCATTAGACTCACCCAGGAAACTAATAAGGAGATGATGATGGACAACATCCATTCCAAGGAAAAGAGAGTCTGCAACTACAAAGCAAGATAGTTCTATCCATCTGCCCCATGGTATCTAATCCCCCTCTGAAATAGAGCCAGAGTGAGCATCATCATCCTCAAATCTCCAAGATTGGGGAATGAACAATGGACTTAGGTAAACTTGCTATTTTTCTACTCTAGATGTTTTGTTACTTTAGCAATGGAGGAACTTTTATCATGGATGTGTTAGGCCGTGACCACCAGAGGTTCTGAGGGGTTGGGGAGAGAAAATAGTTGTAAAATGAGGGCATTTTTGAGACTTTGGAATTGACCTACATGATGTTGCAATGATGGATACAGGCCTTATATAGGTTGTCATAACTTACAAAATTGCTTGGGACAGAATATAAATGATGATGTAAACTATAATCCACAGCTGAGGTGAATGCTTCATTATCTGTTCTTTAATGGTAACCATACTAATGAATGATTTTGTTAATGTGGGAATGTGGGGCAGGGGAGGGAGTGGGCATATGGGAATACCATATATTTTAATGTAACATTTATGTAATATAAAATTTCTTTAAGAAAAAACAATTATATAATTTAAAATATGCTATTTTCTTTCTTTTTTATTATTAAAAAATGCATATATACCACTCCTGAGAGGATAGCTGCATGTATCCGTGAATTGGTATACAAAATAGAAGAAATGAATACCTATTGCAATTATACATTTTTCCAATGAAGGTCCAAAAAGCAAGGAAAAAGGATTTAAAAAGCCACTCTGTGATCAATTAATTTCAACAGGAGCAAGGATTCATAGAAAAAATAGGGCTTTACTTACCCACTGAGGTTTCTTCAATCAGGTCTTATGTATTTGCTCGGCCCTATTGGATCCTCAAGGTTGATATTTTGAAACAGGTTCCTTTCATCTGTATGATCTGTGTTCTAAGATCATTGGTATATCTTAGCTTTTCACATTCATATACTGAGGGTTTTATTTTAATAATTTTTTTCCTATTTGTCTCATATTATTCATTGACACCAACCTTGCCCAAATTCCCAGACTGACAAAAACACTTAGTTGGTATTTGTAATGACTTGAGGTGGACCCCGATCTAATTGAAAACGTCCTGAACAAATGTTGACCAAAAAAGAGGCCAAACTATTTAACACACTATGAACAAGGGAAATTCTCCCCCCCCTCCCAACAAGAAAATACTAAGGGCCTCTTTCCAAGGAGAACCTTGGTGTGATGCCTCTGATATATCCAATCCCTGTACTTATCAATGGCACCCCATTAAATCTTACTCTGGAGACACTAATCAAATTCTGTCTAGAGTTCTAAAAATCATGTCCTTTTAAACCACCACCATAATATGTATATTATTACATTGAATATACATACTATTTTTTCATAATTCTAAGAAATCTTGGAGAAAATGAAGAAATAACATTGTGTCACTTCAATGAAAAATTTAAGGTCATCAAACAATTACTGGAGATAGAGCAATAACTGTCCCAAACTTTGTAATTTGTTCAGACCTTCTCAACTATTACCTGTGCTAGAATAAACTCTACCCATTAGTACCTATAACACAATCTATCTCCATATATTTAGTCTCTCTGGACAATCGTAATCATCTGTAATAGGCTTTTTAATGGCCCCTAATACCTTGAACATAATTCCTGTGAATTTAAGATGGACTTGGCAGATATGATGAATTTATGCATCTTAAAATTAAGAGATTAATCTGAATTATCCAGGTGGGCACAATATAATTAAAAATAGATTCTTAAAGGGGGAGGCAAAAGAATCAAATCACCAAAAGAAATATGATAATGGAGCAAGAGTTGAAGCGATGCAAGGAAGGGATCATGAGACAAGGAATGCAGGTGGTCTCTAGAAACTAAAAAAGGCAATGTTACAGATAATTTCTTTAAGATTCCAGAAGGAATGCAGCTCTGCCAACCTCTTGATTTCAGACTTCTGATTTCCAGTACTTAAGAGAATAAATTTGCTCCATGTCTCGTAACTTGGTTTGTGGTAAATTTTTGCTTAAGTTATTGGAAATTAAGACACCTGGAGAAGAACGCATTTCTTCCAAAATAGATGTGCAAATACATCCAGATTAAATGAAGCTATATTTGTGAATATGGATACACTAATGTACTAACCCACAAGTGAATCCCACCTCACCATCTTCCACATGATTTCTAAGTGGCTTATTAGAGGCCATGCTATTATATACCTGAGAAATTCTTTAAAGAATTAGAGAGGAGCAATAGCTCTAGAATATAATAAATAATTGAAACCCATCTATAAAATTTTCACACACGTCTCTGAAATTTCAAGTCAATACAGAAATAAATGATCTGGCTTCCTGAAAAAGAAAAACAATCTTTAAAGAAAATGTGCATCCGGTACTGTCAGCACGTCAAAGAACTTCTTGATATGCAATGATGCAAGATAATGCAACCTTTAGTCTGTGGAATACAATGAATAGTAAACAATCCAGACTTGACACAGATTTATAATCTAAGGACAAATACCCTATAGAGATATAACAAGTACATTTAAAAACATACATTATGTTGTCATAAAATGTGAACTTCAGAAAAATAGCAAAAAAAGTGGAAACCATCCATAAAAATTAGCCAAATGTAATTTCTACCTCAAAAATATGGAATAACTAAAAAAGCAATTTAAAGAAAATTTAGGATAGCAGAAAAAAGATCAATGCACTTCAAAAATAGATCAATAGATCTCTCCTTTTCTTTTGCATTCAGTGGCAGAGAGGCATGGAAAGGATTCATCCTCAGAATTGCCAAAGGAACCAACTTTAGTGACACTTTGATTTCACATTTCTGAACTGTAAGAGAATAAATTTCTGTTGTTTTAAACCATCAAGTTTGTAGTAATTTTTTATAAGCCCTGAGAAACTAATATATCATCTATGGATAAGTTGCACTTTATTGTAACTGGTTGGGATTGGGAAGGTAGACACAATGCATTTCATTTCTATGGGGGTCTGGTGAAGGTGCTGCACAGACTTCTAGAGGCCAACGTCTGTGAACACTATATAATGATATCAAGAAAATGGTTATTCCACAAACCAAATGGCCTCCTAAGTTACTGTACTTTGGTGTCTAGCCATGATCCCAGTCACTGAGTTTGAGAGGTAAGTAGGAAAATGTCATTTTGTTTGGGGAATAAGTAGAGTGGTGAATTATACCATAACTTTAAGTGACATATTCTGTGCTACTATTCCATAATTATGTGTTACAACAAACACATTTGTAATTTTATTGGTAGAATTAAAATGAAAACCATTTATTCAGACAATAGTCAGGTCCAGAAAATACTTTGTGAGGTTAATTTGAATATCCTAATTGATGTACTAACTATGCAAACTGATTTTCAAGAACAAAAATAAATTCTATTGCAGATAAAGAAGAGATTCACTTAAATGCCTATAAAAAGTATGAATGAAGGAGGAAATTGAGCTGCTACAGGAATATCAAAAATAACACAAAGGGGAAGAGGTTGTGGCTCAATCAGATGAGTTCCTGTCTACCATATGGGAGGCCCTCAATTCATGTTCTGGTGCCTCCTTGTGAAGGCAGGCTGAACCGCACACTGTGGAGTGCTGCTGGGCCCATAGGGGCCACAGAGAGCTGACTCAGCAAGGTGACACAACAAAAAGAAGGGAGACAAGTGAGAACACAGAACAGTGCACTGTGAATGAACACAGAGCAGACAGCAAGGAAGTCACAAGGGGGGAGGGGAAATAAAATATATACAGACACAGACAAACGTACAGCAAATGGTCACAAAGAACAGACAGCATGTAAAAAGTCACAAAGGGGGAGGATAAAAAAATAGCACAAGGAAGTGGACTTGGCCCAGTGGTAAGGCTTCCATCTACCACATGGGAGGTCCGCCATTCAAACCCCTGGCCTCCTTGACCCATGTGGAGCTGGCCCATGCGCAGTGCTGATGTGCGCAAAGAGTGCCCTGCCACGCAGGGGTGTCCCCCAAGTAAGGGAGCCGCACGAGCAAGGAGTGAGCCCCATAAGGAGAGCCGTCCAGCGCAAAAAGAAAGTGCAGCCTGCCCAGGAATGGCGCCACAGGCACGGAGAGCTGACATCCCAATATGACGCAACGAAAAGAAACACAGATTCCCGTGCCACTGACAACAACAGAACTGGACAAAGAAGAACTGGCAGCCAATAGACACAGAGAACAGACAACGCGGGGGGGGGGGGGGGGGGGGGGCGGGGAGAGAAATAAATAAATCTTAAAAAAAAATAACACAAAGGGAAATGGTCATGATTAGCATTTCTTTTAGAGGTAATTCCCATTCCCCTGTGATAATGACTAAATCTTATTGATGTTAGAATGCCAGTATGTTCCTTATTTTTGTATAAAGTATCATAGAAGTTTACATAAAGCAAAATATAATTTGTCATGACTAACAATCTAGATGTGAAAACCAAATTAATAAATTTTCTAGAAGAATATATATAGAATGAACTTGTGGTTAGAAAATAGATTTCTTAAGACAAAAAGGTACTAACCATAAAAGAAAAAATTGACATGTTTTATTTTAGTAAAATTAAAATCTTATTTAATATAGCATTAAACTACATAGCTATACATAGTTAATTTCCTATACAGGAGATATAAGTTCAAGAATTCAATATGAATTAAATAATGAAAAGAAAGAAAACCAATTGAAAAGAAAGAAAACACTTGAACAAGAACTTTTTCTTTGAACAAGCACTTTAAAAATTTTCATAACATCATTATTCATCAATGGAAATGGGATGGAGAACAACTACACATGCAAAAGGATAGCAATATTGTTTAAGGATAATCCCAAAATTGGTGAGGAGGTGAAGAAATTTCATGTCTGATTACCTGCTGATAGAAATGTAAATTGGTTCGATTGGATCTATTGTTTCATTTATGGAGGGGGCCTCTGTATTTAAGAAAATTAAATATATGCTTATCACATGACCCAAGTGTTTCACTCCTAGGTTAATTCCAAGACAAAAAAAAAATGCATATATATTCACAAAATATCTCATTCTAGAATGCTCTTAACAGTATTATTCGAATTAGTCACATTAAGGATTAGAAACAACAAAAATCAGCAAGATTAAAATGAATAAAAATAGATGTTCATGAAATTGAAAGCCAGGTATCAATTTAAAAGTATATCCTATTTATGAATAAAAATATATGGATGAATCTTAAAGACATTGAGTTGAATCAAAGAATCCAGAAAGAAATGAGTGTCTATTGTGGGACTCCACTTCTAGGAATTGAAAGTAAAGGCAGAAATAACAACTGGCAATGGAAGTAAAAATAGTGGTTATTTCTGTGTATAGAGGTACATATGAAAAAGGAACAGGGAAAACTTTTGAAGTGATGAA
The DNA here is from genome assembly GCF_030445035.2 of Dasypus novemcinctus. NCBI lineage: Eukaryota > Metazoa > Chordata > Mammalia > Cingulata > Dasypodidae > Dasypus > Dasypus novemcinctus. The sequence continues at coordinate 25,828,949 of NC_080684.1, forward strand.
AATGTTTTATATCTTGATTTGGATACTCAATGTTATGCCAGCATATGCACACATAAAATTCATAGAGATTTATACTTGTGTTATTTTTCCTTTTTTTAAATATATTTTTATTTAATTTAAAAATATACATAGATTACATAAAATGTTACATAAAAATATTGGGGATTCCCATGTGCTTTACTCCCCATATCTCCCATTTTTTCCACATTTACAGCTTTTTTCATTAGTGTGGCGTATTCTGTACAATTGATTAACACATTTTGGAGCATTGCCACACAGCACAGATTTTAATGTATATTGTAGTTTATACTCTCTCCCACTCCATTCTGTAGGTTATGGCAGGTTATGTAATGTCATAGGACATTACGATGTCTTTGCATTGTCATTCAGGACAATTCCAACTCCCGAAAGTGCCCCCATATTACATCTCTTTTTCCCTCTCCCTGCCTTTAGCAAATTCAGTGGCCACTGTTCCCACATCAATTATATAATTTCTGCCATTGATAGAATCACAATAAGTCTATAGTAGAATACCAGTAAGGCCATACTAGTTCATACTTTATTCTTCAGTCCTGAGGATTCTGGGATGGTGATGCCCACTCTACCTCAAATTGAGAGGGGGCTTTGATCACATATGGCTGAGGGATAGGACTCTTGCTTGCTTTTGTAGAGTCTCTCAGTTCCTTGGTGTGGTGATTGTCATTCCTAACTTCCTTGTTAATTGCCCTGAGTGAGCCTAATGAACTGGAGAGTAGGTTTTGCAACTCTACTGAGGCTCAGGGCCCAGCTGGCACATGGACAGCAGAGAGATTCAAGTCTTTTCAACATACACCTATAAATTCCAGCACCAAGTATAGGTGTAATAAAAGGGACAGAAGAGGCATACACATGCCTTGTGCTAGGTACCCATAGGAAAAACTGTAAATGTAAAAAAAAAAAAAAACAACAACAACTGAAAACATTACCTATTCAATAACAATATAGTAACCAGGGATGCTTCAATCAATACTATTCAAAACTGCTAAACAACTATTTATTTAACTTTATTATGTTGTCATCAAAACATATATACCATATTGTTTTGACCCAGAAAATATATTCTGGAAATTATTCCATTGAGTGTGTGTCAGAATGTCTTTCTCAGAATATTTTTTGGAATGTGAAAAATGAAGGTAAAATCGAATATGATTTAGGCTTTGGTTAAACAATGAGGATATACTGAAGAGCAACATTAATACTAGTGGAAATAAAAGCAGGGATTTATAACAATAGTAAATTAATTAAAATCTGAGAGAACATTAATTATGAAATGAGTTAATTGCCATAAATGATGATATATGATTACATGTAAATAATTTTCAATAGTTTTAGAGGGTAAAGAACATCTGACAAGTTATTTATCCAATTATACAAATCATATTGCTAATGTTACAAGTTCTGTCTCCAAGGATACTGTCACCAAATAAACTTTCTTAACTTGCTATTTTTTCCCAAATGTCATTACACAGAAGATTCACTAGGGACTTTGTTATTCTTGGGTTGCCAAGGACACTTTTTTACATAATTGGGCTTTTATCATATAAAGAAAATGTCATGCTAGGTGTTGTCAGCTCCTTCCCTGTCCTGAAAGGTCAGAAGAGCAATATTCATAAAACTGGAGAGGAATCCTAACGTTCCATACCCTCATAATGGAACATTAGGATTCCTCTCCAGGAGTATATGTGTGTGTGTGTGTGTGTTTGTGTGTGTGTGTGTGTGTATGCATATTTTTTTCTTATTTTTAACAGAGCTTACTAGTTACAACAAACCAGTCTGCATAATTGATTGAAGATGACTATTTCTGGGAGCTCTATGCATTCCAGAATTGGAATTGGATTGATTAGCACAAGTGACCAGATATTCATATGAAAATCTTCATCCCAACTATAATTTTCAATTTAAAAGCTGCAGGATTTGACATGTTTCAACAGAAAATGTGATTGACAGGAAAAAGTGTGATATAACATTTTTCATTTTGTTTTATCAACTTGCTTGAGCATTTAGTCATAAATTTTGGAAATCAAGGAAAGGAAACAAAATTTTATATGGCTCTAACAAAATTCAAAATGTGAGTAATAATTTCTATATTTGGTAAAGCACTGTTTATTTACTTTATTAGAATATAGATTTTTTGGACATATAAATGTCATTCTCTGGGAAGTTTTAATGCACAAGAATAATTAGCATTAAAGGGATTTAAAATGCGGTTTGATATACAGAATTATTTATCTGCATTAGTAACCTCACATTAAAAAATATCTATATATGCATATAATTAAATTAGCATACCTCTACATCTCCCAAAGCAGTGACACTGAAGATCAGAACCCGATTAAATATTGTGTCCTTATTTCAAACATATATTTGGAAAGTAGAATAGACAGAAACCAATTAGTAATATTTCCCTGTTCAGTCATTCTTTAAATCTTGTTGTATTTTACTTTGTGATATCTTTGGAAACAAAAATACAAATGTTTTTAGAGCATTGAATAAAGTCCAAAATTGGTAGGGATGAGTAAGTTTACTCAGGGATGGATACACATGTGGCTTGAGAAATTATAAGGAAGTGTGGAGGAAGGCAGGTGAGCACCTAAAATATTTCACTAAATCTCAGTTTGATCTAATATACTTATTGAACTTGTCCCAAATTTCCTGAGAGTACTACTTCTGTCAGGCAAAATGTAGGTCATTTCTTCCATATGGTTTATACTATAACCCTGAGAAGGCTTAAACTGTAGTGGAACTCAGATAAGAACTGACTCTCTCCCCACATCAGTAAAAGAATGCCTTATTTTACTCAGTTAAATGAGGCTACGTGCAAATAAACGGGGGTTTCCATGGAAAACTGGAAAATTTCCAGACCAAAGACATTAATTTTAAAATGAAAATATTTGAATACCTAGTTATGCAATTATTTGTCAGTTCCTCTGAACAATCTCCGAAAGAGCTATTAACACGAACACAGAATCACAGAATCCATGCCTTCTGGGTTTAGTATCTCACTGATAGATGCACTGTGAGGTAAAGTACCATCTACAAAAATGCAAGGTTTTATTTTACTAGATCAAACAAAGAGAAGGCAATTTAACTTTCATTAGCGGTGAGGCAGCTGAGAAAGAAAATAAAAGCAGAAACATTGATTTTTTTTTAAAGAAAAAAGAAATTCAACAGCATTCAAATATCCAGAGAAACTTAAGTAGACAAAGTAGATACCAACATAATAAAAATTCAAAGTCCAAGCTAAAAAGCAAATAGTTTTATAGGTATACATGTGATACATATATTCCTTTAGAAACATGCACATTATAGGTGAGCAGAGAAGATTTATATGAAAACATCTTGCTTATGTAATTAAACAAATGTAAGGTAAAATATGCTAGTTTTTATATTTACTATCTTCTAATATTTGGTTGTGACAAAGAAGTCAATAAAAAATACTTGGCTGGCACAAGCATTGTCCCTGTTATGTTATTCAAGTATCTGGGAATATATGCAGAGGTGAACGAGATCTCTAAGAAGGAGAAATTTTGTAGGAAATAGTATATGGCTGTTTTTAGGTGATAATCCAATATGATAAAGGAGATGGTTGTCAGGTTTCCTGTTATACTCAACATATAGGTGAGAAAGAGAAAGAAATATCAGAATCTGCAGTTGTGGGTGACTTGTCAGGCCCAGCGGAATGAATCTTGTTACTGTACCATTTCTTATTATTGACTCCTAACTTCTGTCCACTTTGCATGTAATATTCAGAGACAGTTTATTAAATTGTGTTTTACTGGTACTTAATGTAAATACTCAGGTTTTCTAAATGAAAAATCATAATTAAAAAATTACTCTTTAATTCTGTAATCTAGAAAGGATTAATATTGGTTGCTATTGGTTTATAATTCATAGGGAGTAAAGATATCAATTGACTCTCAAGAATTCTCTTTTTGTTATATTTACTTGACACTTCATTCCTTCTTAAAGTGCTATTACATGCCAAATAACTGGGTTTACCAGGCATACTTCGTAGTCATATTAAGTTTCTCTTCTAGCTGTAAGAATAAAGATTTCTTTTTCTGCTTTTGTTTATATCAGGTATGGTTTTTTTCCCCATGAACAGCTCTAAAGTCTACACATGCCTGCACAAACACACACACAACTTGCCCAGCTCCACTCCTGCTAAAACTGACTCCTCTCATTTCTCCATCCCTAAGTCACCACATATACTCCACAGTGGTGCACATTATAGAGTATTTTATGCCATACTATACTTACAGTTACTCTTTCATGGTAGTCCTCTGAAAACTAGTTTCAAAAGCACAACATATGGGGGGAAGCAGTTGTGGCTCAATAAATTGGGCTCCTGTCTACCATTCGGGATGCCCTGGTTTTAGCTTCAATCCCCATCAATGAATTCCCATAAAAATCAAAACTGGCTACTACATGAGCACTTACCAAGGACCACAAATTTGTGAAGGTCTTGAAAGGTGTGTGTGTGTTTATTCACTATAATATTCAGCAGTTTTAATATAATATATAGCCTATGTCCAGGAAATGTTTTTCCTCCTGGCCGTCATGTCCTATGACCGCTATGTGGGAATCTGCAAACCTCTCTTATTATATGACTATCATGAGCAGCCCCATCTGCAAAAAAACTGTCTTTTGCTGTTGGTTGGTTAGACTGTTGATTATAATACCCACACTTAGCCTGGGCCTAAATATGGATTTTTGTGATTCTAATGTCGTTGATCATTTTATCTGTGATGCATTTCCCCTCCTGAAGATTGCTTGTTCAAACACTTGGTTTATCGAACGGATTATTATAATCTGTGCTGTGTTGACTCTCATTATAACACTGATAAGTATAGTTTTGCCTACATTTATATCATCAAGACAATGTTAAGATTTTCCTCCACCCAGCAAAAGAAAAATGTCTTTTCCATATGTTCTTCCCATATGATTGTGGCTTCTATCACCTATGCCAGCTGCATTTTCATATATATCAATCCTTCAGCCAAAGAATCAGTGGCAGTTAATATGGGGGGTTCTATCAAGGGCTCTGTATTTTGTCAAAAGCCTTTTTTGCATCAACTGAGATTATTCTGTGGTTTTGTCCTTCCTTGTATTAATGTGATTTATTATATTAATTGATTTTCATGTTTTGAACCACACTTCTCTAGCAGGAATAAATTCCACTTTTCATGGTGTATTTTACTGATAAAAGAATCCTTCAGTGACTCAATCAATAGAATTGCAATATTTTCTAAGAAACAGGGACTGTGAAATCCAATAAGCATATACAGTAAATTCTCTAAGCTCTCTAATAAGTTAATATTTTAAAAACACTTCAGGGAAGCGGCTGTGGCTCAATCAGTTGGGCTCCCGTCTACCACATGGGAGGCCCTGGGTTTGCATCCTGGGTCTTCCTTGTGAAGGCAGGCTCACCCACATGCCATAGAGAGCTGCCGGCCCAGGTGCCACTTGGCCCACAAGTGCCATGGAGAACTGGCTCAGCAAGGTGACAGAACAAAAAAAAGGGGAAACAAGCAACAAAGCAGAAGACCATGCAGTGAATGGACACAGAGAGCAGAAAGCAAAATCAAGCCTCAAGGGGTAGGGAAAATAAATAAAAATAAATATAGACACAGAAGAACACGCAGCAAATGAACACAGAGAGCAGACAGCACACAAACTGCAAGGTGGGGGCGGGGGTGATAAAAAACAAAAACCAAAACAAAATACTTCAGCTTCTACTGGTCTGGTCCCTCTCTCACAAAACTCTTTTTAAAATACATCCAACCATAACAGTTATATTAACATTTCCTGACTTTATCTCCAAAATAGGAATAATAAAAACTAAAATGAAACAAATGTATATCTCCATATCATACCACAAGAGAAAAAATTATATATTTTTTACATTTAAAAAACGTATTATTTAACAGATACCTATAGATTCCAAGTTAAAAGAATAAAGACTCTAGGTTTATGAGGGATAAAGGAAGAAGAGACATTTTGGGACATCTAGAAGTCCTGCCAGATAGATGAATAACAAGCAAAGTTCTTCTTTATATGTATTTTAAACAGTGTTCCAAATTCCTGTATCTTTCCTCTATTCTTTCATCCTCATAAAAATAAACTAAAACCAAGTGGGATTTATATCAGATATGCAAAGCCGATTAAACACTTGAATATCAATTAAGGTAATACATCGCATCAACATACTGAATAGGTGCAGAAATTAGCATTTGACAAAATGCAATATTGATTCTGATCTTACAAAAAACCTAGCAATATAGGAATAGAGATTAATTTTCTCAAATTGAAAAAGAACATCTATAAAAACCCCACAGTCAACCTCATATAATGGTGAGAGCTACTTGTTTTTCCTCTAACATCAGGAACAAGATAAATAATATGCTTTATCTTACCACAATGTTCAATTTCATATAGGAAGTCTTAGCTAGAGAAATAAGATAAGGAAAGCAAATAAATGGTACACCAATTGGAAAGAAGAAATTAATTGTCTTTATTTACAGATGATTACCATTGAAAATATCTCAAATAACGAAAAAATACTCCTAGAACTAATGAGGACTTATATTAAGGTTAATAAGCAGGTCAATTATTTTCCTATATAAATGAGCAATTAACTGGAATCTTAATTGAAAACACAACACATTTAAAATTAGCTCCAAAGTAGGAAATGCTTAGGTATAAATCTTTTAAAAGTACAGTATTTATATAATGAAAATTACAAAAGACTAATGAATTAAATTTAAGGTCTAAAACAATGAGGAAATATTCCATGTTCATAGAAAGTGTCAATATTAGTAAGACGTCAATTGTTAAAAACTTGGTCTGTAAATTTAATGCAATCCCCATTAACACAGTAAGTTATTTTGTGGATTTTGGCAAATTGATTCTAAAATCTATCTGGCAAAGCAAAAGATGCAGAATAGCCTGCATTATGGTGAAATAGAAGAAAGAAGTCAGAGAAAGGACTCTATTCAACTTCACATCTTAATATAAAGCTTCAGTGAGCAACACAGAATGTTGTTGGTGAAAATATGGGCAAGTAGATCAATGCAGAAGAATAGAGGATCAAGAAATTGTCCTACACATACATAGTCAACTGATTTTTGAAAAAAGATAAAAGGCAATTCAATGGAGAACGTATAATCTTTTTAACAAAGATGTTGGAACAACTGGACATTCATATCTAAAACAATGAATTTAGACACAGATCTCATACCATTCACCAAAATTAACTCAAAATGGACCATATACAGAAATATAAAATGCAAACATATAAAAGCTCTAAGGAATGATACATGAGAAATTCTAAATGACCTTTGTTTGCTATGACTTTTTAGATACAGCACAAAAAGCACAATGTATGACAGAATAAATTGATAAGTGGGCTTCAGTAAAATTAAAAATTTCTGTTCTCTGAAAGATACCATTAAGAGAATAAAAGTGAAAGACACATACTGAGAAAAATATTTGCAAAATGCGAATCTAATAAAGGAATTATTTCCAAAATATATTTATAAAGAACATTAAAGGTCAACAATGAGAAAATAACAATCCAATTTAATAATGGGCAAAATGTCTGAACAGACAGCTCACCAAAGAAGATGTACGGATGGAAAATAGCATGTTAAAAGATACACAACATTGTATGTTATTAGCAATGTAATTTAAAGTGAGATACCAGGATACATCTAGCAGAACGGAGAATTCCAAAACACTGACAGCACCAATAATTTGAGTGGATGTGCAGTAACAAGAATTCTCATAAATTCAGGTGTGAATGCAAAAGGTACAGACACTGCAATAGATTTTGACAGGTTTTTGCAAAACTAAACATAAGCTTACCATATGCTCTAACAATTGCTCTTCTTGGTCTTTCCCTAAGTGAATGGAGAACATATACCTACAAAAAACCTACACAAAAATGTTTATAGCAGCTTCAGTCACTATTGTCAAAAATTGGAAGCAACTACAATGTCTACTAATAGGTGAATGAATAAACTGTGCTCCGTCCATAAAATGGAATATTATTCAGTGATTTCAAAAATAACATGGGAAAATGACATCAGAGTAGCTAGGCAGGGCACATTTGTCTCATAAACACAACAAAGGAAGTGCAAAAAGCGGTCCAAGGGAACTGCTTTTTGGATCTGCATACCAGAAGAGTGCCCTGCATCATCCAGGAGGTGGAGGGACAGAGAGACCAAGAGGCTAAAATGAAAACCATGAACTACTCACCCCTGCGACTGTGAATGGTGCATATCCCCCTTCCTCAAGGCAAATAGCTTTGGTAAAATCCCTAGCTCACTATTGCCAACTGAGGGGGGAGAGAGGATTCTCTTCCCTGGGAGAAATAAGGGTTTGGCAGAAGGCAGAGTGTATTTTCTTTTCAGTGAGTTTGGCCAGCTGAGCCTGCTTTGACTCTTGCCTATAGTCAGGCCAGCAAGTGGAGGTTGTAAGAGATACCTCTGTTGGGGAGCTGCACAGCAAACAGGGGTGGGACCAGCACCCAGCCAACTCAGAGGGAGAAAGGTGTAGGATGAAGAGAAGATAGGGTGGGGGTAAAGGAGGAAAAATATAACATGCCAGCCAGCACTGAAGCCGCTCTAGGGAAAGGGGAGGGGGGAACTGATCAGACAGGCTATCACATCCTTCCACCCTGGGAGAAAGAGGAACTGGGATAGTGAGGAGGTGGCCATACAGGCACCTAACAGTTCAGGAGAGGGGGAGCCTGGAAGAGACAGCCAGCAAACTGTCAGAAACCCAAATGGCCTAAGGCCAGGGGTAGGGACAGACAGACAAAGCCATCAGAAGCCTACCTAACTGGTGGAGCAGGTGGAGCTCAGTGGTTGAAAGTCTAACTCTCAGATATGTCACATGAGGTCCCTGGCTCAATCCCCAGTACCTGCCAAAAAATAAAAAGCCTAATTAGTCTGAGGAATAGGGAGCACGGAGAGGCAGCCAAGGCTTTGTAAGATGACCAAACAGCCCTGAAAAGAAGGGATTCTGGGAGGGATCCAGCAGGTTATCCGGCACCCATCTGGCACCTCTTAACAGGGAACTTACAGACTAAGATCTTTTTAGAGGTTTTTTGAACTGTTACATTTTAATTTTTAATTTTTTTTACTTTTAATTTATTTTTATTTTTAATTCTTTATTTTATTCTCTAAAACTAGGTAACTTACCTGTGGAGGCGGGCTGCAGGGTGATTGATAGGTGAGTACTAGCAGCTGAGACAGTTGCTGGCAACCTAAAAAGGAAGCCTGTTTTTCCTGTTTTTTTTTTTTTTTTCTTTCCTTACATTTTTCTCTTTTTATTTCTTTCTTTTTCCCTTTTTTCTCCTTATTTTTAAAATTATTTTCTTTCTTTCTCTTTTCCCTCTTCCATTATTTTTCTTCCATTCCACCTTCTCTTCTATGGTATTCATTTTATTTCTTCTCATCTTTCTGGTCTTTTATTTTATTCTATTTTTTTTCTTGTTTCATTTTACATTCTACCTTTGTTATTATTTTTCTTTTTATGGTTTTCACTTTTATTTTTTTTCTTTGTTCTTTTTTGGTTCCTATTGTATCTTTTTTATTAATATTATTTTTCTTCTTTCATTCCTTTTCTATGGTCTTAATATTGGGTGGAGGGGGTAACATGGACAACTATAAGAAAATATAAAAGAAAGCAAAATAAAACCCTAGACTAGAAAGAGAAGCTAACCAACTGAATAAGCATATCAAGATAAATAGATACCTAGACACCAACAAAATTTACAAGCCATACTAAGAAATAGGAAGCCATAGCCCATGCTACTGAACAAACTAAAATCAGGAAGAGACAGAGAAGACAGAACAACTAACAAGGATATCCAAATAAGTATCATGAAACAACATAATGAAGTGAAGGAGGCGATAAAGATACTAAGAAGAAACTAGGGAAAGGTGTGAGGCTGCAGCTGGCATCATGATCTAGGTGTGCACATGTGGAACCAGGTCACTCTGCCCAGGGCGAGCACCAGCAGGGAGCTGGTTCCACTTGAAGAATGGCCGATGATGATTTTGGTGATTTTTAGCTTCATAAAACTTTGAAGGTAGAAATGGTGAAACCCAAACAACATCTTCTGCTATTCCTTGGTCTTCCTTTTCTCCAGTATCTGGAGTTCATCTCTTGCCAATTTCTCCTGATATAGTACTGGATTATGACCACTCTTTACCTTCTGTTACCTGCCTATTTTCTGATCCCTTCAGTTCATCACCAGAAAACGGACATGGAAACAATAACACTATTAATAAGAATGTTCCTAAGGCAAAGGTTCAGCAATCAAGAAGCTACTGAAAAACAGCACATTTCTGCAAATGAGAAACAAGCACACAAGTGTGAAGACTTGTTAAATTCTCAGCACCAGAGGTTACTTGAAATACTAGATATAAAGAAGGAACTGCAATAAGAAAAAATAAAGGAAGGTTTGAGTCAATATCTCAAAAACAGAAGGAAATATTGGAAAAAATGTCTGGAGGAAGAAAGACAAAGAAATGAACAGGCAATATTATCTGCTGCAAACTTGAGAAAGAAGCAATGAAGGATGCAGTGATAAAAGCCATAGATTAAGAAAGAAAAAAATTGGAAAAAACTTATGCTGATAAAAGAGAATTGTGAAAGACTGAACATGCAAAAGATCAAGAAAAATTATCCCAGACAATTCAAAAAGCTGTGGAAGAGGCAGTGAAAAAACAAGAGAAGAATTGATATATTATGTAAAAGAACAGAAAAGGCTTGACCAAGTCATCCCCCAGAGAAGCCTGTCCAGTTTAAAACTGTTCCTTTCCTATGCTCAGAAACAGCTAAGTGCTTTAATAGCTCTGGGCCAGTCAATACTGAATAAAGAGAGAATGACAAACTAGCCCACAATGGCAGTAGATAAGCCATTAGACCTTGAATATACATACTGCGAGTTATAAAGATGCTTTTGTTTTCTTTACAAAACTTGGAGAATTGATTTCCAGTTCAAGGATAGACCAAGTCAATATTTAAAACTATCAAGTGATTTAATTTATTTTCTTTGGTTTTCTCCTTTACTAGTGTATTATTTTAGTAGTAATAGCAGTGCAATAACGGATTTGAGCAGGCAGAAAAAGAATCAGTGAACTTGAAGGTGCATTCATTCAAATTGTACAGTTTTTGAGGAACAGAAGAAACAAGGAACCAAGAAAAATGAACTAAGTTTGTAAGGTCTATGGGACACCGTCTAGCATATCAAAATATACACAATGGAAGCCCAAAAAGGGAAAGAGAGAAAGGGGCAGAAAGAATATTTAAAGAAATAGTAGCTGAAAATTTTTCAAACTTGATAAAAGACATGAACCTACACATTCAGAATAATCAGTGAACTCCAAGTGGGACAAACACAAAGAGATCCACATAGAGACATATTATATTCAAATTGTTGAATACCAAAGATAGAAAGTTTTGAAAATATCAAGAGAAAAGCAAATCATCATATACAAGTAATACTCACTCAACAAGATAAGTAACTGATTTATCATCAGAAATTATTACCAGAAGCAGTGGGATGGCACATATAATGTTTAAAAAAAAACATCAACTTTTTGACAAATCTACCAATTCCTTGCTAACGGGACAAAACAGTCTCTTCAACAAATGGTGCTGGGAGAATTGGATATCTATAACTAAAAGAATGAAAGAGGACCCCTATCTCACTTCCTATAGAAGAATCAACTCAAAATGAATCAATGACCTAAATGTAAAGCCAGGACCATAAAACTACTAGAATGTAAGAAAACATCTTAAAGACCTTGTGATAGGTGGTGGTTTCTTGGGCCTTACACCCAAAGCATGTGCAACAAAAGAAAAAAAAAAACAGATAAATGGGAGCTTCTCAAAATTCAATACTTTTGCACCTCCGAGGACTATGTCAAAAGGGTGAGAAGACAGCTACCTCAATGGGAGAAAATACTTGGGAATCACATGTCATATAAGGATTTAATATTGATGCTATACAAAGAGATACTAGAACTCAACAATAAAAAGATGTATGAATTAAAAATGGGCAAAATACTTGAATAGATATTTGTCCAAAAAAGAAATACAAATGACAAGAAAACATATGAAAAAAAATGCTCAATACCACTAATGATTATTGAAATGCAAAACTACAGTGAGGGATCATTTCACACCTATCAGAATGACCACTATTAAAAAGACAGAGAACTATAAATGTTAGAGAGAATATGAGATATTAACACATATTCACTGTTGGTGGGAATGCAGAATGGTACAGCCACTGTGGAGGATTTTTTGGCAATTCCTAAAGAAGCTGAATATAGACTTGCCACATGACCTTGCAATACCACAAATGGGTATATACCTAGAAGAACTGAGAGCAGTGACACGAACAGACATCGGTGCAACAATGTTCCAAGTGGCATTATTCACTACCGCCAAAAGCTGAAAACAGCCCAGGTGCCCATCAACAGAAGATGGGTAAATACACTGTGGTGTATTCACAAGATGAAATATTATGCAGCTGTAAAAAGAAATGAGGTTGTAAAGCATATGACAACTGGGATGAACCTGGAAGACATTATGTTGAGTGAAACAGGCCACATACAAAAGGACAACTACTGTATAATTGCATTACTGTGAACCAAATATAATGGTGTAACATATTGCAGGAATTAAGAAAAACAATTTCTATGTATCCAGCATAAAAAAAACTATCAAACAAGAAACTAAATATATAAATATAAAAAAGCAATATTGTTGTATTTTCTGTTCATAACTTCTCTTTTTTTCCTACATGATTTCAAAGACAAATACCTAAAACAATAATTATAACTATGTCAATGGGCATACAATATATAAAGATGTAAATTTTGATAACAGCCTAAAGGGAAAAGGAAGGAGCTATAGAGGATGAGAGATTTTGTATTCTATTGAAGGTGGTTATAATTTTAAGATGTTATTAGTAAACCCTAAGTTAATAATAAAGAAAATAAACTAAAAATGTACCTGAAAGGGAATGATAAGGAAACAAAAATAATACACTATATAAAAACATAAAAAATACAGTTATGGAGAAAATGAGAATGTAAGTTCATAAGATATATAGAAAACAAATGGTAAAATTGCCTGCAATGTAAGTCCCTCCAAATCAATAATGACTTTAAAAGTAAATGGAGTAAATTCTCTCCCAAAAAGGCAGAGATTGGAAATAGGTATAAAAATATATTATATAACTATATGCTGCCTAAAAGAGACAAACCTTAGATGCAAAGGCACACATGAGCTTCAAGGGGAAGGATGGAAAAAGATATTCCATGCAAACAATACAAAAAAGAACAGGGATAGTTACACTAATATCTAACAAAATAGACTGTAACTGAAAATTGTTTCAGGAGACAGAGAAGGACATTATAAATTGAGAAAAGGGTTGATTTATAAAGAAGATATAAAAATGATAAACATATACACATAGAGCCTCAAAACATGTTCAGCAAAAATTGACAGAATTGAATAGGCAAATAGAAATAGTTGATAATTTAAATATCTACTTTAAAAATGGATAGAACAATCAAGAAAATTGTCAATAGGAAAATAGAGGACTTGAACAACATTGTAAATCATACACTTTCATGATAAAAACACTCAACAAACTGGGGAAAGAAGGTAATTTCATCAACTATATTTACAGCATTTAGAGAAACATTACAGAAAACTTTGTACATAATGGTCAAAGATTAAAAGTGTTATCCCTAAGACCAGGAACAATACAAGAATGCCTCCTGTTACCACTTCTACTCAACAAAGTACCAGAAGTTCCAACCGGAGTAATTAGGCAAGAGAAAGAAATATAAGGCACCCAAGCCAAAAAGAGAGTAGGAAAACCATTTATATTAGGAGATGTCACTATCTTATATTTATAAAATACTTGAAGATCCATAGAAACCTATAATAACTAATTAAGGAGTTCAAAAGTTGCAGGATACAAAATCAACAGACAAAAAACAGTTGTAGTTCTTAAACACTGGCATTGAATAATCCCAAGTGGAAATTAAGAAAATAATTCCATTTACAATAGCATTTAAAGAATTAAATACTGAGAAATAAATATAATCAAATTTTGTACTGTTTTCTGAAAGAAATTAAATAAGACCTAAATAAATAAAAAGACTTTGCATGTTCCTGAATTAGAAGACTTAGTATTGTTAAGAATTCAATTCTAAGTAAAATGATCTATAGATTTCATACATTGCCTATCAAACTCCCAATGGCCTATTTTGAAGAAATGGAACAGATGATCCTAAAAATTCACATAGAATGGGGGCCCTGTATTGCCAAGCAATAATGAAAAATGAGAGCAAATTTAAAGGATTCACACATCCCAAATTCATAAAATGTTACCTCAACATAGTATGGTACTGGAATAAACATACACATATAAACTAAAGTATTTGAATTGAGAGTTCAGAAATAAGCTCATTCATGTATGGTTAATTGATTTTCATAAAGATTCCAAGAGCTCTCAATGAGGAAAGAATATTCTCATCAACAGAATGCTGGGAAAATTGGAGATTCAAATGCAAAACAATGAAGTTTGACTTTTACCACACATCGTACATAGAAAGTAACTCAAAATGGATCAATGACCTAAATGTAAGTATTGGACCTATATTTCTTGGTAATGCCTTAACAGTAATATTGAATGGTAATTGGTTGAACTCCCTAATCAAAAGACATTGACTGAGATAATGGATTAAAATCTATGAGCCCTCTATATGTTATCTATAAGAGATACATGTAAGGACACAACCAAGTTAAAAGTGAAAGACTGAAAAAAGATATTCCATGCAAATAGTAATGAATAAAGGGAAGGAGCAGTGGTACTATTATCGGACAAAAGAGATTTTAAGTGCAAATAAGGGATGAAGAAAACATTATATACTAATAAAAGGGACAATTCACCAAGAAGAAATAGCTAAAGATTTATGCACTAACCTGAGTGCCTAAAGATACATGAGGTGCACACTGACAGAGCTGAAGGGAGAAATGGATGTATTTACAATAATAGTTGGAAACTTCAATAAACCACTATCAATATTGGATAGAATATCTGAACAGAGGATATATAAAGAAACAGAGACCTTGAATTATATGATAAAGGAGCTAGACCTAACAGACATTGACAAGTCACTGTACCTCAAAACAACAGGTGTACATTATTTTCAAGTGCTCATGGATGCCTCTCCAAGATAGACCATATGTGGGATCACTGGACTAGTTTCAATAAACTAAAAGATTGAAATTATACAAAACACTTTCTATGAAAATGAGGGACTGAAGCTGAAAATCAAAAATGAGCAGAAAAAAAGGTAAATTCATAAATATATGGAAATTAAACAACACACTCTTAAATAAGTGCACGAAAGAAGAAATTGCAAGAGAACTCACCAAATATCTTGGGATGATTGCAAATGAGAACACAATATATAAAATTTTTGGCACACCACAAATACAGTGCTGAGAAGGAAAATTTTAGCCCTCAATGCTAACTTTTAAAAAGGAAGAAAGAACTAAAGTTGAAGTCTAACTGTACACCTGGAGATACTAGTGAAAAAACAGGAAAGTAATCTCATACCAAGCCAAAGGAAAGAAACAGTAAAGATCAGAGTAGAAATAAATGAAATTGAGAACAGAAAACAATAGAGAAAGCCAACAAAACAAGTTAATTTTTTGAGAAGATCAACAAAATCGACAAACCCTTAGCTAGACTAATAAAAGGGAAGATTGAAATAAAGTCATAAATGAGACTCTGGACATTACAACTGACCCTGCAGATTATGAGAGATTATAAGAGGATACTGTGAATAACTGTATGCTGAAAAACTAGACAATGTAGACAAGGTGGAAAAATTCCCAGAAACACATGAACCATCTACACTGACCATAGGTCAATAACCCAATCACAAGTGAAGAGACATAAAGGACATAAAGGAACTGTATTTAGAAAACTACAAACATTACTAAACTACAAACATTACTAAAAGAAATCGAAGAAGGCTTAAATAAAATGGCAGGACATTCCATGTTCATGGATTGGAAGGCTAAATATCATTAACATGTCAATTCTACCCAAACTGATCTAAAGATTCAATGCAATCCCAATAAAAATCCCAACAGCCACTTTGGCAGTAATCACAAGCCAATAATCAAATTTCTTTGGAATGGTAAAATGCCCTGAATAGTCAAAAATTTCTTTAAAAAGAGAACCAAAGTTAAAGGACTCCCATTTCCTGGCCTTAAAGCATATTATTTAGCTACAATGGTAAAAACAGCATGGTGCTTCATAAAGACAGGTTCACAGACCAATGGAGATGAATCATGATCTCAGAAATAGGCCCTCACACCTACAGTCAAGTGATTTTTGACAAGACTGTTAAGTTGAGCCAGTACAGTCTATTCAACAAATGGTGTTGGGAGAACTGGATAGCCATATCCAAAGGAAAGAAAGTGGATCCTTATCTCACACCTTATAAAAAAATTGACTCAAAATATATCAAGTATATAAGTACAAAAGCAATGGCCATAAAACTCCTAGAAGAAAATTTAGTTTGTGCTAGGGGGTAGTTTCTTAAACCTTACATCCAAAGTGCAAGCAACAAAATTAAAAAAAAAAAATAGATAATGGGACCTCCTCAAAATTCAATACTTTTGCACCTCAGAGAACTTTGTCAAAAGGGTGAAAAAGTATCTAACTCAATGGGAGAAAGAAAATTGGCAACCACACATCTGATAAAGGGTTAATATTCATGATATATAAAGAGATCACACAGATTACCAATAAAAAGACAAGCCACCGGATTAAGAAATGGGCAAAAGACTTGAAAGATGGTTGTTCTAGGAAGAATACAAACACTGAATAAACACACACAAAAAATGTTCAACATCACTAGTGATTAGGGAAATGCAAACCAAAACTATGATGAGATATCATTTCATACCCCTTAAGATGGCCACATTAAAAAGTAAGAGGAAAATGTTGGAGAGGATATGGAGAGACAGGAATGTTTATACACTGTTGGTGGTACTATAGAAAGGGATAGGCACTGTTGAAGGCTGTTTGGCAATTCCTGAGGAAGTTGAATATAGACTTGCCATGTGATCCAGAAATACCATTGCTAGGTATATACACAGAAGAACTGAGAGCAGTGACATGAATAGACATCGCACACCAATGTTCATAGCAGCATTAGTCACAATAGCCAGAAGTTGGAAATAACCCAGATGTCCATCAATTGAGGAATGGATAAACAAATTGTTATGTATACACACAATGGAAATATTATGTAGTAGTAAGGAGAAACGAAGTTGGGAAACAGGATAACATGGATGAACCTGGAGGACTTTATTTTGAGTGAAGCAAGTCAGATACAAAAGGACAAATACTGTATGATTGCACTATTATAATCTCGATATATATGTAAACTCATTGAATTATTAATTAGAGTATAGGTCCCAAGAAAATAGAATGAGGGTAGAGAATCGAAAGCTGATGATTAACCTGTGTAGAATTCATTAAATGATTATTTGTAGATCTTTGAAAATGAATGGAAATGTTGAGAGCACATCATGCTGTTTGTGACTAGCAGAGCTATTGTATGGGTATGACAGTTGAAAGTGAAAGTTTAAGGACAGTTATAGTACTAGAACGAAAGCTAAAAAATATAACTTGGGACAGTTTAACATAGTAAAACCTCATAGAAAATACCAATATGGGTAATATTGCATCTATAAGACTATTGTTCCAAAAGATAAATACAAATAAGCTAGAGAGAAGGAAACAGAATAGAAATTATGCATGGCAGTGGAATTTAGAAAGATTGAGAGGTGATGAGTTTTGTTTGCTTGTTTGTTTGGTTGGTAATTGTCTATTAGTGTTGTTGTTGTTGTTGCTGGAACAATGAAGATGTCCTAGGAATGACTGGAGTGATGAATGCACAACTATGCGACTGTGCCAAATGCCATTGATTGTACACGTTGGGTGGATTTATGCTTTATAATTATGTATCAATAAAAGAGAGATTTGTGGATTTGTTAAAAAATATATAATTCTTGGAAGAAATCATATGCTAAATTTTAATAACCTTGGATTTGTCTATTGATAATTAGATATCACACCAAACACACGCTAAAAAGAAGAAAAAATAGATAAATTGGACCTCATCAAAATTAAAAATATTGTGTCCTAAGGATATTATAAAGAAAGGGAAAAGACAATTCACAGAAAGGGAGACAATATTTGTGTATCTGGTTTTGATGAGTTTAGTATCCAGAGTATATAAATAACTCTTAAAACTCAACAACAACAAAAAGTCCAGTTAGAGAATAATGAGCAGTTTTGAAAGAAAAACATTGAAATCAATAATAAAATCTTTAATTTTGCTATTAAAATACTTATTTGAAAGATAGGATAGCATATCTCATTTAAAAAGTGTAAATTATGAAAAATAAACATAATTATTTATGAAATTTACTCAAAAATTAAAGAATATTTTCTGAAATTCAGCATGAGAATCTTAAGAAATCAGCATAAAAAATTTAAGTAGTAATAAAACTGGAAAAATATTTGAAACACACATAACAATCAAGGTATAATATGCATAGAAATAATAATGTCCACTATTAAACTGAACAGTAAAACAAGACTTGATTATACAAAGTAGTATAATTTTAAATTTATTTTTTTTTAGGAGGTGGCAGGCATTGAATCCAGAACTATTTACATGGGAACTAAGTATTGAACCGCTAAGCTATACCTGCTCCTCAGTAGTAATTTTTTATAACATTTTCTGAATTCCCACTTGTCAGAGTTAGTGTTAAGTATGCAAAGATATATTTTTGTATTGATTCATTTTACATCACTTATGATAGTTTTTTTTTAAAAAGGAACACTATAAATTTGCAATATACAATTGTACAATCATATAACCCCTTGGTAGTCATTTTTGTATAATAGTGTATAATAGTGAACATCATAAGTAAATTTTCAACTGTAGGGATTTAGTTCAAATTCTAATAGAAAACCTCAAAAAAGTCCTGTGAAATTGCTACTGACTTTTACATTTATTGAGATAAAAATAAGTTTGTTTTTTTATAGTAACTTACAAGCAACATCTAAACAATGTCTTCATATTTATGAATATATCAAATAAGAATATATTTCCATAAAGTTTCTAGAAGATTCGAATCTAAAATATTGAGTTATAAATATTATTATTTTTACTTTTAGTACATTGATTTGATTTTTAATTATAATATATAGTAATTAATTAAGGTATAAATAGTGTTGAAGAAGGAAGAAAGAGGCTATTGTGTTCTGTTAGCTGCTATAGATATTTTAGAACAAAAGGGTGAAAAGGTTTGCTCTCTATCATTTGGTTTTTATTTTGTTCCCATGGCTTGTTTTGGATGTTATCATGGCATCTTCATTACTCTAAGGACACTGTCCCCATAGCTGCATGTCTCAGAGTTTTGCCAAAAGTACATTACACAAAAGGTCCATTAATGATTTGCAATCTAAGTCACCAAGGACTCTAGTTTCTTTATATGGCAAATAAAATGACAATCTTAAAAGTGTAAAAAAAAATCCCACTTTACAAAGCTGCTGATGTTCCCCAGATCTTTGAACAGTAATTTAATTTCAAAATAAACCTACATAAAAATGAAATGATCATATGTTGAAAATTTAAAGATTAAATACACCAATGCCATCCCAAATTTGCTGATGCATATGACTCCAAAGGTAAGAGTAACCAGATCATAGACAAGCCTCTGCATAAACATTCGTGTTTTGTACCCTCAAGCTGATGAAGGATAAACAACCAATTTCAATGATTATGAAACATTTGAAAAGTAAGTACCTGTATGTGATTCCACTTGCCATTCTCTTTATAATATATTGTATAGATAATTTATCTATTGCCTATTTATCTATTACTAATCATGTGGTATTTGCTCTCCAGCTCTTTCCAAAACCATTAATCTAGGTCAGTCCTCCCTGTCTCTAATGGAGATGGGAAATTCTGGGAAATTATCTACGGAAATTGTACATAATAGTGGATAGATGTCATCTTTTCTGAGGAAAGAGATTAATTTTTTAATGGAACCAAGTGAAATTCTTCACATAGCCAATAAATTGAAGTTTCTATGAGAATTTATTTTTAATTTATTGATGTCAGGAAAGAATTGCATAGCCTCAGAATAAGCATCGTAGAGTGAAATTTTCTAAGAATGTGCTAGTGTAATTAATTGGTGTTAGCAGAGAAACGACCACAGAGCAGCTATTAGTCATAATCCAAACTCTAAGTGCTTAATCTCGCATCTTAATATCTTTCTGACATGTTTAATGAGGAGACCTATATGGTAATTACAAAAGGAAAGCTATCTCTGTGCAAAACACAGGGAGAAGTCAGTTAAGCATTTTTGTCTTAATGCAGATATGTACATGTGAGTAAATATGACAAAGAGACTCTCAGTCCAATCTCTCCAACAAGAAATAAGAAACAAAAATCTCCTAAATTAACATCAGAGATATGAAAAATTTAAAGGAATAAAGTACCTTCAGTTACAAAATCGATCCCACTTAAACACTATAACTTGATCCAGGTCTGAAGGTAAATATTTAATTATAGTTAACTCTGTGTCTCAGACTGCCAGTGCCGTGGCTATTACAAAGAACAATATAAAACCTTGATTTCAACAATTTATTTACATCCTCTGTCAAATTTAAGGCATAACAAATCACATAAGAACACACCGAATGTGGTTTGGGAGATTCAGAAAAACTCATTTTGCAGATGGAAAACTAGGGTAGGCTTCAGTAAGAGCGAGGTTAGAGTAAGGTCAGGGCCAGCATTAGCAAATGGGGTGGAGTGGGAAAGAGGAAAACCGCAAAAGGTCAGGTGAGAAATCTTCACAGAAGATTTGGTCACACAGAATGGTGCATTTTAAGAGTCACTCTCCATGACTCCACTACTGAAAAACAAAAAAGCAAAACTGTCCCAAGCTAGTGTTAGGGAAAAAGCAAAATTAAACGGAAGTATCTTAAATGTCGGCAGAGTTTTAAGAGTGGTCTAAAGTAAGAAACAATGCAGCTTTATCTCTAGTGTTAAATATAAGAAATAAATGTTGGCTTTTTGTTTTATTATAGAAAACAAGAAGTGAGACAAGTAGTAATAGTGGTGTATAAGATATGGAATTATATTTTGAACACATTCACTTTGAGGGAACTATGAAACATCCAGGTGCAGATGTGTAACAGTAAGAAGATCATGTCTGGTGTGTATTACTTTTTTTATCATAAATTTGTAAAAGCCAAATTTAAGTCATGGAATTTAACAAAACACTCTGGAAATACAAAGAAGAAGAAAAAAGGAATTAAGAACAATTTCTATGAAATACCAGTTTTATAAACATGAAAAAGGAAGAGATACTTATAAAGGAAAAGAAAAAAGAAAGAAAAAACAAAACAAAACAAAAAACTCAAAAACATGAAATCTTGAAAACAATGTGTCTAGAATAATATAAGAAGGAAGGAATGGTTTTCAGTGCCAAATATTAATACAACACAAAAGTCAAATAAAATAGCTACATTTCATTTAATCTTAAGGAAATTGCCAGTAACCTTGTCAAGAATAATTTCAGTGGATTGGGAGAAACTATATCTTAAACTACTAAGAAGTAAATTGGAAATCAGAAATTAGAGAAGATTATTGCAAATTGTAAAACTGAAATTGGGGGATCTAAGATTTATTGAATTGATTATAACATCAGGGACTTGACAAAGATACCTTGAGTTTCACTCAAAAACACTGAAACCATAAAATGATAGGATAATACTCTTCAGTTGTGTACAACTTCTACAGAACATCCTCTCACTTATTTACTGAATTTGGTATGTATCAATGCTATCTCTGTGTTCTGCAGCAAAGGGAATTTCAATCAATGAAAATCAGAAAAAGTCATAAACATTTTGAAAAAGTCATGGGAAAGATCAAGGGGATGATTGTATTTTAAGGGAAATGTCCTTTGTAGATTAATTCTGGATTTGGACATTGTTTCCTGACTCCCCAACAACCATAACAGATGAATGTAGAAGCATCTTGTTGTGTTAGAACCATCTCCGATGTATTGTGTTCACAATTTATCCTAGAGAAAAAGCTTAAAATATATGGATAAAATTTATTAAAATCTCTGTTTGTGAATAGGGAAAATTTCTTAGAAAAAAAAGCAGCCTAATGTTCATGGTCTTGTTACTCCTTGGGGAATGAATAAATGGTCTAGATAAATTTATTACCAACTTAAAATTAAAAAGGTAGAGTAAATTTTTTTTTTATTTCATGGAAAATAAGAACCTGTTACACATTGGATGTTATTTTTGGTAGAATAATCTTTAAGACAATTCAATGTTTTTTATTTTTGAACCAGAGATTATCACCAAATACTATGCTATAAATCAATTTAGTGATATTTGTCTTCATTTCAGTGAGACAGACAATAGAATAAAATCGATCATAGAGCAAGTTAATATTTTTGTGAAATTTATCTTGCATATATTTGAGTGTGAGTGTGTGTACTTGCTGGATCATAACATAAAATGTATTTCTTACCATACATTGAGGTAAAAAATTGTGAAAGTCACAGTTTCAAACCAAACAAATGACTTATCCAAAGAGCTGAGAGCATGAATTGTTTTAAAATATTATTTGTGTAAATAAAATTCAATTAAAATATTTTGCTTGGCCTTTCTAACCAAATCCATTGAAAACTGATTGACACCCTCATCTCAGAGCTTCTCTCTCTCAGTTTTATCTGCAGACTGGAAAAAAGTCAGGAGCCAGGAATGGGAAAAAATCATACAGCAGTAACCACATTCCTTCTCCTGGGACTGTCAGAAGATCCCCAACTGCAGATTCTGATTTTTATATTTCTACTTATAACTTACATGTTGAGTGTAGCTGGAAACCTGACCATCATCTTCCTCACATTAGTGGATTCCCACCTTAAAACGGCCATGTACTTTTTTCTCCAAAATTTCTCCTTCTTAGAAATTTCATTCACCTCTGCCTGCATTCCTAGATTCTTGTACAGTATATCAACAGGTGACAGGACCATAACCTATAATGCTTGTGCAAGTCAACTATTTTTCACAGACCTGTTTGGAATAACAGAATTTTTTCTCCTGGCCACCATGTCCTACGACCGATACATAGCCATTTGCAAACCTCTGCATTATATGACCATCATGAACCAAAGGGTTTGCAAGAGGCTTATCTTCTGCTGTTGGATGACTACTTTGTTGATCATATTCCCACCCCTTAGCCTGGGACTGGATCTAGAATTCTGTGACTCCAATATCATTGACCACTTTGTCTGTGATGCTAATCCTATCCTGAAGATCTCATGCTCAGATACATGGTTCATAGAACAGATGGTTATTGTCTGCTCTGTGTTGATCTTCATCATGACTCTTGTGTGTGTGGTTTTGTCTTACATATATATCATCAGAACAATTCTGAGATTCCCCTCTGCCCAGCAAAGGACAAAGGCCTTTTCTACATGCTCTTCCCACATGGTTGTAGTTTCCATCACCTATGGCAGCTGTATCTTTATATATATTAAACCTTCAGCAAAAGATGACATGGCCATAAATAAGGGAGTAACAATACTTACTACTTCCATTTCCCCAATGTTAAACCCATTTATTTATACCCTAAGGAACAAACAAGTGAAACAAGCTTTTAATGACTTAATGAAAAGATTTCTATTACTCTCAAAAACTAGAAAGAGGATGAAATTGGGGGAGCCCTAAGTATATTTTCTTAAGTTTATATATTATTTTACCTTGTCCTCATCAAGAATTAGTCTTACATTCAATACCAACCCTGATCATGTAACTCTTTGCTTCTCCCTACAAACCAATCTCTTTTATAATGATTACCTTTATTTATAGAAAATGAGAATAGTTTTTTCAGGAAATCTAAGCATGGCTTCACCTTCTACCTTTCCTTACCAGTGCTGAAAGGACTGGGGGATTTACCACAAAATATTGGTGCAATGTGCACGTCAAGTCCTGAAAACAAACCTACTCAATTGAGAAGAGAAATCATATTTTTTAAAAATCAATATTTCTAAGAAGTAACAAAATATTTAAACACTCTCAAAATATTTTTAAAAAATAAGAAATAAGCATAAAATTTTGATTCTCAAATAAGCATGTATTAATGGAGAACTTTAAAACCACAAGATTCACTACTTTATTGACTTGATTCAATCCAATATAAATGAAATAAAATCTCTTCCAAAAAGGAACTGATACAAGTTAAAATGAAGATAAAATACACTGGTAATGCCTGTTAGAAAACTAATTCTTTTTTTTAATTACAAAAAAAGGCCAGGATTGATGTTCAAGTGTCAACTGAAATGTTAAATGTCTAAAGTATTTCAAGAAAGCAAAAAGATGGCTGCAACTCCAAGGAAACTAACAGGTTAGAAAGCTAATAAAAAATTAAAAAAAAATAAAAATAAAAAAAAGCAGGACAAATATACAGGAGATGGAGTTAAGAGAAACAGAGAATAAAATGAAAATTGTAATCAAATGTTTCATTAACTAAAATAAAAACCTTAACCATTTCAAGAGTCCAAAATATGTACACAATAATATTCCTAAATGAAAGATCTGCTTTTAATTACTTGAAAAATACTTCATCACTTCCACTTCTATGGCCCAATGTATGAAACTCTCTTTGATCCTTCTTCTCATTCCTCACTCCAATGCTCATCCTGGGCACTTGTAAGCAGAACTCTTCCTCTCATTTTCCAACTGCCCAACCACCCATGAACCCTCCAAGTCTCAGTTTAAATGGCATACCACCAACAATCTTTCGCTGACCTCATCCCTCTTCTCTACCACCAACACTGTAACAATCCTGTATTAAGCCTCCCAGCCACACATTCCTGTCATATACTAATCTTCTGAGGACTTTTTCTTACCAAACTACAATTGCCTATTTACTTCTCTGTATTCTATTCTAAATGAAAAATGTCATGGAGATTGCCTATTTTGTATGCCAAATCCTAGCATGCTTTATGCCTCACACCTAACCAAATACTACTTACATAATAGATATTATCCCAACATCATGATTTGATATTTCTGACAATGCAAAACAAGGATCATTATGTGAAGAGAAAGATACAAAGGTAATATTTGGCATTGATCTCCGAACAAAAGATAAGAGAAGGGCATGGCTATTAATACTCCTATTAAAATATTTTTATATTCATGATTGAAATAGTGAGAATGAAAGTGAAAAAACATTGGAAATGTATAATATTGGTAAACCTAAAAATGACTGTGCAAGTTATTTTTATGGTCATAATTTTAGAAGGAGAAATTAAAGATTAGTGCACTTAACTTTCTAGTAAGTGGTGGAACTAGGATTCAAAACCACTTACAGTGAATTTGAAATGATCTTTTTTTTTCTAGTGTATGTAATGGTTTCTCCATAAAGACATCAACATGACTTCAAGGAACATCCCAAGAAGTACTTACCAGCACTGAAATCGAGCAAGATTTATATCATAAAAGATGTTAAAGATAAAAGTAAAATTTAATTCATGTACATACATTCATATTATTAACATAATGTTAATAAAATATTAATCATTGTAACTGGATAATAAAAAAACCATGGGATTGAATTTTTCAAATCGGATTACCAATATATAGAAGTGAAGAGCAAGTAGAAACATGAAAGTCAAAAGCAAGAGAAAAGGAAAAAAAAATAATGTAATCTGAGATATTCAACCTCACTGAGAAAGTTTGATCACTAAGACACTCCTGGCACTTTTCTTGGTGGTGATCCTCTGTTCTCCTGTGCCAGAGCCTCCTAATGTGAGTCCATTACCAAGAGAGCCCCACATAGATTTCTCAAAATCTTGGAATGCCAGAGGAGTGGTTCTCCAAGTTCAGTTCATACACCAGGGCCAAAAATGTTTAGTGGCTTTCCAAATTTCAAACGGACAAAAGTATTTAGGTAGGTATCCTCATTCTATGGTTAAGATTTAACGTCAGAATTTTAACATTAAACTTCTCTGATTCCTTGACTCTACCATAGCCTGTGCTACTTATCTTAAGCTCATATCCAAAATATATACTACACATATACAGAGAGAGAGAGAGAGAGAGAGAGAGAGAGAGAGAGAGAGAGAGAGACTCGGGAATGCTATAGATATCAACTTTAATGAAGTTTTAATCTTTGTTTCTTTCTCCATTTGGGAATTCTTTTGCCTACACCATCAAGATGGTATAGAGTTCAGTTTCTGTCTTTCACTTCCTCAGTGATATCACTACATATTACTTCTGCCACACTAGCAATTACTTTCTTCTTTCTTCAAAGCTGCATAATCACATGCTACACAAGCCTGTTTATCCTCTGATCTCACCACTTTGTCACATACATATATGGTATCAACAGTATTAAACTTCTAAACTATAACATGGCTATTAATTGGTATTAAATAATCACACACTTCAATGTGATTTCCAAAAAAATTAAGAAATAGACACAGGATTCAGATGGGTGTAAAGAGTTGTAGATTGAAGAATATAGTTTGGATGAGAATATTTTCTTAAACTGCCCTGACTTACCTGACAAGACAGAAGCAGTGTATTTCTAAAATTGTAAGCTTATGGCACTCTGTCCTTAGTGAGATAACTCAATGGCAATGGTTACCTGGTTGTTTCATGGTAGGCATTCACTGAGATGCAAAGGAAAATGCCAAGCCATTCTTGAGCAGTGATTTTAACCCAATCTCAACAAGCAGATATCTGGGCAAGCATCTAAGTTTACTGATCATTCCCCAGTGGAAATTTTTGAATATACACAAAAGGAGGAGACGTTTCACAGTTAGCATGTTTGAATCAAAATACAAATCAAGATCCACACATCACGTTGGATGCTATGTTAGTTAACAATTTTTTACTCTCCACAGTGCTTTTGTTTTTGTTAAAGGAATTATTTGATAGAGAAAAACAAGTCATTTTTGCCTTACAGTATGCTAGATTATTTAACCTAACTACTTCCTTCATGGTATCAGTTAACTTTTTTCTCTATCATCCAATTTCCTATGTGTTAATTACATCTAGATTCTTGATTAGATTTACCTTCATATTTTTAAGCAAATATAGTTAATAGGTCAAGACCTATGCTTCTCATTATATCATATAATGAGACACATAATGTCTGATTGACATGTTCTCAGTAATGCCTAGCTTGTTAAGTGTGTTCAGTTTGTCAGCCTAATACCTCTATTATAAATATCACCATCAACATTTCAATAATAGTTTTTTAGCATATTCTAATGCATTGCCTAGATCCATCCTATCATTAATATGTCTAAAATTCTGTTTTCTTTTGGATTTTTATGAACTTCTACCTCCTTTCATCAACTATTTGATTACCTGAAATGCAGTTAATACAGGAAAGGCAAGATAAATACTTGGTTCTTTACCCCCTTCACCAATGTTTTGGGGTGGTGATTTAAGGTCCTAGCAACTTCCAACAGTAATAAATCAGTTATTTACTTTTATAGCCTTTTAAACTCATTGATTTTTATATATTTGATAAATTTCTATTATAATCATTATTTTATTTTTATGCTTAAATTGTCCCATCTTAGTCCAGCAGGCCAGTGAATAGGTTTCGAATTGCTTTCTGTGTCCTCATGATATGATGTTTTTTTTTGCTTTCTTTCTTTCTGGCACAATAAGATGTTCCAAACTCAGTTTATATGCATCCTATCCCTAACCCAGAAGTAAATATTTCTTCATGAAACCATGTTTCCTCTTTATGGGAAATAGTATCTAGAAACTACAATCCCAGTGCCAGAAGTGCTTAGAGCCAAACACGACCTGAATTAATGCCAAAGAATTTCCACTATTTAATTTTACAGGTTAGTTTTTACCCTTTGAATGGACTCAGAAAATAGACTGTTGACTTTCACCCATTAACAAGTCCATCAATCAATTAGACATATATTCAGAATTAACAGCTGCTGTATTTTCAATTAATTTCAAGATGTGTCCCTTATTTAATACTTGACTCAAACTGCTTTCGATATGTTTTCTATTTTTATATAGTATTTCTATCACATTTTTATTTGTGCCATTAATCACCTATTTGACTCTCCATATAAGGATAGTTAGTAATCTTAGAATCAATTCTATATTATAAATACTTCTTCATACCTTGAATTATAACATTACCCTGCTATTACTATATGTAGGAATGTTCATTTGACAACTAAACATTCAGTCCTATTGGTATAAAATATTTTTCCAAGCTTTCTTAGTTTAAACAGTTTTAGATAGCTACTTTAATTGAATTTCCATTTTAATCTTGAATGAAAATTGGATCATAAATCACCTTCTTATATTCTGATGCTTTTAGTAACTCAATCTTGGAATAACATTAGGAAGCACATAAATATATCAGCTATTTTTTTCTTAGAGGGCTAAACATGGATACAATAAAATTCAAAGCTTTTATTTTGAAATGCATTCTACATTATGTCAAATATATAGGTTTTAAAATGAAGTATTTTGTACCTTATCTGTATTGTGAACTAAATAAAATATAGACTTATAATATGGAGCATATTGTCAAACTCATATCATAATATACACATTTATGTTTGTTCTAACATCAGAGCCAAATTTGAAGACCTCAGACAATGTGCTTACAAAAATTTGAACAGAATCAATCTGAGAAATAGTTTGCCCTATCTCGAAATACCCCTACTGAACAATTCAAAATGCCAAAGAAATATACAACAGATTGTGTTATAAAAGCAACTGATAGAAGTTAAAAAGCAAGTAATTATATACTTTATATAAGTCAATTTTCTAGTGAATTTCAGAAGAAATTTAATATTCTATTTCTAGCAGACTCTGAAATTGACCTTCAAAATCAACTTTGCAGGGAACAACCACTCAAAGACAGAATCAGAAAAGTAAATCATATATCTTCAAAGGGAAACAGAGGGTGGGAAAAGATAAGTGGCAAATGATGGTAGAGAAGAGGGACAGTGGGGAGAGAGAGGTTCTACTCCCATTTCTATGAACTGTGATAGAACAAGAACTGTGGGAAAGTTCCCCTGCACTAAGGCCATACTGAAATCTTAGGTACTCTACTCTAAATGGAATAAAAGTAATCTCAGTATTCTTTATCCTAGAAATTTACCAGAGGATTTCTTTCTCCCTTAAACAATCCTCCATAAGGTCCTTATTTCCTTTAATTTGAGAATTTCAAATTAGCCTTCAATAATTTGAAAACACCATTCAGCATCCTAGAGAAAGTGCCTTAATGAATTCACATTCTCTTTTCACATTTCTCTTGTTCAATAACCATACTTTACAGTACAGTCAACTGGATTAACAAAAAGAAAACAAAACACAAAACAAAAAAAAACATTGATTACACTCACCTTTCTGAGGAGTCAACCATTGCCCCTATCAGTAAGAACACCAAAATTTCAACCAACTGAAACAGAATATTCAATTATAAGCTAAAATTAAATGGCACAGTAATTATTATATTAATAAAGGAACATTTTAGATAGAGAAGAAAATAGCTTTATTCAATCAAGAAAACTCTGTGGATAAAACAGAGTACACCTTTGGCTTTGAAGTAAGGCAATGACAATTTCTCATATTATAATTCAATTCAGTATTCTCACAACTGGATTTATCCATTTCAGAAATTCAAAAGTTCAGAATTT
This sequence comes from Dasypus novemcinctus, assembly GCF_030445035.2. Taxonomy (NCBI): domain Eukaryota; kingdom Metazoa; phylum Chordata; class Mammalia; order Cingulata; family Dasypodidae; genus Dasypus; species Dasypus novemcinctus. The sequence goes on from NC_080684.1 coordinate 25,858,856, forward strand.
TAATTAAAATGTTTTCCTTTATGGGTCATACAAAATAATTCTTATTCTACGTATTATCACACACACAAAGAGCAAAATTTACTTTGCTTTTGCTGAATGAAAAAGTATTCTGTAAAATAATTTTGAATTAAACCCTACACGGATTTACATTGTAATTTTTACAATCTGTTCACTCATAAATTACATTTATCAAAAATGATTTTATTCCCAAGAGCATAATGCTATATCTTATTGTTAAAATTTTCTTGAGTAAATAATTGATTTTACAATTTCTTTTATTCAGTTTTGTCTTAAAAACATGATTCTGCTTACAAATATTTCACTTACATGCCAAGTTCTTGAAAGGCATCCTCACTGAAAACAGTTATTTCAACTGATGTGATCTATAAAGAATATCACATTCAAAAAAACTCGGAATTACTTAAGCAGTTACAGGACAGGTTTCTAGCAAGGAAGGAGGCTCAATATGAACTGAAATTCCCAATATAATCTACAATATGTACAAAGAAGACAAAATAAATCACGATAAGAGCAGCAATATTTTTATTCACATTTGATTCATATTTTCTGAAAGTTTCTCATTTGTTTGAGGCAAATACAACTTTCTGGACCATATCCTTGAAAGCTGTTTCCCTTGCTGGTTCCTTAGGGTATAAATGAAGGGGTTTAACAAGGGGGTGATGGAGGTATTGGGCACAATGACTCCTTTGCTTAAAGTCACTATCATTTCCTGATGGTTTTATGTACATGAAGATGCAACTACCATAACAGATGGAAACCACAATCACATGGGAAGAACAAGTAGAAAAGACTTTTGTCCTTTGTTGAGCAGAAAGAAATTTGAGAATTGTCATGATGATGTAGCCATAAGAAAGAATCATTAATGTGATGATTAGTGTCACTACAGCCAAGGAAAAAAAACATTAGTTTTGGGAAATGTGTATCTGAGCAAGAGATCTGCAAGATGGGAGAAGAATCACAAATAAAATGATCAATGACATTGGAAGCACAGAACTCCAACTGAGACCCATAATCACTGTGGGAAAGATAATCAGGAATCCAGTCACTCAAGAGCTGATTACAAGTTGGTAGCAAACTCTGTTGGTCATGGCGGTGGTATAATGAAGGGGTTTGCAGGTGGCCACATAGCGGTCATAGGACATGGCAGCCAGAAGGTAAAATTCAGTTACCCCCAAGAAGATGAAGAAAAATAACTGAGTCATACAACTCATATAGGAAATAATTCTGTCCTTTGTCACAGGACTCACCAGGAATCTTGGAATACAAACAGTTGTGAATGAGATTTCTTAAAAGGAAAAATTCCATGGAAAAAATAGATTAGCGTCTTAAAGTGGGAATCAGCAGATTAAGAATAATGACGGTTAAGTTTCCTGTCACAATATGTAGATGAAAAATAGAAAAAGGAAAATTACAACCTGCAGCTCAGGATCATTTGTCAGACCCAAAAGAATGAATTCTGTCTGCATTGAATGGTTCTTCATTTCTCCCTTATGGATTTTATCAAAGCTAGACAGAAAGGGTTAAAAGAAAAAAATAAGATTTGATGGGATTAGCTGTTAGAGTCAATAAGAGAGGGCAAAGAAGGGGAAAGAGAAGATAACATTTATTGATCACCATTAATGTGCCAAACAATATGCATGAAGATTTACATGAATTATCTTATTAATAGCGTGAACCACCCTGCTTGAGTAGGGTGTTACTATCTCCACTTTTTTACGGAAGGAAATGGAGACTGTGATTAAATAGCTTGTCTGGAGTATATTTCTAAATCCTAGCTTTCTAGGACAAAGCAAGTGAATCTTTAATAACCAAGATAATTGTCCAAGACACAAAGCAGAAAATCCATTCAGAATGCCTATGTGAGATCTAGGCATCTGTGTATGTTTTTCAAAATTTAACAGGTTCATAGCCACATGGAAAAGTACTGTGTTAATAATTCAAGGTAGAAATTGAACCCAAAGCCTTTTAAAGACAACACCGTGCCTTTTTATGTTCTATCATTCTCAATATCCATAACAAGGTCTTAGCCTTGAGTGCATGAGTAGACTTCAATATGTTTTGGAATTCACTTAAGCACTATGAAAATTGGGAGTGGGGAGGCCATGCTTTTGTTTTTGTTTTTATTTTGAGAAAGGACATAGACAAGCGAAATGTTTATGAATCATTATGTGTATATTGCTGCTTCAAGAATGGCAACAAGACCAATATTCAGACTCTATTATAGTAGAGTATAATTATGGCATCAGAGAGCTGAAAGAGTTTTCCTAGATCAGTTTGTTCAATCTTGTATATAAGGATAAAGTCTTCTGTAAAAACATAAGGAAGGTACCTATTTATCCAGAATTTACTTTTAAGATTTCACTTATGGTAAGAGGTGAATGATAAGAAGAAAATAAATCCTTAGAACATAAATAAATAAAAGAGATAGATCTTTCTGTGAGATCAAATAGGATGCAATCTCTTACAACCACATTTTAAAACATCAGTTTTCACTCCCTTAACACATTTTAGAAATTAGCTATATTGTCTTTAAGAACTTTATCAGGGTGTTTTTGTTTTTTCCTTCTTGAAAATTTTCCGTTAGGCAGATTGTGGAATAGTTAGATTATTTCCATAAGGAGTTTTTCATGAAACTGTCCCTAAGAGACAAGAGAACCAATTATGTCAGAAAAACGCATTTTCTCTTCTTTAGAATTTTCTTTTCCTATGAAATCTTGCACTGCTGGTGAGAACCCTCGTTGCCAATGTAGTCCTCTCTTCAACTGTCTTTTAAAATTACCACATATGTAAAATTTTTACCTTTTTGTTCACTTTGTTTTCTGAGTTCTATTTTCAAAATTTCTTTAGGCAATTTTGCTCAGAACAATTCTACATAACTTCATTGTATAATTTCCTCCTACTTTGATAAAAAATAATGTGACCTAGTCCAGAGAATTTGGCTGAGTACCACAGTGACTTTCAGAATCAAATGAGAAAGGTTTTACAGTAATTCATGCTCTTTCCCATCATCTAAGTGCATTGCCATTTATTGGCTGCTAAATGAAATAATGTACTTTTGCTCATATCTGTTTTCTTGAAGCAGCAACTGCCTAAGTCCTTTTTGTCTTTATTAATAAATGGAAACATATCTCTTTAGGAAGCTGTAATCAGGCAAAAATATGCTAACCATAATGTGGAAAAATGATAGCCATGGATTGAAGATTTCTCTCTTTCTAGAGACCAGCTCCTCATTCATTTTTGCTCAACTTATCCATTGCTATACCCAATCTATATAATCAATCAAAATAAAATAACCCAATGTGCATATTTAGTTGCATTTTATGTATGTGTACCCTTACATTTTATATTTGTATACTACAAAATATTGTAAAATGACTAACCTAAGGGAAAAAAATCAAACCATGTTAAATATCTGCCTTTGGTTTTCACAAAAATCACCTTAATTTAAAATTAAAACCAAAATTTCAAAATTCAAAAGCACTTATCTTACCATAGTTCCGATATTTTTTTCAATATGCAGAAAGGGAGGGGAAAAAGGATCTTGTCTAAAGCATTTTGAATGTGCTCAGTCTATGCAAATTAATTTTGACAAGAAATTGAACAAAAAGTTTAAGTTTGACAATTATAAAAGAGTGGGAATAGGTAATCTGTGCTTCTGCAAATTTTCTGCCACTGTACTCTCAAACCCGTGAATTTGAAATTGTAGCAATTTTCAACACTTGGATATTACAAACTGCATTATACTTGGTTTCTATCCCAGATAATACAAATTTTCTAGTATCTCCTCTAATTAGGCTGAAATGTATCATATCTATCATTAATACAAGTAAAATAAAGTCTTAATAATTTGGAAAGGAAATATAAAAATATTCAAGACTATCTGATATAAAGTATCATTATATCTTCCAAGCAAGAAGCTATTTCATTGCTAATTTGACAGTTTAAAAAAGCAAGTTCTGTTTTTATCATTTTATTAATTACATACTCAAGGGATCCCATTGGGAGGGGAAATAAAAGAAAACAACATAAGTAAACTTTCCCCTAGGATTAATGATCGGAAGGCCATAATGATGCACAATAAAATGAACTTGTATAGCATTTGTAATAAATGGTGAATCATCAGTATACCTAAATCTCATCAAAAAATGAGAATTTTAAAAATCTATATGAAAGTGAAAAAGAGCAAGTTGTGGATCATGATCATGTTCATTTTATTATTCAAGAATGAATTTTAATGTTTCAGTTTAGCAATATAAAATGGCATTTATTACCATCTTTTTAAAAAAATCTTCTTCTATTCAGCAGATCCTTGAGGAGATGTCTGAAAAGTTTCTTGTGTATGATGTTGTATGCTCCAAGCTAATCAAATTGCAGGTAACATACATCAATCTATAAAGTGCAACAGAAAAAGAGCAGTGACTCAAGACTCAAAAGAAGCATAATTGAAAGCAAGGAGATATGAGGCTAAATGGGGATTGAAAGTTGTGCCTGTGGAGTATAAAATATACTTCCAGTGGCATAGGAAAATAAGAAAGTTTGAGCATATTGCTTCAGTAATTGAAAATATTTTTTCCAGATACATTAGAAAGTATTAATATTAAAAGAAGACCGTCCTGTCCTTGACTTACTGCATCTGAAGGAAAGAGACAATCCTGGAAGTGGAAGAGAAATGCAGTATGATCCCACTAACATCCCTTACCATAGAAAGGCAGGGAGTAGGTATATGCATGGGCCATGACATCAGAGAAGACCTATTCCACCTGATTGGAAAGTTATGCCAGGAAAACAGCACAACTCTGTTTCATAGAAATGACATTCTTTCAGGCAAATAATAGGCACTGTTTGTGACAATTTTTTTACATAATGAACTATTAAATAAAACACATTGATATGTGTATCTCTAGGTTACTTCTAATGCCCTCAGACTGTAGGATCATTTCACTAGTAAAGAAAACATTTGGTCAATGTAAAGTTTAAGCTCTCCCTTTTTCTAGGCATGAAAAATTTAAACATGTACAAAAATAATTCTAAAAGAAATCATTTTAAACCTCAATAATGAATAACCAACACTTTTAGTGCAAAATATGAGGAAATATATTCATTTTTCTCAGAGGAGAAAGGAGAGAACAATTAATTTATGAACTTGCATTGTTGAAAGGAATAAAAAAACTTTTGGAAAAGACTAAATTGTGGTCAACATAACACAAGATGGCATTACAGCTATGAAATTAAAGCAGAAATTAGTAAAGAGAAATATATGAACTTGGTAAAAAATAAAACAAAAAAATGAAAGAAAGATTTCCAAAAATACAATGGAGTCAGTAAGCAATATAGTGTGTGCTGTAGAAAACTGAATCAGTGATGCCCAAAGAAATTCAAAAAATAAACTATCATTCCAAATAATAATACTAATGATTAAAATGTTGAGAAGTAGAAGATAGGAAACAGTTCTAGATGATCTATTGTGGATAAAATATACCCTCCAGAAATAGAGAATTCACCTAACAGAAAAAAGGAATTTGAAAAGGAAATTATATAGCATATTTCTAAGCTAAAGGAAGACTTGATTTTACAAATGGAAAAGGATCATCAAATACCACACAAAATTCATGTAAAGTAATAGAAGTACAATTCTTGAAAATGATCTTTTTAAAAATTTCTTAAACTATTTGAGCAGGAAAGCAATAAATCTACGAAAATTACCTAATATTTTACTTTTTATCCTACATAACACCAGAAAGCAATGGAACAGTATCTTTAAAATTCTTATGAAAAAAAGTTTTCAATTTATGATCTACACATTCTCAACAACCCATAATTTATTTGCAAAACAGTAATATAATTCCATGGGCAAGCAAAGATTCAGGTTATATTCAACCTTCTTGTGAAAATAGAATTGTTATAAAACAAAGACAAACTCAGTAAGACACAAATTCAAATAATATTTGAAAATTGAGTAACTAACTTAATTAACTCATGATGATACAAAAATAATTAAAGAAAAACCTTTTAAAATTCTTACCATAAAATTTAATGTAAAGGTAAAAAGAAACATATTCTTAGAAGTTAAACAGCTTTATTAGTCAGAGAGAGAGAGAGAGCCTAAATCATGCAATACAAATGTATTGAACTAATTTAATCAATTATATTATTCAGGCATTCATTTTCTTTTTTTTTCTATTGAATTCTATCTTTTTTCTATTGAATTCTATTTTTTCTATTGAATTTCTATCTTAATTCTATTGAATTAAGAGAATAAGTGTGGTATATTTATATCACAGATTATTGTTGTTCTATTTTCAATATATTAATGTGTTCTATCTAACTGAAATTTATGTTTTGGCACTGTTGTTTTGCTAGCAAACATTTGTGATTATTTTATGTTTATTGTATGGGACAAGCAGAAGAAGGAATTATTGCTTAATGGATACAGAGATTATGTTTAAAGTGATATAAAATTGAGGTCATGGATGTTGGTGACGGTAGTACAATATTGTAAATGCAATTAATATCACTAAGTTGTTTACTTGAAAGTGAATCAGTAATCAAAAATATTCCAACAAAGAATAGATGATGACCAGATGACTTTCCAGCTGAATTCTACCAAACATTTAAAGGACTATATCAATTCTTCTCAACCTCTTCAGAAGAATGCAGGAGAATGAACACTTCCTAATTCATCCTATAAGGTCAACATTACTCTGATACCAAAGCCTGGTAAAAAAATCATAAGAAAAAATTACACATCAATTTTCCTTATGAATACAGATGCAAAAATACTTAACAAAATACTAGCAAGCTGAACTTCGCGGTAGAATAAAAAGACTATACACCATGACAAAGTGGGAATCCTCCCAGGAATGCAAGGCTAGTTAAACAAATAAAAATCAAACATACATCCTGAAATCTTCTTTGTTGCTCAAATGTGGCCTTTCTCCACTGAAATCAGCATATAAATGCATTACCTTCCTCCCTGCATGGGACATCACTCCTGGGGTTGAGACACTCTGGCATTGAAGAATCACTGCCAAACACCAACTAGCAATGCAACTGGAAGAAGACATTGACCATAAGAGGGAAAGGGTAAAGACAAATAAGTATGCATGGCCAAGAGACTTCAAAGTGAAGTCAGGAGGTCATTCTAGAGGTTATGCTTATGCATGTATCAGCAAGATCTCATTGACTGCCAAAGTAAATATTGCCTCAAATAACAGGTTGCCTGAGGGCTCTGTAAACATCAAGACACTATAGACAAGGCAGACAGCTCTGGAGTTTGGTGCCCTGCAAATGGGCCTTACTTGGGAATTTATGCTTCCCAGTGTGATAGATTTGGACTCAGTTGTGGTTTACCTACACATGGCTCTTCTGCCCCTACTATTTGAACCTATAGTTAGTGCTAGAGTTGATTGGTGTATGTCCAAGAGACTTAAATCTTTGGACTGTGTATATGCTAGCTGGACCCTGAATCACAACAGAGTTGCAACACCTACTCTACAGTTCATTCTACTCATCCAAGACAGCTAACAAGATGATGATGGACAAGGACCGTCCCAAGGAATGGAGAGATTCTGCAACTTCAAGGAAGGTAGTCCCATCCTTCTGTACCATGGGATCTAAGCCCCTTCTCAATTAGAAGTGATGTGGGCATCACCTTTCTAGAATCTTCTGGATTGGGTAATGAACAATGAACTAGAGTAGACATACTTGTTTTCTAATATTGACTTATTGTGATTGTTGTAATGGAAGGACTTTCTTCACTGATGTGGAGGCATGGGCCATTGGAGGTTCTGAGGGGAGAGAGAGAGAAAAATAGGTGTCAGATGGGGACATTTTTGGGACTAGAGACTTGCCCTGAATGACATTGCAATATCAGATGCAAGTCATTATATACCTTATCATAACTTACAAAATTGTGTGGGAAAGAGTGTAAACTACAATGTAAACTGTAAACTAAACGTAATGACAATGTTCCAAATTGTGTTAATAAATTGTGACAAATATACCACATTAATTAAGGATGTAATTAATGTGGGGAAATGTGGGAAGAGTTGGAAGCAGAGCATATGGGTATCCCCAATTTTTTAAAATGTAACACTTAAGTAATCTAAATATCTGAAAAAAATTAGAGTATACTTAAATAAATAAATAAAAAAAATCAATGTAATATGTTACATAAATAGAATGAAGGGAAAAACAATAACTATCTCAAAAGATGCAAAAAAGCCTTCAACAAAATTCAGCATGCATTCTTTATGAAAACACTCCAAAAAGTGGGAATAGAGGGAACTTTCTCAACATTACAAAGGCCATTTTTGAAAAACACACAGCTAACATCATACTTGATGGTGAAAGACTTACAGGTTTCCCCTAAGATTAAGAACAAGGTAATGATGCTCAATTTCACCACTGCTATTCAATATTGCGCTAGAAGTTCTTGCAAGATCAATTAAGCAAGAAAAAGAAATTTTTAAAAATCCAGAGGTTTACTGGGGGAAGCCAAGATGATGGCTAAATAAGGAGCTCTGCAGTCAGCTCATAATACACGGCAGTTGGTGGTCCCCCAGATCTACCTAAAGCACCTGTTTTAAGGACCCAGGAGACCAGGAGAAGATAGCACACATGCTCAGAGGATTCGTGAGTACTGCACTCCACACCACAGAGGTTGGTGCCTGTGGTGTGCAAGCCACATTGGGAGCTATTCAGTGGCTGGATTTGGAGGCTCCATTTCCCTCAAAAAAAAAAAAAAAAAAAAAACAAGGGAGGAAGACATAGTGTGGCACCAATTTCAGCTACTTATTAGTGGATTTGGTGGGCTGAAGTAGAATCCTAGGAACAACTAAACTTTGAGCCTGTCCAGGCCAGAGGGAAGCTAGTGGCTGCCATTTTGATTCTACCTGGGCATGAGGGGAGATGGGGTGGCCTGAAAATCACTGTGCTGGTAAAGATCAGATTCTTCCCACTCAGGTTGGATTGCAGGTCTAGCCTAAACCCAAGCCCCACATCCAGCAGGGAGGAAGATGGGGGGACCTGCAGCACTTTTCTGAGAAGCTGCAAAAGCCACACCACAGAGGCTGGAGCCCATCCTACTCCAGGGGCACAAGCCACCTCAGGAGCTATTCTATGGCTGGTGATAGAAGCTCCATTTCCCATAAAGGTGGAGGAAGAGATGGTTGTCCACTGACCTCAGCTACTCATTAGTAGATTTGGCTGGCTAAAGTACAATCCTAGAGACAGCTAGGGTCTGAGCCTGTCCAAGTGAGAAAGAGACCAGTAGTCACCATTTTGACTCCACCCCCCTGGCATGAGTGGAAGCTGGGCTGACTGAAATCCAATGAAGTTAGAAATTGGTTTCTTTCCACTAAGGTCTGACTGCAGCCCAAACCTAGAGTCTAGCCACACCTACAGCAGGAAGGAACCTGGCAGAACCTGCACCAGGTTCTCCAGACAACTGCAAGTGCTCTCTGCTGGCACAAGCTGAATAGTCCAGCACCTGGGACTCCATCCCCACACCCCAAGAAAATAGGAGAGGAACTGGATATCCTTGGCCTCTCCATGCAATGGCAGGAGTTTTCAGACCACACAGACAGGTGTGTTGAGTGCCTTTGAGCCCATTTCCACCTCTGCCCCCCCACAGGATAGAAGGGGGCTGGCATTCCTTCAACCTCTCAGAGAAACTATAGGCAGTTTTGGCCTGCACAAGCCTGACAATTGGGCACCTGTGGTTCCACCTCCATCCCCAATAGGATAAGAGATAGACCAATTTTGCCAAGCCTCTCTGGGTAACTGCAGGTGTTTTCAGCCCACAAAGCCTGGAATGGTGGGTACTTGTGGACCCACTCTAACCCCCCAATAGGAAGGAAGGGGGATGGTGTTCCCACAGCCTGTTAAAACAACAACAGATTTCTGCCTACACAGACTGGACTATTGAATGCCTATGTGTCCAACCCCCACCTCCAATAGGATAGGAGGGGTTTGGTGGCCCCACACCCTCTCTTGGACAATGGTGGGTACTTTTGGCCATCAGGGACTAAAAAGTTGGGTACCTGTGGATCCAATCTCAGGTCTTAAGAAAATAGAAGGGAGTGGTGTCTCCTCAGTCTCTCCAGGCAATGGCAGGTATTCACAGTCTAAAGGGACTGAACTGTTGAGCAACAATAGAACCATCACCATCACCCAATAAGATAGAAGGGGGCTGGTTCTTCCTCAGTCTTCTGGGCAATGGCAGGAACTTTCAGCCTACAGGACTGAACTGTTGAGAATTGGTGGTTCTGTTTCCACTCCTTAAAGGGCAGAAGAGACAGTACTCTCTCAGCCTCTCAGGGCAACTGCAGGAGTATTTGGGCCACAGAGATTAAATGGTGGGGCACTCCAGAGAATCAATTCCCACCCCTGGCAGGCAGAGGATCTGGTGCTACATCAGTTTACCTGAGCAACTCTGGTCATTTTGGGCCCACATGGCATAGATTACTGACCACAACTAAAGCTCCATCATTGCTTAAGGTAGGGGAAAAAGGGGTGTGAGGCTTCATCCATGTCTCTGGGTGACTATAGGCAGTCTTGTTGTGCCTAACTTGGATTACTATACACAGTTGCAGCTCTATCCCCACCTCTGACAGAGGAGAAAGGTGGGAGAAGCTTCATGAATTCCTAGGGCACAACATGGGCAGCTTCAGCCTCCTTAGCTTACAGTACCAACTACATCTTTGGCTCATACTACACAAACAGCAAGGGAGAAAAGACAAGAAATCCCTAAACTAAAAGGAGATACTGCACCCAGAACAAATACATCTAGAAAGCCAGATGTGGAAACACCAACAAAAAATTACAATCAATACCAAGAAACAGAAAGAGACAGTCCAGTTAAAGGGACAAGATAAGCCTCCAAATGATATATAAAGGAGTTGAGATGACTAAAGAGATTAGGATATTAAGAAGACATTGGAAAAGGAAAGATGAAATAACTGAAATTAAAAAAAAAAAAACATTGGAGGCATATAACAACAGATTTGAGGAAACAGAAGATAGGATTGGTGAGCTCAAACACATGGCCTCTGAAAGTGAACATACAAAAGATCAAATGAAGAAAAGAATGGAAAAAATTGAACAGGGTCTTAGGAAACTAAATGACAGCAAGAGGTGTGCAAACATATGTGTCATGGGAGTCCCAGAAGGAGAAGTGAAGTGAAAAGGGGAGAAGGAATATCTGAAGAAATAGTGGTGGAAAATTTCCCAGACCTATTGAAGGACATAGGTATCCAAGTCCAAGAAGCACTATATATTCCCATCCGAATAAATCTAAATAGACCAACTCTGAGACACACACTAATCTAAATGTTAAATGCCAAAGACAAAGAAAATTCTGAGAGCAGCAGAAGAAAAGAAATGCTTAACATAAAGGGATATCCAATAAGACTGAGTACCAATTTCTCATCAGAAACCATGGAAGCAAGAAGGCTGGGGTAAGATATATTTAAGAAACTGCAGGATAAAAACTGCCAGTCAAGAATTTTATACCCAGCAAGATTATCTTTTAAAAATGAGGTGAGATTAGAATATTCACAGATAAACAGAAACTGAGAGAGGTTATAACAAAAAGACCAGCTTTGCAGGAAATATGAAAAGGAGTGTTACAGCCTACAAAGAAAAGACAGGAGAAAGAGGCCTGGAAGAGAGTCTAGAAATGACAACAATATCAGTAACAGTAACTAAAAGTGTCAAAAATAAAATGACAGATAAAATGCAAAGATCAAAATGGATGAAATAAGAACTGCCTTTACAGTCACCATTGAATGTTAATGGATTAAACTCCCCAATCAAAACAAACAGACTAGCAGAATGGATAAGAAAATGTAAGCTATCTATATATTGTCTGCAAAAGACTCACCTTAGACCCAAAGATACCAATAAATTGAAAGTGAAAGGTTTGAAAAAGATGTTCCACATATGCAGTAACCAAAAATAAGCTGGAGTAGCTATACTTACATCAGATGATATAGACTTTAAAAGCATAACTGTTTTTAGAGACAAGGACGGATATTACATATTAATAAAAGGGACGATTCTCCAGGAAGAAATAACAATTATAAATATGTATGCACCTAACCTGGATGCCCCAAGATACAGGAGGCAAACACTAGCAAAAGTGAAGGGAGAAATAGGCATCTCTACAATAATAATTGGAGACTTCAATACACCATTTTCAGCATTGGATAGAACATCTGGGTAGATCAATAAAGAAACAGAGAACTTGAATAATATGATAAATGGACTAAACCTAATAGACGGATACAGAAAATTGCACCCCAAAACAGCAGGATATTTCTTTTCAAGTGCCCAGGGATCTTTCTCCAGGATAGACCATGTGTTGGGTCACAAAACAGATCTCAATAATTCAACAAAATCAAAATTATACAAAGCACTTTCTCTGATCATAGTGCAATAAAGATGGAAATCAGCAAGTGGCAAAACAATGGAAAATTCACATATATATGGAGATTAAACAATGCATTCTTAAATAATAAGTGGATCAAAGAATAAATTTCAAGAGAAACCAATAAATATCTCAAGACAAATGACAATGAGAATATAACATATCAGAACTTATGGGATGCCACAAAGGCAGTGTTGAGATGAAAATTTATAGCCCTCAATACTTACATTAAAAAAGAAGAGCTAAAATCAAAGACCTAACTACACAGTTGGGGGAACTAGAAAAAGAACAGAAAACTAATCCCAAAGTAAGTAGAAGGAATGAAATGTCAAAGATCAGAGCAGAAATAAATGTAATTAAGAACAAAAGAACAAGAGAGAGAGTTAATAGAACCAAAAGTTGGTTCTTCGAGATTAACAAAGTTGACAAATCTTTAGCTAAACTGACTAAAAAATAAAGAGAGAAGATGCAAATAAATTAAATAAAAAAGGAAAAGTGTCACATTACTACTGACCCCACAGAAATAAAAGAGTTCATAAGAGGATACTATAAACAACTTTATGCTAAAAAACTAGACAGTGTAGATGAAATGGAAAAATTCCTAAGAATGTACAAACAACCTACACTTATGCTAGAAGAAATTGAAGACATCAATAAACCAACCACAAGTAAAGAGATTGAAGCAGTCAACAAAGAGCTCCCCAAAATGCAAAACCCAGGACCAAATGGTTTCATAAGTGAGTTATACCAAGAATTCAAAGATTTAATACCAATCTTGTCCAAACTTTTCAAAAAAATTGAACAAGAAGAAATGCTAGCAAACTCATTCTATGAAGTCAATATCACCCATAATGCCAAAGCTAGATAAAGAAATTACAAAAAAAATTACAAACTCATTTCTCTAATGAATACAGATGCAAAAATCCTCAATAAAATATGTGCTAATCAAATCCAATGACACATTAAAAGAATTATCTATCCTGATCAAGTGAGTTTTATACCAGAACAAGACTGGTTCATCACAAGAAAATCAATCAGCATAATACACCACATTAACAAATCAAAGAAGAAAAACCACATGATCTTATCAATTGACACAGAAAAGGCATTTAACAAAATACAGCATCCTTTCTTGATAAAAATACTATAAAAAATAGGAATTGAAGTAAATTTTCTCAACTTGATAAAGTCCATATATGAAAAACCCACAGTTAACAATGTACTCAATGATGAAAGACTGAAAGCTTTCCCATTGAAATTGGAGACAAGACAAGGATGCCCACTGTCACCACTGTTGTTCAAAATATTGCTACAGGTTCTAGCTAGAGCAATAAGAGAAGAAAAAGAAATAAAAGGCATCCAAATTGGAAAGGAAGAATTAAAACTTTCACTATTCACAGATGATATGATTGTATATCTATAAAGATCCAAAATATCTAAAAGACAGCTGCTAGAGCTAAAAAATGATTTCAGTAGAGTGTCAGGATACAAGATAAATATGCAAAAATCAGTGGTGTTTCTATACACTAATAATGCACAATCTGAGGTGGAAGTCAGGAAAAAAAATCCATTTACAATGGCAACTAAAAGAATCAAATATTTAACCAAGGATGCATAGCACTTGTATTCAGAAAACTATAATGCATTGCTTAAAGAAATAAAAAAAAAAGAGCTAAATATTTGGAAGAACATTCCATGCTCCTGGATTGGAAGACTAAATATCATTAAGATGGCAATTCTACACAAATTGATATACAGATTCAAAGCAACCTCAATTAAAATTCCACCAGCAATTTTTAAGCTAATGGAAAACACAATTATCAAATTTATCTGGAAGGGTAAGAGGGCCTGAATAGCCAGAAACATCTTAAAAAGGAAATGTGAAGTTGGAGGACTCTCACTTCCAGACCTTAAGTCATATTACCTAGCAACAGTGGTAAAAACAGCATGGTATTGGCATAAAGATAGACTCATAGACCAATGGAACTGAATTGATGGTTCAGAAACAGAGCCTTCCATCTATGATCAAGTGATTTTTGACAAGTCTTTCAAACCCACCCAGTTGGTGTAGAACAGTTTATTCAACAAATGGTGTTGGGAAAACTGGATGTCCATAGTCAAAAGAAAGAAAGAAGACACCTATCTCACACCTTATACAAAAATTAACTCAGAAAGAATCAAAGACCTGAATATAAAAGGAAGTACAAAAAAGCTCCTAGAAGAAAATGTAGGGAAACATCTTCAAAACCTGGTGGTAGGTGGTGGATTCTTAAACCTTACACCAAAGCACAAGCAACAAAAGAAACATGGATAAATTGGACCTCCTCAAACTTAAACACTTCTGTGATTCAAAAGACTTCATCAAAAAGGTGAAAAGGGAGCCCAGTCAATGGGAGAAAATATTTGGAAACCAGTTATCTGATAAGGGTTTGATTTCCATTATATATAAAGAGATCATACAACTCAACAATAAAAGAGCAAGCAGTCCAATTAAAAAATGGGCAAAAATTTTAAATAGTAATTTCTCCAAAGAGAAAATACAAATGGCCAAAAAGCACATGAAAAAAACATTCCATATCACTAGCTTTTAGGGAAATGCAAAATAAAACAATGAGTTATCATCTAACACCACATAAAATGGCTATTATTAGAGAAACAGACAACAATAAGTGCTGGAGAGGATGTGGAGAAATAAGAACACTCCTTTACTGTTGGTGTGAGTGTAACATGGTGCAGCTTCTGTGGAAAACAGTAAGGCACTTCCTCAGGAAGCTAAACATAGAACAGCCATTTGATCCAGTAATTCCTCTACTGGGAATATATCCAGAAGAACAAAAAACTATGACATGAACAGACATCGGCACACTGATGTTCATAGTGGCATTATTCACAATTGCCAAAAGATGGAAACAACTCAAGTGTCCATCCACCAATGAATGGATAAACAAAATATGGTATATACATACAATGGAATACTATGCTGCAGTAAGAAGAAATGAAATTGAAACACATGTGATAACATGGAAGAGTATTGAAGACATTATACTAAGCGAAGCAAGCCAGACACAAAAGGACAAATATTGCATGGTCTCATTAATGTGAACTAAATATGAATAATAAACACATGGAATTAAAATCTAGAGTAGAGATTATTAGGAGACAAGAGGAGGATTGACAAGAACTATTGATGCTTAAATTATGTAAAAGTTTTAGTTAACTTGACTGTGAGAGTGTGGAAATAGAGTTGATGGCAACACATTAGAGTGAACAGCAACTGGTTTATAAATGGGATTACAGCTGAAAAATGTAGTCCGGGGAAGTAAATGTCAATAGAAAGAAAGCTAGAGAATTATCTAGGGACTGAATAACACAGTGAACCCAGAGGTCAGTGGCGATAGTGGTCATCAATCCCACTTCTAGGTTTATAGCCAAAAATAGTGGTAACATGGTTGTAAATAGATACTTGTACACCAATATTTATAGCATCATTAATCAAATAGCCAAAAGCTGGAAGCAACCTAAGTGTTCATCAACAAATGAACGGATAAACAAAATGTGGTAATACACAAAATGAAATATAATCGACCACAAAAAATGAAGCTATGAGACTTGCTGCAATATGAAACCATTGTGGTCAGTGAAATATGCAAGACACATGAGGAGAAAAATTGTATGATATAATTTATAAGAAATGACTAGAAATAGTAAATTCATATAGAGGAAGCAAGTTAGAGGCTATTGGAGTTAATATCAGAAGACTTGAGTTGAGGCTGTAACTCCATTATTTATTAGCTGCATGACCTTGGACAAGTCACTTAACCTGTCTGAGGTTCTGTTTAAGAACTGTAAAAGAACTAATTATCATTATTTGTATTTCCTTAAGCACAATATGGAGAGAACAGAAACAGTGAAAAAGCACTTGGCGAACTCTAAAACAGAGTAATAAAGAGAGTGGTCTCTAAATTAGAATGCTGGCCTTACCAAATAAGAGACCTGGGGGAATCTCTCTGAAGCACATTTTTCATGTAAATGGAGATACCAATACTATCTCCTTAATACGGTTGCTCTGAGGAATGAAAGGAGTCTCTAAATATTTCTAGTGCACAGATATAGCCATGCATACTATAACATGTGCTGCAATAGTCAAATGAAATGAAGTAAAAAAGATACAACCAATAGCTGACTAGGTTGTTCCACTACATACATAATATAACTCATTAAATAGGAATTAAATGAGTGAGCAACCTTAGGCAAATAACTACTTTGCTAGGCTTTAGTCTGACCTTCTATGGAGAGTTTAACATTCAAAGGGTTGCTGTGAGGAATAGATGAAACAATGGCAAAAAATATCTGACAGCAAAGGTTCAATAAATTTTAAATAATAATAGTAATTAAGCAACAACAAGACAGAAGGCAAGTTGAACAGACACAATCTAGGGACACTTTGGCATGATAAGTGAGGAGCATTCAATGGAGTGGATTTATGCAATACTTATTTTCCTTTAAAAGAAAATGGATAAACTCTAGACTGACTTAACTTTTCATAAACATTATCAAAAATCATACTTATTCTGCTAATATGAACATAGGCAGAATATAAACTTTGACATTTGTGGAAATTTTGAAATATTCATTATTTGGATAAATGTAAGATACAGTGAATGGAGCAAATTTAAAACTGATTTAATTCCATATGAAGGTAGAATACAAGCAAGAAGAGAGAAATTATCTTATCATTGCTATATTTAAGTTGAAGGAACTTTTCATGAGTTTAGGAATATGTAGCAATGAAATTGTGAGGCAATTTGTGAATTCAGATGTATTTTTTAACAAATTGTTGCTTGCAGTCTGTTAGATCATCTCATTTTTCATTCTACTAACGTTGTGTTCCAGTTTGAATCTATTGTGGACCCTAGAAAATTGTGTTCTAATGGTAACCCATTCCTATATGTTTAATTCTATTGTATGTGGGACATTTTGGTTAAATTCAGTTAAGGGACTTTTGATTAGACCACCTTTTATTAGATTGCTTCAGGAAAGGGCCTTTGATTAGATTGCAGAACCCAGGTTGAGTCCTAATCTTTTTACTGGAGTTTTATATAAACTGGGGACTGAAAGCAGAGACACAGGGAAAGAGAGCTGCCATTTTGCCTTTTCCGTGTGGCAGGTGTCCAGGTTTGCCAGGAGCTGACCCTTTTGTTAGACAGCATCTCTTATGATGCCTTGATTTGGATATTTTCACAGCCTTGGAACTGCAAGCTTTTATCCTAATAAATTCCTACTATAAAAGTCAATACATTTCTGATATTTTGCATTGATAGTCTTTAGCAAACTAAAACAAAAATTGGTACTGAGAAATTGGGGGGTCTAGGTTTGCTTCCAAAAATGCTGAAATGGTTTTATAAATGTGTGAGGGGAAGATTCTGGAGGAACTGTGAGAATCTTGACAGAAAAGGTCTAGACTGCTTTGAAGAGACTGCTGGTAGAAATATGGATGCTAAAGGTGCTTTCAATGACACCTGAGAAGAAAATTATGAACATATTATTGGAAACTGGAGAAAAGACAATCCTTGTTTTAAAGTTACAGAGAACTTGGCAAAATTTGACTCATAATGTTAAAAGTAGGGCAAAATTTGAAAGTTATGAACTTGGATGTGTAGCTGAGATTTCCATATTAAAAGATGGAAAATGGAGCCTGGCTTCTACTTGCAACTTAGAGAAAAATGTGAGAGGAAATGGATAAGTTGAAACTGAATGCTTGGGCACAAAGAAACCAGAAACTGATAATTTGGGAAATCCCAAGTTTCTGGAAAACAAGTCCTTGCAGAATAGGGCCCCATATGAGGACTTAACTGAACTTGGAACCAGGCAGCCATTTCCTTATATGTCAGGATTGGAAATGCAGTTATCCAGAAAAGATTTGTGGAAAGTCATATTGTCTGATGGCTAGGAGCTCTGTGAACTGCTTGCAAATCCAACAAGCTTTTTGTGAGATGTAGATGAGAGAAACCATGGTAGCCTGAACTAAATTGTACAGAAAGGGGAGAGATTAAAGGGAAAAAATGACTTCAAGGGCAAAACTGTAGAAGCTAAGGTCTGGACTTAAGACATCTTATTGGACCAAGAGTGAGATCCTACCCATGTGTCTTGAAATGGTAGGTGTGCCCAGGTTTGAAGATGGTGGGCTTCTTCACTATTTTTCAGGAAGAGTATGGCTTCAGAGGGTGTGGGACAAGTGCCCCATAGATTGGAAAGAGTATGTCCTGTTTATGTCCTTTTACCCCTGTTTTCTTTCCAATTTCTCTTTATGGGGACAGAAACATTTATTTTATGACTGTTCCTCCTTGCATAGTGGAAGCACATAGCTTGTTTTCTCAGTTTCACAGATCTACAGCCAGAAAAAAATTTTGTGCAAAACAGACTGCTTACCTATAACTGATTTTTATGAAATTTTGTGCTTATAGCATTGTAACTGAAATTATTTAAGGCCTTTGAAATATTGTGCTGTGATGACTGTATTTGGGGTATCCAAAGGACAGAATGTCTTTTGTGGACCCCAGAAAATGCTGTTAAGCTAACCTACCTATGTGCATTTAAGCATATTCTGTTTAGAATCTTTTGTTGAGATTCAGTTAAGGAAACTTTTGATTAGATAGCTTTAGTTAAGGGCCTTTGATTAGACTGCAAGATCCAGGTGGATCCTAATCCTTTTACCAGAGTGTTATATAAACTGAGTACTGAAAGCAGAGACACACAGATAAAAAGAGTTGACATTTTATTCTGCCATGTGAGAGAAGACTCCAGGATTGCCTACAGCTGCAGAAAGACAGAGAAACCCCAAGAGGGTGAGAGAGATGCCAGAGGCTGGAATCAATGGAGTAGCCTGAAACTGGATAGAGGGGATCTGGAAAGAAATAAGCCTTATGCCTGATCACCCACAACTGAGCTCAGAGAGAAAGTGAACCTGGAGGAGAAGGCAGAGACTGGATATCATTTTTGCTTTGCCAGGTGGCAAGAGTCCAGGATCTCCATGGGCTGGCCTTTGGTGAGACAGCATCTCTGATAATGCCTTCATTTGGACATTTTCACGGCCTCAGAACTGTAAAAGATGGTATTTCAAGTCTTCTGTCAATTACATATGTGATAGAACTCCAAATTAGATTCATTACACAGCTATAGTTATTGACAAAGCATTTTTGAAATTCTGATACAAAGAATGATCCATCTCCCCATGAAAACATTTATATATCCCTTTGGAGGAAATTTCAGAAGGTCCAGTTAATTGGCCTTCCTTTTCAAAGGTGACTCCAGAAGTAGTAACCCTTTAATAGTTGACACAAATAAAATGTGGGACAATGAATCTTTTCCAATTTCTGTACAGTAAAGTGAACTAACTAGTTTGAGACTATAGAAGTTGATCCTGTAAATATATGTGTTATTGCCTTTGGTCTTGTGATTTTCCTCTTTGGCTAGTGTTGCTTTTCAGCAGTCTACAGAAATATTATCTTGTTTGAAGTATGTCCATATGTCCAGTATGATTCCATAGGCTGTTCTGATTTTATACTCCAGCTACTCTGGGACTCTGATGTCATTTTATTTTTCTTTCCTTATAAATGTAGATAGTGATTAAAGTTCACTTCAAGACCTTAGGACATGCTATTCCATATGCCTTCATTGCTTTCTCTGGGTTTCCACATGCCTCAGCTTATATGTCACCTTCTCAGAGAAATATTCTCTGACCTTTATATCAGTGGTTCCACTAAAACCTTTCCACCTACTTCCATTATTTTTTTACTAAAGCACTGTTTTTTCATAGCACTTATCATAACTCATTACTATTTGTTATATATTTTACTTATTCATTATAGTGCCTACCCACAATACTGACAAGGGTAGGGAACATGTGTCTGGAGCATCTTAATATTATTGTATTCCTGACTGGAAAATATACACTCAATTTTTTTTTAAATTGTAGTTTGAAACACTTTCTAACTTATAAGAAAGTTGTAAAAATTGTATAACCACCCCTCACTCCAGATTCACCAAATACTAATATTTTGTTATATTTGCACTATCATTTTCTCTTTGTATAAAAGTGATATTATTATGCATATACCCCTAAATACTTCAGTTTTACTTTCTGAAAACAAGGACATTCTTTTCTTTAAACCTAGGAAAAATATAAAAATCAGTACAATTTCGTACTGGTCAATATTAATGGTTAATCTACAGCTCACATACAAATTTTGACAACTGTCCCATTCATGTCCATCATAGTAGTTTCTTCCTACGCAGCAGATGAAAAATTAAGGAAGTATAAGTTAGGTGAATAGAAATTATACAAATTGAAACAGAAAATGGTGTAAAAAAGAGAACAGAACATCTGGGATCTATGGAAAGTTACCTAAAACATGTGTAGTTGGACTTCCTAAAAGAGAAAGAGAGATGAGGAACTTTAAACATCATATAAAACTTGTCATCCACCAAAAACAAAGATAAAATCTTAGAGGCTAAGAGGAGCAGGGAACCTTACACACAGGGTAACAGTAATAAATGTTGAAGTAGATTTTACCTTAGAATTATGAAAGCAAAGGAAGACACTTTTAAATCTACTGAAAGAAAAAACTGCCAACCCCAAATTCTTCTCCCATGTATCAGTCAGCCAATGGCATGTTGATGCAAAGTACCAGCTATCTGTGCCTTTTATAAAGGGTATTTATTTGGGATCGAAGCCCCTAAAAAGTCCAACTCAAGGTTACTTAAGAGGTACTTTCTCACCCAATGTCTGCTGCCACATGTTGGCACAAGATGGTGTGTGATGGTCAAAAAGCATTTTTAACTCCTGGTATTTTATGTAGACTGAGATATTCTGCTGGCCTGTGTTGGCTCTTCTATTCAAGGTCATTTTCTAGTTACATCATCAGCTAGTACTTGGTAGTAATCTCTTGGCACCAGGGAGGCTCATCCCCAGGAGTCATGTCCCATGATGGGGGAAGGCAATACATTTACATACTGAGTTTGGCTTAGGGGGAAATGGAAAAGACAAATGAGTTTATATGGCTATGAGTCTCCAAAAAGAGCTGGGAGGTTATCAGAGGGGTTGCCCTTATGCACACCTCAGCAGAGTCCCCGAGAACATATAAAGTATTTACAACCTCAGGTATTGGTTCTTCTGAGGGCTACAGAGACCCACATGTTCTATGGTCATGGCAGATGGGCTTCAGTGCCATGTCAGTTAGCCCAACTTTGGAGTTTTTGTTTCTGTGTGATGGAGCTGGAATCAGATGTGATCTTTGTCTACATGCCTCTCTGGTTACTTTTACCAAAACTGTAGTTGGTGCTGGGGTTTAATGTATATCCAGTGGACCTGAATCTCTGGACTATCCATGTGATAGCCAGGCCCTGAGCCTCAACAGACTTGCAGCTCCTACTGGTTTACTGGGCTTACCCCACTCAGCTAATATGGAGGTGAAGAAGGTCACCACCACACCAGGGAGCCAAGAGTGTTTACAACTGAAAGCAGGAGAATTGCATCTAGCATCCATGTGGAATCTAAGCCCCCTCTTGACATAGATGTGGAGTGGACACAACTATTCTAAGGTCCACAGGATGGAGGAATAGAGTATGGATTAGAGTGGACTTACTGATATTCTATTCATGAACTATTGTGATTAGTAATCGAAGAAAATGTGGCATTGGAGTGAAGAAAGTGGCCGTGGTGGCTGCTGGGGGTAAGGAGTGGGAGGAAGAGATGTGATGTGGGGGATTTTGTGGGGGTTGGAGTTGTCCTGGGTGGTGCTGCAGGGACAGTTACTGGACATTTTATGTCTTCCTATGGCCCACTGGGTGGACTGTGGGAGAGTGTGGGCTATGGTGTGGACCACTGACCATGAGGTGCAGCGGTGTTCAGAGATGTATTCACCAAATGCAACAAATGTCTCATGATGATGGAGAAGGTTATTGTTATGGGGGGGAGGAGTAAGGTGAGGGGGCAGGGGATATATGGGTAGCTCATATTTTTTTATTGCAACATTAAAAAATCAAATAAAGACAAAAAATAAAAAATTAAATTAAATTAAATTAAATTAAAAAAAGATGATGGTGTGTGATGTCTGTGAGGGTTCAGCAGTCCTCTTTCATTTTAAATCTCCATGGTCCCAGCTTCTTCCAATTTCAGCTGCAGGCTGGCCTAAGGCTTGTTTCTCTTCCCAGTGTTCAGCTGCTTTCTTCTCTTCATTTTTAGCTGTGGCTATCAGTCTCTTCTCTCTTCCTGGGGCTGCAAGATCCTATCTAATAAACTCTTTTCCTCTGTGTTCTTCTCTGTATATCTACTTCCATGTTAGAGTCTGTTTTATCTACCCACCATACCCTAATTATGGTATAAATTACCTAATGTATAGGTAGGTAGAGACTCAAACCTGCATACCTAATTACATGCTTGAATCAAAACCCTAATCCTGATTTAATAAAGTAAAAGCAAAACCTCCGAATTTAATACCAAAGAGTATCATGCCAAGAGGAAGAGACCAGTTTACAAATATAACCAACATCTCCCTCTAGGAATTCATAAATAATAACAAGTAAAACTTTTTTTTCAAAAATAACGATGAAATTAAAACATTTTCAGAAAAAGACTAACAGAATCCATAGACAGCAGATCTTTATACAAGTCTCATTCTAAGTAGTCCCGTAGACGTAAATACATAAAAATACTAGAGAGAAACTGAGACCTATGCAAAGATATGAAAAAGCTGGAATTGGTCAAATTAAAGTTAAATATAAAAAGTATGTTTAGCACTACTTTAATCATCCTAAGAGGTAACAGTATTGAAAGCAAAAACAATACAAAAATATATGGAGTTTATACCATGAGTACAAGTAAATTTTATAACAGTAGTACAAAGGGTGGAAAGAAAAAATTATAAATGTATTGTTGCAGGGTTCTCTATAATAGGTTAAATTGCAAAATATTATTTGAAAGTAGACTGTGATAAGTTAAAGATGTGTATTTCAAACTATAAGAAAACCAAAAACTGAACTTTAAAAAAATAAAGGTAAACCTAATAATCCAAAAGTGGAGATATGATACAACCATAAAACGTATTCAATTGATTCTACTTCTAGTTTTAATTCCTTTTTGGTCAATGAGCAGTCTTGTAGTATTTCAATTCTTTTAAATTTGTTTATATATTGTTATGGTCCAGAATACCATGGTCCATGTTGCTGATTTATCCATGTGTACCTGAAGAATGTGTGTTTTGCTGTTGTTCAATATATACCATATATAATGTCATATATATGACACATATAAGATATAGATGCCTTATATATGTCATATGCAACGTTGGGGTCTATAAATGTCAATTCAGACAAGGTGGTTGACAATGTTATTCCACTCTCTATGCCCTTTTCCATTTTCTCTCTCCATGTTCTATCAATTTCAATTACAGGAGTGTTGAAATCTCCCAGTGTAATTGTGTTTGTGTATTTTCCTGTCTTCTACTTTTAACATTGTGTGATTACATTAAAAGGGGATACCTGGTTCAGCATGTATATGAATTTTGTGTGTTATCCAAAAGTAACAATTTCTGCATTGTTTGATTTAAATTGAATACTTGTTGGTTGTTTGGTTTTTGTCCCATCTATTCATAACATTAGAATGTCTAAAATTAAAAAGACAAGTGTTGCGAAGGATTTGAAGGAACGAGAATTCTTATACATTACTAGTGGAGAGCTGATTAGCACAATGACTTTAGAAAACTGTTTCCAGAGCTTACTAAAGCTAAACATAATGCTTAAGACCCAGCATTCCTACTCCTACTCATATATCAAAGTGATAGCAGTTAATGTGTCCACCAAATGACATGTAAAATAATGTCCATAGCATCTTTATTTATAATAGCTCTAAACTAGGAACACTTTAACTCCCATAAATAGTAAAAAGAATAAATAAATGGACATTTAGTCACAAAATGATAAATAAACTATACTGCATGCAACAACATGGATGAGTATCACCATTATAATGCTGAAGGAAAGAAGCCACACACTGTATGATTTGAATTTATACAAAGCTCAAAGACATTTAAATTCAATTAATGCAATCATGAAAGTCAAGATTATTGGTCCCTTTGAACAAGTATTCCTGGGTTTTAAGGGGAGCCTGGGATAATGTTCTAGTTACATGGATGTATTCATTGTGTAAAATGTCACTACTTTTGATTCTGCACTCTTTATAAAATATGATATGCTTTAAATAAAAACAATAATTTAAGTGATATTAATTACCTGTCCTATGAAACTCCCAGGGAAGAGGGTTATATTAAGGGATATTATCAAAAGTTTAAGGAAGGGAAAACACAAATCATACATAGATTCTCCCAGATAATAAAAAGTAAATTAGTTTGTACGTTTAAAATTGATAACAAAACCTTTCAAGGACCATATGAGAAAGGACTCCTTCAGGACAATTGCACACATGCTCACATAGGAGCTGCAGAAGGGAAAATGTCCAAAAATGACAGCAGAGATAGTGAAAGAAAGATTTTATTCAAGTTCACTGGGTAGTAATAAGTCTTAGCAAAATTCTGAACGTACTCTGAGGCCAGGCAATTTTTCCCAGTGCCTGGCATGCCAAACTTTCTTTTGCTTCATATCACTAAAGGTAAGTAGCCTACATGAAAAGGAATAAGGGGGAGAGAAACAGATGAAATCTAAGGCCAGTTTGCATAAGGAGAACATTAAATTTGGAACTTAAATTCTCATAGTCTCTTAACTACTATAAAAAAGAACTAGGATAGTGTGGAAGAAAGAAGCAGGATATTTTTATTCAGATAATTTATTCAAAACCTGCACCACCACTGTGTGTCATCCTGACTGTTGTATTCTTTGTTCCACAGCGCCCTCATGTGCAAAATGAGGATAATGAATTCATTTTTGTGAGGTTTATGTCATTTATAGATAACATATATAAAACGCCAAGCACAAAATCTAATCCTAGGAGAGATATAAAGATTCAACAAGGAAGACAAAATAAAATTCACATGGTATCAGACCACCCTCTAGGTCTCTGAGGACAACATTCCCACTGCTACATGTGTTTTTGTATTGTTGATTATACTGTGAATTCACTAATAACTTTTGAAACAGGGTGACCAAACACTATTTTTTTTTTAAACAGGTAGGAAGTCTTTATTCAAGGACTACTATAGCAGGGGAAAGAGGGTAGAACTCAACTCTCTAATGACTATTTTCTTGAGCATTCAGATGTTCCCTGTGCACTGGTAGCAGACTAAGCATATAAATACATTGTCACTTTTACAGAATCTGCTGGGAAAATTCCATCCCTGCTGCTGGGGATGTCATGAACACATAGCAGCAATCTACCAGCCTCTCCTATCCCTACCCTTTTTCTACTTTATGCAGGTATTTCAATATGTTTTCATTCCACAGCCCAGCTCTGGGAGGTGTTAGGTCTAATGGAGTGACCTGAGGGTACCTGAAACCTGAAACCAGGAACAAGCAGTCCCAGCTGTTTATCGGGGCAGGAACTCTCAGTGGCAGTGCCACATTCAAACAACTCAGGGTGCCTCCTCTAAGACACAGCACAGGGAACCACCATCCATCAACTGTAACTCATGTAGTAGGCCCCTGCAATCTCTTCCTCTGATCATTTGGATCTTTTGTAAGGGATAAATCAGTCATTTGCTGAAAGTCTTTCTTGTGCCTGAGCCTATGTTCCCATGACCCACTTTATAGCTACTGTCTTGTACTGCTAAGAACGATCAGTTGTGCACCTCTGACAAATCAGGATCAGGAATTCCTTTTCTCTGGGCCACTCTCTTCTTCATTTGAAATCAGAGTGTGCCTGGAAATCTAACACCCCATTCCATTTAAGACTTGGTAATTGAAGAGGAGCCTGACACTGGTCTCATCATATCAATAACAATGAAAATCTAGGAGAGTTCTGTCACTTATCAGGCTTTCCTTTGTGAGTGTGTGTGTGTGTGTATGTGTGTATGAGATGTGTAAGTGTTTTGGAATGAGAGAAGGGGTGGGAGTAGAGATAAATAGAATATAAGTGGGGTCAGAAATACACACAAATTTCTTGCCAATGTAATGTGGTTCCATCAAGGGCCTCTGAAGCACTGTCAGAAAAGTTAAGTTTATAAATGGCCCAATATTTTTCCATTCATTAAGCATTAAAAAAAGGCTGAGTACATTCAGTATAAAAATATGGAATTCATTCATTAAAATTAATACTGTAATAAGGAAATCAGTAGTCATTTCTGATGTGTTGTTTTTCTGAATAAACATAAAATTAGAAATTTATTGTCATGGCCACTATTATTTGAAAGGATCAGGCATAAATATTGAGTAGACTCTTTTTACTTAAGATGCAAAATATGAAGGATAGTGGAAAAGACTTTCAAAAATATGCACTAGAGTCATAGAATCAAATAATACTGGTATTAGAAATTGTCTTACGGGAAGCTTCACCTTATTATTCATCTGTTATTTAGATCCTTTCAGCACATCTAGGGTAAGAGACATTCAGCCATTCCTGAATCTCAACTATTCCATCCATTGGCAGCCTGTCTCTCAAATGAAGACTGAATGAGGTTTGTTCCAAACTTAAGTGAAATCAGAGTGTCTGAAATATATAAAGAAATTCATTGCATAGGCAGTCTATGAAGAAAAAACCTGAAGCTCAACTATTCTTAAAATGCCTAAAATGATGGTGACAATTGGTAGCTTCCACAAGTTAAGTCATTAAGGCATTAAGTCATTAAGTTATCAATAATAATGAAAAAATTACTTGTGGAAAGAAGGTGGTAAAGTTTATCATTTAATGAAAATTTTCAAACTTTAATTGATCCAAACAAAGAAAAAGTAACTCTCTAGTTCTCAGGGCAACATCTGCTCATTCAAACAGAAGGAGAATGTTTTAGGGTTGCATGTAAACAAAGCATAAAACAAAGTAGTCATATTCAAAGTATTAGCTGTCCTACGTTCAGCTGCAATGCTAGAAGTAAAATTGAACGAACTTCAAGACTTAAACATGTGTTATATAAGTTATTTAACACTAATGAGCTTCCAAATACTAATTGAATTCAGAATTTTTTTCTATCAGAACTATAAGTGTTTTCATAAGGGGAAGCATTAAATAAATTTAGAGCTTAGGAACTTCCTAGGAGAGAAGAGCCCAGAGTGAAAAAGTCAATGGACAATGCTAAAACAGACAATTCTAAAATGGAGGGAGCAAGGGAGAAACAGAGGGAGGGAGGCAGACAGGGAAGGAAGGGAATTAAGAGTGAAGGAATAAGCCTCACCTATCACTCATTTTGGGCTAATGAGTCTTCCCTGTGTAGCCTCACAGTACTTGGCAAGATAATATCTCTTCAGTAAGCCTTTTCTGTAATGAGCGAAGGAGGTCTACTCTGTTCCATAATCATGTCTGTGAACCCTGAACAAACACATTGCTGACCCAATTTATGATTAGAGCTGACGACCCCAACTTTAATAGGAAGAAAAGAATCTAGAAAATCTAAATGAAGATAGGAAAATATGAATAGCTACCAGTACAAAAAGGGAGTGATTGTCAAGGAACAAGCATGGAGTAATTTTCCTAAACCCAAAGTTTCATTTTCATTGTATATCCTGTTACTATGCTACTGCATTTGCCCTAACATGAAACATTATCTTTCACCAAAAGCCTGAAAGCTCCTAGATGGAATAATTTGTTCATGATTGGATTTCTAGTCTCTGATATTATGCTCTGTAAAAAATGTACGTTCAATTCATATGTATTTTAATGAGTGAATGAATGTTGATTATTAACCAACGGGAAAGAAAAGATACATAATCTAATGCATTTTTAATCTCAATTGAGAACACACATATTGATTGCAATTGGGGCACATAGGACTTCCCTAATCTGTAAGTTATACTTAATTGCGTATTTAAAATCAATTTTCACTAATAAAAGGCAAAGAAGTACTAATACGGCAATTTATTAAGTGATGATTAACTACTGGTATACTCACTGAGAATTAATTTATCAGGGTTTCTTTTATAGGATGAATTTCATTGAAGGCAAGTTATGGGGCAAATTAGAGGTATCTTCCTACATCCCCTTCCAGCACCTAATGGGATTGCAGAGGAAAACATGAACATGGTGGGAGATGCTGGAATGCACAGTGGTAAATGCCAAAGAGAAAGCAGTAGTCTTCAAATTGTTTACAAAAATTGGTTCATATGAATCAGTTTTTTCTTGGAAGTTGTCTGGGCAAGTTACATATATCAAAAACTCAAAAAACACAAGCAATAAGTTTAGAGGTCTAGGTGCTAAAGTAGTGGGGAGAAGTGATTTGAGGAAGGGAGCAGCAAAAACTATGGACAGGAGAGTCCACAAAATATGCCTAAGACAGATTTTGAAGACTGAGTGCTGCTGAGAAGAGCTCAGATGTTAAACAAGTTGAGAAAAAGAGCAAATGGTATAGATCATTCCTTTGTACTCTGTCCATAGCCCAAAGCAACATGACAGAAATAAATCAGGTTTATACCCAAATTCCAAGAAAACTATCCTTTACCAATTCAGGAAAACTTCTACCTAAGCAATCCTATTAATGGCTTAGAAATGCTTTTATTTTCTCTAATACAAGAAAGACATCAAAAACACATCTTTGAATTTTAAAATGATTGATCCTAATATAAGATAAAGTATAAAGAACTGAACTAACTCTTTGGAATTATTTTGCTTGTGTTAAAGTACAATGAGAGGCCAGCATAAAATACTACTTCTCTATTATGAAAGTTAAGCATTTCAGTATGGTGGGGAAAAGCAAAGAAAGAAGAGGCTGGAAGAACAAAAACGAAAACAAACAAAAGTTTTATACCATGCAACATTACAATATTATTAAGAAAATTAATATAAAACCTTTCCTTAGAGGAAAGGAAGACACAATGGATGAGATTTAAAACATATTAGAGGCACATAAGAGCAGATTTGAATTGCTTGAAGATAGAATTAGTGATTATGAAGACAGAACATCTGAACTAGAAAAGACAGGAGAACAGAAAGAGAGGATGATGTAAAAAAATGAAACAGAGTCTCAGGAAATTGAACAAATTTGCAAAACACACAAACATTTGCATTATTGGTGTCCCAGAAGGAGAATAGAAAGGAAAAGAGTCAGAAAAATATTTGAGGAAATAGTGAGTGAAAAATTTCCAACGCTTTGAAAGACATACCTATCAATATCCAAGAATGATAAAGCAAACCAAACAGAACAAATAAAAATAGACCTACCACAAGACACCTACTATTCAGAAAGTCAAATACCAGAGATAAAGAGAGGTTCTGAAAGCAGTAAGAGAAAAGCAAAACATCACACACAACAGAACTTGATAAATGTCAAATACTTACCAGTTACCATGGAAGTGAAAAGAAAGTGTTATGATGTATTAAAGGTACTGAAAAAGAATAACTGCCAGCCAAAAATTATGTATCTGGCAAAACTGACCTTCACAAATGAGGGTGAGTTCAAAGTCTTCACAGAAAAACAAAAATTGAGAGAGTTTATTACTAAAAGACAAAATTTACAAGAGATACTGAAGGGGATGCTACAGCCTAAAAGGAAAAAGCAAGAGTGAGAGATCTGGAGAAGAGTTTAGAAATAAAGATTATTAGGAATGGTAAGAAAACAACAACAGAATGATATGATAAGAAAGAGCCAAAGGAAAAAATGGATGAGGTAAGTAATATCTTTATAGTAGTAACATAGAATGTTAATGGGTTGAACTTCCCAATCAAAAAAGATAGACTGATAGAATGGGGAAATAATATGAGCCATAATTATGTTGTCTACACAAGACACGTCTCAGACATAAGGACATAAACAGGTTAAAAGTGAAAGTCTGAAAAAAGGTATCCCACAGAAATAGTAACAAAACCAAGCTAGAGTAATGATACTAATACCAGGCAAAATAGATTTCAAATGCAAAAGTGTTATAAGGATGGAGGAGGTCATTGTATATTAATAAAATGGACAATTCACCAAGAAGAAAAAAATATACTAAATATTTATTCACCTAACCTAAGTGTGACATGATACATGAGGCACACAATGGCAAAACTGAAGGGAGAAATATATGTCTATACCATAATAGTTGGAGACTTCAGTACACCACTCCTAGTATTGGATAGAAATCTGGAGAGAAGATAAATAAATAAATAAATAAATAGAGAACTTGAGTAATACGATCAATGAATTAGAAATAACAGATGTCCATACAGCATTGCACCCCAAAACAGTGGAATATACTTTTGCCCATGGATCCTTTTCCAAAATAGACTATATGTTGGGCCACAAGACAAGTCTTAATAAATTTAGAAAGACTGATATTATACAAAACACTTTCTTTGATCATAATAGACAGAAAAGGAAAATTCATAAATATATGGAGACTAAATAACACACTCTTAAATAATCAGTGGTTCAAAGAAGAAATAGCATGAGAACTCAGTAAATATTCTGAGATGAATGAAAATGAGAAAATATCATATCAAAACCTATGGGACACTGCAAATGCTGTGCTGCAAGGGAAATTTATAGCCATCATTGCTTACATTTTCTTAAAAAGAGCTAAAATTGAAGATCTAATGCACCCTTGGAAGAACTACCAAAGAAAAGCAAAATAATCCCACACCAAGCTGAAAGAAAGAAATTGTGAAGATCAAAGCAGAAATAAATGAAATGGAGAAAGAAAAAAATAGAGAGAATCAACAAAACCAAAAGTTGGTTCTTTAGATCAACAAATTTTGACACACTCTTAGCTAGAAAGAAAAAGAGAAAAGGAGAGAAGACACAAATATATAAAATCAGAAATGAGCAAGTGGAAATTACCACAGATCCCACAGAAATAAAAGCGGTCATAAAAGGAAACTTTGAATAACTGTGGTAAAAAAATCTAGACCATGAAGAAGAGATAGATGAATTCCTAGAAACACAGAAACCACCTACATTGACCCTAGAAGAAATAGAAGACCTCAATAAACCAATCACAAGTGAAGTGATTGAAATGGTCTTCACAAACTTCCCAAAGATGAAGCCCAGGACCAGAAGGCTTCATAGCTGATTTTTCTTTTTACTGTTTAATATTTCATTTTTTAATATTCTATTTTATTTTTAAAAGAAATTTAGATTGCATAAATGTTGCACAAAAAATATAGGTGATTCTCATATTTTCTGCTCCCTACCCATACCACATTTTCACACACCAACAACATCTTTCATTAGTTTGTACACTTGCCACAATTGATGAACACATCTTAGAGCATTGTCACTGAGGATTAGAGTTTGCATTGTAATTTACACTTTCTCCCATATATTTTTGCAGGTTATTATAAGATATACAATGGCCTGTATCTGTCATTGCAATGACAATCAGAATATTTCCCAAGAACCAAAAATACTCCCAAATTACATCTATTTTTCTCTCTCTCTACCCTCAGAATCTCCAGTGGCCACTGCCTCCACATCCATGATAAAAGTTCTTGCATTACTAGGATCACAACAAACCTACAGTACAGTAGAACAACTGTAAGTCTACTCTATCCCATCATCCATTCCCCATTGCTGAGGATTCCATGATGGTGGTGCCCACTCCACCTCTAATTGAGAAGGAGTTTAGATCCCACGGGAAAAATGGATGGACTTTCTTGCTTGCAGTTGTGGAATTTCTCTGTTCTTTGAGATGATTGCTGTCAATCATCATCTCCTTGTTAGTTTTCCTGACTGAGTCCAACAAGTGGGAGAGTAGGTGCTGCAAGACTGTTGAGACTATTGCCAATCACTCAAAGACTACATAATATCAATCTTTCTCAAGTTTTTCCAAAAAATTGAAAAACTGAACAAGAAAGAATGCTACCCAACTCATTCTATGAAGCCAACATCACACTAATACCAAAACCTGATAAAGATACTATGAAAAAAGAAAATTACAGACCAAAATCTCCAGTGAATGTTGATGGAAAAATTCTCAACTAATGCTTTAGACAGAATCCAAATGCACATTAAAATAATTATACAACAATCAAGTGGGTTTTATCTCAGGTATGTAAGGGTGATTCAACACAAGAAAATCAATTAAGGTAATAAACCACATTGAAAAATTGAAGAAGAAAAATAATATGACCCACTCAATTGATGCATAAATGGTATTAGGAAAAACACAGCACCCTTTCTTGATAGAAACAATCCTAAAGACAGGAATAGAAGGATACTTTCTCAGTATGGAAAAGTGCTTATATGGAAAACCTACTGCCAGCATTGTACTCAATGGTGAAAGACTGAAAGTTTCTCTGCTGAGATTAGGAAAAAGATAAGGATGCCCACTGTCTCCATTGCTATTCAATAATGTGCTAGAGGTTCTAGCTAGAGCAAATAGGCTAGATAAAGAAAGAAAATGCACCCAAATAGGAAAGGAAGACATAAAGCTTTCACTATTTGCTGTTATGATCTTATATCTAGAATCTCCTAAAAAATCCACAACAAAGCTATTAGAACTAATAGATGAGTTTAGCAAATTGGTGTGATACAAAATTAATACAGATAAATCAATACTGTTTCTGTACTACTAACGTGCAATCTGAGGAGAAAATCAGTAAAAAAAATTTCACTTATAACAACTCTACTAAATCAATCAAATATTTAGGAATAAATTTAACAAAGGACATGAAGAATCTGTATTCAGAAAACTATAAAACATTGCTAAAAGATCCTGAAGAAGACTTAAATAAATAGAAGGACATCCTGTGTTCATGGATTGGAAGACTAAATATCATTAAGATGTCTGTTCAAAAGAAACCAATTTACAGATTCAATTCCAATAAAAATTCCAACAACTTTTTTGCAAAAGTGGAAAAGCCAATTATCAAATTTATTTGGAAGAGTATAGGGCACCAAATAGCCAAAAAGGTATTAAAAAAGAAGAATGAACTTGTAAGTCTCTCACTTCTGAACTTTAACATACTACACAACCACAATGGTAAAAAGAGTATGGTCCTGCCATAAAGACAGACACATTGACTAATGAAACAGAAAAAAGAGCTCAGAAATAGACTCTCACATCTATAGTCAAGTGATTTTTGGCAAGGTGGTCAAGTACTCCCAGCTGGGCCAAAACATTTTTTTAAAAATGTAGCTGGTTCTTTGGAGATCCATATCCAAAAGGCAGAAAGAAGACCCCTATCTCACACCATATACAAAAATTAGCCCAAAATGAATTAACAACCTACATATAAGAGCAGCAGCCACAAAACTCCTAGAAGAAATTGTAAGAATACATCTTCAAAATATTGTGGTAGGTGGTAGTTTCTTAAACCTTACACCCAAAACATGAGAAACAAAAGAAAAAACAAATAAATGGGACCTCCTCAAAATTTGACACTTTTGCACCTCAAAGGAATTTGTCAAAAGGATGAAAAGGCAGCCAGCACAATGGGAAAAATATTTGGCAACCACATATCTAATAAGGGTTATACCCATGATATGCAAAAAGATCATACAACTCAACAATAAAAAGACAAACAATCCTATTAAAAATGGGCAAAAAGCTTGAAAAGACAATTGTCCAAAGAAAAAATATAAATGACAAACACATGAAAACATGTTCACCATCACTAGCAATTAGGAAAATGCAAATCAAAACTGCAATGTGATATTTCATACCTATTATACTGGTAATTATTAAAAAGTCAGAAAACTGTAATTTTGGAGAGGATGTGGAGAGATAACAATGTTTATTCACAGTTGGTGGTAATACACAATGGTATAGCAACTGTGGAGGACTGTTTGGCCATACCTAAGGAAAAGGAAGTTGATTACAGACTTGCCATGTGATCTGCCAATACTACTCCTAGATGTATACCCAGAAGAAATAGAAGAAGTGACATGAATACACATCTGCATTCTGATATTCATAGCAGCATTATTCATCATTGCCAAAAACTGCAAAAAACCCAGGTGTCCATCAACTGATGAATGGATAAACAAGTTGTGGTGTATGCACCAAGAAGCTGAAAGCAAGGAAACTCAGAATAGGAAGGAGAGATCAGCAGACATCACCATGTGCTTTGCCATATGGCAGAGGACTCAAGGATCACCAGCAGCCAGCCTTTGAGAAGAAAGCATTGCCTTGATAATGCCTTGATTTGGACGTTCTCATGGTCTCAAACTGTAAGCTAATAAATTTCATTGATAAAAGTCAATCCATTTCATGGCATCTGCTTTTAGCAGCCAAGGCAACTAAAACAGGACACAATTTATGTCACCTAGTACCAAAATTGTTCATGTGTTTTCACTTTGCATGGATTGGGTAATGAAAATATTCAAAATTCCATGGCACATAATTGTATGCATAAAATGGGGGAATACCACAAATAAGTGGCAAATGCCTTAGACATAGGAAGTATTCTAAAAATAACTTTTTGAAGAACAGATGCTTATTAATCATCTCTACACTAGTTGTCATTGTAGAATCAGATTTGACTGCATAATTTGAACTCTTTTTAAAAGAAGTCTCAAAAAAGATCAACAATATATGATTATGTATTCTTTATTATTTATCAATTTTTTTCTCAATAAACTCTATAACTATTTCCCATAAATTTTTGTGAAACCATGTTCTTCCTTCTTAAATAGATATGATACAATCTGGAAGCACTTAGAGCTCACACTACATTTTCATTGCCACTTGAATCATTAAGGAAATAACAGTGTGGGCAATACAAACCCTAGAGTACAGTGTTAAAGAGGAGGGAAGAAGAACATTGATATAGTTAATGAAAGTATAGGACATATTTCCCAAACTTTCATTCAAGGTGGGTATTCTTTATTTCATCCCCCCCCTCCATTAAACAGGTATTTACTGAATGAATACTATGTGCCAGAGTTTCACTGAAGCACCAGAATATAGAAAGATCACCCCTTTCCTGGCTCTAGAACCCTTTTCCAATTATGTCCTTACTTGAGAAATATGTGCAATTCTCAAGTAAAATGCTGAGAAAAAAATCTATGGCTACTTAAATCATAAATATGAAAGAAAACTTGAAGCTATCTTTTACAGGCCACCCAATGCAAGGATGCCATTCAACTCTATCATTTCATCTCTGTTGCTCTCCTGCTTAGCCTCCTGATGAACTGTGTTTCATGCTCCGATTGCATCTTCCTTGCAGATCTCTGGGACTCATTTCTCAAACATCTATTTAACTATTGTTCCTGAAGATGGCAACAAAGGCTCTTCCCTAATCCCTTCAGAATTAGAACCCCAAGAGAAGGCATTGTTTGCCAGTACAATTGATCCCAAAGTGCTTGATCTGAAGAGAAACAAAATTTTTATTACTTTGGATATTATGTTTGAGCTACAAAAATGTGGATGTCTCCCTTACTAAGTAATCAGCATCAGTTTTCTAGGAATACAAAGAGTCCTAGAAATTCTTTGGCTTTCAAGTCCTATTTTCTTCATGATTTGATAAATAGTATTGAATGTATGTCTAGTATTTTGTTAGGCAGCATTGGAAGTACAAAGAAGTAAATGTCTCCCAAAGGCAATATATATGATATATAACCATTAAACGTTAGTGATATAAGAAATTTCATAAGGCAACATGTATTAAAGTGCCACATGAGTTGAACAGATCTTGGCAGCTTTCAATACAGAAGACAAATCCTGAGGTCAAGAGAAATAATAGGAGGAATTACATTATTTACTATGAGCCAAGCACCGTTCTAAATAATTTCTGGGATAAGAATACAGTGATTCAAAACCCCTATCAGTTAAATAGTTTTTTTCTTTTACTTTTTATTTTATTTTTAAATATTTTTAAAGTTTTAAATAAGCTTTAGATTACATAAAATGTTACATCAAAAATATAGGGGATTCACATATACCTAACCCATTCCCCCTCCCATACTTTCCCCCATTAACATCATCTTTCATTAGTGTGGTACATTTATTACAATTGATGAACACATATTGAAGCATTTCTGCTAACCACGGTTTACAGTTTACATTTTGTGCTGCACAATTTTATAAGGTTTGACAAAATGTATAATGGCCTGAGGAAGTGGATGTGACTCAAGTGATTGAGCTTCCACCTACCACATGGGAGGTCTGGATTTGATTCTAGGTTCCTCCTAAAGAAGATAAGCAAAATAGTTTTCTGACAGGATAGGTTGGCACAGTGAGCTGATGCAACAAAATGAAGCAACAAGACACACATAAAGACAAAAAAAAAAAGTACCTGGAAGAAATTTAGACATGTGTATTAGTCAGCCAAAGGGGTACAAATACTCCTCTGCAAAATGCCAGAAATTGGTTGGTGTTTATAAAGGATGTTTATTTGGGGTAGGAGCTTACAGATATCAGTCCATAAAGCATAAGGTACATCCCTTACCAAAGTCTATTTCCACCTGTTGGAGCAAGATGGCTGCCAATGTCTGTGAGGGTTCAGGCTTCCTGGGTTCCTCCCTTAGGCATCTTTTCCTGGGCTCAGGGCTTCTCTTTTCCTGGGGCTTGCTTCTGTTTCCTTTGTGAGCTTACTTCCTGGTGCTCCAGCTTAAGGCTAAAGCATCAAACTCCAACATGCAAACTCCAACATCAAAACTCTTTATTCTGCCCTTTGCTATGCCTTTTATCTGGCACAAGAGGTTTACATAATTACTTAATCAGGTAAACCTATGAATCCAATATAATCTAATATGCCTAGAGGAAAAGATCAGTTTGCAAACATAACCCAATATTTCTTTTTGGAATTCATCAGTAATAACAAACTGCTACAACAGGTAAAAAAGCAAACCAAAAGATTTCTTGCAAAAAGGAGTTGGGTCAAGTACACATGTGAATCCTTACATCAAAGAAAATGTTCATCCAAAACAGATATAAAATTAGGAAATCAGGAATACAATCTCTTCAGATGAAGAATTAGTAATATAGTTTTTAATCTTTTCTTGAAATTTAGTCTATGTTCCTTCACACTCTTATTTAATAAATCCAACATTCACATTTCTTCCACAATCATCCAAAAATTAGTTTGAGGTTTTTCCCTTTCCATAGCATCCAGTGCTTCAATAATCTTGTCTAAAAATTGCTTCCCACCCTCCTCTTCCAATACTTCCCCACATCTAGTTTTCAGCCACATGAGCCATGCCCTAAGTTCAGCAGTAAATTCTGCTAGGTCTGGAAGATCCTGCCACTTATTATGAACTACAACATGTACCATTCATCCCATAAGGCTCAGGCATAAGGTTCACATAAAATATTGAATTTGTAGGTGTTTCTTATGAATTTAAAACATTATGTTGTCAGGGAAATATGATCATGATAATTTGTAGTGAAACATGCTATTCACAAGTAGCCACTATATATACAGATCAAAGTGTTTCATCATACTTATGAGGAAAATTCATATTAAACAAACATCAGTTATTAGTATCTTATTAGCAAAACAATATCTAAAATAGTACCCAAAATAATAACATCCAAATCTCCAAGACTTTAGAGAGAAAAAAACTCAGTTACTTATGGGAATACACATGTGGACACATTTTCTAAAGGGCTAGTTCAAGAATAAGTATTGAAAGCCCTTTTATTCAGATTTTCTTTTCTGACCAGTTCTTAAATGTGAAATATAACATTAGGTATAAAAAGACTTATATACAAGTCTGTTCATGAAAAGATTATTATTTATCAAATGGAAGTAATATCAGCATTCACTATTAGAACTATTAATTTTACAATTTTCTGCCTTGCATGATGGAATATATTGAGCAAGTAAAAATGTGTGTTAAAGAATGTTTAAATACATGAGAAACATATTATGACTACCTAAAATTGTTGAATCAATGAATGTGATGTTAATTGAAGAAAACATGACATCAAATGTTAATCACAATGCAATGCTAATTATATGAAATATCATATTAAATGCATAAACTGTAAATAAATATAAGATGTTAATAGTGATGGACTCTGTGAAGTCCTTATAGGAGATTTCCTTTTTCCTTTACTTTTTGTGCTTTGTGAATGAATGTAGTAAATGAACACATTCTAATCTTATTACAGAGGATTAAAGTAATGTTATTATTAAATAGAAAATAATATTAGCTCTACATAATTTAAAATTATCCTTGCTGGTAGGAAGTAAAATAGTCATCCTATATAACCTGAGAATCCAATATCAAAAAAAAATTACTTTATACTAATAATTTTCTTCTTATAACAGTCACTCAAACAATGATGCAAATGTACTTGAAAATTTAAATCCAGTTGTTTTCTCAGAACTGAAGACACAGGATTATATTTTTAAAAAATATGCAAGAGAGACAAAATGATTTAGGAAAAGGGGTTACCCCCATAATATTACTTTTCATCATTTTTTGGTCTTTATTTATTTTTTTAATATTACATTAAAAAAATATGAGGTCCCCATATACCCCCCACCCCCTTCACCCCACTCCTCCCCCCATAGCAACAACCTTCTCCATCATCATGAGACATTCATTGCATTTGGTGAATACATCTGAGCACTGCTGCACATCATGGTTCAATGGTCCACATCATAGCCCACACTCTCCCACATTCCACCCAGTGGGCCATGGGAGGACATACAACATCCGGTAACTGTCCCTGCAGTATAGCTCAGGACAACTCCAAGTACCAAAAACACCTCCACATCTCATCTTTTCCTCCCATTCCCCACTCTCAGCAGTCACCATGGCCACTATCTTCACACCAATGCCACATTTTCTTCGATTACTAATCAAAATAGTTCATGAATAGAATATCAGTAAGTCCACTCTAATCCATATTCTATTCCTCCATCCTGTGGACCTTGGAATGTTTGTGCCCACTCCACATCTCTATCAAGAGGGGGCTTAGTTCCACATGGATCATTTTATGGGCCAGCATGAAGCCATTGGGCTTTTGAAAGCACTGGGTTATGAAGGTAGAAGGAACTGAAGAGAAAAGTAGAGCTACAGAGAGGAAAGATGTGTGGCTACCAGAAGACATTGACTTCCTGATCTAGTAGAGCTAGCTTTGTGTGAGTAAACATTATTAAACAGCTGACAAAACACAGGTAAATCATTTATCCCATCCTTAGGTCAGCAGCCTTTTTCTATAAATCCTGTCACACTGTGATAACTTTCCATGACATAAAAGAAATAATGCCTTCCCTAAACTCAAAGGAAAACAACACTTTACGCATTTTGTGGGGAATATCTTACATCACATAAAAATCATTCATATTAAAAAGTAATCAGTGTCTCATTGGGAGTTTTTATTTTAGTCATGTGTTCATGAAACCCAGATTCTCTTATGATATTACTTGTAGCTAATAATTATTTGATAAACTAATATTTTAATTAATTAGAGATTATTAAAATCATCCAAACATGAGCAAGTGCCCAGATTCCTAAAATTATAGCTTCTGGGAGATTTTATGGTTTTGAATCCAGTTTTTATTGTTGTCATTCTTGATAAAGGAAAGTGATTAGGGAGGATATGTGAGGAAAGAAAAAAACTAGTCCAGGGCATCTGGGAGGTAGAGAAAAAAATGGATTCTTTTATATGATTCTCAGAAGGAGTAACACGAGAGGCAGCTGCACAGAAGAACTCATAAAGATGGATTTGACTTGTCACTTTTTAAAAGATCCTTACCTAATAGCCAAGTTTAATGTATTCTGCATACTATACTAAATCCTTGATATTAATTCCTGCTAATAACTGTTCTCTGGGAGAATAAAAAGATACTGAGACCATCCTTTATTTAAATATTTTTTATTTTTAAGAAAGATATTTAGGTTATACAAAATGTTATGCAAAAAAGTATATATATGGGATTCCCATATACCCCACTTTCCAAACCGCCCATCCTTCCCAACATTAACACTTTCTTTTATTATTGTGGTAAAATCATTGCAACTGATGAAAACATTTGGAACATTGCCAATAAGAATGGATTATAATTTACACTGTAGTTTATACTTTCTCCCACTCAATTATGTAGGTTATGGCAGGATATTTATTTATATTTATTTTTTATTTTTTTATTGACTTTGTAATAATATTACATTAAAAATATATATATGAGGTCCCATTCAACCCCCCCACCCCACCTCTCCCTCCCCCTCCCCAGCAACACTCGTTCCCATCATCATGACACATCCATTGCATTTGGTAAGTACATCTTTGGGCACCTCTGCACCTCATGGTCAATGGTCCACATCATGGCCCATACTCTCCCCCATTCCATCCAGTGGGCCCTGTGAG
Organism: Dasypus novemcinctus; assembly: GCF_030445035.2. Lineage (NCBI taxonomy): Eukaryota > Metazoa > Chordata > Mammalia > Cingulata > Dasypodidae > Dasypus > Dasypus novemcinctus. Next base: position 25,899,642 of record NC_080684.1, read on the forward strand.
GATTTACAATGTCCGGTGATTGCCCCTGAAGCACCATCCAGGGCAGCTCCATGTCCCAAAGACGCCTCCACCTCTCATCTCTTCCTGTATTTCCCCATACCCATCAGCCACCATGTCCACTTTTCCCAATCCAATGCCACCTCTTCTATGTGGACATTGGATTGGTTGTGTCCATTGCACCTCTATGTCAAGAGGAGGCTCAGATTCCACATGGATGCTGGATGCAATCCTCCCACTTTCAGTTGTAATCCCTCTAGGCTCCATGGTGTGGTGGTTGTCCTTATTCAACTCCATCTTAGCTGAGTGTGGTAAGTCCAATAAATCAGATTGTAGGTGCTGGAGTCTGTTGAGGTTCAGGACCTGGCTATCACATTGTCAGTCCATTTTTAATTGTTGTATGGCAGGATATTTAATGATCTTTGTTCTTGCACTGTCATTCAGGACAATTCCAAGCTTAAGGCTATTCTTGAATGAAAGTGTTTAAGGAGTGAAAAGGGCCCTGAGGCAATGTGACAAGAACAGCGATATTTAGGGCAAGGTCAAGGCTGAAGGGCAATACCAGTCTTCAGAGAAAGGAATCATGTTGTTTTTCCACAAAAGGAATTCTCCTTCCATTGCTCATCTTTGAACATGTACATTTTATGTCGTTGAAGGAGCTTACAGGTATCTGTAGAAGGCATTTGGAAACAAAAATATCTATGCATAAACTACCGGTCCAAATCAAGGATGATGGTAGTCTAAGACATGATTCAATTCTCTGAGAAACCAAAAGAATATGCCATATTTCAGTATTATGGGAAGGCAAAGGATGGGTGGGATATCAAGCATCAAAGGGATATTGAAACAGGAATTCAGAAGATGAAACAAAGAGATTTTCAAACTGATATACAGCAGGGACACAGGCTTGAATAATTCTGCAGATTATTATAAAGAGGGTACAGAGATGAATCCTGGAAAAGTATGGAATTCTGGAAAATTCAGGTAATTTCAGAACACAATTTCCATGTCAGTCTACCAAAAAAGACTACTCTTGTATGTGAGTGCAATGTTAAGCTGAGATTACTTGAAGGGAACAAGAGTTGCAAACATGGGAAATGTGCAGCTGAGCTATTTGTAGTATATTATCATTATGAGAATGACATGGTGTGGTGTTATTACAGACAGAGAAATAAAAATTTTGATGCAGATTTTTACATTTCATCAACATATGGAACCTCAACTCTAAACTGACAGTTAAAATACCTTAAAGCCTGTCCTAATTTTAATCAAATGGCAGATATTTTATTGTCTATTTAAAATTGGTCCTGGGGAGTGGATGTAACTCAAGTGATTGAGTGTCTGCTTCCCATGTACAAGGTCCTGGGTTCAACCCATGGTAACTCCTTAAAAAAAAAAAAAAAAAAAAAAGGTCCTTCATGAATAGAATTGAACCTTCAGGTAGATATTTTCCATTAACCTGTTTAGAAGACCTGGATAAAGCAAAATCACAAGAAATGAAATAGGATTCAAAAATTTCTTCCTCAGCATTATTGATGACCATGTTATGAAAAAAAAAGTGAGGGTGATGGCATAGAGACTTTTGCTTGGATTTTCACTGTATAGTACATTAAAATACTCTTTTTATAATCTGTTCCTCAGTTTGAAATTTATGATTTTTAAAAATATGCTAAATATATATCTGAAGACAGTGATGAGAAATCATTCTACAGTAATAACATTCGTCATACTAGGACTAACAGATGATGCTAAACTACAGATTTTACTGTCAGTATTTCTGTTTTTCACTTACATTTTCACTGTTGCTGGAAGTCTAATCATTATTCTGCTCTCACTGGTAAACTCTCAAAACACCTATGTATATTTTCCTTCAAAATTTCTCAATTTTCAAAATATTATTTACCACTGTCTGTGTTCCAAGATTCCTGTACAGCTGGGGATAAAATTTTACCTAGAACACAAAAGTGTTACCTATAATGCTTGTGCCACTCCATTATTTTTTAATATCCTGATTGGAGCAACAGAATTCTTTCTTTTCACTGCAATGTCCTACTACTGCTACACGACCATCTGCAAACCCCTGCACTACACCACAATCATGATTGACAGGAGGTGCACCACGCTTTTCCTCTGCTCTTAGCTGACTGGATTAATGGTCATTATCTCACCTCTTAGCCTGGGATTTCAGCTAGAATTCTGTAACTCCAATGTGACTGACCCTTTGGCTGTGATGCTTATCCTATTCTGAAGATTGTATGTTCAGACACAGAGTTCATAGAACAACTTGTTTTAATCATGGCTGTGCTGACTCTCATAGTCACAGTTGTGTGTGTGATTTTGTCATACACAAACATCAAGACCATTGTAAGACTTCCTTCTGTTCAACCATGGAAAAAGGCTTTCTCCACCTGTTCTTCCCACATGATTGTAATTTCCTTCACCTGTGGAAGTTGCATCTTCATTTACATGAAACCACCAAAAGAAGGTGTCATCATTAATAAAGTGGTGTCATTGCTCAATACCTCAGTTATCCCTTTGATGAACCCCTTCATTTATACTCTATGGAATAAGCAAGTCAAACAAGCCTTCAAGGAGACAATAAAAAAGACTGCATTTCTCTTAAAGAATTAGGAAATTGATTTTAAATATGAAAAGTATATACATTTAAGTAATTCCTCTTTTATTATGCATTTTAATTCAAACCTACAGTATAGTCTGTTTAACAACAAAGTTTATTTTCAATTACTCTTTGAACCACAGAGTGAAATTAAGGACCATGGTTTTATTTCAAAGAAATCTTCCTTCATAATAGGGCATTTTCATAAGTGTATATGAAAATAGTTTTTTAGAGGTTCAAACAAGGCATCATCATCTTTATGGCTAAAACACAAAAAGGCAGCAACAAAAATTAGATTATATTTCTGTCCATTCTTTTCTTTACATTTATAGATTTTTCAGAGCAAAAATTATTCCAGTCAGGATTCCTTTCTGGTCTGAGATATACCTTGGCCCAAGAAAAATACTTAGAAACTATTTATTTCTCTTTTTTCTGTAATATAAATGGTCCTGCTACAGGGATTTTGCAAATCAGAACTCAAAGTTCTAGCTTTCTCCATTGTCAGTAAGAGAGAAGAATAAACAGACTAACATGAAAATATTTCAGTGCGGCAGATTGCTCAGTCGGTAGAGGTGGGGTCTGGCTGCGGACGAGGGGTCGGTCCAGCTTTGGACGAGGGGTCGGTCCCACTTGGGACGAGGGGTCAGTCCCACTTGGGACGAGGGGTCGGTCCAGCAGCAGACGAGGGATCGCTCTCACAGGGGGTTGCGTGGTTCAGCTGACGGGGTCGCCCAGCGAAGCCGGCGACGAAGGGGTCGCCTGGAGAAGCAGGTGACGAACTGGGGACAAGGGAGGCCAGGCCCTTGTCGGGGGCTCTCAGGACTGGAGGGCGCACGGCAGAAGAACTACCGCGGAGACAAGGTAAACACGCAAGTCCACTTTATTGAGGGAGAGGCAACAGTTTTATAGGGGCTGGGGAAGGCTGATTGGCCGAAGCCATGCCCTGTTCTGATTGGTTGCCGGCGAAAGGTCAGTGGGAGGTACTGGATGCGGGAGGGTGGTGGTTAGGGATTGTCTGTCGCTGTTGCTGGGGGAAGGGGCAGGGTTTAGGGATTGGTGGCTGCTGTTGCTGGGGTGGAGGGCGGACTTGAGTTTCCCGCCCACACCTGGCTGTTGCTGCTGTCGGGGGGAAGGAAAAGGGCAGACTGGATTTTTCCACCCAAGCTTGGCTGTTGCTGCTGGGGGGTGGGGAAGGGCAGACTGGAATTTTCTGCCCTGCGCCTGCGTAAGGAGAAAGAAGAAGAAGGGTGCCGCCCCACAGGCATCATGTGGCGCCACCCGGGAGGAGGGGTGGCCACGGAAGCATGGCTGCTGAGAAGGGGAGACCCGAGGGCACTCTGCGCCCATGCCGAGCTCCCTTCAGGGGTGGCGGTGAGTCTGACCAGCCACCCTATTATGGGGGCAGCAGCTTGGCCTGCCACAGCTGCTCCCCCGCCAGGCCAGCAAACCACACTTCAGCCTGAGGGGTGACCACATTTCAGGTCACTAAATTTATTATTAACAAGGAATGTCCATCCTTACCTCCTTGTTAGTTGTCTCGGGTGAGTTCAATGAACTGGAGGATAGGTATTGCAACTCAGCTGAGGCCCAGCTGGCACATGGACAAGCCCTAAGATTCAAGTCTCTTGGAACTATACCTACCAACTCCAGCACCAAATATAATTTCAAATAGAAAAGAGAAAAGAGACATGTGGAGAGAAGTCACCTCTGAGTTCAACTCTGTCACACTCAGGAGCACAAACTCTGAAGTAAAGCCCACTGGTGAGGCACCAAACTCCTGAGCTATCTGCCATCTCATACCTTTATTAAGTGGTTCATGGGTTAAGCAATATTCAATCCAAAAGTAAGATTAATATATGCAGAACAAGATAGTCCTAATGAAAAAAATTGTATTGATTTGCAAAGGACAGTTTCTTATTTAGCTTAGTCTTAATTTAGAGGAAGTAAGCTACAGAAAAAAAGGTAGCTGGCAAGTTATAATTGGTTGTTTTCAGGTCCCAAGTTCTGGGAGAAGGACCCCTTACAAGAGAAAGGAACTTAATTACTTAAGCTTTGGTTTGTTGATATGGACTCAGCATGAGGATCTCCACATCGAGTTTATTCACATTTTTTATCATCTGTTATGCCTGTGACTTTTATTTTAAGACCATGGGATTTCTATGATTTTATGTTTTACAAATGGCTAAATAAGTTTTCAGCAAATTTTTGTCTTTTTTTAGAGATACATAGATCACACAAAATGTTACATTAAAAATATAAGAGGTTTCTACATACCCCACTCTGTTGTGGGAAAACTGACTTACCTATTAGTTGTTTCTTGTTGTTGTACAAGATGTTCTGAGTTGCCTCCTGTGATTGTAAATTACCTATTAGTTGATTCTTGTTATTGTACAAGATGTTTCTGTACCTTATGGTACATGTTGCAAGTTGCTTCTTGTTATTGTACAAGATGTTCCTGTAACTTATTGTAGATGTTGCAAGTTGCTTTTTATGTTTCAAGTTGCTTGTTAGCTTTCAAATAAATATGATGGAGAAACTAGGGTTGAGGCTCTCAGTTTCAGAAGTTGTGAAGTCCCCTGGTCCCACCTTTGTTTCTCTCTTGTGTCTTTCTTTCTGTCCTTTTATTTCTTCAGTTCTGCATTGCCTTCCCTTCATGCAGACCTGTCCAAACTGGCGGGGGCGGATTCCAGGGGCCTGTGGGAAGAAGTGGGGGCAGGGGATGAGAAAGAATGGAGGCAAGACAGGATTCTGATCAAGCCTCATTTATTGGGGGTAAAACATGGGAATATATAGAGAGGGAAGGGAACGTGTACATAGGTGATAGGCTGGTTTTGCGGGTGGCAGATGTCCAAGGAGGGGATTGGCTGAAAGCTCGTGCCAGGTCTGCAGAGTTTCACGCCTTGTGCATGCATATTGCTGTGGTCACCTGAGTTGCAGTGGGAAGGGGAGAACAAAGAAGCAGGGAGGAAGAAGAATAAGGAAATGACAGGGCAGATTTGTGAACTCCGCCATGTTGTGAGATCAGCCATGTTGTGAGAGACTATAAATAGGTCTCACAGCGGGTGGCTCCCTACACAGACCAATTGCTGAGCTGGTCTCCGCACCACTCCCCACCCAACCCCACCCTACACCCATTTTGGGACTTGGAATTATTGAGTGGGAGTGAGTGTAAACTATAATGTCAACTATAATCCATGCTTAGGGGCAACGCTCCAACTGCATTTATCAATTGCAATGAATGTACCACACTAATGAAAGAAGCTTTTAATTCAGGGAAGGGTGGGAGGTATAGGGATTGGGTTATACGGGAATCCCTCATATTTTTTATATAACTTTTTGTATAATCTAAGTATCTTTTCTAAAAAAATTAATTTTTTTTTAAAGGGAATATCAAACTTTCCTAAAGGGTTAAAAAAACAAAGACAGTCCCTTCTTAACATCTCCTTTTTGACTCATAATATACTAAACAAAAATTGATGGCAAAGGAATAGATGAAAAAATCTTAAAATGCAATAAGGACCAAAATTTATATAACGGCATCCTGGCATAAGTAATTTATAACAAACAGTTATGTTGATATTATATCTTCTAGATATCAGTTCATTTGGCAAGTAAAATATACTCATTGCTAGAAAGAAAAAAAATAGCTCATGAGGTTTTGAACTACTGTTTCTGAAATACCCAGAGGCATTTGTATTTGCAGTCTAATATATTAAGCCCTGGACTCAAAGATATAGAAGTCAGTATTCGTATTTTTCTACAACTGTGATAAAAATAAATCCTCTCTCATACCAGGTGTCTGTTTCTTTTATTGTGAATGAAATATTTTATGGTTGGGAGTAAACGGCAAAAGACCATGAAATCCTACACAATTTTGTTAGTATCAATTCATGCAAACTGACAGCTAAAAATGAGGAATTATAATATCATAATAAAACTTTTATTTCCAAAATTCTTAAGGTAGTATCCAAGCATTGGATATGTTTCAAAATAAAACAATGAAAACATTTCCAGAGCAGAGTCAAAATAGATGGTAATAGCCTATATAATATCAGTTGATAGGGAGCCCTACCAGGGAATACATTTCTAGGAATATAGGGAGGAGATGAAACTTCAAATCAGGGAATTGAGAGGTGGGAAACTGTTCAGCTCTGGCTAGATACAAAGAAGGGGGATGTCCGGAATTGAACGTATTAAAAATCTTTTTTAACTACACAATATTTCCTGATTCCTCTCAAAAGGTTTGGTTGATCACCAATATTTCTTGGAGCTTTTTTACTAGGGTTTCAGATTAGATACACAAGTAATGAAGTGTTCCCTTCAAATTGGTCAAAAAATTGTTCAGAAAAGCCAGAAAAATACCCAGATGTGTGTATTCCTTTGAGAGATTTGCAAGTCTATCTGGGTTCATAGCAGTAAGTCCCTTAGTGTTTTACGATACAACTTTGAATCTTGCCAGACCTCATGAACATTCTCTAGTCTAATTCTTATACATTGCCCCTTCCAAATAACTCTTCAGAACACTCAACTCTTTTGGCCTCATAGTATCTTCCTAAGGATTCGATCTTGGTGATACCCATTTGAACTGCTAGACAGTGCTATAGAGCCAGGAGTCATTGGATCATTCCCAAGGTCCCATTCCTCTTAGCCGCTATAAAGGAAGTTGGGGAAAAATAAGTACAACCACAGTAGGTGGAGGCCACATCTGAAGCACAGGAAGGGTGAACCCAGGGTTACCAACCTTCTATACCCCTTCCAGCTTCACCCTGTTCTCTTGCCTAAGAAGGACCTCTACCCTTCCACTGAGTCTTTCCCATTCTCCTGCCTTGCTTATCAGACACATTTTGGCCTGCGTTTTATCCTAGGCTGAGTTGAAATACTTCACTCCCTAGTTTCTTACTTGAGAATTCCTTTCAGAACCTTGAATTGTGGTTACAAGTGAGACATCTTGGCCTGATTTCCCCTTATTTTGATTCCCTGAGGAGCAAGTAAAGAAAGAACTCAGGTTCTAGAAAGATGTGATTGTCCCTACCCTTTGACTTGAGAATTATATGGTGTCATGTGGGATGATCAGATGGCCTTTAGTGAGTCTTCTACCATCTGAGAGTCAGTCAGTGATCTTCCAATTTTGGAATAGAAACAATTGTGGTGATCTGAACTTAGGGTATCACAAGCTAGTTCAATGCATTTAAATTATTGAGTTCTTTAACCTAGTAATTGTATTTTAAACCCCGGTTTAATAGAGGCACCTAAGAAACCCCAGAGACAATTATGCAAAATTTTGAGCATCCCTTGCATTTTAAAAATGCTACCAAGTTGATTACTCTGATAGCCATATCACCTTGATGGACATGAAGCACAGGGGCTATTTTAGGGGCAGTGGCAAAGTAAACGAGTGAGGTCAGTTCTCTGCCAATTCTTATCAAATCCTAGAAAATTCTCTCTGTGTCATCTCTGGTAAAAGAAGAGCAGGTATCTACCCAGGTCAATAAAGAATACCTTCTAAAACGAATACCTGTTTAATTCTTTTTTAGAAATCAATCTCTAATACAATGACTTTTAAAAGAATACTTGTTTTTACCATTTGGTATTTCTATGCCTGGTTCATCTGAGTCATGAATGTTTTCTGTTTTTTCTATTTCCTTGCCCTGCACAGACCTCATCAGGTGATATTTTCTCTTACTTAGCTCCAAGTATCTATAGAATGGATTTCCTGGTAGGTCTGGTGTCTTTTCTCTGTGTAATAGAAATATATTTCCAGACTAGAAAAATGGAAAATGGAGGTGAACTGGATTCTTCTCTCCTACTGATGCCAGACTTCTGCACTGACACATTATCTGCTCAATATTTCTGACTATCCTGGTTTTTTTTTTTTTGTAAGATTGATGTAAAATAAAGGGAAATCTTGCCCTTCAAAAAAATTTTCTTTTGAACCACTTCAGTCAGGCTCTGTTTCTTTGAATTGGAATGTTTGCTATAACCATCACCTCATTCAAGATTCAACCCAGAGACACACACATTTCACATAAAGTCTAGAACTCTCTCAAAATTTTAATTGAAAATAGCTAGAAATCTTGTTAAAATACAGCCAGATTTTTAGTTGTTCTAGTGGACCTTGAGACTGTGTTTCAACAAGCTTCCTTATAATGATAAAGAAACTGGTCTAATGATCACGAGGTGATGATGGAAAATGCCAGGTATATTGAAGATATTCAAATAACCAGTTCCTTTAATCATATTAGATGAAGATGTCTGTGTCTAAGAACATATTGGAGGAATCACGGTAAAGTCTCATAACAGCCACCTAATCCAAATATCAACACAGTTTTACATGTGTAACTTGCTCCATTTTTGCCCCTTTGTCACACCACACACTGAAAGGAAGCCTTGCTAAGCATTAATATTACTGGGACATCAAATGCCAATATATG